>NC_133457.1:111077060-111704202 GCF_048565385.1 Saimiri boliviensis
CCAAAAAATCACACCCCCACCCCAAATTGGACACTGAACGATGTATTGGGAATTTGTTCAATTAAAAAAATGAGCACTGTTTATTTATTATTTATTTATTTTTTGAGATGGGGTGTCTCTCTGTCACCCAGGCTGGAGTGCAGTGATTTGATTGCAACTCATTGCAACCTCTACCTCCCAGGCTCAAGCAATCCTCCCACCTCAGCCTCCCAAGTAGCTGGGACTATAGGCCTGCACCACCACGCATGACTAATTTTTTATAGAGACAGGATTTCACCATGTTACTCAGGCTGTCTCAAACTCCTGGACTCAAGGGATCTCCCTGCCAGCCCTCGAGGCAGAGTCTTGTTCTGTCACCCAGGCTGAAGTGCAGTGGTATCATCTCAGCTCACTGCAACTTCCACCTCCCAGGTTCAAGCGGCTCTCCTGCCTCAGCCTCCCAAGTAGGTGGGATTACAGGCGCACACCACCATACCTGGTTAATTTTTGTATTTTTAGTAGAGATGAGCTTTCACCTTGTTGGCCAGGCTGGTCTTGACCTCAAGTGATCTGCCTGCCTCAGCCTGCCAGAGTGCTGGGATCACAGGCATGAGCCACTGTGCCTGGCCTGGACTCAAGGTATCTGCCCATCTCAGCCTCCAAAAGTGCTGGGATTCCTGACGTGAGCCACTGCACCTGGCCTGTTATTTCTTATGAGTCTTTGGGTGGTTGCATGGCTCTTCTGTTGGTCTCACCTGGGTTTGCTCATGAAGCTGCATGTGGCTAAAGGCTCAGCCGGGACTGCCAGGTGGCTAAGTCTCTCTCACCCTGTGGTTTCTCTTTCAGGGCTTCTTCTGGCATGATGGTCTCAGGGCAGAGTTCCTGAAGAGTGAAAATGGAAGCTGCAAAGTGTTTCAAGGTATAAGCTCTAGAGCGTGTGCAGCGTCCCTTCTACCCCACTATGTTGGTCAGTGCAGGTCCCAAGAAGCTCCACGAGGGTTTAAATCGTGTTGGTCTTTTCACGGCTGGATCCTCAGTGCCTATAACAGAGCCTGATACACAGAATCTGTATTGATGCAACTGAGAGCGTCATAGTGTATTTTTCTGTGAGCACAGCAGCTTATTCACAGCAGCAGTTCCCTAAATGATGGCTATTTTATTATAGCTTTGCTAAGGGAAATAAATAATGTAAATTTTGTGCTATTTTTTTTTTTTTTTAAGAGTCTCACTCTGTCACCCAGGCCGGAATGCAGTGGTGCGATCTCAGCTCACTGCAACCTCTGCCTCCCGGGCTCCAGTGATTCTCTTGCCTCAGCCTCCTGAGTAGCTGGGATTATAGGCATGAGCCACCACGCCCAGCTAATTTTTGTATTTTTAGTAGAGGCGGGAGTTTCACTGTGTTGGCCAGGCTGATCTCCAACTCCTGACCTCAAGTAATCCACCCTCCTTGGCCTCCCAAAGTGCTGAGATTACAGGTGCGAGCCACCACACCCGGCCTCAGTTATCTGCTATTTCTGGGAATACTTCAGGTTTGCATAGAATGAACACCGATCTTAATTGCTTTCCCCAACATACCCCTAATTTGTTGTTATCTGATGCTCAGTAAACTGCCAGAGGTGTGTTGCCAAAATAATACGGAGGTGGTCAAAATAATGATGAAGAATCTGTTTGCCTGTGTTCAAATCCTAGCCCCATCTCTTACTAGCTATGAGACCTTGGATGAGTCACGCAAATGCTCTATGCTTTTGCTTCCTCATCTGTAAAATAGGCTTAATAATACTACGTATTTCCTGAGATTGATAAAAATTAAATGGGTTAATAATTGTCAAGTACTAACAGGAGAGGTTGGCATGCAGGCACTGTTATGTAAGCATTAACTATCATTCTAAGGAACCTACAGGCCTGACTTTGAGTTTCCAATGAGTCACTTTCTTCAGATACCACAAAAAACTTTTGGGAGATAGTGTTCTCTGCCTCATCTGACAGTCTTCAGAGAATTAGGAAGCCATTAAGATGAACTCTGAGCAAGACTGAAAGCAGTTCGTATGTGGATAGCTTTAATTCACCTACTTCCGATTTCATACATGCTATATAGATTTTTACCTGTGGTTTTCTATCAATAATATTAATTACAATGCCTTTTATGGAGAAGTCAGCTTTACAGACTTAAATAGAAAAATAAGGCTGGGCGCAGTGGCTCAGGCCTATAATCCCAGCACTTTGAGGGGGCCGAGGTGGGTAGATATTCTGAGCTCAGGAGTTCCAGACCAGCCTGGCCAACATGGTGAGACACCGTCTCTACTAAAAACACAAAAATTAGCCAGGTGTGGTGGCGCACGCCTGTAATCCCAGATACTCAAGAGGCTGAGGCAGGAGAATTGTTTGAACCCGGGAGGCAGAGGTGGCAGTGAGTTGAGATCATGCCACTGCACTCCAGGCTGGGCAACAGAGCAAGACTCTGTCTCCAAAAAAATAAATAAGGGAAAAAAAGGAAAAATTATAGCAGGAGCTTTCCTTTATTGATTATTATTTTATTATGAAAAATACAAAAGAAGATAAAATAATATAGTCAACTCTCTTGTGTGTTATCTGCTTTCTATAATTATCAGCTCAACTGGGCATAGTGGCTCGCATGTAAAATCCCAGTGCTGGCCGGGCGCGGTGGCTCAAGCCTGTAATCCCAGCACTTTGGGAGGCCGAGGTGGGTGGATCACGAGATCAAGAGATCGAGACCATCCTGGTCAACATGGTGAAACCCCGTCTCTACTAAAAATACAAAAAATTAGCTGGGCATGGTGGCGCGTGCCTGTAATCCCAGCTACTCAGGAGGCTGAGGCAGGAGAATCGCCTGAACCCAGGAGGTGGAGGTTGCGGTGAGCCTAGATCGCGCCATTGCACTCCAGCTTGGGTAACAAGAGGGAAACTCTGTCTCAAAAAAAAAAAACAAAAAACCAACAACCAGTGCTTTGGTAGTTTGAGGAGGATGATTTGAGCTCAGGGGTTCAAGACCAGCCTGATCAACTTGGCAAGACCCTGTCTCTATGAAAAGTTTAAAAATTAGCTGGGTGGGCTGGGCACAGTGGGTCACACCTACAATCCCAACACTTTGGGAGGTTGAGGTGGGCGGATTGCTTGAGCTCTAGAGTTTGAGACCAGCCTGGGCAACATGGCGAAACTCCATTTCTACTAAAAATACAAAAATGAGCCAGGCATGGTAGCATATGTCTGTGGTTCCAGCTACTTGGGAGGCTGAGGCAGGCGGATCCCTTGAGTCTGGGAGGCAGAGGTTGCAGTGAGCCAAGATTACACCACTGCACTCCAGCCTAGGGGTACTCTGTCTCAAACAAACAAACAAAACAAAATCAGCTGGGTGTGGTGGTGCACACTTGTAGTCTCAGCTACTCAGGAGGCTGAAGCAGGAGGGGGGTGACTTGAGCCCAGAAGTTGGAAGCTGCAATGAGCTATGATCCCATCACTGCACTCCAGCCTGGGCAAAAAGCAAGATCCTGTCTCCAAAAGAAAAATAAAAACTTAAAAAGGATACTGACAATTAGCAATTTAGGGGTGATCCTGCTCTATCTTTATCTCCACTCTCTTCCCTGCTGCTTGGATTACTTGGTTGCAGATCTCAGCTGTAATGCCACTCTGGATACCTCCATTTGTATCTCTAAAAAATAAGGACTCAGGCCGGGCGCGGTGGCTCAAGCCTGTAATCCCAGCACTTTGGGAGGCTGAGGCGGGTGGATCACGAGGTCAAGAGATCGAGACCATCCTGGTCAACATGGTGAAACCCTGTCTCTACTAAAAATACAAAAAAAGTAGCTGGGCATGGTGGCGCGTGCCTGTAATCCCAGCTACTCAGGAGGCTGAGGCAGGAGAATTGCCTGAACCCAGGAGGCGGAGGTTGCAGTGAGCTGAGATTGCATCATTGCACTCCAGCCTAGGTAACAAGAGTGAAACTCCGTCTCAAAAAAGAAAAAAAAAAAAAATAAGGACTCTGCCGCTGGGTGCGGTGGCTCACGCTTGTAATCCCAGCACTTTGGGAGGCCGAGGCGGGTGGATCATGAGGTCAAGAGATCGAGACCACCCTGGTCAACAAGTTGAAACCCCTGTCTCTACTAAAAATACAAAAGTTAGCTGGGCATGGTGGTGCGCGCCTGTCCCAGGAGGCTGAGGCAGGAGAACTGCTTGAACCCAGGAGGTGGAGGTTGTGGTGAGCCGAGATCGTGCCATTGCACTCCAGTCTGGGTAACAACAGCGAAACTCCATCTCAAGAAAAATAATAAGGCCGGGCGCAGTGGCTCAAGCCTGTAATCCCAGCACTTTGGGAGGCTGAGGCGGGTGGATCACGAGGTCAAGAGATTGACACCATCCTGGTCAACATGGTGAAACCCCGTCTCTACTAAAAATACAAAAAATTAGCTGGGCATGGTGGTGCGTGCCTGTAATCCAGCTACTCGGGAGGCTGAGGCAGGAGAATTGCCTGAACGCAGGAGGCGGAGGTTGCGGTGAGCCGAGATCGCACCATTGCACTCCAGCCTGGGTAACGAGCGAAACTCCTTCTCAAAAAAAACCCCAAAAACATATATATATATATATCTGTCATCCTTTTTTTTTTTTTTTTTTTTGAGACAGAGTCTTGCCCCATTACCTGGCACCAGGCTGGAGTGCAGTGGCGCAATCTCGGCTTACTGCAACCTCTGACTCCTGGGTTCAAGCAATTCTCCTACCTTAGCCTCCCAAGTAGCTTGGATTACAGGCAGGCACCACCACCACACCGGCTAATTGTTTTGTATTTTTAGTAGAGACAGGGTTTCACCATATTGACCAGGCTGGTCTCGAACTCCTGACCTTGTGATCTGCCCGCCTTGCCCTCCCAAAGTGCTGGGATTACAGGCATGAGCCACCGCGACCAGCCTAGAGAGGTTTTTGATTGTCACAGCTCGTGGTGGGGGTGCTACTGGCATCTAGTTGGGTAGAGGCCAGAGATGCTGCTACACTGAATCTGGCAACGCACAGGATGATCCCAAAACAAAGAATTATCTGGCCTGAAATGTCAAGCGGGCTGAGAGTGAGAAATTTTGGCATATGATTTAAATTGCTTAAACATGATCAAGGCATTTCTGCATCCTTATGGGTACTTGCCATTATGACAGGCAGTATTTGAGTGACAGAGATAGCTAGTTATCCTTAGGATATAGAGTTGTCATTGGAAAGCAGCCAGGGACAATATTTCCCAATCCCCTTTGCATCTGGGTACAGCCTGTGATTCATTCTGCAAATAGAATGTGAGGAAAAGCAGTATGTATTAACTCTCACAAGGCAGTTGAGAAATGTGTGCGCCTTTTTCTTTCTCCCTTCCCTGCCACCACTGGATGCAGACATCAACGATGAGGCCCCAGGGATGGAGGAGATCTGTCAGTCAAATGGCAACGCAGTGCTAGAAGAGATAAACTTCTATTATGCAAGCCTCCTAAATTTCTATTTTGCAAGGCTATTATGAGCATTATTTGTTACAGTGGCTAGTATTACTCTATTAGAGTAGTCAACAAAAAAATATAGAGTCTTTGAAGGGCAGATCTCCCAAACTGATACATTAAGGGGCAGTTAATTTCACTTGTAAATTCTCTGAAAGAAGGGATCATGTGATACGTATTTTCTTAGTACTCCAATAATGCTAAGTACCATGTTGAAGAAATACCATGTTTCTTTCTTTCTCCTTCTACTCCAACTCCCAGAGTCCTACGGCTTCCTGGGTTGCAAGAGAACATAAATGTTATTTTGTAATCTTTCCAGGACACCATTAATGGAACCTCACAGAACACCAACTTCCACATTCTGATTCCATGTGTTTTGGAATAAGATTTACTGCCGGGCATGGTGGCTCAAGCCTGTAATCCCAGCACTTTGGGAGGCTGAGGCGGGTGGATCACGAGGTCAAGAGATCGAGACCATCCTGGTCAACATGGTGAAACCCCGTCTCTACTAAAAATACAAAAAAATTAGCTGGGCATGGTGCCGTGTGCCTGTAATCCCAGCTACTCAGGAGGCTGAGGCAGGAGAATTGCCTGAACCCAGGAGGCGGAGGTTGCGGTGAGCCGAGATCGCGCCATTGCACTCCAGCCTGGGTAACAAGAGCGAAACTCCGTCTCAGAAAAAAAAAAAGAAAAAAAAAAAAGATTTACTTTACCCCATGCTCCAGAGTTGGGTTCTGATGGCTTACGTCAATCAAAGTATTTTCTTCACCCTGGCCTTCTTCTTTTTTTTTTTTTTTTTTGAGATGGAGTCCTAGCCGGGTGTGGTGGCTCACGCCTGTAATCCAAACACTTTGGAGGCCAAGGTGGGTGGATCACCTGAGGTCTGGAGTTCAAGACCAGCCTGACCAACATGGTGAAACCCCGTCTTCCAAAAAAAAAAGCTGGGCACTGTGGCTCAAGCCTGTAATCCCAGCACTTTGGGAGGCCGAGGCGGGTGGATCACAAGGTCAAGAGATCGAGACCATCCTGGTCAACATGGTGAAACCCCGTCTCTACTAAAAATACAAAAAATTAGCTGGGCATGGTGGCGCATGCCTGTAGTCCCAGCTACTCAGGAGGCTGAGGCAGGAGAATTGCCTGAACCCAGGAGACGGAGGTTGCGGTGAGCCAAGATTGCGCCATTGCACTCTAGCCTGGGTAACAAGAGCAAAACTCTGTCTCAAATTAAAAAAAAGAGAGATGGAGTCCCACTCTGTCACCCAGGCTGGAGTGCAGTGGCACAATCTCGGCTCACTGCAACCTCCAAGTGATCTTCCTGCCTCAGCCTCCCGAGTATCTGGGATTAAAGGCGCCCACCACCACACCCGGCTAATTTTTGTACTTTTGTATAGATGGGGTTTCACCATGTTGGTCAGGCTAGTCTCGATCTCCTGACCTTGTGATCCACCCGCCTTGGCTTCCCAAAGTGCTGGGATTACAGGTGTGAGCCAGCATGCCCGGCCCTCCCTGGCCTTCTTGTTAGGTTCACGGATGAACACATAACTGAGTGAGAGGCAATGAGATACAAGATTTTATCTGGGACGCCAGAAGGGAAGCAGTTTTTTCCCTTTCAAGAGAAAGCCCTGAGCATAGGCTTTTCGGTGTGGTGGTGTCTGTTAGGGAGGCTGCAGTTCCTGCGGTAAGTTTGCCATCAAGAAAGCAGCTCTTGCAAGCTGTCAAGGAGCCATAGGTATAGGTAGTTCTCAGGGGTTCAAACACTGCCAGGACTGAAATTCTTTCTACGTTTCTTCTCTGCCTCTTAGTGTGTTAGATATCCTCACTCATGATGACATGATAATGCCCACAATTTCAGACATTCAAGTCATAAGATCTTGTTTCTGTTAATGAGAAAAAACTTTCCTAGCATGCAGCAGTGTTTTTTTCTTGTGTTACTGGCTAGAAGGCATCACATAACAAGCCTAAACCAACCACCGGAAGGTTGTCTGGATCACCATGATTCACTCCTATGTATCATGAATCTCTCCCTCAGGCTAAGGTTGGGACTGGATCTATCTCCCTGGAAGCACATGACCAGCAGGAGAAAGGTGACCATCTGGTTGCTACCTGAATTCTCATTTAAAAAGGAACAGAGCAAGACCTCCGTCTCTTTTTTTTTTTTTTTTTTGAGATGAAGTTTTGCTCTTGTTACCCAGGCTGGAGTGCAATGGCGCGATCTCGGCTCACCACAACCTCTGCCTCCTGGGTTCAAGCAATTCTCCTGCCTCAGCTTCCTGAGTAGCTGGGATTACAGGCACGCGCCACCATGCCCAGCTAATTTTTTGTATTTTTAGTAGAGACGGGGTTTCACCATGTTGACCAGGATGGTCTCGATCTCTTGACCTCGTGATTTACCCACCTTGGTCTCCCAAAGTGCTGGGATTACAGGCGTGAGCCACCGCGCCCGGCCAAGACTCTGTCTCTTAAAAAAAAAAAGTAAAAGGAAGAAAGGTTTTTGAGTAGGCCAGCAATAGGGTCTGCTATGTATCCTGCCATTCGTGATATATATTGGTGTATATATATATATATATATATATATATATATATATAATTATTATTATTTTTTATTTTTATTTTTTTTTTTTTGAGACGGAGTTTCGCTCTTGTTACCCAGGCTGGAGTGCAATGGCGCGATCTCGGCTCACCGCAACCTCCGCCTCCTGGGTTCAGGCAATTCTCCTGCCTCAGCCTCCTGAGTAGCTGGGATTACAGGCACGTGCCACCATGCCCAGCTAATTTTTTGTATTTTTAGTAGAGATGGGGTTTCACCATGTTGACCAGGATGGTCTCGATCTCTCGATCTCGTGATCCACCCGTCTCGGCCTCCCAAAGTGCTGGGATTACAAGCTTGAGCCACCGCGCCCGGCCTCATCTCTCTTTTTCATGGCTTTATTCTCAGGCAGAGAATCTTACCAGGTGTTGGCTCTAGAAATACTTCCTACCAAGTTAGCAGTTCCAGAGGAATCTTTTAGGCAACTGTTGCAACAAAAGTTTAAGAACTGGGCCTTAGCTGGGCGCAGTGGCTCAAACCTGTAATCCTAGCACTTTGGGAGGCTGAGGTGGGTAGATCACCTGAGATCAGGAGTTCAAGACCAGCCTGGCCATCGTGGTGAAACCCCATCTTAAAAAAAATAAAAATAAAAACTCAAAGCCTCAAAGACTTGGAACACAACCCCATTCTTGAACCAATCACTGTACCTAGAAGGAATGAAAAGTTCTGCCGGGCGCGGTGGCTCAAGCCTGTAATCCCAGCACTTTGGGAGGCTGAGGCGGGTGGATCACGAGGTCGAGAGATGGAGACCATCCTGGTCAACATGGTGAAACTCCGTCTCTACTAAAAATACAAAAAACTAGCTGGGCGTGGTGGTGCGTGCCTGTAATCCCAGCTACTCAGGAGGCTGAGGCAGGAGAATTGCCTGAGCCCAGGAGGCGGAGGTTGCGGTGAGCCGAGATTGCGCCATTACACTCCAGCCTGGGAAACAAGAGCGAAACTCCGTCTCAAAAAAAAAAAAAAAAAAAAAAAAAAAGAAAAGTTCTAACTGGTCACACTTATTATTATTATTATTATTTTTTTGAGATAGGTCTTGCTCTGTTTTCCAGGCTGGAATACAGTGGTGTGATCATAGCTCACTGTAGTCTCAAACTCTGGGCTCAAGTGATCCTCCCACCTCAGCCTTCCAAGTGGCTGACATTAGTGTACACCACCACAGCTGACTAAAAAAAGTTTTTTTGCAGTGGCTCACGCCTGTAATACCAACACTTTGGGAGGCCCAGGCGGGCAGATCATGAGATCAGGAGTTTGAGACCAGTCTGACCAAAATGGTGAAACCCTATCTGTATTAAAAATACAAAAAATTACCCAGGCATAATGGCAGGCCCCTGTAATCTCAGCTACTCAGGAGGCTGAGGCAAGAGAATCGCTTGAACCCGGGAGGCGGAGGTGGCAGTGAGCTGAGACCATGTCCCTGCACTCCAGCCTGGGCAACAGAGCAACTCTGTCTCAAAAAAAAAAAAAAAAAAAATTGTAGAAACGGGGTCTTTCTATGTTGCCCAGGCTGGTGGAGCCTAAATCTTGAGACCACCTCTAGAATAAAAAAAATAATCCCAGCTACTTGGGAGGCTGAGGCAAGAGAATCGCTTGACCCTGGGAGACAGAGGTAGCAGTAGTGAGTTGAAGTAGTGCCACTGCACTCCAGCCTGGGTGACAAAGCTAGACAATGCTTCAAAAAAAAAAAAAAAAAATGAGTTGAGTGTGTTAGTGCTTGCCTGTAATCCCAGTGACCTGGGAGGCTGAGGTGGGAGAATCACCTAAGCCCAGGAGTTGGGGGCTGCAGTGAGCCCATGACTGTGTTAGCGGGCAATGTACCAGAGTCCCACCACGCAGCATGTTACCAGCGGTCAATCCCCACGCATCTGCAGCAATCTCAATTCTTGCCGCTGCAGAAGAAAGAATTCAACTGAGGGGCACAGGCAGAAAGGGAGACTGAGGCAAATTTTAGAGCAGGAGTGAAAGTTTGTTTAAAAGCTTTAGAGGCCAGGCGCGGTGGCTCACACTTGTAATCCCAGCACTTTGGGAGGCCGAGGTTGGTGGATCACCTGAGGTCAGGAGTTCGAGACCAGCCTGACCAACATGGTAAAACCCCGTCTGTAAAAAAAAAAAATTTTTTTTTAACTTTTTTTTTTTTTTTTTTGAGACGGAGTTTCGCTCTTGTTACCCAGGCTGGAGTGCAATGGCGCGATCTCGGCTCACCGCAACCTCCGCCTCCTGGGTTCAGGCAATTCTCCTGCCTTAGCCTCCTGAGTAGCTGGGATTATAGGCACACGCCACCATGCCCAGCTAGTTTTTTTTTTTTTGTATTTTTAGTAGAGACGGTGTTTCACCATGTTGACCAGGTTGGTCTCGATCTCTCGACCTCGTGATCCACCCGCCTCAGCCTCCCAAAGTGCTGGGATTACAGGCTTGAGCCACCGCGCCCGGCCAAACTTTTTTTTTTTTACTTTTTTTTTTTTTTTTTAAAGATGGGGTTTCACCATGTTGGTCAGGCTGGTCTTGAACTCCTGACCTCAGGTGATCCACCTGCCTTGGCCTCCAAAGTGCTTGGATTACAGGTGTGAGCCACCATGCCCAGCCAAAAAGAAAAAAATTTTAAAGCTTTAGAGCAGGAATGAAAGGAAGTAAAGTATACTTGGAAGAGGGCCAAGGGGGCGACTTGAGAAATCAAGCACCCTTTGACTTAGGGTTTTATATGCTGATATACTTCCGGGGCCTGGAGTTCCTTCTCTCAAGACTCTTCACTTGGGTGGGCTGTCGCACGCGCAGTGTGTTTTCTGGAGTTGTGCACATGCTCACTTGAGGCGTTCTTCCCTTACCAGTTGAAGTTCCCTAAATGGTCATCAGTTAAACTTTGCCATTTTGCCTTTTAATTCTCATGCTTGAGCTCATTTACCCAGTCCTGAGATCTTACTGGGAAGCTGCTGATCACCAGTTTCAGGTTTTTCTTATTTAGTGTGTAGGGTTGCGGCCCGGGCAGGGCCGGAGAGACCCGGCAGTTACTCCCCAAGTTTCAGGCAATTTTTTTTTTTTTTTTTCCTGTTTACTGGGAGACTGCCTTTCCCTGGAGCTGGCTGAGATCAACCATTCTTTTAGAGAGATAGTTAACAACTGCCCGAGCATCACCTGACGATCACCTGACATTCCTGGTGTGTGTGTCTTGGGGGAGGAAGGGGAACCTTCTCTTGCTCTGCTCATGTCTGTCTGGCTACCTACTGCGACAACTGCACCACTGCACTCCAGCCTGGGTGACAGAGGAAGAGACTGTCTCAAAACAAACAAACAAACAAACAGAGGTAAGGCTGGGGGAGGTGGTTCATGTCTGTAATTCCAGCACTTTGGGAGGCTGAGGAGGGAGGATGACTTAAGCCCTGAAGTTTGAGGCTGCAGTGAGCTGTGATTGTGCACTCCAGTCTGGATGACACAGCAAGACCCTGTCTCAAAAAATTAAATTGTCTGGGCGCGGTGGCTCACACCTGTAATCCCAGCACTTTGGGAGGCCGAGGCAGACGGATCACCTGAGGTCAGGAGTTCAAGACCAGCCTGGCCAACATGGCAAAACCTCGTCTCTACTAAAACATACAAAAGTTAGCCAAGCATGGTGGCAGGCACCTGTAATCTCAGCCACTCAAGCGGCTGAGGCAGGGAGAACTGCTTAAACCTGGGAAGCAGAGGTTGCGGTGAGCTGAGATCGCACCACTGCACTGCAGCGTGGCTCATACCTGTAATCTCAGGACTTTGGGAGTTAGAGGCAGGCAGATCTTTTTTTTTTTTTTTTTTTGAGATGGAGTTTCGCTCTTGTTACCCAGGCTGGAGTGCAATGGCGCGATCTCGGCTCACCGCAACCTCCGCCTCCTGGGCTCAGGCAATTCTCCTGCCTCAGCCTCCTGAGTAGCTGGGATTACAGGCATGCACCACCATGCCCAGCTAATTTTTTGTATTTTAGTAGAGACGGGGTTTCACCATGTTGACCAGGATGGTCTCGATCTCTTGACCTCGTGATCCACCCGCCTCAGCCTCCCAAAGTGCTGGGATTACAGGCTTGAGCCACCGCGCCTGGCTAGCAGGCAGATCTTTTGAGGTCAGGAGTTCAATACCAGCCTGTCCAACATGGTGAAACCCCATCTCTACGAAAAATACAAAAATTAGCCAGATGTGGTGGTGCACACCTGTAATCCCATCTAACTGGGAGGCTGAGGCAGGAGAATCACTTGAACCCGGGGCCAGAGGTTGCAGTGAGCTGAGTTTGTGCCACTGCACTCCAGACGGGGCAACAGAGTGAGACTCTATCTCAAAAAATAATAATAAAATTAAAAAATTAAAATGAGCCGGGCGCGGTGGCTCAAGCCTGTAATCCCAGCACTTTGGGAGGCCGAGGCGGGTGGATCACGAGGTCGAGAGATCGAGACCATCCTGGTCAACATAGTGAAACCCCGTCTCTACTAAAAATACAAAAAATTAGCTGGGCATGGTGGCGCGTGCCTGTAGTCCCAGCTACTCAGGAGGCTGAGGCAGGAGAATTGCCTGAACCCAGGAGGCGGAGGTTGCGGTGAGCCGAGATCGTGCCATTGCACTCCAGCCTGGGTAACAAGAGCGACACTCTGTCTCAAAAAAAAAAAAAAAAAAAGAATGGAGAGGAAAAGCCAGAATTCTACCATATTGGAATCTCTGGGTGGCTGGATGTTCCTCTGGTACCTCCCAGTTCTAGCATGCTTTGCACCGAGGCAGCAGAATTCTGCAGTTTCTTGGACGTTCCTTGGCCCTTTACTGATTCTTGTAGGTGGTTAGTACCTGTTGTCTACACTTAGTGCATCAGCTAGTGCTTCTCAAAGACTAACGTATCTGTTATGTATTATGGGGAGGAGCTGTTTTTTCCTTTAAAGTTCATGCTTTGAAAAGGGGAGGAGCTTTTTCTTTCTTTTTTCGTTTTCTTTTATTTTCTACACCCGCCCTCGGGGAGGAGCTTTTTAAAATGCAGATTCTGCTGGAAGGCCAAGGCGGCCAGATCACCGCTTCTACTGAAAAATACAAAACTTAGCCAGGCGTTGTGGCAGGTGCCTGTAATCCCAGCTACTTGAGAGGCTGAGGCAGGAGGATTGCTTGAACCCAGGAGGTTGCAGTGAGCCGAGATTGCACACTGCACTGCAGCCTGGGCAAAAGAGTGAGACTCCATCTCAAAAAAAAAAAAAGAAAAAAGAAAAAAGAAAAAGAAACAAACAGCAACAACAAAAAACTAAATAAGATAAAATAAAATGCTGATTTTAATTCGGCAAGTCTAGCAGTCTACATTTCCATGGACCACACTCTGAGTAGCAGGAGGTCAGAGTACTTTCTGTAGAGGACACCTGTAATCTCTACAGAAAGTAGAGTGAGGAAGAAAAGCAGATCATATAAACTTTCCTTTTTAAAGAAATGTAAATGAGAAGATGAGTTGATATGAAGAATAAATATTAAGAAAATAATAATAAGGTGGTTTGTGGCGACAGCAAAAATCTTTTTTTTTTTTTTTTTTGAGACGGAGTTTCGCTCTTGTTACCCAGGCTGGAGTGCAATGGCACGATCTCGGCTCACCGCAACCTCCGCCTCCTGGGTTCAGGCAATTCTCCTGCCTCAGCCTTCTGAGTAGCTGGGATTACAGGCACGCGCCACCACGCCCAGCTAATTTTTGTATTTTTAGTAGAGACGGGGTTTCACCATGTTGACCAGGATGGTCTCGATCTCTTGACCTCGTGATCTACCCGCCTCGGCCTCCCAAAGTGCTGGGATTACAAGCTTGAGCCACCGTGCCCCGCCTGAAACCTTGTCTTTCAAAAGAAAAAAAAAAATTCCCTTGAACGAAAACTGGTGCTACAGGAATATTTTCTTTGATTGATTGATTGAGGCAGGGTTTCACTTTGTCACCAGGTTGGCATTGGGTAGTACAGTCACAGCTCACTGCAGCCTCAACTTCCTGGCCTCAGGTAATCCTCCTTCCTCAGCCTCTCAAGTAGCTGGGACCATGGGCACACACCCAGCTAGTTTATCTGTGTGTGTGTATGTGTGTATGTATTTTAGACAGTCTCGCTCTGTCACCCAAGTTGGAGTGCAATGGCACAGTTATGGCTCCCTGCAACCTCTGCCTCCCAGGTTCAAGTGATTCTCCTGCCTCAGCCTCCAGAGTAGCTGGGACTATAGGCACACGCCACATGCCCAGTTAATTTTTGTATTTTAGTAGAGGTGAGATTTCACCATGTTAGCCAGGCTGGTCTTGAACTCCTGACCTCAGGTGATCCACCTGCCTCAGACTCCCAAAGTGCTGGGATTACAGGCGTGAGTCACCGCACCTGGCCTATTTTTGTGTATTTTTTGTAGAGCCAGGATTTTGCCATGTTGCCCAGGCTGGTCTTGAACTTCTGGGCTCAAGTGATCCTCCTGCCTTGGCCTCCTGAGTACTGGGGTTACAGGCATGAGACACCGTGTTGGGCTTGAGGAATCCTTTCAAGGATAGACAGCTGCTGCTGCCTTCAGGTGCGGCTTCAAAGTGGAAACAGTCCATATTCATGGCCTCTTGAAACTTGGCGGAGGTGTGGTGGGAGCTACCTTTTTTTTTTTTTTTTTTTTTTTTTTTGAGACGGAGTCTTGCTCTGTCGCCCAGACAGGAGTGCAGTGGTGCGATTGCAGCTCACTGCAACCACCACCTCCCAGGTTCAAGCAATTCTACTGCCTCAGCGTCCTGAAGAGCTGGGATTACAGGTGCAGGCCGCCACGCCTGGCTAATTTTGGCGAGGGTCGGGGGGCTACGTTTTTCAAATATGTTTTCAAAGGCCTTCATCTGGGGAGAGGCCTTATATGTGCCAACTGCCAGCTGCAAGAACCAAGTGGCCAGAGCATCTAGCTTTTGAAATCCTGCAAAACAAATGTGTAAAAGTCCACTGCACAGGCAAGACCTTAGAGTGGCACCCAGAACCCAAGGCCTTGAAAGATCCCTGCTTGTTTCTTAACAGAAAGCTTGGCTTTGTTCACTAGGCTGATATAAACCCCGGCCAGTTGTAGAAAGATTGTGTGTGTGTATATATGTGAGTGTTTCTACTTCCTCTTCTTTTACCTCATACAATTACAAACACATAATCTCAAGGGTCTGTAGCTCATGTCACCTTGGAGTTATTTTTGGTTTATCCCCAGAACGTCAAATGTTCATTCCAGAAGGGTTTGACAGGGCATAGAGAGTGCCGACTAAACCCAAAGGGGGCAAGTTCAAGCATGTTTTCTGCTAACCCCATTTGCATCAGTGCCTCCCCACCCTGCAAAAAACACATGCATCTTTTGCATTTCTCAGTGAAAAGTGAAAACTGATTTAAAAAAAAAAGAAAGAAAGAAAACGTGTGTTTTATTAATTAAAAACATCTCTTGGCCGGGCGCGGTGGCTCAAGCCTGTAATCCCAGCACTTTGGGAGGCCGAGGCGGGTGGATCACGAGGTCAAGAGATCGAGACCATCCTGGTCAACATGATGAAACCCCGTCTCTACCAAAAATACGAAAAAATAGCTGGGCATGGTGGCGCGTGCCTGTAATCCCAGCTACTCAGGAGGCTGAGGCAGGAGAATTGCCTGAACCCAGGAGGCGGAGGTTGTGGTGAGCCGAGATTGCGCCATTGCACTCCAGCCTGGGCAACAAGAGCGAAACTCCGTCTCAAAAAAAAAAAAACAAAAAAAAATCTCTTGTTTTTTTCTCCAGATGAAGTCTTGCTCTGTTGCCCAGGCTGGAGTGCAGTGACGCAATCTCAGCTCACTTCAACCTCTGCCTCCCGGGCTCAAACAATTCTCCTGCCTTAGCCTCCTGAGCAGCTGAGACTACAGGCCCATGCCACCATGCCCAGCTAATGTTCTGTATTTTTAGTGGAGTCAGGGTTTCCCCATGTTGGCCAGGCTGGTCTTAAACTCCTTGCCGCATGATCCGCCTGTCTCAGCCTCCCAAAGTGCTAGAATTATGGGCGTGAGCCACCAAGCCTGGCCTAAAACCATCTTTATTTCATAGCATGGCTGCTAAATCTGGTAAACAACAGCATGCTACTAGATCTGAATAATGGGGTCTTTTTTTCATCTTTTTTTTTTTTTTTGAGACAGGGTCTCACTCTGTTACTTAGACTAGAGTGCAGTGGTGCAATCATGGCTCACCTCAGCCTCGAACTCCTGAACTCAAGATATCCTCCTGCCTCAGCCTCCTGACTAGCTAGACTACAGGCACGTGCAAGTATGCCCAACTAATGGGGTCTTTTTTTTTTCTTTTTCTTTTTAAAATTTCAACCCTATGCTTTTTTTCCTTGCAAATGTTCTTGTTCTAACTTCTACAGCTGAGAGGAAAGATAAGGAAACCCGTACCAATCCTTTGGATTGCTCTGATAAAATAACAATTTTTGGTGGAATTCACTCTCTTCCTTCCTTCCTTCCTCCCTGCCTTCCTTCCTGAACTTTATTAAGTACTTCCTTTTTTTTTTTTTTGAGACGGAGTTTCGCTCTTGTTACCCAGGCTGGAGTGCAATGGCGCGATCTTGGCTCACCACAACCTCCGCCTCCTGGGTTCAGGCAATTCTCCTGCCTCAGCCTCCTGAGTAGCTGGAATTACAGGCACTCGCCACCATGCCCAGCTAATTTTTTGTATTTTTAGTAGAGACGGGTTTTCACCATGTTGACCAGGATGGTCTCGATCTTTTGACCTAAGTACTTCCTTTTTTTTTTTTTTTTTGAGACGGAGTTTCGCCCTTGTTACCCAGGCTGGAGTGCAATGGCACGATCTCAGCTCACCGCAACCTTCGCCTCCTGGGCACAGGCAATGCTCCTGCCTCAGCCTCCTGAGTAGCTGGGATTACAGGCATGCACCACCATGCCCAGCTAATTTTTTGTATGTTTAGTAGAGACGGGGTTTCACCATGTTGACCAGGATGGTCTCGATCTCTCGACCTCGTGATCCACCCGCCTCGGCCTCCCAAAGTGCTGGGATTACAGGCTTGAGTCACCGCGCCCGGCCAGTACTTCCTTTTTTTAAAAATTAACTTTATTAAGCACTTCCTGTGGTACTATGCTGGGGATATGATGGAGACCCAAACAGAAATAATTTCAGCTCAGATGGAGTTTTAATTTCTGGACAAAAGTAACAAGCTCAAATGCATAATAGGAACCTAAAATGCAAGGAATAGAGCTGGATTAAGTAAAATAACCTGTAATCTTCACTCAGACTCAGTGTCTGGAAGGCATCAGGGAATAGTGGGTACTGTAGTAAACTGGAGAACCCATGCTCCTTTCCAGGTCCTCAGGTCAGCCATCAGGAAAGTAGGCCCTCTTTTTCCACACATTTATATACATATTTCAAAAGAAGCCAGAAATTGACAGAAATTCAGATCTTTATGTGAAATCTACCAGTATTCACATACTGACAACTGATTCAGATTATTTAAAATGCATATATGGGCCGGGCATGGTGGCTCAAGCCTGTAATCCCAGCACTTTGGGAGGCCGAGGTGGGCAGATCACCTGAAATCAGGAGTTCAAGACCAGCTTGGCCTACATGACAAAACTCCTGTCTCTGCTAAAAATACAAAAATTAGCCAGGCATGGTGAGGTGCCTGTAGTCCCAGCTACTTGGGAGGCTGAGGCAGGAGAATTGCTTGAACCCAAGAGGTGGAGGTTGCAGTGAGCTGAGATTGCACCACTGCATTCCAGCCTGGGTGACAGAGCGGACTCCATCTCAAAAAAAAAAAAAAAAAAAAAGTATAAGCAAGCATCCAACTCAACCCAATTGACTAGGACTTTCCTGATTTTAACACTGCAAACCTGGAAAGTCCTGGACAAACCAAAAGAAGTTGGTCATCCTGCTTATATGGTACTTAGCATTTGCCAGGCATGAAGTCAGTGATCACGGACTGCTAACAGGCAGTGAGCCAACTCACAGGCCAAATCCAGCCCCACCGGAGGTTTTTTTTTGAGGCAGAGTCTTGCTCTGTCACCCAGGCTGGAGTGCAGTGGCACTGTCTGGACTCACTGCAACCTCCGCCTCCCAGGTTCAAGCAATTCTCCTGCCTCAGCCTCCCAAGTAGCTGGGATTACAGGCACCTGTCACTGTGCCTGGCTAATTTTTGTATTTTTAGTAGAGATGAGGTTTCGCTATCTTGGCCAGGCTGGTCTTGAACTCCTGACCGTGTGATCCACCCACCTCTTCTCCCAAAGTGCTGGGGTTACAGGCATGAGCCATTGTGCCCAGTTTTTTTCTTTTAATTGAAAAAAATTTGGAACAAGCATGGTGGCTCACACCTGTAATCCCCACACCTGGGAGGCTGAGATGGGAGGATTGCTTGAGCCAGGGAGTTTGAGACTGGTCTGGACAACACAGGGATATTCCATCTTTACAAAATAAAATGAAAAGTGAATAATTTTGATAATTGCAGATTCACACGTACTTGTAAGAAAGAATACAGAGATCTCTTTTACGCTTTGTTCATTTTCCTCCAACTATGCCAAAGTATAGTATGAAGGGCTGGGTGTGGTGGCTCACGCCTGTAATCCCAGCACTTTAGGAGGCCAAGGCAGGCGGATCACTGGAGAGGTTCAGAGTTCGAGAGCAGCCTGACCAATATGGTGAAACCCTGTCTCAAAAAAAAAGAAAAAAGAAAAAAAAGTATAGTATGATATCACATTTGGGATGTTGATATTCATATGGGCTGCCAATCTTACTCAGATTTCTCTTCTTTGTAGAGATGGAGTTTTGCCATGTTGGCCAGGCTGGTCCTAAACTCCTGGCCTCAGGTGATCTGCCTACCTCAGCCTCCCAAAGTGCTGAGATTACAGACATGAGCCACTGTGCCTGAGCAGATTTCTCCTTTTAGCTGTACTCATTTGTATGTATATTAAGTTCTATAAAATTGTATTATCTGGCCGGGCACCGTGGCTCACGCCTGTAATCCCAGCACTTTGGGAGGCCAATGTGGGCAGATCACCTGAGGTCAGAAGTTCAAGACCAGCCTAAGTGGCTGAGCGCAGTGGCTCATGCCTGTAATCCTAGCGCTTTGGGAGGCTGAGGTGGGTGCATCACCTGAGGTCAGGAGCTCAAGACCAGCCTGGCCTTCATGGTGAAACCCCCATCTTTTTTTTTTTGAGACGGAGTTTTGCTCTTGTTACCCAGGCTGGAGTGCAATGGCGCGATCTCGGCTCACCGCAACCTCCGCCTCCTGGGTTCAGGCAATTCTCCTGCCTCAGCCTCCTGAGTAGCTGGGATTACAGGCACTCGCCACCATGCCCAGCTAATTTTTGTATTTTTAGTAGAGACGGGGTTTCACCATGTTGACCAGGATGGTCTTGATCTCTTGACCTTGTGATCCACCCGCCTCGGCCTCCCAAAGTGCTGGAATTACAGGCTTGAGCCACCGCGCCCGGCCTGAAACCCCCATCTTAAAAAAAAAAAAAAAAAAAAAAAGACCAACCTAACTGACATGGAGAAACACTGTCTTTAAAATACAAATACAAACACTAAAAATACAAAATTAGCCAGGCATGGTGGCATGTGCCTGTAATCCCAGCTACTTGGGAGGCTGAGGCAGGAGAATCACTTGAACCTGGTAGGCAGAGGTTGCAGTGAGCTGAGATTATGCCATTGCATTCCAGCCTGGGCAATAGAAGCAAAGCTCTGTCTCGAAAAACAAATAAAAAAATAAATAAAATAAAATTTTATCACCTATGGCTTGTGTGTCCACCACCACAGTCCAGAAACGGAACAGTTTCAACATCACAGGAATCCCTTATTGTGCCTTTGTATAACCTCATCCACATCTCTCTCCACAGGCCACACCTCCAGCCCTCATCCTTAACCCCCTGGCAACCACTAATCTATCCTCCAGTTCTAAAATTTTGTTATTTCAAAAATGTTACAAGCCGGGTGTGGTGGCTCACGCCTGTAATCCCAGAACTTTGGGAGGCCAAGGTGGGTAGATCACCTGAGGTCAGGATTTTGAGACCAGCCTGGCCAACATGGAGAAACCCTGTTGTTACTGAAAATACAGAAATTGGCCGGGCACAGTGGCGGGCTCCTGTAATTCCAGCTACTTGGGAGGCTGAGACAGGAGAATCACTTGAACCTGGGAGGCAGAAGTTGCAGTGAGCCAATATCATACCACTGCACTCCAGCCTGGGCAACAGAGCAAGACTCTGCCACACACACACACACACACACACACACTCACACACACAAACACACACACACAGAAAACAGTTACGCAATTGGAACCAAACCCAATCCCCTTGTGGTATGTAATTTTAGGGGATTTTATTTCCCACTCAGCATAATTTTCTCGGGATTATTTATTTATTTTTATTTATTTATTTATTTATTTATTTATTTTTGAGACGGAGTTTCGCTCTTGTTACCCAGGCTGGAGTGCAATGGCGCGATCTCGGCTCACCGCAACCTCCGCCTCCTGGGTTCAGGCAATTCTCCTGCCTCAGCCTCCTGAGTAGCTGGGATTACAGGCACACGCCACCACGCCCAGCTAATTTTTTGTATTTTTAGTAGAGACGGGGTTTCACCAAGTTGACCAGGATGGTCTCGATCTCTTGACCTTGTGATCCACCCGCCTCAGCCTCCCAAAGTGCTGGGATTACAGGCTTGAGCCACCACGCCCGGCCTATTTATTTATTTTTAAAGATGAGGTTTCTCCATGATGGCCAGGCTGGTCTTGAACTCCTGAGCTCAGGTGATCCACCCACTTCGGCCTCCCAAAGTGCTAGGATTACAGGTGTCAGCCACTGCACCCAGCCTATTTTTTTATTTTTTAAAAAATAAGATGGGGTTTTGCCAGGTTGGACACACTGGTTTCGAACTCCTGACCTCAAGTGATCCACCCACCTTGGCCTCCCAAAGTGCTGGGCTTACAGGCATGAGCCACTGTGCCCGGCTAGAGATTCTTTCTAACTGTTTTGTGAATCAATAATTCATTTCTCTTTATTGCTGAGTAGCATTCTATGGTATGGATTTCCCAGTTTAACTATTTACTTGTTGAAGCACATTTGGGCTGATTCCAGTCTTTGGTTCTGTCTCCTGTTTTTATTTTTATTATTTATTTATTTTGAGGTGAGTTTCACACTTGTTTGCCCAGGCTGGAATGCATGATCTCGGCTCACCACAACCTCCGCTTCCCAGGTTCAAGCAATTCTCCTGCCTCAGCCTCCCAAATAGCTGGGATTACAGGTGCTCACCACCATACCTGGTGACTTTTGTATTTTTTAGTAGAGATGGAGTTTCTCCATGTTGATTAGGCTGGTCTCGAACTTTCGACCTCAGGAGATCCGCCTGCCTCGGCCTCCAAAAGTGCTGAGATTTTTTTATGAAGTTTTATTGGAACACAGCTGTGTCCATTTATTTACATTCTGTCTATGACTGCTTCTCAGAGTTGAATAGTTTCACTACAGACCATAGGGCTCATAGCCTAAAACATTTACTCTCCAGCCCTTTACAGAAAAAGTTTACCAACTCTTATTCCAGGCACCTAACATTTATTAATCTTAATTTTCACAACATTCCTATATGATTGTTATCTTCATTTTGCAAAGGAAGAAACTGAGGCACAAAGCAAGTAAGTAATTTGCTCATGGTCACACAGCTGAGCTAGGTGTTGTTGTTTATTTGTTTGTTTTTGAGACAGTCTCACTCTGCTGCCCAGGCTGGAGGGCAGTGACACAATCCCGGCTCACTACAACCTCCTTCTCCCAGATTCAAGCAATTCCCTGCCTCAGCCACCCGAGTAGCTGGGATTACAAGCACCCACCACCATGCCTGGCTAATTTTTGTATTTTTAGTAGAGATGGGGTTTTACCATCTTGGCCAGGCTGGTCTTGAACTCCTGACCTCGTGATCCACCTGCCTCAGTCTCCCAAAGTGCTGGGATTACAGGGGTGAGCCACCGCACCTGGGTTGAGTTAGGTTTTGAACTCAACAATATGGCTCTAGGGATTGCCTCTTAACCAATCCTCCTCAAAAGTGAATCTTCTCATTCAAGACAGAGGAACTTGACCAGGTGAGGTGACTTATGCCTGTAATCCCAGCACTTTGGGAGGCTAAGGTGGGTGAATCATCTGAGGTTAGGAGTTTGAGATCAGCCTGGCTAACATGGTGAAACCCTGTCTCTACTAAAAATACAAAAATTAGCCGGGCATGGTGGTGTGTGCCTAAAATTCCAGCTACTTGGGAGGCTGAGGCAGGAGAATCACTTGAACCTGGGAGGCAGAGGTTGTAGTGAGCCGAGATTGTGCCATGACATTCCAGCCTGGGCAACAACAATGAGACTCTGTCTCAAGAGGAAAAAAAAAAAAAAAAAAAAGGAACTCAAAACTGATGTAAGCATGCAATACAGCTAGCAGCTGAACTACAGGACTTCTCTTTGAGGGCTAGAAGGAAGAGTAGAATTTACCTTCTGATCATTTGCTTTGTTACATGAATAGTGTTTGGAACAGAGCTAAAATTTCTCATTAATTTGAATTAAACAATTTCATATAGGGCTTCTTAAATTTTACCAGGACTTAACAAACATTCAGGACCCAGGCCCTGGTCCCCTTTCTTTTTTTTTTTTTTTTCTTTTTGTTTTGAGACAGAGTCTCGCTCTGTCACCCAGGCTGGAGTGCAGTGGAGTGATCTTGGCTCACTACTGCCTCCGCCTCATGGCTATAAGCAATTCTCCACCTCAGCCTCCCAAGCAGCTGGAATTACAGGTGCCCCCCACCACACCTGGCTACTTTTTGTATTTTTAATAGAGATGGGGTTCCACCATGTTGGCCAGGCTGGTCTCAAACTCCTGACCTCGTGATCTACCTGCCTCGTGATTCACCCGCCTTGGCTTCCCAAAGTACTGGGATTACAGGCGTCAGCCACCGTGCCCAGTTGGTCCCCTGACTTTCACAGCTACATTTGTAACTGGAAAATCAGCAGTTACTGTTATCTTTCGCTTTTCTCTCCCGGGTTTTCAGATAAGAACAGACCTGAGCCTAGAGAAATTTCCCTAGGCCAACAGGAGGCTAAATGGTGGCATTTAATGGAAATACTTTCCTTTCTTCATTTTTGTGGGGAGACGTATGCCCAACTGAGATAATTTGGGTCCCTCTTTAGGGTGACCAACTATCATGATTTTCCTGGGACTGAGGGAGGTTTCTGGATTGCAGGACTTGCAATGCTAAAACCAAGAGTCGAGAGGCGCGGTGGCTCACATCTGTAATCCCAGCACTTTGGGAGGCCAAGGTGGGCAGATTGCCACCTGAGGCCAGGAGTTTGAGACCAGCGTGGCCAACATGGTGAAACCCCATCTCTACTAAAAACACAAAAATTAGCCAGGTGTGGTGGTGGGTGCGTATAATCCCAGTGTAGCAGGGCAAGCCTCAGACGAAACCTCCCAGACACCAGATTTAAAGAAGGAAGTGGCTTTTATTTGGCTGGGAGCATCGGCAGACTTGTGGCTCAAAAACCGAGCTCCTCGACCATGAAAATCCTAGCCCTTTTAAAGGCTTACAGTTCTAGAAAGTACATGTAAGAGGGTCATGATCGATGAAGTAGGCTTGGATATGTGACCAGGTGGGGGTTTAAGCAAGACTGAGCGAGAACAATGGAGGGCGTTTCACCGTAAGACGCCAGCGATCTATAGATAGGAGTGTGATTAAGGGTGGTGCCCAGTCTGCTAGCCTTTACTTTTTTCTGAATACAGTTGACAACCTAGCCTAGAATGCAAGACAAACTTGGAGCTTCACTAGGGAGGGATTACTTAAATTCCTTAGCCTCTGTACAACTCTTAAGTGGCCTTTACTTTTAGTTAACTACTACTTGTTTTTTTTTTTTTTTTATTTTTTTTAGGCGGAGTTTCGCTCTTGTTACCCAGGCTGGAGTGCAATGGCGCCATCTCGGCTCACCGCAACCTCCGCCTCCTGGGTTCAGGCAATTCTCCTGCCTCAGCCTCCTGAGTAGCTGGGATTACAGGCACGTGCCACCATGCCCAGCTAATTTTTTGTATTTTTAGTAGAGATGGGGTTTCACCATGTTGACCAGGATGGTCTCCATCTCTCGACCTCGTGATCCACCCGCCTCGGCCTCCCGATCCACCCGCCTCGGCCTCCCAAAGTGCTGGGATTACAGGCTTGAGCCACCGCGCCCGGCTTAACTACTACTTGTTTTATGCTTATTATTTAAACTATACTCTGTTCATTTTATTTTCCTTCCAGCTCCTCGAGAGGCTGAGGCAGGAGAATAGTTTGAACCTGGGAGGGGGAGGTTGCAGTGAGCCGAGATCCTGTCATTGCACTGAAACCTGGGCGACAGGGTAAGTCTCGGTCTCAAAAAAAAAAAAAAAAAAAAAGTATAGCACCTTATGGATTCTTTGTCCAATGGCCTTAGCAGGAAGATTGTTCCAGAACTAGGCACGAACTATTCCATAGGCCTGAGTTACCTTTCCCCACATCATTCTGGTTTTGTTCAATTTGCCGCCAGGAGTCCTGTTCTTTGCTTTGTATGCATAAGCACATCTCTTGCCCAAATGGAATTCAGTTTCATCTCAGGCATAAATATCTTCAATGTTAGGAAGAGCTGTGCGCTCCCTTTGGTTCCAGAGACCCTGCTTATAGCCAGCAGAAAACGGCCTTGGGGTCAGGCACAGAGGTTCATTCCTGTAATGTCAGCACTTTCCCAGCCAAAGTGCACGAGGATTGCCTCAGGCCAGGAATTTGAGACCAGCCTGGTCAACGTAGTGAGACCCTCCCTCTTAACAATACAAAGAAAATAAGAGGCCAGGCGCGGTGGCTCACGCCTGTAATCCCAGCACTTTGGGAGGCCGAGGCGGGTGGATCACGAGGTCAAGAGATCGAGACCATCCTGGTCAACATGGTGAAACCCCGTCTCTACTAAAAATACAAAAAGTTAGCTGGGCATGGTGGCGCATGCCTGTAATCCCAGCTACTCAGGAGGCTGAGGCAGGAGAATTGCCTGAACCCAGGAGGCGGAGGTTGCGGTGAGCCGAGATCGCGCCATTGCACTCCAGCCTGGGTACCAATCCAGGTACCAATCCAGGTAACAATCCTGCGAAACTCCGTCTCAAAAAAAATAAAAATAAAAATAAAAAAATAAAAACAAAAAAGAAAATAAGAAAAAATGGCCTTAGACCATAGCCTTCCAGATGTATCTGCCTTTGAGAAGTCCTATTCTGGTTGGGCGGGGTGTCTCACCCCTGTAATCCCAGCACTTTGATAGGCTGAGGCGGGAAGATCCCTTGAGACTAGGATTTACAGACCAGCCTGGGCAGCATAAGGCAATCCCAGCTCTACACAACACTAAAAAAATTAACCAAGCGTGGTGGCATGCCCCTGTGGCCCCAGCTGCTGAGGAGGCTGAGGTTAGAGAATCACTTGAGCCTAGGTTACAGTGAGCTATGATCGTACCACTACACTCCAGCCTGTGTCATGGAGTGAGATCTTGTTCCCAGTCCCAGCACTTTCGGAGGCCAAGGCAGGCGGATTGTCTGCGGTTGGGAATTCAAGACCAGCCTGACCAACATGGAGAAACCTCATCTCTATAAAAATACAGAATTAGCTGGGCATGGTGGCACATGCCCGTAATCCCAGCTACTAGGAAGCTGAGGCAGGAGAATTGCTTGAACCTGGGAGGTGGAGGTTGCAGGGAGCCAAGATCACACCATTGTAATACAGCCTGGGCGGCAGATCGAGACTCTGTCTAAAAAAATAGTAGCCGGGCGCGGTGGCTCAAGCCTGTAATCCCAGCACTTTGGGAGGCCGAGGCGGGTGGATCACGAGGTCGAGAGATCGAGACCATCCTGGTCAACATGGTGAAACCCCGTCTCTACCAAAAATACAAAAAATTAGCTGGGCATGGTGGTGCGTGCCTGTAATCCCAGCTACTCAGGAGGCTGAGGCAGGAGAATTGCCTGACCCCAGGAGGCGGAGGTTGCGGTGAGCCGAGATCGCGCCATTGCACTCCAGCCTGGGTAACAAGGGCGAAACTCCGTCTCAAAAAAAAAAAAAAAAAAAATAGTAAAGGGTCAGGCGAGGTGGCTCACGTTTATTATCCCAGCACTTTGGGAGGCCAAGGCAGATGGATCACCTGAGATTGGGAGTACGAGACCAGCCTGATCAATATAGAGAAACCCTGTCTCTACTAAAAATACAAAAATTAGCTCAGCATGGTGGCTCATGCCTATAATCCCAGCTACTCAGGACTCTGAGGCAGGAGAATTACTTGAACCCAGGAGGCGGAGGTTGCAAGTGAGCCACGATCATGTCACTGTACTACAACCTGTGCGACAAGAGTGAAACCCAGCCTCAAAATAAAAAAAATACATAAATAATAATAAAAATTAGCCAGGAGTGGTGGCACATGCCTGTAGTTCCAATTACTCTTGAGGCTGAGGCAGGAGAATGGCTTGAACCCAGAGGTGGAGGTTACAGTGAGGCGAGATTTCGCCACTGCACTCCAGTCAGGGTGATAAGAGCAAAACCGCAACACCCCGTCTTAGAAAAAAAAAAAAAAAAGGAAGCCCTGTCAAGCACACAGGCTCCAAGATGGTAGAAAGAGAAAAGCTTTGGGGAATAATTTTTAAATTTACAGCAGCTGAAAGTCTAACTTCCTAGAGGGTGAAAATAGTGAAATACTGAAAGGTGAAGGTGAAGTCCCTTGCCCAAGGTCATATGTGCCTTTCAGTCGGTGATCCCAGACTCTAACATGGGTTGTCTCTCTGTACCTCTGTGTTCTTCTGTCTTCTCTGTTCTTAGAAACGAACTTTTTCTCCCCCCTACAGCAGGCCTTTTGTGGTCAGAACCCTGCTTAAAAATACCTTTTTCCCTTATTACTTTTACACACAACTCAGTTCTCTCTAACAAGGCCTGAACTGCCATTGTTTGTGTCAAACTTCCTTGCGTCCAATCCTTCCTCTTTTCAAGATAAGGCCTGTTTTTTCCCAGAGCTCTAGGGAACCACACCTAGAAGAGGCTGTTCCAGACAAGCCTGGCATTTGGTTCCCTTTTTCTGATAAGGTTCCATTGTTGAGAACACTCCCTTTGTTTCTTACCTGTCTCCAAAACATTCTAGAATGTACTTCTATTTTAGTTTGCTGGTGTGGCCATTACTGTTAAGGTGGTGAATCCCAGCACTTTGGGAGGCGGAGGTGGGTGGATCACGAGGTCAGGAATTCAAGAGCAGCCAGGCCAAGATAGTGAAATCCTGTCTCTACTAAAAATATAAAAACTAACCGGGTGTGGTAGCAGGTGCCTGGAATCCCAGCTACTTGGGAGGCTGAGGCAGAGAACTGCTTGAACCTGGTGGGGGGAGGTTGCAGTGAGCCGAAATTGTGCCACTGCACTCCAGCCTGAGCAAAAGAGCAAGACTTTGTCACACACACACAAAAAGATGGTGGTTAATTATCTTTGTAGTCTACATTCTTACTAGCCAGTTAGCTGACTATTCCCAGCATTAAGATTTAAACCAAAGCGTATAAAAGTTGAACATGCAAAAGTCGAATCACCTGCAGGACTTGTTAAAACACTAATTGCTGGGCTTCGCCTCCAGAATTTCTGATTCAGTAGCTCTGGGAGGAGCCTTTTTTTTTTTTTTTAAGGTGGAGTCTCGCACTGTTGCCCAGGCTATAGTGCAATGGTGAGATCTTGGCTCACTGCTATCTCCACCTCCTGGGTTCAAGCAATTCTCCTGCCTCAGCCTCCTGAGTAGCTGGGACTACAGGCATGTGCCACCACACCCAGCTAATTTTTTTGTATTTTTAGTAGAGACGGGGTTTTGCCATGTTGGCCGAGATGGTCTTGATCTCCTGACCTCATGATCTGCTCGCCTTGGTCTCCCAAAGTGCTGGGATTATAGGCATGAGCCACCGCGCCTGGCCAGGAGCTTTTCTTCTTTCAGATAGGGTTTCACCATGTTGACCAGGCTGGTCTCGAATTTCTGACTTCAAGGGATCTGCCCACCCTGGCCTCCCAAAGTGCTGGGATTACAGCCATGAGCCGCAGTGCTCGGTGGGAATTTGTATTTCTAACCTGTTCTCAAGTGATGTTGACCCACAGACAACCCTTAGAGAATCACCAGGGGTTGGGGGCTGTGGTTTGTGTCTGTAATCCCAGCACTTTGGGAGGTGAAGGCTGGAGGATCTCTTTAGCCAAGGAGTTGGAGACCAGCCTGGACAACACAGCAAGACCTCGTCTTTACTAAAAATAAAAAATTAGCCGGGCATGGTAGCGTGCACCTGCAGTCTTAGCTATCGAGAGGCTGAGGCAGGAAAATGGCTTGAGCCCAGGAATTTGGCTGCAGTGAGTTCTGATCACACCACTGTGTTTCAGCCTGGGCACCAACAGAGGGAGACCCTGTGTGTCAAAACAAAAAAATCACTGTTTAAACTGACATTTATATAATGTCAAAACTGATTAGGCTGGGTGCAGTGGCTCACACCTATAAACATTGCACTTTGGGAGGCTGAAGCTGGCAGATTGCTTGAGCTCAGGAATTCAAAACCAGCCTGGGCAACGTGGTGAAACCCCATCTAAAACTATATATATATAAAGAAATACGAATTATTGGCCCTTCTTTCTTCCTTTCTTCCCTTCCCTTCCCTCCCTCCCTCTCTCTCTTTCCCTCTTTCCTTCCTTCCTTCTTTCTTTTTTCCTTTCTTTCATTTCTTTTTCTTTAGACAGGATCTTGCTCTGTCACCCAGACTGGAGTGCAGTGGTGCAGTCCCTGCTCACTGCAACCTTCACCCCCAGGCTCAAGCAATCCTCCCACCTCAGCCTCCTGAGTAGCTGGGCCCACAGGTGTGCACCACCATGCTGGCTATTTTTTTGTATTTTTAGTAGAGATGGAGTCTCGTTATGTTTCCCAGGCTGGTCTTGAATTCCTGAGCTCGAGTGATCCGCCCACCTTGGCCTCCAAGTGTTGGAATTACAGGTGTGAGCCACCATGCCCAGCCAAAACCCCGTCTCTATAAAAAATACAAAAAATTAGCCAAGTGTGGTGGTGTGTACCAGCAGGCTTAGCTACTTAGGAGGCTGAGGTGGGAGGATTGCTTGAGCTGGAGAGGTTGAGGCTGTAGTGAGCCATTATCCCACCACTGCACCCCAGCCTGGGTGACACAGTGAGACAACGAGATTCTGTCTCAAAAAACAAAAACAAAAGCAAACTGATTATATTGAAGTATTGTAAAGCAAATGATAGCCATGATGTCACCCATAAAACCTAATAATGTCCACTTCCCAGGGGTTCAATTCTCTACTTTCCCTTGCTCCTTATTTTTTTTTTTTTTTGAGATGGAGTCTCACTCTGCCGCCCAGGCTGGGGAGTGCAATAGCTCGATCTTAGCTCATTGCAACCTCTGCCTCCCGGGTTGAAGTGACTCTCCTGCCTTGGCCTCTTAAGTACCTGGGATTACAGGTGTGAACCACCATGCCCGGCTAATTTTTTTTTTTTTTTTTTTTAAGTAGAGACGGGTTTTCGCCATGTTGGCCAGGCTGGTCTTGAACTCCTGACCTTGTGATCTACCCACCTCGGCCTCCGAAAGTGCTGGGATTACATGCTGGGATTACTGGGATTACTGGGCCTGGCCAGATGTTTTTCTTTTCTATCTTCAACATATACCCTGAACTGCCATCCTTTCTCCTACATCATCTTAGCCTAAGCTCATATCCCCTCTCGCCTGGAAGACCTCAGCCACTTCTCATCTGGTATCCTCTCCCAGGCTTGACCCAACTCCCGACACAGTCACCGGGGTTATCATTGGAAAACACAAGTCAGATCATGTCACTCTGTTAAAAACACATCCAGTGGCTACTACAATTAGAATAAATGGCAAACTTCTTTTCTAACCAACAAGAACCTGCATGCCCAGACCCTGCCTCTCTGTCTGGCATTCTCCTTGCTTCTTGAGCCTTGCGTATCACGCCCAGGTACACTGGAGCCTTCCTTTTTCTGCGCATGCCAAACTCTTGGTACCTTTTTTTTTTTTTTTTGAGACGGAGTTTTGCTCTTGTTACCCCAGGCTGGAGTGCAATGGCGCAATCTCGGCTCACCGCAACCTCCGCCTCCTGGGTTCAGGCAATTCCCCTGCCTCAGCCTCCTGAGTAGCTGGGATTACAGGCACGTGCCACCATGCCCAGCTAATTTTTGTATTTTTAGCAGAGACGGGGTTTCACCATGTTGATCAGGATGGTCTCGATCTCTCGACCTCGTGATCCACCCGCCTTGGCCTCCCAAAGTGCTGGGATTACAGGCTTGAGCCACCGCGCCCAGCTTTTTTTTTTTTTTTTTAGAGATGGGATTTCACTATGTTGGCCAGGATGGTCTTGATCTCTTGACCTCGTGATCCGCCTGCCTCAGCCTCCCAAAGTGCTGGGATTACAGGCGTGAGCCACCGTGCCCGGCTTGGTACTTATAATTATCTGGATTGTACTCTACTTTCAGCCTGAACTCTGCTTGACAAAAGGCTACCTTTTCTATCCACTTACCTAAAGAAAGTGAAGAAATGTCTAAGACGTGCTGGTAGGTGAAAAAAGGAAGGTGGGAAGTATGTATTGCATACATGTTATCTATTTATTTATTATTATTATTATTTTTGAGACAGAGTTTCGCTCTTGTTACCCAGGCTGGTGTGCAATGGCGTGATCTCGGCTCACCGCAACCTCTGCCTTGTGGGTTCAGGCAATTCTCCTGCCCCAGCCTCCTGAGTAGCTGGGATTACAGGCACGCGCCACCATACCCAGCTAATTTTTTGTATTTTTAGTAGAGACGGGGTTTCACCATATTGACCAGGATGATCTCGATCTCTTGACCTCATGATCCACCCGCCTCGGCCTCCCAAAGTGCTAGGATTATAGGCGTGAGCCACCCCGCCCGGCCTATCTATTTATTTATTTGAGACCAGCTGGAGTGCAGTGGCATGATCTCAGCTCACTGAAACCTCTGCCTCCCGGGTTCTAGCGATTCTCCTACCTCAGCCTCCCAAGTAGCTGGGATTATAGGCGTGCACCACCACACCTGGTTAATTTTTGTATTTGTATTTGTATTCTTTGAGACAAAGTCTCTCTCTGTTGCCCAAGCTGGAGTGCAGTGGTGTGATCTTGGCTCACTGCAACCTCCGTCTCTAGGGTTTAAGTGATTCTCCTGCCTCATCCTCCTGAGTAGCTGGGATTACAGACGTGCACCACCATGTCTAGCTAGTTTTTGTGTTTTTAGTGGAGACAGGGTTTCACCATGTTGGCCAGGCTGGTCCTGAACTGTAATCCACCTGCCTCAGCCTCCCAAAGTGCTAGGATTACAGGTGTGAACAACCGTGCCCGGCATGAATTTTGAATGCACAGGCATCCTCTGCAGTTTCCTTGCCATGTCGGGGTCAGTGAGATAATGCTGAGATTCTATTACCTGCTCTGGGCCTTAGGTTTCATGGCTGGAAAATGGGCCGAGTGAATAGATTTGTTTGCCTAACTTCGGTTGTTCCTGTTCTATCTTTATGATTTTTGCCGTATTCTGGTACCATTTATATTATTTACTTAGCATTTTTCTTGCATCGGTTCACTTACTTTTAGCTATATAAATTTTATTTCAAAAGGAAACTTTGTATCGATACATAAGCAGAAAACCTATACCTCTTGCCATAAATGGGAGCTAGAAGTAAAAATAAAGACAGTGAGGCCGGGCAGGTGGATCACAAGTTCAAGAGATCGAGGCCATCCTGGCCAACATGTGAAACCCCATCTCTACTAAAAATACAAAAATTAGGCCAGGCTTGGTGGCTCACACCTATAATCCCAGCACTTGGGGAGGCTGAGGCAGATGGATCATGAGGTCAGGAGTTTGAGACCAGCCTGGCCAACATGGTGAAACCCCATCTCTACTAAAAATACAAAGCTTAACTGGGTGTATTGTCGAGGGTCTGTAGTCCCAGCTATTTAGGAGGCTCAGGCAGGAGAACTGCTTGAACCAGGGAGACGGAGGTTGCAGTGAGCCAAGATCTTACCTGCACTGCAGCCTAGGTGACAGAGCAAGACTCTGTTAAAAAAAAAAAAAAAAAAAAAAAAAAAAAAAAAAAAAAGCCGGGCGCGGTGGCTCAAGCCTGTAATCCCAGCACTTTGGGAGGCGGAGGTGGGTGGATCACGAGGTCAAGAGATCGAGACCATCCTGGTCAACATGGTGAAACCCCGTCTCTACTAAAAATACAAAAAAATTAGCTGGGCATGGTGGCACATGCCTGTAATCCCAGCTACTCAGGAGGCTGAGGCAGGAGAATTGCCTGAACCCAGGAGGCGGAGGTTGCGGTGAGCCGAGATCGCGCCATTGCACTCCAGCCTGGGTAACAAGAGCAAAACTCCGTCTCAAAAAAAAAAAAAAAAAAAAAAAAAAGACAGTGAAACACTACAATGTGATTATATGCTGGTTAGAGAAAGTTGCCTGTACAGGCTTTAGGGGCCAGATCTGCTTGTCCTTTGTTAAGGAGATTGGGCTGGGGGTGGTGGCTTATGCCTGTAATCCCAGCACTTTGGGAGGCTGAGGTGGGAGAATCTCTTGAGGCCAGGAGTTTGAGACCAGCCTGGGCAACATAGATGTTTGTCTCTCAAAAAAAAAAAAAAAAAGAATTAGCAGGGCATAGTGGCACCTGCCTGGGGTCTCAGCTACTTGAGAGGCTGAGGTATGAAGATCACTTGAACCTGGGAGGTCGAGGCTGCAGTGAGCCACAATTGTGCTACTGCATTCCAGCCTGGGCAACAGAGTAAGGCCCTGACTCAAAAAAATCAAAATCAAAAACAAAGAAAAAAGATTATACCAAACTGAGACTTCCTATTAGAGGTAGAATTAGAAGAGGATTGAAAAAGGGGTGACTGAGGCCAGGCGTGGTGGCTCAAGCCTTTAATCCCAGCACTTCAGGAGGCCAAGGTGGGTGGGTCACCTGAGGTCAGGAGTTCATTACCAGCCTGGCCAAAATGATGAAACTCCATCTCTACCAAAAATACAAAAAAATCAGCCAGGTGTGGTGGTGGGCGTCTGTAATCCCAGCTACTCAGTAAGCTGAGGAGGAAGAATCACTTGAATCCAGAGAGAGGAGGTTGTAATGAGCGGAGATCGTGCCACTGCACTCCAGCCTGGGCAACAAGAGTAAAACTCCTTCTCAAAAAGTAAATAAATAAATAAATAGGGCGACTGGCTGCGCATAGTGGCTCATACCTGTAATCCCAGCACTTTGGGAGACCAGGATGGGGGGATCACTGAAGGCCAAGAGTTTGAGACCAGCCTGGGCAACATGGGGAGACTTCCATCTCTATTAAAAAAATAAATGAGGGCCAGGCACGGTGGCTCATGCCTGTAATCCCAGCACTTTGGGAGGCTGAGGCAGGCAGATCATGAGGTCAAGAGATTGAGACCATACTGGCCAACACGGTAAAACCCCGTCTCTACTAAAAATACAAAAAATAGCTGAGAGTGGTGGAGCACGCCTGTAGTCTCAGCTACTTGGAAGGCTGAGGCAGGAGAATTGCTTGAGCCCGGGAGGGAAAGGTTGCAGTGAGCCGAGATCGTGACACTGTACTCCAGCCTGGCGACAGCGAGAATCTCTCCAAACAAACAAACAAACAAAAAAGAAATGTAGCCGGGCGCGGTGGCTCAAGCCTGTAATCCCAGCACTTTGGGAGGCCGAGGCAGGTGGATCACGAGGTCAAGAGATCGAGACCATCCTGGTCAACCTGGTGAAACCCCGTCTCTACTAAAGATACAAAAAATTAGCTGGGCATGGTGGCACGTGCCTGTAATCCCAGCTACTCAAGAGGCTGAGGCAGGAGAATTGCCTGAACCCAGGAGGCGGAGGTTGCGGTGAGCCGAGATGGCGCCATGCACTCCAGCCTGGGTAACAAGAGCGAAACTCCGTCTCAAAAAAAAAAAAAAAAAAAAAAAAAAAAAAAGAAAAGAAATGTAAAAGAGATTCTTTTCTCGCAGTGCGCTTTTTTTTTTTTTTTTTTTTGAGATGGAGTCTCACTGTTTCCCAGGCTGGAGTGCAGTGGTGCAGTCTTGACTCACTGCAACCTCCGCCTCCCAGGTTCAATCAATTCTCTGCCTCAGCCTCCCGAGTAGCTGGGTTACAGGCACACACCACCACACCCAGCTAATTTTTTTGTATTTTTAGTAGAGACGGGGTTTCGCTATCTTGGCCAGGCTGGTCTTGAAGTCCTCACCTCGTAATCCACCTTCCCTGGCCTCCCAAAGTGCTGGGATTATAGGTGTGAGCCACTGTGCCGGCCTCTCACAGCGCTTTTTAATGGTGTCCAAATATTTTACAAAAAATAATCTTACCTGTATTTGGGGAAACATTAAGTTTAAACAGCTCATTTCACAAATGGAGAAACTGAGGCCCAGAATGGGGAATGAAATTTTCCAGGGTAATCATTTGGTAATTTGTCAAGTCTGGACTGTAAGCTTTCATAATAGGAACTGCATTAGCATGTGCTTGGGCTAAGTCTGGTACATAGTGTCATTTAATAAATGAGTCCTGAGCCAGGCATGGTGATTCATGCATGTAGTCCCAGCTACTCAAGAGGCTGAGGCTGGAGAGTCCCTTGAACCCAGGAATTTGAGTTTACAGTAAGATATGATTATACCACTGCACTCCAGCCTAGGCTACAGAGTGAGACCATGTCTCTAGAAGAAAAAAAGTAATAATAAGAAAAAAGAAAGATATTAGTGGTTTTTTTTTTTTTTTTAAACGGGGTTTCACCGTGTTGGTCAGGCTAGTCTTGAACTCCCGACCTCAGGTGATCTTCCCACCTTGGCCTCCAAAGTGCTTGGATATTAGTTTTTAATATGATTGTATTTGGTACTATTTCTCCCACATATTTATCTATTCTATGTGATTTATCTCTAAGGGGCAATTGACATTTGATCTTTTTTTTTTTTTTTTTTTTTGAGAGGGAGTTTCGCTCTTGTTACCCAGGCTGGAGGAGTGCAATGGCGCGATCTCAGCTCACTGCAACCTCCGCCTCCTGGGTTCAAGCAATCCTCCTGTCTCAGCCTCCCGAGTAGCAGGGACTACAGGCGTGCGCCACCATGCCCAGCTAATTTTTGTATTTTTTTAGTAGAGACGGGGTTTCACCATGTTGACCAGAATGGTCTCGATCTCTTGACCTCGTGATTCACCCGCCTTGGCCTCCCAAAGTGCTGGGATTACAGGCGTGAGCTACCGCACCCAGCCGACATTTGATCTTGATTTTTTTTTTTTTTTTTTGAGATGGAGTCTTGCATTGTTGCCAGGCTGGAGTACAGTGCGAGATTTCGGCTCACTGCAACTTCTGCTTCCCAGGCTCAAGTGATCATCCCACCTCAGCCTCCTGAGTAGCTGGCACCACAGGTGTGCACCAACACAGTTGGTTAATTTTTTGTATTTTTAATAGAGACAGGGTTTTGCCATGTTGCCCAGGCTGGTTTCCAACTCCTGGGCTCAAGTGATCCACTGCCTTGGCCTTCCAAAATGTTGGGATTACAGGTGTGAGCCACTGCACCCAACTCTTTTTGGCTCTCATAGGTCATTTTTATATTTAATTTCTTATTTATTTGTTTATTTTTGAGACAGAGTCTCACTCTGTCACCCAGGCTAGAGTGCAGTGGCCTAATCTCAGGTCACTGCAACCTCTGCCTCCCGGGTTCAAGCAATTCTCCCACCTTAGCCTCCCAAGTAGCTAGGACTACGGGTGCACACCTCTGTGTCTGGCTAATTTTTTAGTAGAGACAGGTTCACCATGTTGGTCAGGTTGGTCTTGAACTCCTGACCTTAGGTGATCCGACTGCCTCCACCTCCCAAAAAGCTGGGATTATAGGTGTGAGCCACTATACCCAGTCCTTATAGGTCATCTTTAGATGGGATCTTGCTATTTTGCTCAGGCTGGTCTGGAACTGCTAGGCTCAGGTGATCCTTCCACCTCAGCCTCCCAAAGTACTAAGATCACAGGTGTGAGCCAGCTTGCCCGCCCTTCTTCAGATACTTGGAGAGTTGCCACCTTCTCATAATTTATTTTTCACCTCAAATGCTCAAGAGCTTGACCTGACATGCTACAGTAGCCCTGCCAGCACCTAGTCTCTCTTATACCACCCTGTATTACATCTTTGATAGCATTTACCAGTGTCTCATGCCTATAATCCCAGCACTTTGGGAGTCTGAGGTCGGAGGATTGCTTGAGCCCAGTAGTTTGAGACCAGCTTGGGGAGACCTCTTCTCTACAAAAAATAAGAAGAAAAATTAACAGGTTTGGTGACATGTGCCTATAGTCCTAACTACTCAGGAGGCTGAGGTGAGAAGATCCCTTGGAGTTCAAGGCTGCAGTGGTTCATGATTGCATCACTGCAATGTAGCCTGGAACGGAGGGAGACTCTGTCTCCAATTAAAAAAAAAAAAAGGCCAGTTTAGACTTTCGTCCCAAGTACTGTAAATTTGCATTGTGTCAAGCTGCTAAATTTGTGGTGATTTGTTACAGCAGTAATTGGAAATAAACAGAACTCAGTAAGTACTAGTGAAACAGACGAGTGATGAAGAAGTCTTGGCTGGGCGCGGTAGCTCACGCTTGTAATCCGAGCACTTTGGGAGGCTGAGGTGGGCAGATCACTTGAGGTCAGGAGTTTGAGACCAGCCTGGCCAACGTGGAGAAACCCAGTCTCCACTAAAAATACAAAAAAAATTAGCCAGGTGTGGTGGCGTGCACCTGTGGTCCCAGCTGTTTGGAAGGCTAAGGCAAGGGGATTGCTTGAACTCAGGAGGCGGAGGTTGCAGTGAGCTGAGATAGTGCCACTGCACTCCAACCTGGGCAATAGAGTGAAACTCAGTCTCAAAAAAAAAAAAAAAAAAAGGCTTGCTGGGGACTCTAAGGTGGTTCCCAGAACTCTGCTGCCTCGATAGCAAGGTTGTTGCACCTCACTCTACCTCCAGCAAACTTAAAGCTCCGCCCTCAGTGGAACTCAGGTACTTTCTCTATTTTTGTTTCTCCAGAGGTGTTGTTTCCTTTCCTCTCCCTCTTCCCAGCTTCCCTCGGCCTCTGCTCTGCATGTTTTTTTTTTTTTTTTTGATCAAACCTACTTGTTCTTTTTTTTGATAATATTATTCCGTTCGCATATTTTAGTACGTTCTTTTGCATCTTTAATAATTATTAGCTCATCTCTTGATGGTTTTTGTGCACACACGCTATTATCTGAAGCGGCACCTTTGCTTGGTCAGCTGACTCCTAGCTCCAGGAGGATGGTTTCTGTGTTGTAATTTCAGATTATATGAGCCCCAAGGCCTGATTTCCTGTCCTTGCATTTGCATTTCATTTGAAGGTCTTTGCTTTTTGAGATCTGTGACACCTCCTCCTCTGGCATAGTATCAGTTCACACTACCGGTTGGGTTTCAGTTCCATTTTTGTTTTTGACGTGGGGGATTTCCCTTACTTTCCTGTGAACTCTGTGATTGGTTTAAAAGAGTACTTGTTATCTTTTACTCAGAATTTCCAGATGTTTTTGTGGGTGGGGTTGGGTGTTTCAGGCTACCTACTCTGCTGTATTGCTGGAAATTGACCACCTTTGCGCTATGTTTAGTATCTTTTCTCTACCTCCTAGCTCTGATACTCAGTGTCTGTTCTTTCATTTCCCACGCTACTCCCTACTATCTTTTTTTTTTTTTTGAGACGGAATTTCGCTCTTGTTACCCAGGCTGGAGTGCAATGGCGCGATCTCGGCTCACTGCAACCTCCGCCTCCTGGGTTCAGGCAATTCTCCTGCCTCAGCCTCCTAAGTAGCTTGGATTACAGGCATGTGCCACCACGCCCAGCTACTTTTTTTTGTATTTTTAGTAGAGACGGGGTTTCACCATATTGACCAGGACGGTCTCGATCTCTTGACCTCGTGATCAACCCGCCTCGGCCTCCCAAAGTGCTGGGATTACAGGCTTGAGCCACCGTGCCCGGCCCTCCCTACTATCTCATACATCTTTTATCCTTTCCACTTCAAATCCTTTTTTTTTTTTTTTTGAGATGGAGTTTCGCTCTTGTTACCCAGGCTAGAGTGCAATGGCGCGATCTCGACTCACCGCAACCTCCGCCTCCTGGGTTCAGGCAATTCTCCTGCCTCAGCCTCCTGAGTAGCTGGGATTACAGGCACGCGCCACCATGCCCAGCTAATTTTTTTGTATTTTTAGTAGAGACGGGGTTTCACTATGTTGACCAGGATGGTCTCGATTTCTTGACCTTGTGATCCACCCACCTCGGCCTCCCAAAGTGCTGGGATTACAGGCTTGAGCCACCGCGCCCGGCCCAAATCCTTTTCTTAACTAGCTGATTTACTCTAGAGTTTCTCTTTTTTTTTTTTTTTTTTTTTTGAGGGAAAGTCTTACTCTGTCACCCAGGCTAGAGTTCAGTGGCACTATCTTGGCTCACTACAACCTCGGCCTCCCAGGTTCAAGTGATTCTCTTGCCTCAGCCTCCCGAGTAGCTGGGGCTACAGGCATGCACCACCACACCCGGCTATTTTTTGTATTTTTAGTAGAGAGGGGGTTTCACCATTTTGCCAGGTTGGTCTTGAACTCCTGACTTCAGGTAATCCACCCACCTCAGCCTCCCAAAGAGCTGGGGTTATAGGTGTGAGCCACAGTGCCCGGCTACTCTTTCTAATTTAAATTTATCCCAAGTGGAAATCTCACAGGTCAACCTGGTTGCTGTTGGGCCAGATATTCTGTGTCTGGCCAACTCATAAATCACTTGCCCTGCTGGTGCACTGGCCGCCCCTGGGGCTGATATCCATATCTGACTCAGTCAGCTGTGGTTTGAACAGCAGTTGCCAGTCACATGGTACCAAAGACGGTGATTTCTGCCCTTTCTTTAGAAGGGTCTGTGGGTGGGTGGGGCAGACATCATGACTGACTTGTACAGTAACATCCTTAACAGGCTTGCAATGTAGTTGATTGTTAGTAGCCAGAGGGTTTTAATATTTATTTATTTATTTATTTATTTTATTTTATTTTATTATTATTTTTTTTTTGAGACGGAGTTTCGCTCTTGTTACCCAGGCTGGAGTGCAATGGCGCGATCTCGGCTCACCGCAACCTCCGCCTCCTGGGTTCAGGCAATTCTCCTGCCTCAGCCTCCTGAGTAGCTGGGATTACAGGCACGTGCCACCATGCCCAGCTAATTTTTTGTATTTTTAGTAGAGATGGGGTTTCACCATGTTGACCAGGATGGTCTCGATCTCTCGACCTCGTGATCCACCCGTCTCGGCCTCCCAAAGTGCTGGGATTACAAGCTTGAGCCACCGCGCCCGGCCTATTTATTTTATTTTTAATTTTTGTTTTTTGAGATGGGATCTCACCCTGTTGCCCAGGGCTGGAGTGTAGTGGTGTGATCTGAGCTCTCTGCAACCTCCATCTCCCAGGTTCAGGGAATTCTCTGCTTCAGCCTCCTCAGTAGCTGAGATTACAGTTGCCAACCACCATGCCCGGCTAATTTTTGTATTTTTAGTAGAGATGGGAGTTTCAACATCCTGGCCAGGCTGGTCTTGAACTCCTGAGCTTGTGATCTACCCGTCTCAGCCTCCTAAAGTGCTGGGATTACAGGCATGAACCACCGCACCCGGCCCTTTAATTTTTATTTTTTTAAAGCTAGAATCTTTTTAGAGACAGAGTCTTGCTCTGTCTCCAGGCTGCAGTGCAGTGTCAAGACCTCGGCTCACTGCAATCTCCGACTCCTTGGTTCAGGTGATTCTGCTGCCTCAGCCTCCCAAGTAGCTGGGATTACAGGCATGCACCACCATGCTCAGCTAATTTTGTATTTTTAATAGAGACGGGGTTTCACCATGTTGGCCAGGATGGTCTCTATCTCCTGACCTCATGATCCTCCCACTTTGGCCTCCCAAAGTGCTGGGATTACAGGCATGAGCCACCTCGAGGACGCAGGATCTTAACTTGGGTTATACATTCACCCCTGGCATAGATACTGTTTTAATGCCCAAACATGTCACTCCTGCCATGTTCCTACTCTGTATGTACTAAATCATTGGAAGAGGGTTTTGTTAAAATGTGTGCACTGAATGAAGAGACCCCCAAACAAGCTTTGTGCGAGCAACATGGCTGTTTATTCACCCGGGCGTGGGTGGGCTGAGGCCGAAAAGGGGGTCAGCGAAGGGTGGCAGCCTAGGAGTTGGTTTTATAGGTTTGGGGCCGGCAGAGGAAAGTTACAGTTTAGGGCAGTTTTTTTAAAGCTGGGAGGGGGTCCTAGGGTGTGGAGTAGTGAGGTTCACGAAGGTTGGTTACAAAGTCCAATGACCTTATCAATTAGGGAAGGAATAAGGAGCAATAGAGAATGTGTCAAAGTAGCCGCAGGGGTTGATCACTTCTTTGGTCTTCCGGGAACTCATCTGGAGTGTCCATGCAGGTCACAGAGGTTAATATGACGTCCACGGCACCCTCAGTCAGCCTAAAAGACCTTACAGGTTTAGCCTCTCAGTAAGCTTACTGTCATCACTTTAAAACCCAATTTCATTTCACTTATCTCCCAGGCTGGAGTGCAATGGCAGTGCTGTCTTGGCTCACTGCAACCTCTGCCTCCTGAGTTCAAGCAATTCTCTTGCCTCAGCCTCCCAAGCAGCTGGAATTATAGGCGCCTGCCACCACACCCAGCTGATTTTTGTATTTTTGGAGAAGGGGTTCCACTATGTTAGCCAGGCCGATGTCAAACTCGAGATCTCAGGTGATATGCCTGCCTCGGCCTCCCTAAGTGCTGGGACTACAGGCATGAGCCACCATGCCCTGCCCCAAATTCATTTTTAAAAAATGGAAATGTTTTATTCCAGGGATTCCAGAGCTGGAGTCAGGCCAACCTTTAAAAGTTCCCCAAAGCTATATGATGGGATACCATGTAGCCAGTGAAAGATTATGAGGCTGCATTAACAGTCAGTAGTTTAAAAAGATCTCCCAGATACTTTGCTTTTTAAAAAAGTGTGGATACGTTGTAGGTGTATGTATCAATGGGGTATATAGGATGTTTTGTTACAGGCATGCAATGTGAAATAAGCACATCATGGAGAATGGGTCCAATACTTTAAGTTAAAAATAAAAAGAGGTAAAGCAGTGGGTATAGTAGGCCTTTTTTGTGCTACAAAAATGTATATATACAGGCCAGACTTGGTGGCTCACACCTGTAATCCCAGCACTTTGGGAGGCTGAGGTGGTGGGTCACCTGAGGTCAGGGGTTCGAGGCCAGCCTGGCCAACATGGTGAAACCCCTTTACTAAAAATACAAAAAATTAGCTGGGTGTGGCGGTGCCCACCTGTAATCTCAGCTACTTGGGAGGTTGAGTCAGGAGAATCGCTTGAACACAGGAGGTGGAGGTTACAGTGAGCCAAGATCACACCATTGCCAGCCTGAGTGACAGAGGGAGATTCTGTCTCAGAAAACAAACAAACAAAAAGTATATATACACATATATATGTGTGTTTATTTGTAAATGCATCTCTTAATACTTGAAAAATTGGCAATGGTGGCTCCTCTGGAAGAGGAAGTAGGGGCTGAGGGACTGACATCACATTTCCTTTGTAGAAGTTAAAAATAAATGAAGAGGGCTGGAGTGGGGAGGAAAAAAAGAAAAGAAAAGAAATGAAAAGAAAAGAAAAAACAGGCCGGGCGCGGTGGCTCAAGCCTGTAATCCCAGCACTTTGGGAGGCCGAGGCAGGTGGATCATGAGGTCAAGAGATCGAGACCAACGTGGTCAACATGGTGAAACCCCGTCTCTGCTAAAAATACAAAAAAATTAGCTGGGCATGGTGGCGCGTGCCTGTAATCCAGCTACTCAGGAGGCTGAGGCAGGAGAATTGCCTGAACCCAGGAGGCGGAGGTTGCGGTGAGCCGAGATCGCGCCATTGCACTCCAGCCTGGGTAACAAGAGCGAAACTCTGTCTCAAAAAAAAAAAAAAAGAAAAAAAACAAACGAAGAGGCTGGGCACAGTGGCTCCTGCCTGTAATCAAAGTATAAGCAGCACTTTGGGAGGCCGAGGCAGAAGGATCACTTGAGGCCAAGAGTTCAAGACCATCTTAGGTAACATAGTGAGACCTCATCTCTACAAAAAATTTTAAAAATTAGCTGGGCGTGGTGGTATGCACCTGTAACCTCAGCTACTTAGGAGGCTGAGAAGCAGTGGAATAGCTTGATCATAGGAGTTTGAGGCTGCAGTGAGCTATGATTTCACCACTGTACCCCAGCCTGGTTGACAGAGTGAGACCTTGTCTCTAATAAAATAAAAAACAAAAAAGGAGGAAGAAAGAAAGGAAAGAGAAACAGAGGAAGAAGGGAAAGAAAATGTTGGCTGGGTGCGGTGGCTCATGCCTGTAAAAACGTTTTGAGGGGCCAAGGCAGCAGCACTTAAGGTCAGGAGTTCAATACCAGCCTGGCCAACATGGTGAAACACTGTCTCTACCGAAAATACAAAAATTAGGCTGGGCACGGTGGCTCATGCCTGTAATCCCAGTACTTTGGGAGGCCAAGGCAGGCAGGTCACAAAGTCAGGAGATTGAGACCATCCTGGCCAACATGGTGAAACCCCGTTTCTACTAAAATACAAAAAAGTAGCGAAGGGTGGAGGTCCCTCCTGTACCTACTTGGGAGGCTGAGACAGAGGAATCGCTTGAACCCGAGACGTGGAGGTTGCTGTGAGCCAAGATCGCGCCACTGCGTTTCAGTCTGGGTGACAGAGTGAGACTCCATCTCAAAACGAACAAACAACAAACAAACAAAAACCAAAAATTAGCTGGATGTAGTGGTACACGCCTTTAATCCCAGCTACTCAGGAGGCTGAGGCATGAGAATCACCTAAACCTGGGAGAGGGAGGTCAGCACTCCAGTCTGGATGACAGAGTCAGACTCTGTCTCAGAAAAAAATAAAATGGGTCGGGTACAGTGGCTCACGCCTGTAATTCCAGAACTTGGGGAGGCCGAGGTAGGCGAAACACCTGAGGTCAGGAGTTTGAGAGCAGCCTGGCCAACATGGTGAAACCCTGTCTCTACTTATTAAATATAAAAATTAGCTGGGCATGGTAGCATGCGCCTGTAATCCCAGCTACTCAGGAAGCTGAGGCAGGAGCATTGCTTGAACCCGGGAAGCAGAAGTTGCAGTGAGCTGAGATCACGCCATTGCACTCCAGTGCTGGGCAACAGAGCAAGACTTCGTCTCCAGTGGAAAAAAAAAAAAAAGGAAAAAAAAGACTGGTCACAGTGGCTCACGCCTGTAATCCCAGCACTTTGGGAGGCTGAGGCGGGTGTATCACCTGAGGTCAAGAGTTTGAGGCCAGCCTGGCCAACATGGTGAAACTCTGTCTCTACTAAAAATACAACAGTTAGCTGGGTGTGGTGGCAGACGCCTGTAATCCCATTTACTCGGGAGTCTGAGGCAGGAGAATCACTTGAGCCCAGGAGGCAGAGTTTCCGTGGTGAGCCGAGATCGAGTCCCTGCACTCCAGCCTGAGTGACAGAGCGAGACTGTCTTAAAAGAAAAAAAAAATAATAAAAATAAATAAATAAATAAATAAAAACTGTAATGGGGCCGGGCGCGGTGGCTCAAGCCTGTAATCCCAGCACTTTGGGAGGCCGAGGCGGGTGGATCACGAGGTCGAGAGATCGAGACCATCCTGGTCAACGTGGTGAAACCCCGTCCCTACTAAAAATACACAAAATTAGCTGGGCATGGTGGCGCGTGCCTATAGTCCCAGCTACTCAGGAGGCTGAGGCAGGAGAATTGCTTGAACCCAGGAGGCGGAGGTTGCGGTGAGCCGAGATCGTGCCATTGCACTCCAGCCTGGGTAACAAGAGCGACACTCTGTCTCAAAAACAAAAACAAAAACAAAAACAAAAACAAAACAAAACAAAACAAAACAAAAACTGTAATGGGATTTTACCAAATATCAGGGTGGATTTCACATAGTATGTATTGTTTCTTAAAATTTTTATCTGAAGTGTGTATAGAAATACAAATGTGAATACTGAATCACAATGTGAAATATATTTGTTGCTGCCTGTGATTCAGTCAAAGGCTTGAAGACATGGAGCTAGGAGGGTGATTTTTGGCCCCCACATTCTTTTTTATGACCTCAAGCCTCTGGGCCATGCTTGGTATGTAGAATTGAGATCCCAATTCCCCTCAAGGGTAAAGTCAAGAGAGAAGTACTGCCAGCGGAAAGGCCATGCTTTGCCTCTTTGAGGAACTGGCTTAACCCTTGCCTTTCTCTCGAGACAGATAAATGTGAGGACGTGCCATTCCTCAGCAAATATCTTCCCACCTTGGCTTAGGGGCTTTTATTACATTTTCTTTTCTTTTGTTTTTTTTTGAGATGGAGTTTCACTCTTGTTGCCCAGGCTGGAGTGCAATGGTGTGATCTTGGCTCACTGTAACCTCCGCCTCCTGGGTTCAAGCAATTCTCCTGACTCAGCCTTTTGAGTAGCTGGGATTATAGTCATGTGCCACCATGGTCCGACTCATTTTGTATTTTTAGTAGAGACAGGATTTCTCCATGTTGGTCAGGCTGGTCTTGAACCCCTGACCTCAGGTGATCTGCCCGCCTTGGCCTCCCAAAGTGCTGGGTTTACAGACGTGAGCTACCACGTGTGGCATATAAATAAATAAATAAATAAATATATTTTGGTAACACTGTTATATACACTGCTTTACCCCTTTTTTAATTTTTAACTTAAATTATTGGACCCATTCTCCGTGATGCGCTTATTTCACATTGCATGCCTGTAACAAAACATCCTATATACCTCATTGATACATACACCTACAATGTATCCACAACTTTTAAAAAAAGTAGAGTATCTGGGAGATCTTTTTAAACTGCTGAGTGTTACCAAGCCTCATAATCTTTCACTGGCTACATGGTATCCCATCATATAGCTTTGGGGAACTTTTAAAGGTTGGCTGATTCCAGCTCTGGAATAAAACCCTTTTCTTTTCTCTTTTTTTGAGACAGAATTTGGCTTTTGTTGCCCAGGCTGGAATGCAATAGCATGATCTAAAACACTTTGTTTTTTACAAAATGAATTTGGGGGCCAGGCACGGTGGCTCACCGCTGTAATCCCAGCACTTTGGGAGGCCAAGGTGGGTAGATCCCCTGAGGTCAAGAGTTTAAGACCAGCCTGGCTAGCATGGTGACTGTCGCTACTAAAAATACAAAAAATTAGCTGGGCATGGTGGCAGGCACCTGTAATCCCAGCTATTCGGGTGGCTGAGGCAGGAGAATCACTTGAACCCAGGAGGTAGAGGTTGTAGTGAGCCGAGATCACGCCATTGCACTCCAGCCTGGGCAACAAGAATGAAACTCCGTCTCAAAAAAACCTGGAATGCTTCACAGAATTTGCATGTCATCTTCATGCAGGGACTGTGCTAATCTTCTCTGTATTGTTTCAATTTTAGTGTATGTGCTGCCAACATGAGCGCAGCCCTTATTTTTATTTTAGCCCTCTTACAATGGGTACTTTTTTTTTTTGAGACGGAGTTTCGCTCTTGTTACCTAGGCTGGAGTGCAATGGCGCGATCTTGGCTCACCGCAACCTCCGCCTCCTGGGTTCGGGCAATTCTCCTGCCTCAGCCTCCTGAGTAGCTGGGATTACAGGCACGTGCCACCATGCCCAGCTAAATTTTTGTATTTTTTTTTTTAGTAGAGACGGGGTTTCACCATGTTGACCAGGATGGTCTCGATCTCTTGACCTCGTGATCCACCCGCCTCGGCCTCCCAAAGTGCTGGGATTACAGGCTTGAGCCACCGCGCCCGGCTGGACAATGGGTACTTTTAAAGCATTTGATAGCAGATGATTTTTTCTCCCAAAGCAAATGTGTTTAATATGTAAGTCTAGAAGGAAAAAAACAAAACAGAACAAAAATGAGCTGTACTTCAAATTCTTCCAGCTGTGGAGTCATTTGCAGGTTGTGGGGCAGGACAAGTCTGTTTTGGCCAGGTCAGGTGCCAGTTCCAAGGGGCTCATGTGCCATCTCTGGCACGAAAATCACAGGTCGCCAAACCCTGATTTAGGTGTAAAGGAAGAGGCATGAACCAGGTGACTCTGGGATGTAAAGCTCAGTCTGCTCTTCACCAACCAAAATTTGCCTTAAATATGATTCTTCTCAGGGTGTTTTTCCCCTCTTTTAGGCAAAACAACAAGTCAAGTACTTGTTGACCCTAAATTGCATTTTTCGATCTCTCTCTCTTGCTCTCTATTTCCCTCTCTCTCATGTGTCCTTCCCAGGGAGAAAAGTGGTTCAGAGTACAGCCTGGGGGTGGAGTTTGGGGCCGTGCCAGCTCGTTTTCTGATTAGGTATTTGGAAACAGACTTTTAGGTATGTGCAGGGTTTAGGCTTCTACCCAAGGAATCTACTTTCACTTGCAGGGAAATTTCACACTGTAATTACTATAATGAAGCAAATGTGGGGTGGGGGTGGGGTGGGGGAGAACATTGTTACTAACCCTTGGATATTAACCCCTGCAAAGCAAGTTTGGAACTGCCATGCATTAATATGATTAACATTTATGAGTGCTCTGTGCTTGATGCTGTTTTTAGAGCTTTCACTATATTGTTCTATTTGATCCTGATAATACCCTATCACATAAGCATTATTATTATTATTATCATCATTATCATTATCAGTGTTCTCACATTAGGAAATGGAGGCACAGAAAGTTCAAGTAACCAGCCACTATCACACAGCTCTGTAAGTAACAGAACCAGCTTAGCAGGTTAGGTAATGAGTATCAAAACCCACACTTGCTTTTTTCTTTTTTTTTTTAGACTCCAGGGTGGGGTGTAATTACCTTGACCTTCTGGGCTCTAGTGAGCCTCTTGCCTCAGCCTCCCAGTACCTGGGACTACAGGTGAACACCACCATACTTGGCTAATGTAGGTATGTATGTATGTATGTACATGTGTATGCATGTAGGTATGTATGTATTTTTGAGACCAGGTCTCGCTCTGTCACCCAGGCTGGAGTGCAGTGGTGTGATCTTGGCTTACTGCAGCCTTAACCTCCTTGGCTCAGGTGATCCTCCCACCTCAGCTTCTTGAGTAACTGGGAGACTATAGGCAAATGCCACCACGCCCAGCCATTTTTTTTTTTTTTTTTTTTTTTTGTAGAGGCAGGATTTGCAATGTTGCCCAGGCTGGTCTCAAACTCCTGAGATCAAGTGATCTGCCTTCCTGGGCCTCGCAATGTGCTGGGATTACAGGCATGAACCACAGTGCGTGGCCATAATTTTTCTAGTTTTGCAGAGATGAGGGTCTCAGTTTGTTGCCCAGGCTGGCTGGAACTCCTGGAAAGCCCAAACTCTTTTTTTTTTTTTTTTTTGAGATGGAGTGGTGCTCTGTCCCCCAGGTTGGAGTGCAGTGGCACGATCTTGGCTCACTGCAACCTCCGCCTCTCGGCTTCAAGAGATCCTCCTGCCTCAGACTCCCGAGTAGCTGGGATTATAGGCACCCGCCACCATGCCTGGCTAATTTATATATATTTTTAGTAGAGATGGGGTTTCACCATGTTGGGCAGGTTTGAACTCCTGACCTCAGGTTGATCCAGGTGTCTCGGCCTCCCAAAGTGCTGGGATTACAGGAGTAAGCCACAGTGCCTGGCTAGAAAGCCCACACTCTTAACCGCTAGGGTATCTGGCTATATTTCACACAATGAAAGAGGGAAAACTGTGGGAGATAGCGGTAGGGACAGAAACTGAGGCAGGAAAATCACTTGAGCTCAAGAGGTCCAGGCTGCAGTAAGCCGTGATCACACCACTGCACTCCAGCCTGGGCGGCAGAGTGAGACCCTGTCTCAAAACAAAACATCAGCTGGCGGCTCACATCCCAGCACTTTTGGAGGCTGAGGTAGGCGAATTGCTTGAGGTCCGGAGTTCAAGACAAGCCTGGCCAAGATGATAAAACCCTATCTCTACTAAAAACGCAAAATTTGCCTGGTGTGGTGGTGCATGTCTGTAACCCCAGCTACTCAGGAGGCTGAGGTAGGAGAATCACTTGAACTAGGAGGCAGAGGTTGCAGTGAGTTGAGATCATGCCATTGCACTCCAGCCTGGGTGACAGAGAGAGAGACTCTGTCTCAAAAACAAAAACAACAGAACACCGAAGACCCCATAACAAAAAAGCTCTGTTTACCCTAAACCTAAATTGACTGATTAATCACATTTTGCCAAGTTTGCTCACCTGTACTCTCTCTCCCTGTGTGCATGTATTTTTTCTCCGTAAGTCATTTGAGATTCTGTTGCAAGCAGTCTAGTTAGCATTGTTAAGGGAGAGTAGCAAGGAGAGCAGGTAGGAGGCAGGTGTAGCTGCCGAGGCGCAGGGCCATGCAGCTGGAAGCAATTTATCTCTGGGTTCCCAGCATCTAACACAGTATTTTATTTTAAAAATTTGGCCGGGCGCGGTGGCTCACGCCTCTAATCCCAGCACTTTGGGAGGCCGAGGCGGGTGGATCACGAGGTCGAGAGATTGAGACCATCCTGGTCAACATGGTGAAACCCCGTCTCTACTAAAAATACAAAAAAAGGCCGGGCGCGGTGGCTCAAGCCTGTAATCCCAGCACTTTGGGAGGCCGAGGGGGGTAGATCACGAGGTCAAGAGATCGAGACCATCCTGGTAAACATGGTGAAACCCCGTCTCTACTAAAATTAAAAAAAAAAAAAATTAGCTGGGCATGGTGGCACGTGCCTGTAATCCCAGCTACTAGGAGGCTGAGGCAGGAGAATTGCCTGAACCCAGGAGGCGGAGGTTGCAGTGAGCCGAGATCGTGCCATTGCACTCCAGCCTGGGTAACCAAGAGCAAAACTCCGTCTCAAAAAAAAAAAAAAATTAGCTGGGCATGGTGGCGCGTGCCTGTAATCCCAGCTACTCAGGAGGCTGAGGCAGGAGAATTGCCTGAACCCAGGAGGTGGAGGTTGCAGTGAGCCGAGATCGCGCCATTGCACTCCAGCCTGGGTAACAAGAGCGAAACTCCGTCTCGGGAAAAAAAAAAAAAATTTATTTTATATACATATGGGTATGCATATATATATATATATATATATATATATATATATATATATATTTGAGATGGAGTCTTGCTCTGTTGCCCAGGTTGGAGTGCAGTGGCATAGTCTCTTGGCTCACTGCAACCTCTGCCTCCTGGTTCAAGTGATTATCCTGCCTCAGCCTCCCAAGTAGCTGGGATTACCCGAATGTACCACCATGCCTGTCTAATTTTTGTATTTTTAGTAGGGACGGGATTTTGCCATGTTGGCCAGGCTGGTCTCAAATTCCTGATCTCAAGTGATCCACCAGCCTCGACCTCCCAAAGTGCTGAGATTGTAGGCATGAGCCACTAGCCTAACACAGTATTTTAAATTTATTATTATTATCTGAAGTGTGATCTCACTTTTTTGCCCAGGCTGGTCTCAACCTCTCTGGCTCAAGTGATCCTCCTGCCTCAGCCTCCCAAGTAGCTGGGATTACAGGCATGTGCCACTAAGTATTTTTGATTTGTCATTTGATGATGGAAAGAATTCATTCACACAACAAATACTGACTGAGTATGCCTCAGTCAATATGAGTATGAGTGGGTGCTGAGATTGCATCAGGAAATAAGAGACAAGATCTTCATGGAGCTTTCATTCTTGTGAGCAAAGGAGATATTAAATTAAACTAATTTATTTATTATTTTTTTAATTTTGTTTTTTTGAGATGGAGTTTCCCTCTTGTTGCCCAGGCTGGAGTGCAACAGCGTGATCTCGGCTCACCGCAACCTCCGCCTCTTGGGTTCAAGCAATTTTCCTGCCTCAGCCTCCCGAGTAGCTGGGACTACAGGCATGTGCCACCATGCTCAGCTAATTTTTGTATTTTTAGTAGAGACGGGGTTTCACCATGTTGACCAGGATGGTCTCGATCTCTTGACCTTGTGATCCACCCGCCTCGGCCTCCCAAAGTGCTGGGATTATAAGTTAGAGCCACCATGCCCGGCCTAAACTAATTTATTTTGAGACAGGTTCTCACTCTGTCACCCAGGCTGGAGTGCAGTGGTATAAGCATGGCTCACTGCAGCCTTGACCTCCCCTACTCAGGCAATCTTCCCATCTCAGCCTCCTGAGTAGTTGAGAGTACAAGCAGGCACCATCACATTCAGCCAATTTTATTTTTTTTTGGTAGAGACTGGGTCTCCACTTTGTTGCCAGGGTCAGTCTTGAACTCCTCGTCTCAAGCGATCTCTCAGGCTCCTGAAGTGTTGGGATTACAGGTGTGAGCCACCTGTAATCCCAAGGTGTGCCCTTGCAGAAAGGAGATTTTTTGGGGGGGGCTTTCCGGCAAAAATCGGAAAGCCTGCTAGACAAATTCTAAAAGAGCTATAACACTAGAAAGGAGATATTTTAAATAACATAACAGAAATATGTCGTGATTTCAATGATAATTCATGCTCTGAAAAGAAATGAACAAAGGAATAGGAGTAGGGAAAGCTGGGATCAGAGTGGCAGGAAGTTAAAACAGAGCAATTAGGGAAAGCATCACCGAAGAAGTGACATTTGGACAATGACCATGGGGAGATTAGGGAAGGGGTTATTTGAATTTTCTGGGAAAATATCGTTCTAGGCAGAGGAAATAGCAAGTGCACGATCTTTGAGGCCAGCGTGTGCTAAGCATGTTGGAGAGGCCCAAGGAGTCCAGTGTAGCTGAATTACAGAAGTGAGTGGAAGAGAAAAAGGCGATGAGTTTCGAGAGAGAAGGAGAGGGCAAAAAACGGGCTGTGTAGGACAGGGCTTTGCAGATTACTGCAAGAATTTTGCAGAAGGGACCTAAACTGACTTGGTTCTTACCAGGATTCCTCTGGCTGCTGTGTTGAGTATAGACGCTAAGAGAAAAGGGTGGAAGCAGGGAGAACACTGAGGAGCCTGCGGCAGAGGTCCAGGTGGGAAGCGATGGTGCTGACCATGGACAGTAAGTGGTCAGATTATTTTATTTATTTTTTATTTTTATTTTTTCAGATTATTTTACTTATTCACACTCGACACATCTAGTACTGATTCAATATTTTCTAACATACAATCCATATTAAAATTGCCCCCAAATTATTTTTACATAAAAAAATTATCCTGAGGGCCGGGCGCGGTGGCTCACGCCTGTAATCCCAGCACTTTGGGGGGCCGAGGTGGGTGGATCACGAGGTCAAGAGATTGAGACCATCCTGGTCAACATGGTGAAACTCCGTGTCTACTAAAAATACAAAAAATTAGCTGGGCATGGTGGCGCGTGCCTGTAATCCCAGCTACTCAGGAGGCTGAGGCAGGAGAATTGCCTGAACCCAGGAGGCAGAGGTTGCAGTGAGCTGAGATCGCGCCATTGCACTCCAGCCTGGGTAACAAGAGTGAAACTCCGTCCCCCCTCCCAAAAAAAAAAAAAAAAATTATCCTGAATCCGGCCAGCTGCAGTGGCTCACCCCTGTAATCCCATCACTTTGGGAGGCCGAGGTTGGAGGCTAAGGAGGTCAAGAGTTTGAGACCAGCCTGGCTAACATAGTGACACCGCGTCTCTACTAAAAATACAAAATTAGCCGGTCGTGGTGGCATGTGCCTGTAATCTAAGCTACTCGAGAGGCTGAGGCAGGAGAATCACCTGAACCCGGGAGGCAGAGGCTGCAGTGAGTTGAGATCGCACCATTGCACTCCAGCCCAGGCAACAGTGCGAGAAGCCGTCTCAAAAAAGAAAAGAAAAGAAAAGAAAAGAAAAAATTATCCTGAATCCAATCAAGTTTCACCTATTGCGTTTGGTCTTCACCTCTTTCATGTTGTCATATTTTTAAGACTCCAGGCTAGATGTTTTGTAGAATGTCCCACATTCTGAATTCGTTTTTTTCATGGTTAGATTCAGGTTAGCTTTTTGTGTGTGTACGTGTGTGGCAAGAATACGACAAGGGGTAGCAATATGCTTTCCCCACTGCATCGTATCAGGAGACACGAAACAAATCAGACCCAGCACTGGTGGTGCTAAATTCGATGACTTGATTGAGGGGGTGCCTGCCAGATCTCTCCAAAAAGCAAGGTGTTCTTTACTGTAAGTCTTAAATAGACTGTGGGATGATACTTCGGGACTGAATGTACCGTGAACGTACTACTGCCCAACATTTCACCCAGTGACTTTAGCAGCTGAGGAACAGCCTCGTGGCTTCAGACCTTGTGCCTCAGTTCGCTCATCTGAAAAATGAGGATGATCATGGTCCCTACGGGATGCCTGTTTTGAGGATCCGTGTTTGGCATACCAGAAACGCTCCACAAATGTTAGGTATTACTGGACGAAGGCAAATATGAAAAAAATTAAGGGCAGGGCTAGAACTGCATTCCCGTTCTCCGGATCCCGAGGCAGCTCCCAGTCGATGTCGAGCGAAAGCGGCCGCAAGATCCCACGTGGCCACGCCCTCCGCCGCGGAAGCCAGGGCTGGGGCGCTGGAACCCTGGGCCGGCCGCGCAAGGCCCCCTGGGACCGGTAGTGCTGGGCGTGGCTACGGGACTACATATCCCAGTGGCCCCCGCGCGGCGGCTTCAGCTGCTGCCGCCTCAGCCCCTCCACAGCGACCGCGGCGGCTGCGGCTGAGTCGGTCGCGGCGGCGGCGGCGGCTGCGGGCTGAGCGGCGAGTTTCCGATTTAAAGCTGAGCTGCGAGGAAAATGGCGGCGGGAGGTGAGTGGAGATAAAGGAGGAGGCGGCGGCGGGCGAGGGGGTGGAGTGCGAGGCGGAGGGAAGAGGGGCGAGTTCCCCGGGCTGCGGGGAGCCGGCGGCTTCAGCGCTGCCGAGGCACCGAGGGGCGCGCCGGCCGGGGGACGCGCTGAGGTAGTTTGGGGGTGTCGGGGCCGTGCTGCTCCCCCTCAGCCCGGGAGGCGGCCCGCGGCGGTCAGAGCGGAGACGAGGCGGGTCGGATCCCCGCTTGGGGATCTGCGGGGGTCCCCGCGGGGAGGGGTCACCCGAGGAGTTTGCAGGGGGACCGCAGGGGCCCACTTTTCCCTTCTGTCCCTGAAGTTTTCTCTCCCTCCCGCCTCCCCCGGCCCTTTTGAAAGCTCCCCGCGTCCTCCTCCTGCTGCCCCCGCTCCTTGGCGGCTCCTGGGAAGCGCGGGAGGGAGACGCCGCGGGGACCCCCACCCCAGCCTCCCTGCCGGCTGCGATTTGGCGGCGGTGTTTCCTCCTGCACTCGGGCGTTTTACAGATATTCCAACACGAATCGTCCGCGGGATTTTCGTGTTGGGCTCGGGTGGCTTCTTAGTTTTCTCGGTTAAAAAAAAAAAAAAAAAAAAAGGCGTTTTACAACCTCTGGTGTGAAGGCTGGGAAACGGCAAGTGGGAAGTTGGTGGGTTAAATGTGGTTTGGCCTCGTTATTCCTACTTTTTAAATTCGCTCTCCTCGTCTCCCGTTTTGTGAACACCGACTCGGTTGGTCGGGGTTTAAATGAGCTGCTTGTCTTGTACCTGCTTTAACCAGACCAGCCGTGGGGGCGTTGGGAGACTCCGCGGCTTCCGAGGCAGTCTGAGAGCACGTAGGGTGGCAAAGTTAACCGGGGGAGCAGTCGTGAGAGACAGAGCATCTATTTCACTAGCAGGAGTTTGGGAATCCCAAATGGATGACACGCAAGCGGTGAGATTCGCTCGAAGTCGAAACTTTTTCTCCCCCCCCCACCCCCCGAGTGCGAAGACTTCCTTTTTGCAGTATTTGAGCAGGGCTTCAAAACCAACCTGTTTTTGTTATTAAGCCCGTACGGTAAAGAAACAGGAAGGGGAGTACCAGCTGTTTTGCTGCAGTGGTTTTAGACGGAGCTGAATTGAGATGAGTGAGAGTGGTAGTAGTAGTGAGTAAGATTGCTGCATCTCTTTGATTTCAATGCCTGGCCTCGGATCCACCAAATTGATCCCTGGCTGCAAAAAGGCTTCAGTGTTTGTTGCAGCAGGTTGTTGAGAAGGTGATTGGGGAAATAAAAATCTTAACGTCTTCAGCGAAGGCTGCATAAACGGAAATGTTAATGGAAACCTGTAAGTTTGTGAATTGCTCTTGAAAATATTTTAAATGTGTGCTCATTTAGAATATGGTTCTACCGCATGGTATCCAATAGGAAAGGTACAAACACATTGAAAAGTGAATCTCTCTTCCACGCCAAACCCTCCAGTTCTTCCTTCTCAGAGGCAGAGACTGTTACTGGTTTTTAGAATATCCTTGGTCTTTGGAATAATTATTTTAAGATTTTCGTTTGAAACCACCTCTGTTGCTTACCAAAAGCAGGGAAGTAGAATGAACAGAAGAAACAGAAAATGAGGGAATACTGTTTTTGCTCTCTTAAAAAAAGTGTTGATAGCTATTGGAAAAAGCTCTTCTGAACTTAATGCTTATGTCACCTTATCTATTAATACCGTTAAAGAAATAACAATGTGTGGGGCTTCAGAATGAAGAGCCCTGCCAGGATTCATTGTATGTAAAATGAAGTCTCTGCTTGTAACATGTAAAATGATATTGAACACTGTAGCTTCTGTCACTAGAGGTTGCTTCAGGTTCTGCATTTAAATGAGCAGTAATCTAAATTGCCCTTGATCCTAAATTATAGGGGTATTTTATGTATAAATAGAAATGACTTAATTGTCCAATCAGCATTTGAAATAAAATAGGCATATACCAGCTTTTGGCAGTTAGAAGACAAGGATTATGGACTAAGTGGGAGGCTGTAATATTTCTAGAGGAGTTATAGGAGATGTTTCTACCATAAGATATTTGACTACAGAGGCTTTAAAAATGTACAACAACTTGAGCGTCAACAAGAAGGTTTACATTTTTATATTTTAGAATTTTTTTTTTTTTAACCATTTGCCAACACTAACAATTTGTTAAGGAAATTCAGTGATATTAGAGCTAGGTTATTAAAGGTTATATTAAATAATTTCACTATATTTTGAAAGTGATTATGCTGTGCATTTCCTCCTCTGTATAAAAATTATTTCTAAAAAGTGCCACCCACTTCCTGAACAGATAAATTAGAATTCAGTAAGGAGTGAAATACTGTTGCACCTGGGACCCTTTTTCCAGGAGATGTGCAAATAAAAAGTAGTTTAAAAATGGTTACTGACTAATGTCTTCTTGACTGGTCTTTTGAAATAAGCTTTCTTGCAGGGACATTACATTAAAGATAAAAGCTAAAGTGTGTTTTTTTTTCTTTGATAAGAATTCAGTCTTGTGCATTAGTATGTTTCTGGAATAATTCATTTAAACTTGGACTACTGTTATTGAAAAGTTTTTTTTTTTTTTTTTTTTTTTTTTTTTTTGAGACAGAGTTTTGCTCTTGTTACCCAGGCTGGAGTGCAATGGCGCGATCTCGGCTCACCGCAACCTCCGCCTCCTGGGTTCAGGCAATTCTCCTGCCTCAGCCTCCTGAGTAGCTGGGATTACAGGCACGCGCCACTATGCCCAGCTAATTTTTTGTATTTTTAGTAGAGACGGGGTTTCACCATGTTGACCATGATGGTCTCGATCTCTTGACCTCGTGATCCACCCGCCTCGGCCTCCCAAAGTGCTGGGATTACAGGCTTGAGCCACTGCGCCCGGCGAAAAGTCTTTTATAAAATAAAAAATAAATTTTAGTTTGGGCAATGAGGTAAGATTTTAAAAAACTCTACTATTGTCTTTTCCCAAATTGTTGTTGTTGTTGTTGTTTTGTGACGGAGTTTCGCTCTTGTTACCCAGGCTGGAGTGCAATGGCGAGGTCTTGGCTCACTGCAACCTCCGCCTCCTGGGTTCAGGCAATTCTCCTGCCTCAGCCTCCTGAGTAGCTGGGATTACAGGCATGTGCCACCATGCCCAGCTAATTTTTTGTATTTTTAGTAGAGATGGGGTTTCACCATGTTGGCCAGGATGGTCTCGATTTCTTGACCTCGTGATCCACACGCCTCAGCCTCCCAAAGTGCTGGGATTACAGGTGTGACCACCGCACCCGGCCCCCAAATTAATTGTTCAAATTAATGGCTTTGGGTTTTTTTTTTTCCCTCCCCCTGGGAGGGGCAGTTCTTTTGCCTTTTTTTTTTTTTTTTTTTTTGGCAGAGTCTTGCTCTGTTGCCCAGGCTGGAGTGCAGTGACAGGATCTTGGCTTAATGCAACCTCTGCCTCCTGGGGTTCAAGCTATTCTCTTGCCTCAGCCTCCCAAGTAGCTGGGATTACAGGTGTGCACCACCACACTGGCTGTTTTTGTGTTTTTAGTAGAGATGAGGTTTACCATGTTGTCTAGGCTGGTCTCGAACTCCCAACCTCAGGTAATCCACCTGCTTTGGCTTCCCAAAGTGCTGCGATTATAGTTGTGAGCCACTGCACTGGGCCTGCATTTTAAAAAACTTTGTAATTTCACACTTTGGCCAGAGGAGGTAAAGTAGTTTTGAAAACTTAATTTGTTGCAAGTTTAGAATGAGTATAGCCTCCAGTGGCAGTTGTTTACAACAGCAAATTTCTCACGATTTAATACAATTGTTACCCTGCAACAGCAAATTTGTCACAATTTAATAAAATTGTTACCCTGTAAAGCTACCTAGGACTAGAAAAACAAGACTTGATCATGATTGAAGAGATTACCTGTACCAGTTTTGTTTGAATCTTTGGTATAAATATTTGTTTTTTGCATTATTGAGTGGTTAAAGCTCTGAGAGCAGAAAATGATTACCGGAAATGTCTATTAACTTTTTCTTTTTTCTCATACTTCAAAAGATTGAAAAACAAGGGGACTATATGTTAGTTTGGATTCTAAGGAATAGCTTTGAGATTCTCTCTCTCTCTCTCTCTCTCTCTCTTTCTCTCTCTCCCCCCCTTCCTTTTCTTTCTCTCTCTCTGTCTTCCTTCTCTCTCTCTCTCTTCCTTCTCTTCTCTTCTTTTGAGACTGAGTCTTACTCTGTTGCCCAGGCTGGAGTGCAGTGACATCCGCCTCCCAGGTTCAACTGATTCTTGTGCCTCAGCCCCTGCGAGTAGTTGGGACTACAGGTGTGAGCCACCATGCCCAGCTTATTTTTGTATTTTTAGTAGAGATGAGGGGTTTCACCATGTTGGCCAGGCTGGTCTTGAACTCCTGACTTCAAATGATCTGCCTGTTTCAGCCTCCCAAAGTGCTGGAATTACAGGCTTGAGCTACCACTCCTGGCCCATTTTTCTCCCACTTTATGAGTGCTTTTTAGGGTTGGGGAGGGGTTACAAAATGAACATTTCAGAATTAAGGCAGAGGAGGGGCTTTGTGGTAATGAGGCATTGTAATGAGTTTGTATTAACATACAAATTGATTACCTGAGGTTGGCTATCCTGGTCAACATGGTAAATCTTGTCTCTACTAAAAAGAATACATGAGTTTGGTAAATGTTTTTACTAGGTAAATTCATTTTTGTCCATTGTTTTTCTGGGAGAATTTCTCGGAGAAGATTATTTTGGTTTAAAGATGCAATTTATGAGGCCGGGTGCGGTGGCTCACGCCTGTAATCCCAGCACTTTGGGAGGCCGAGGCGGGCGGATCACAAGGTCAAGAGATCAAGACCATCCTGGTCAACATGGTGAAACCCCGTCTCTACTAAAAATACAAAAAAGTAGCTGGGCATGGTGGCATATGCCTGTAATCCAAGCTACTCAGGAGGCTGAGGCAGGAGAATTGCCTGAACCCAGGAGGCAGAGGTTGCGGTGAGCCGAGATCGCGCCATTGTACTCCAGCCTGGGTAACAAGAGGGAAACTCCGTCTCAAAAAAAAAAAAAAAAAAAAAAAAGATGCAGTTTATCCAGAGCCTAACCTTATTTTCAGCCCCTTAACAAATTATGGAATTGAATTTAATTGGCTTTCCCTTCCCTACCTTCTGGTGGAGAGTTTTTTTTTGTTTTTGTTTTTGTTTTTTTTTGAGATGGAGTTTAGCTCTTGTTACCCAGGCTGGAGTGCAATGGCGCGATCTCGACTCACTGCAACCTCCGCCTCCTGGGTTCAGGCAATTCTCCTGCCTCAGCCTCCTGAGTAGCTGGGATTACAGGCACACGCCACCATGCCCAGCTAATTTTTTTTTTGTATTTTTAGTAGAGACGGGGTTTCACCATGTTGACCAGGATGGTCTTGATCTCTCGACCTCGTGATCCAGCCGCCTCGGCCTCCCAAAGTGCTGGGATTACAGGCTTGAGCCACCGCACCCGGCCTGGTGGAGAGTTTTTAAATGAACAGGAAAATGGCCAGAAGATACACAGCAGGAATAGAAAGGGAGACCTGCAGTGTGTAGAAGGCCGATTTATCCACCAATTGGATAATCTTCTTAGGCTACCTACTGCCAGTACCTAACTTTGTTAGCATTAACTCAGTTTGGTAGGTACTGCCAGCCTAGGTCAATTTACAGTTGCGGGGGGCTGGCAGTAATAAGGGTTTATTTAACTGACTGTGTAGTAAACTTGTGGCCTAAAGGCAAAGGAAAGGAGTCTGACCTGACTGGCAAACAGGTTTTACCCAAAATACTCTAAGAGCAAATGCACTAATGTCTTTTTTGTTTGGCTTTTTAAATATTTTTGTTAGGAACAGCTGTGTCCTATTTTTTTCTGTTAAATTTTTTTTTAATGATAGATTCTAGGAAAGGGTGTGACATTTTTCATTTGCTGGTCCTATGAAAAGGTATTCTGTTTAAATGTTTCATTTTCTTGGTTAGAGGCTATGAGTGAAGCTTATGCAGCTTCACTTTTTGGAAACCACGCTGACTAGATTACTGAATTTAACTATTGATTATCCACATAGTGATGAAAAGGAATATTGGCCTGGGTATCACACAGTAATAGATAATCTGCTCCCTGCGGCTTCGCTTTTGGTGGCTATGGCAGCTGAGTTGGCGTGGTAGATGGATAGAGGGAAAGGACTGCAGAAGTCAGCATAATCCTCAATTAGGATAAGCCTTATGGTTAATTGAATGTTGAGTGTACAGGTTAAATCCCATTATAACGAACTCCAGGGGACTGGCTAAATTATTTTGTTGTACTGGGATTAGGCTTTATTAAATATTGTTTAAAGCAGTCTTTTTGCCGTGTTACAGGTTTTGGAAAAATTTCCATTTATTGTAACAATTTTACAAGTTGTTGTTCATGAACCTTTCATTTTCAATGTTGCCGTTAAAAATGAAAGAATACATGTTGAGCTGGGCAGTGGCAGAGCATGTATATCACCCCCTCCACACCGTGTTTTGAGTAGATCTTGGTTTATGTCAACAACTTGAGATTGTTATTAAGTACTACCATCATTTAAGTGTGGTCGGAAGAATGGGAAATTCCCCACATTTGCAGGTGACTGGTGCTGTTAATTTTTTCTGTCCCCAACAACATATATATATATTTGTTAATTCCCTGATCCTTAGAGCACCCAACAAAATTTTTTTTTTTGAGATGGAGTTTCACTCTTGTTGCCCAGGCTGGCGTGAAATGGCGCTATCTCTGCTAACCGCAACCTATGTCTCCCAGGTTCAAGCAGTTCTCCTGCCTCAAACTCCCAAGTAGCTGGGATTACAGACATGTGCCACCACACCCAGCTAATATTATATTTTTAGTAGAGACAGGGCTTCTCCATATTGGTTAGGCTGGTCTTGAACTCCTGACCTCAGGTGATCCCCCCATTTTATCCTTCCAAAGTGCTGGGATTACAGGTGTGAGCCACCTTGCCTAGCCAACAACTTTCATAAATAAATGAATATACATGATTTTAGTGTGAAATTTAAGTCAGTAATAATTGACTTAGCCCTTTTCTGCTCAGCTATCAGTTTTTTGAGACCTTTAGGTTTCTAAACGATACTTTTTTTTTTTAAGAGAGGGATAATAATGATGTAGTTTTTAACTTGTGATACTATCCTTATAAATGTGAAAATTTTCAGAAACAAGCTTGATTTTTATACATATAAGAAAAAGACTGTTCTAATGCTTGGCCAGAAATATACCTCTTTCTGTCCTGTACTTTTAGATTGGTGTTTGCCAAGCTTCAGGCATTTACATCCCACCTTCATATCTAAGGGTAGCCTTTTTAGTTTGTGTAGAGAGTTTTGATTGGGTGCAGCAAGACATTTTGGAAACCATTCTTTTAAATAGATGTTCCATGAAGGAGGGAAAATCTGAAAGAAGGAATTTCAAAGCATCCCAAGCAGTGTTTTGAAAACTCTCAAGACTTAAGAATAATGACTGACTAGTAGGCAGGAAGCCTGCAGTTGTATTGTGGTATTGTTTCTCCATCTCATGCATTTGAGAACTTCAGTACAAAAGAGGAGAAAGCATGGGGAGGGGAAGAAAGGATTTTAACAAAAAAGGAGGCACTTTTGAAGTAAATATTCTTTGCTCTTCTGTTTAAATGAAATCTAAAAGCCAAATTATTTTTACTTTGAGAGAAAATGTTTATCACAATCTAAATGTCCTAAACTGACATTTTAATTTTTTCCTTTTTTATTTTTTTTTCTTTTACCACTGCAGTTAAGACTTTCATACAGAATAAACTGACATTTTTTATAAATGAAAGTTAATTGCTGTTGGTGGAAAGAGCAGCATGATCATATGTTTAGTTTCAAAACAGAACTTTGATTAAAAAGAAATCTACATGTGAAACCCCTTTTTTTCCCTTTTGGTACCTGATTAATATATTTTGTTAGCTTGTTACTTTGAAAAGACTTACCTAGGGCAGAGTTGAGAATAATTTGTAAGTGTGTACCATAAGCTTTGGGCAGATCAATCTCTCTAGGACAGTTTTAAAACAAAGGGTGCTGTGTATGATCCTCCAAGATTCCTTATTTTATAAAATTCTGTAAACTTAAGGCATAATGTAGATAACTAGAATGGTCTTTTACTTAAATTGTATTGATCAAACATAAACAAATGAAGCTCTTTATACCAGATGTGTGAGGTCAGATGCAGGTTTCAGTGCTGACTCAAAGAATTTAGAGGCTGGGTCCCTTGGCTCATACCTGTAATCCCAGCACTTTGAGAGGAGGATCACTTGAGCCCAGGAATTTGAGACCAGCCTGGGTTATAAAGTAAGACCCTGTCTTTATAAAAAAAAAATAGGAAAAAAAAAATAGTTGGGCATGGTGATGTGTGCCTGTGGTCCCAGCTGCATGTGAGACTGAGCTGGGAGGATGACTTTCGCAAAGGAGATAGAGGGTGCAGTGAGCTGATTGTGCCATTGCATACCAGCCTGAGTGACAGAATGAGACCCTGTCTCAAAAGAGACTTTAATCTCCTGACTTCATCATAGTATATGCTGTAAGTGGATAAAAGTGTGTGTGTGTGTGTGTGTGTGTGTGTGAGAGAGAGAGAGAGAGAGAGAGAGAGTGTGTGTGTGTGTGAGAGAGAGACATTCAGAGATTCAGCCTTCTCCTTCTGGTGTAAGAAAATCAAGTGTTATTTTCTTTACTCTCAGTGAAATTACCATCGTTTCAAATGGATTATTGAATTTAAGTCATCTTGTAGAGTAGCTGTATCAGCTTGAGATTGTTTCCAGGTTGAAATTTGGCAATTTTGGGCCGAGTGCAGTGGCTCACACCTGTAATCCCAGCACTTTGGAGGCGGAGGCCAGAGACTTGCTTGAGCCCAGGAGTTCAAGACCAGTCTGGGCAACATAGCAAGACCCCATCTTTATTTAAAAAATTTGGCAATTTTATTTGAGAATGTTGTAAGATTTACTCAGTACTCTATCAAATTGTCCCTTTAGTCTACTACACACTATCTGTTCCATCCCAGCTCATGTTTTCTCTTACCTGCTTGGTGGTAATTGTGTTTTATTGCAATACTTTAATCCTAACTGAGGTAGTTGTCTTCACTGCAGTTGGAACAAGTATTTGGCTGCATCTGGGAAAATCTACCGGTGAGGAAACTCCACCAGTGAGAAAAATAACTCCACATGTCTTGCATCCACTGGAGGGGTCAGTGATATCTTTGTCTTGTAGTAAGACAGGACTAATACTATATGTATATATATTTTTAATATATCATTTTATTTATTTTTTGAGATGGAGTTTTGCTCTTGTTGCCCAGGCTGGAGTGCAATGGCGCAATCTTGGTTCACCGCAACCTCCGCCTCCTGGATTCAAGTGACTCTCCTGCCTCAGCCACCCAAGTAGCTGGGATTACAAGCATGTGCCACCATGCCCAGCTAATTTTTTGTATTTTTGGTAGAGACAGAGTTTCACCGTGTTGGCTAGGATGGTCTTGATCTCTTGACCTTGTGATCCACCCGCCTCGACCTCCCAAAGTGTTGGGATTACAGGCGTGAGCCACCGTGCCAGGCTCTGTTTTTAAATTTTTTTTAAGAGATGGGTTTTCACTATGTTGGCCTGGTTGGTCTTGAACTGCTGACCTCAGGTGATCTGCCTGCCTTGGCCTTCCAGAGTGCTGGAATTACAAGTGTGAGCAACTGCGTCTGGCTGACTTACTATATTAACTTTAAAACTACTTTCATCAGGAGTGAATAAAATGGAATCTGGGAAGCTATTTTGAAAGTACACAATCATGGCTGGGTACAGTGGCTCATGCCTGTAATCCTGGCAATTTGGGAAGCCGAGGTGGGTGGATCACAAGGTCAGGAGTTTGAGACCAGCCTAGCCAAGATGGTGAAACCCCGTCTCTACTGAAAATACAAAAAAAAAATTAGCCAATGACAGTGGTGGGTGCTTGTAATCCCAGCTACCCAGGAGGCTGAGGCAGGAGAATCACTTGAAGCCGTGAGGTGGAGGTTGCAGTGAGCCAAGATCACACCACTGCACTCTAGCCTGGGTCTCAAAAAGAAAAAAAAAAGTACGCAATTATATCACAATTACATCTCGAATTGTAGAAGCCTTGGGTTTGTGGATTCCAAGATTTGGTAAACCTGTAAGCATGAACTTGTTCAGTAACCTTCAGTTTCCCTTTTCTTTCCCCAAAATTACGATATAGTGCCAACAGATGACTTGTAAAAATTAATTTAATTGGCCAGGAGAGGTGGCTGAAGCCTCTAATCCCAGCACTTGGGGAGACTGAAGTGGGCTGATCAGGAGTTCAAGACTAGCCAGGCCAACATGGTGAAACTCTGTCTCTACTAAAAAATACAAAAATTAGCTGGGCATGGTGGTAGGCACCTGTAGTCCCAGCTACTCAGGAGGCTGAGGTAGGAGAATTGCTTGAACCCAGGAGGCAGAGGTTGCAGTGAGATGAGACCCTGCCATTGCACTCCAGCCTGGGCAACAAAGTGAGACACTATCTCAAAAAAATTTAATTTTCGGAGAGAGGGTCTTGTCCTGTCACCTAGGATAGAGTGTAGTGTCACCATCACAGTTCACTGCAGCCTTGACTTCCTGGGCTCAAGCAGTCCTCCCAGCACAGCCTCCTAGCAGCTGGGATGACAGGCACATGCCTGGCTGATGTTTTTAAATTTTGTGTAGATGAATGTTTTTGTTTTGTGTAGAGGGTGTGTCTCTGACTAGTCTTGATCCTTCTGCCTTGGCCTCCCAAAGTGCTGGGATTACAGATGTGAGCCATCATATCCAGCCTAGTAAGTTTTCTTTTCTTTTTTTTTTTTTTTTTGAGACAGAGTTTCGCTCTTGTTACCCAGGCTGGAGTGCAATGGTGCGATCTCGGCTCACCGCAACCTCCGCCTCCTGGGTTCAGGCAATTCTCCTGCCTCAGCCTCCTAAGTAGCTGGGATTACAGGCACGCACCACCATGCCCAGCTATTTTTTTTGTATTTTTAGTAGAGACGGGGTTTCACCATGTTGACCAGGATTATCTCGATCTCTTGACCTTGTGATCCACCCGCCTCGGCCTCCCAAAGTGCTGGGATTACAGGCTTGAGCCACCGTGCCCGGCCGTAAGTTTTCTTAAATTGAGCTTTCTTTCTTTCTTTCTTTTTTTTTTTTCTTTTCTTTTTTTTTTTGAGACGGAGTTTCACTCTTGTTGCCCAGGCTGGAGTGCAATGGCATGATCTTGGCTCACTGCAACCTCCGCCTTGCAGGTTCAAGTGGTTCTTCTGCCTCAGCCTCCCAATTAGCTGAGATTACAGGCATGTGCCACCATGCCTGGCTAATTTTGTATTTTTAGTAGAGATGGGATTTCGCCATGTTGGCCAGGCTGGTTTTGAACCCCTGACCTCAAGTGATCCACCCTCTTCGGCCTCCCAAAGTGCTGAGATTACAGGTGTGAGCCAGTGCACCCAGCCTAAATTGAGTTTTCACATCACTATTTTCTTAAGTCTTGAGGTCTTAAACTTCAGTCATCTTTAATTTGCTGCTGCTTGGTTGTTGTTGCCTATTCTTCCATACACAGACATACTTAATCAGTGATTATTATGTCTTTACATTAAGGCACTGCGAGAGAGTTAACAAGGTTTGTGACCTCCAAGTGTGCACAATCAATCAGGTACTCAGATCACTTCAGTACAAGGCAATCTGTGATAAGTAGGTCTTGCCTATAAAAATTGTAGAGAAGTTCAGAGGAGGCAAGGGACTACTACTGATCCATGTTATCAGGGTGCAGCGCGTTGAAGAATAAGATTTAATTTTTTTTTTCTTTTTCTCTACCTTTTTTTTTTTTTTGTCATGGGGGGGTCTCACTCTGTTGCCCAGGGTGGTGTGCAGTGGAATGATCATGGCTCACTGCAACCTTGACCACCAGGGCTTAGGCGATTTTCCTGCCTCTGCCTCCCAAGTAGCTGGACTACATGTGTGCACACCATGTCTAATCTTTTTTTTTGAGACAGAATCTTGCTCTGTCACCCAGGCTGAAGTACAGTGGTTTGATCTTGGCGCACTGCAACCTCCACCTCCTGGGCTCAAGCAGTTCTCCTGCCTCAACCTCCTGAGTAGCTGGGATTATAGGCATGTGCCATCATGCCCAGCTAAGTTTGTTTTTTCAGTAGAGATGAGGTTTCGTGATGGCCAGGCTGGTCTCGAATGCCTCACTGCAAGTGATCTACCAGCCTTGGCCTCCCAAAGTGCTGGGATCACAGGTGTGAGCCACTGTGCCTGGCCTCTAATTTTTATTCTTTTTTTTTTTTTTTTTTGAGACGGAGTTTCGCTCTTGTTACCCAGGCTGGAGTGCAATGGTGCGATCTCGGCTCACCGCAACCTCCGCCTCCTGGGTTCAGGCAATTCTCCTGCCTCAGCCTCCTGAGTAGCTGGGATTACAGGCAAGCGCCACCATGCCCAGCTACTTTTTGTATTTTTAGTAGAGACGGGGTTTCACCATGTTGACCAGGATGGTCTCGATCTCTCGACCTTGTGATCCACCCACCTTGGCCTCCCAAAGTGCTGGGATTACAGGCTTGAGCCACCGCGCCCGGCTTAATTTTTATTCTTATTTGTAGAGATGAAGAAAAAATTTTTTTTTGAGATGGAGTTTTACTGTGTTTCCCAGGGTGGTCTCAAATACCTGGGCTCAAGCAATTCTGCTTTGGCCTCCCAAAGTGCTGGGATTACAGGTGCAAGGCAGTGTATGTGGCCTCTTTTTTTTTTCTTCTGAGACTGCGTCTCGCTCTGTCGCCTAGGCTGGAGTGCAGTGGCACGATTCCCAGTCACTGCAACCTCTCCCTCCCGGTTCAAGCACTTCTGCCTTAGCCTCCTAAGTAGTTGGGATTACAGGCGAGTGCCACCATGCCTGGCTAATTTTTGTAATTTTAGTAGAGATGGGGTTTCACCATGTTGGTCAGGCTGGTCTCAAACTGCTGACTGACCTTGTGATCTGCCCGTCTTGTTTTTTTTTTTTTTTGACAGGATCTCACTCTGTCACCCAGACTAAAATACAATGGTATGATCTTGGCTCAGCCTTTACCTCCTTGGTTTAAGCAGTTTTCATACCTTACCCTCCCTGGTAGCTGGGACCATAGGTGGGTGCCACCATGCCTGGCTATTTTTGTATGTTTTCGCATTTTTTTGTAGAGACAGGGTTTTACCATGTTGGCCAGGCTGGTCTTGAACTCCTGACCTCATGATCTGCCTGGCTCAGCCTCCCAAAGTGCTGTCTTGAGCCACTGCGCCCAGTCTGCTTGACTGCTTGAAAGCTCTCATTGTTTTTTATTGTCTAAAGTTCGAAACTAAACTTCCCATGGAGCGCCCAAAGATTTTCATAATCTGACTCTAATTTTCATTTCTTTCTTTCTTTATTCTTTTTTTTGAGATGGAGTTTCATTCTTGTTGCCCAGGCTGGAGTGCAGTGGCACGATCTTGGCTCACTGCAACCTCTGCCTTCCAGTTTGAAGCGATTCTCCTGCCTCAGCCTCCTGAGTAGCTGGGATTACAGGCACGCGCCACCATGCCCAGCTAATTTTTTTGTATTTTTTAGTAGAAACGGGGTTTCACCGTGTTGACCAGGATGGTCTCCATCTCTTGACCTTGTGATCCACCCGCCTCGGCCTCCCAAAGTGCTGGGATTACAGGGGTGAGCCACCGCGCCCGGCCATATATATATAGTAAAAGTTATGGCCGGGCGCGATGGCTCAAACCTGTAATCCCAGCACTTTGGGAGGCCGAGGCGGGTGGATCACGAAGTCAAGAGATTGAGACCATGGTGAAACCCCGTTTCTACTAAAAAAAAAAAAGAAAAATTAGCTGGATGTGGTGGCGCGCACCTGTGGTCCCAGCTACTCAGGAGGCTGAGACAGGAGAATTGCTTGAATCCGGAAAGTGGAGGTTGCAGTAAGCCAAGATCATGCCACTGCACTCCAGCCTGGTGCCTTAGCAACAGAGAGAGACTCTGTCTCAAAAAAAAAAAAAAAAGTTACTATTTGTGTGTCCCTGGTTAGTGTCATGCTTAATATACATAATATCATTTATAGTCTCAATTTTCCAAACTCTTTTTGTTGTAGAACTTTTTTGTTTAACACAAATGAAATTTCTACAAAATGCCATTTAAAATATAAGAGGCCAGGTATGGTGGCTCATGCCTGTAATCCCAGCACTTTGGGAGGTTGAGGCAGGCGGATCACCTGAGGTCAGGAGATGGAGACCAGCCTGGCCAATGTGGTGAAACCCCGTTTCTATTAACACAAAAATTAGCCTGGGCGTGGTGGCTCACGCCTGTAATTCCAGCACTTTGGGAGGCCAAGGTGGACAGATCATGAGGTCAGGAGTTTGAGACCAGCCTGACTAGCATAGTGAAACCCTGTCTCTACTAAAAATACAAAAATGAGCTTGGCATGATGTTGCGCGCCTGTAATCTCAACTGCTCAGGAGGCTGAGGTTGGAGAATGGCTTGAACCGGGGAGGTGGAGGTTACACTGAGCCGAGATTGTGCCATTGTACTCCAGCCTGGGCAACAGAGCCAAAACTCAAAAATTAGTTGGGCATAGTAGTGAGCTGAGATTGTGCCACTACTCTTCAGCCTGGGTGACAGAGACTGTCCCAAAAAAAAAAAAAAAAAAAAAAAAAATCCAAAGAAACAAAACATGCCTGTGATCCCAGCAGCTCAGGATGCTGAGGTGGGCCAGATCACTTGAGGTCAGGAGTTCCAGACCAGCCCGGCCAACACCGTGAAACCCCATCTCTACCAAAAATTTGAAAAATTAGGTGGACATGATGGTATGTGCCTGTAGTCTCAGCTACTCCAGTGGCTGAGGCAATTGCTTGAACCCGGGAGGTGGAGGTTTCAGTGAGCCAAGATTGTACCACTGCACTGCAGCCTGGGCAGCAGAAGTGGTCTCACACACACACAAAAATTCTGTTGTAAGTTTTTTTTTGAAATTTATACTTTTTTTTTCAGTTATAAAAGTAGTGGGAATGAGACTGTTGTGATATGTAGAAAATTTGAAATTGGGTTATGAAGAACTGCTATGGACCTAAATCCATTTCTGCCTCTAGTTTATGTTTTTTTTTTTTTTTTTTTTTGAGATGGAGTTTTTTTTTTTTTGCTCTTCCTACCCAGGCTGGAGTGCAATGGCGCGATCTTGGCTCACTGCACCTTCCACCTCCTGGGTTCAAGTGATTCTTCTGCCTCAGCCTCCTGAGTAGCTGGGATTATAGGCACATGCCACCACAGGTATGAGCCAGTGTGCCCAGTCAATATTGCATAATATTGGGGGGAACACACCAGCTCATGCCAGTAATCCCAGCACCTTGGGAGGCTGAGGCGGATCGATCACGTGGTAGCTTATGCCAGTAATCCCAGCACTTTGGGAGGCCGAGGTGGGTGGATCACAAGGTCAGGAGTTCGAGACCAGCCTGACTAACATGGTAAAACCCTGCCTCTACTAAAAATACAAAATTGGTGTATTTTTTTTTTTTTTTGCGAAGTCTCTGTATATATATCTTTTGCCTATTTTTAGGTTATATTGTTTTTATGTTTTGAGATGTAAATTTGTTCTTTTTCTAGATGAAAACTTGTTTTGTCCTTACATTTTTCTTTTTTTGTAAAAATTATTCCCCCCCCCCCTTTTTTTTAATAGGATGGTGGTCTCACTTTATTGCTTAGGCTAGTCTTTAACTTCTGGCTTGAAGCATTCCGCCTGCCTCAGCTTCTCAAAGTGCTGGTATTATGGTCATGAGCCCCTGTACCTAGCCTTACTTTATTTTTTAAAAAATTGGTATAAATTTATGGGGTACAAGTATAATTTTGTTACATGTGTAGATTGCCTAGGTCAGGGTTTTTAGGGCATCATTTACCCAAATCATATACATTGTACCCGTGAAGTAATCTATCATCCCCCTTCTCAACCCATCCTAGTTTCTTGTCTATCATTTCACACTGTGTGTCCATGTGTATGTATAGGTTCCACTTACTTTTGGACACGGGTAGATAGATTATTTGATGCCAGGAGTTTGAGATCAGCCTGGCCAACATGGTAAAATCATGTCTCTACTAAAGATGAAAAAATTAGCTGGGTGTGGTAGTGCTGCTTAACCTCAGCTACTGGAGTAGCTAGGCAGGAGAATCACTGGAATTCAGGAGATGGAGGTTGTAGTGAGCTGAGGTCATGCCACTACACTGTAGCCTGGGTGACAGAGCAAGACTCAAAAAAAAAAAACCACAAAAAAACCCAACCCCCACCCCCAAACACACACACATAAGACCCTGTCTTTAAAAAAGAATAATGCAGACTTTGCCCAATCCAAGATCATTAAGGTTTTCTCCTAGAAGTTTTATAGTTTTAACTTTTTTCTTTCTTTTTTTTTCCCTTTTTTCCTCTGTTGCAAAGTTTTAACTCTTAAATTTATGTCTGTGATTTATTTGAGTTAATTGTAAATGGTGTGAGAAAAGGGTTGAGGTTTGTATTTTGGTATATGGCTACTGAGTTTTTCTGGCACTTTTCCTCACAAGACATCTGGTTGTAGAATCTGTTTTTTGAAGATTATACATTGACCATTGAATTAACTTGGCTAGAAAATTATTGAACCATATATGTGTAGGTCTGTTTTTTGATTCAATTGTTTCATTTGGTATATATTTATACATCTGTATCTACGTAAATATCACTATCCGTCTTTACCCCAGTACCATACCATATAGATTATGGAAGTCTTGAAATCAGAGTAATTCTTCAAACTTATTCCTTTTCAAGTTGTTTTGGCTATTCTAGGCCTTTTGCATTTCCATATAATTGCTAGAATCAGCTTATTTATATGAAATTTCTGTTGAGATTTTGATTGTGATTGCATTGAATCGGTTGATCAATTCGGAGAGAATTGGCATCTTAACAGTATTGTTACCTTTGTTTCCATGAACATCTTGTATATCTTTTCATTTATTTAGGTCTTAGTTTGTTAGCAGTGTTATGTAGTTACCAGTGTACAGATCTTTTGTGTGTGTGTGTGGTTTTAAGGAGTGGAGAGTTAAATGGGCAAGAAGGAAGGGAGAAGACAGAAGGAAGAAGCTCCCCTGTATGGGGGCGGGGTGGGGGGAGGGGCTCCAAAACCAAAAGAGAAGGTCCCCACCTTCCATGCATACCAGCTAGGTGTATATGCAGAGGCTGGAGGAGGCTGTGTTTGATTTGCATAGGGCTCAGGGGATTGGTTTGGCTAGGCTTGTCATTGATTGAGTCTGATGGAAAAAGCTGGCTCTCCCACCCTAGCCTTTTAATAGGCAAACGCAGGGCACCAAGATGTTCTACACATATGGGGATATGTGAGAGCAGCCATGGCAAAAGGGCAAGAAGGCCATGGGAATCTCCATGTTTGGGTGGATCCAGTTTCTAGTGGCCCACATTTGCATATCAAAGCTTGCCAGCCTGGCCTTAAGAGCCAGGGCTTCAAAAGTTTTCTGGAGATGGGTGGATCACGAGGTCAAGAGATAGAGACCATCCTGGTCAACATGGTGAAACCCCGTCTCTACTAAAAAGACAAAAAAGTAGCTGGGCATGGTGGCACATGCCTGTAATCCGAGCTACGCAGGAGGCTGAGCAGGAGAATTGCCTGAACCCAGAAGGCAGAGGTTGCGGTGAGCCGAGATCGCACCATTGCACTCCAGCCTGGGTAACAAGAGCGAAACTCTGTCTAAAAAAAAAAAAAAAAAAAAAATGAAAACTAGGGCCGGGCACGGTGGCTCAAGCCTGTAATCCCAGCACTTTGGGAGGCTGAGGCGGGTGGATCACGAGGTCAAGAGATCGAGACTAACGTGGTCAACATGGTGAAACCCCGTCTCTACTAAAAAAAATACAAAAAATTAGGTGGGCATGGTGGCGAGTGCCTGTAATCCCAGCTACTCAGGAGGCTGAGGCAGGAGAATTGCCTGAACCCAGGAGGCGTAGGTTGCGGTGAGCCGAGATTGCGCCATTGCACTCCAGCCTGGGTAACAAGAGCAAAACTCCGTCTCAAAAAAAAGAAAAAAGAGAAACATTCTCCACTGTGGTGATACCACACTAACTGCTGTTAGGGGGTTTTGGGTGATGACTTTCTGTCTACTTCCTGCTGAAAAGGGACAAAGAATGGTGAACAGCAGCTAGGGCTCCTCCTGGGGTGAATCTAAGGGTACTTGGAAGAATGGCATGTCCATGTGTGGTTCCGTTTACAGCACCATTGGAGTTTGATTGCTTCTATGTGAGAAGAAACAATTCGAGTTATAGTATTGAATATACAGGGTCCAAATATCAATACAAGACATATAAGCAAGGAGTACTTAATAAAGGAGTTAACCAATTACATAAAGAAGACTTGAATTTATTAAAGAGGAATTGTAGTCACTTGGGGCTGAAGCCAGCATTTGCCTGAGCCTGTCAATAATTTTGATTTGATTTTTAAGTACCTGTAGATGTTCCCCTACTTTGCTAGGGATGTTAATCCAAATCAGCATGTTTCATTTAAAACTGCATTAATAAACCCAGTAAAAAAGTCCTAGCAGACTCAGTAATAGTAAAACTTTGATGCTTCTTTTTTTGGTCAACTATTATCCCTGCTATATGGATAATAATTAAGCGAATGGAAACTGTCCAATATTTCAGTTAGAAAGTGCTACCATGTATAACCCCATTGCAAATAGTAGAGTGAGGACACCAATTCCCACAAGTGTGGTGTGGTAGATAATTTCCATAGCCCATGCTGAAGCATTTACCCATAGAACAATGGTTCCAGTTAACTTCTGAACTTAAAATCCCCTTACTAATTAAGTACTATCTTAATAGGAGCCAGAATAGATGGCTTAAAGGAATGTAGGAACCAAATGGCCGTTTTCCTGCCAGTAGGACAATATTGAGACTAAAATATGTCTACGGAAGGCATTTTATTCCTGTTAAAAGCAGAAACTTCTCTTCCTAGAGGAGGCCAAGAGGCTGATTTCTGCTAGGTGGCTTAGAAATACCATGTGCTTGCCAGAGAAGACTACTGTAGAGAAAGATATTTACTGAGTTACTGCCTGCTGTGATTCGAGATCTTTTCTAACAGACCTGTTTCCTTAAACTGTAAAGATTCTAGCACATTAGACACACAGAGAAGAGGGTAAGATACCGAGGATAGAAAGAGAAAGTAAGTTTGGCAACAGGGTAACTGGAAGAGAGCCTTGAGATTAAAGGACAGATTTAAAGTTGAAATACACTCCATACTCACCAGTCTGATGATTGAATTTCCTTTCCCAGCCCATGTACCAAAATGATACGGCTCCAGTGAGTGGAGGAACACCAGGGTTCTTGGTCCTCATGCCAGTTTAGATAAAACAACACGGACACATGGTTTTAAGGAGTGGAGAGTTTAATAGGCAAGAAGTGAAGGGAGAAGACGGAAGACGCTCCCCAGTACAGAGACAGAGGGAGAGGGACTCTAAAGCTGAAAGAGGAGGTCCCCCCCAGTGTACAGATCTTAAAATGCTTCTGTCAGTTTATCACTAAGTTCCACATATATATATTTTTTTGTTTTTTATTTTTAAATTTTTCAAATTGCATTTTAGATTTTGGGGCACATGTGAAGAACAAGCAAGATTGTTGCATAGGTACACATATGGCAGTGTGATTTGCTGCCTTCCTCCCTATCACCTATATCTGGTATTTCTCCTCATGCTATGTCTCCCCAACTCCCCATTCCCCGCTGTCCTATTTTCCCCCAACAGACCCCAGTGTGTGATGCTCCTCTCCCTGTGTCCATGTGTTCTCATTGTTCAACACCCACCTGTGAGTGAGAACATGTGGTGTTTGATTTTCTGTTCTTGTGTCAGTTTGCTGAGAATGATTGTTTCCAGGTTCATCCATGTCCCTACAAAGGACACAAACTCATCGTTTTTGATGGCTGCATAATATTCCATGGTGTATATGTGCCACATTTTCCCTGTCCAGTCTATCGTTGATGGGCATTTGGGTTGGTTCCAGGTCTTTGCTATTGTAAACAGTGCTGCAATGAACATTCGTGTGCATGTGTCCTTATAGTAGAAAAATTTATAATCTTTTTGTTATATACCTAGTAATGGGATTGCTGGGTCAAATGCAATTTCTATTTCTAGGTTCTTGAGGAATCGCCACACTGTCTTCCACAATGGTTTAACTAATTTACACTCCCACCGACAGTGTAAAAGTGTTCCTATTTCTCCACATCCTCTCCAGCATCTGTTGTCTCCAGATTTTTTAATGATCGCCATTCTAACTGGCATGAGATAGTATCTCAATGTAGTTTTGATTTGCAATCCTCTAATGACCAGTGAGATATATATATGTATATATATATGTGTATATATATATATATATATATATAATATATATGTAATTTTTTTTTTTTTAAGATGGGATTTTGCTCTGTTGCCCAGGCTGGAGTGCAGTGCACTCATTGCAACCCCTGCCTCCTGGGTTCAAATGGTTCTCATGCCTCAGCCTCCCTAGTAGCTAGGATTACAGGCATGTACCACCACGCCTGGCTAATTTTTGTAATTTTTAGTAGAGACAGCATTTCACCATGTTAACTCCTGACATCATGGTCCACCTGTCTTGGCCTCCCAAAGTGCTGGGATTGCAGGCATCAGCCACTGTGCCTGGACAGTTCCATGTTTTTTAATGAGATTATAAATAATATTGGTTTTTTTTTTTTGAGACGGAGTTTCACTCTTGTTACCCAGGCTGGAGTGCAATGGTGCGATCTCGGCTCACCGCAACCTCCGCCTCCTGGGCTCAGACAATTCTATTGCCTCAGCCTTCCGAGTAGCTGGGATTACAGGCATGCGCCAGCATGCCCAGCTAGTTTTTGTATTTTTAGTAGAGACGGGGTTTCACCATGTTGACCAGGATGGTATCGATCTCATGACCTCGTGATCCACCCGCCTCGGCCTCCCAAAGTGCTGGGATTATAGGCGTGAGCCACTGCGCCCGGCCATAATATTGGTTTTTTGATTTCAATTTGAATACTTTGTTGTTAGTATATAGCAATACAGTTGATTTTTGTATGTTTGTCTAATACATTGTAACCTTGCTAAATTAATTTTAGTAGCTTTTATGTAGTTTGCTTAAGATTGTATATGTAGGTGATCATGTCTGTGAATAAAGACAGTTTTATTCCTTCCTTTCCAGTCAGTGTACCTATTCTTTTTCTTGCTTTGGTGTTATAGCTAGTATCTCTAGTACAATGTCAGAGATGGGAAAGTTGCGCCCTTCTTGCAGGAAGTAAACTAGCCTTGCTAAGTAATCCATTGTCTCGGTGGATTTTTCCTGATGGTATAAACCTGTTTCCAACCTACAGTGTTGAGTGGATATTTTTGTTTTGTTCTCAATCTTTGGGGCAAGTATTAAGATGTTAATTATAGGTCTGCTGGTCTGCTTTGTATTAATACAGTTTTACCTTTTCTTCGAATTTCATTAAAATCTCATGTAATTATAATCAAAGTATGTTGTGTCAGGCTTCTTTTTTTTTAAATGTATTTTGTTGCTGTTGTGTTAGACTTGTTTTGCTTAGTCTAATTCCCTGAGATTCATTTATGCTGTTGCATGTATAAGGAGTTCTTACGTTATTTCTAAGTATGTATGCAACAGTATATGGACAGTATATATGGCAATTTCTTTATCAGTTGTGCAACATTTCTTAGCTATTATGAATAGAGCTATTGTGAACATTTGAATACAAACCGTAGTGTGGACAGAAGGTTTCATTTTCTTGGACAAATACCCAGGAGGTGGAATTGCTGGATCATATGGTAAATGTATTTTTAATTTTATAAGGAACTGTGAAACCGTTTACTTGTCTGTTCCATCAGCAGTATAGCCAAGTTTCAGTGTTATATCCTCACCAACACTTGGTATTAATATTATCTTATGTTTTAGCCATTCTGGTAGATGTGTAATGGTATCTCATTGTGGTTTTAATTTGAAATTTTGGGCTGTGAGTGGTGGCTCATGCTTGTAAGCCCAGCACTTCCGGAGGCCAAGGCTGATGGAGTTAGGAGGTTAGGAGGCTCCTGAGGTTAGGAGTTCACAACCAGCCTGGGCAACATGGTGGAACCCTGTCTCTACTATAAAACACAAAAAATCAGCCAGGTGTGGCAGCATGTGCTTGTAATCCTAGCTGCTTGGGAGGCTGAGACAGCAGAATCGCTTGAACCTGGGAGGTAGAGGTTGCAGTGAGCTGAGATAGTGCTGCTGCACTCCAGCCTGGGAGACAGAGCAAGACTCCGTCTCAAAAAAAAAAAAAAAAAAAAAAAAATTTTTAAATTCACTTTCTTTGGTGAAGTGTCTATTTAAATCTTTTGCCTCCTTTTCCTTTCCTTTTTGCCTTCCTCTTCTGTCTTAAAAATCAGGTTGCTTTTTTCTTACTGAATTCTTAGAAAAAACTGAGTTCTTAGGAAAAAACTCTTAGTTTTTTTTTTTTTTTTGAGTTCTGGATATCTATCTTTTATTAGATATGGTTTGCAGATATCTTCTCCCAGGCTTTTGTGGTACAATCCTAATTGATCAGCTGAGTCTCTAGTAATGCTCAATTTCTTGGCTCACATGTGTATTTTGAGGAATAACAAGTATTTTAAGGCTCAGAATAACAGTTATGCAAACATATACTATAAATTGCATTTTTTAATCCATATAAATTGAAAGAAAAACCAAGATTGTTAATCTAGAACATGTAAATTCTTTTTTTTTTTTTTTTAATGTGATGAAGTTTCGCTCTTGTTACCCAGGCTGGAGTGCAATGGCGCGATCTGGGCTCACTGCAATCTCTGCCTCCTGGGTTCAGGCAATTCTCCTGCCTCAGCCTCCTGAGTAGCTGGGATTACAGGCACGTGCCACCACGCCCAGCTAATTTTTTTGTATTTTTAGTAGAGACGGGGTTTCACCATGTTGACCAGGATGATCTCGATATCTTGACCTCGTGATCCACCCGCCTCGGCCTCCCAAAGTGCTGAGATTACAGGCGTGAGCCACCGAGTCTGGCCATTACAACATGTAAATTCTTAAACATAGTAAAATTTCTACTGTATTTATGTTAAATAATTTTAAATGGCCTAGAGCTTAATCTTTTTCTCTCTCTAATAAAAATGAGTCAATAATTCCTTGTCTGTTTCATTATTTATTATTACAAACTAAAATGAAAAACATTGAGGCTGGGCTTAGTGTCTCATGCCTGTAATCCCAGCAATTTGGGAGGCTGAGGTGGGTAGATTACAAGGTCAGGAGATTGAGACCATCCTGGCCAACGTGGTGAAACCCTGTCTCTACTAAAAAATACAAAAATTAGCTGGACGTGGTGGCATGTGCCTGTAGTCCCAGCTATTTGGGAGGCTGACGCAGGAGAACTGCTTGAACTTGGGAGGCGGAGGTTGTAGTGAGCTGAGATCGTGCCACTGCACTCCAGTGTGGCGCCTGGCGACAAAGCCAGACTGTCTCAAAATAAATAAATAAATAAATAAAATGAAAAACGTGAATATATTGGTCTGGTATAAACCTAATGAAAAGTTGCCAAAATAAAAAAAACACTTTATCTTGCCTATGAGCTTTTGCCATTGTTCGTTTTTTTTTACCCTCACTGAAAACCCCATCTTTTTTTTTTTTAAGATGGCGTTTTGCTCTTGTTGCCCAGGCTGGGGTGCAGTGTGGGATCTCAGTTCACTGCAACCTCCGTCTCCCAGGTTCAGTGATTCTCCTGCCTCAGCCTTCTGAGTAGCTGGGACTACAGGCACACGCCACTATACCCAGCTAATTTTTGTGTTTTTTTTTTTTTTTTTTTTTTTTTTTTTTGAGATGGAGTTTCGCTCTTGTTACCCAGGCTGGAGTGCAATGGCGCGATCTCGGCTCACCGCAACCTCCGCCTCCTGGGTTCAGGCAATTCTCCTGCCTCAGCCTCCTGAGTAGCTGGGATTACAGGCACGCACCACCATGCCCAGCTAGTTTTTTGTATTTTTAGTAGAGATGGGGTTTCACCATGTTGACCAGGATGGTCTTGATCTCTCGACCTCGTGATCCACCCGCCTCGGCCTCCCAAAGTGCTCGGATTACAGGCTTGAGCCACCGCGCCCGGCCCCAATTTTTGTGTTTTTAGTAGAGTCAGAGTTTCACCGTGTTGGCCAGATGATCTTGATCTCTTGACCTTGTGATCTACCTGCCTTGGCCTCCCAAAGTGCTGGGATTACAGGTGTTAGCCACTAACGCCCAACCCTGAAAAACCCAATCTTTATGGCTTACTTCTTTCTATTCGTATATAATATATTCCTTTTGCATCAAGATACATACACATACTTTTGTTCTTTCTATGGTTAACTGAATGCATGCTATATAAGCTAATGAGGAAAAACAATCAGCTTTACAAGCTATTTGTCATATTTAGTACTTAAATTATTGTAACCCTGTATTCTCTGAGTATCTCCCTGGACACTTTTTTTTTTTTTTTTTTTTAAACCCAGAAAGGGTAATACCTTTATTTGTTTGTTTACATTTTTTTTCTTTCTTTCTTTTTTTTTTTGATACGGAGTTTAACTTTTGTTACCCAGGCTGGAGTGCAGCGGCATGATCTCGGTTCACTGTACCCTTCATCTCTTGGGTTTAAACGATTCTCCTGCCTGTCAGTCTCCTGAGTAGCTGGGATTATAGGTATGAGCCACCACGCCCAGCTGATTTTTGTATTTTTGGTAGAGATGGGATTTCTCTATGTTGGCCAGGCCGGTCTTGATCTCCTGACCTCAGGTGATCCACTCCCATCAGCCTTCCAAAGTGCTGGGATTACAGGCGTGAGCTATTGCATCTGGCCTCTAAAAAAGTTTGTTCTTTTGAGACAGTCTGACTCTGTCACCCAGGCTGGAGTGCATTGGTATGATCTTGGCTCACTGTAGCCTCTGCCTCCCCCAAGAGATTCTTGTGCCTCAGCCTCCCAAGTAGCTGGGACCACAGGCACACACCACAATGCCTGGCTAATTTTTGTATTTCTAGTAGAGGTGGGATTTTGCTGTGTTGGCTAGGCTGTTCTCACGCTCCTGGACTCAAGTGATCCATTGCCCCAGCTTCTCAAAGTGTTGGGATTACAGGCCTGAGCCACCACGCCCAGCCTCACCTCAATTTAGTTAACAGTCCCTCACCCTAATTGGATGATGATAAATAATTATTTTCTTTCTGAATTATTCTTTCTCTCATGCTGAAATTTTGGAACATTTTACTTACTTAACTTACACTTAAGGCTAGTTTAAAAAAAAAAATACAGTGGAAATTTCCACTTTAAAAAAAAACCAACTCAGTTTTTGGTCTGTTAACTGCAGGAAGCAAAAAATATGAAAAAGAATCACAGACATTCTGGATGTCAGCCTGTGAAATTTTCCACTATTTCCCATAATAACATGCAGGCATGCTTATACTGCTAGATTCAGTGCAACTGCAATTGCACTCTGAGTGGAATTTGAAGCTACTTATCAATGATAAAATGGCATCTGGCCAGCTTTTAGTGAGCAGTGCATAAATTTGCACATTTCTAAGGTATTGTATGTTTGTTTCATCTCTGCATGAATAGCGTGGCCATAAACACTGAAATTGTAAAATTATTTAAAAAACTTCTGATTCCAAAATTTCTAATTGTTTTAAATGATTTTGATTGTTTTATTTCAGTAGATTATGTATCTGAGAAGATACTGAATCATTCTTTCACAGTGCTGCATAAATAAAAATTCTATAGGGTTTTGTACATATAGAAGAATTGATGAGAAAGTTAAAGTTTTAAAAGGATTTGTCTAGAGGAGAAAATTGGAACAAAGTTTTTTTTTTTCTTTTTCAAATCTCAGTGTATAAAAAGCAAAGCGATGGAATAAAGTTTTAAAAAGATTTGCATAGCTCAAATATTTTGGTTTGATTCAAGAAATGTTTAACGATTTAACTTTTTTTTTTTTTTGAGACGGGGTCTCAGTTTTGTCACCTGGCTGCAGTACAGTGGCATAATCTTGACTCAGCAACCTCTGCCTCCTGGTTTCAAGTGATTCTCCTGCCTCAGCCTCCTGAGTAGCTGGGACTACAGACGTCCGCCACTGTGCCTGGCTAATTTTTTGTATTTTAGTAGAGATGGGGATTTACCATGTTGGCCAGGATGGTCTCCATCTTCTGACCCCATGATCCACATACCTTGGCCTCCCAAAGTGCTGGGATAGGAGGCATGAGCCACTGCACCCAGCATTTATTTTTTTATTTGAGACAAAGTCTCTCTCTGTCACCCAGAGTGGAGGGCAGTGGTGTGAACTCCGCTCACTGCAACCTCCGCCTCCTGGGTTCAAGCTATTTTCCTCCCTCAGCCTCCCAAGTAGCTGGGATTAGAGGTGCCTGCCATCATGCGTGGCTAATTTTTGTATTTTTGTATTTTATTTTTTGAGACAAGAGTCTTGCTCCGTCGCCAGGCGCCAGGCTGGAGTGCAGTGATGTGATCTTGGCTCACTGCAACCTCTACTTCCCGGGTTCAAGCAATACTCCTGCCTGAGCCTCCTGAGTAGCTGGGACTACAGGCGAGGGCCACCACGCCCAGCTAATTTTTGTGTTTTTAGTTGAGACGGAGTTTCACCATGTTGGCCAAGATGGTCTCCATCTCTTGACCTTGTGATCTGCCCGCCTAGGCCTCCCAAAGTGCTGGGATTACAGGCTTGAGCCACCGTGCCCGGCATTTTTGTATTTTTTTAGTAGAGACAAGGTTTCAGCATGTTGATCAGGCTGGTCTCGATCTCTTGACCTCAAGTGATCCACCTGCCTCAGTCTCCCAAAGTGTTGGTATTACAGGCTTGAGCCACTGCTCCCGAGCAATGATTTAACCATTCTAGGTTTCTGTCAATCTTTTAAAATGTCAGTAGACTTTATGTTAAAATTGGTAATTGTGTTTTTATTTGGCTCCTTGAAATTTAAAGGCAAACATGGTGTTTTTATCCAGGTTTTCTAATGATGTAAGTACAGGTTGCCTAGATCTGTAAACTGGCAGTGCAGTAGGGTGAAGAGTAGATTATAAACACACTGTAATCATCTACCCTGTTTCATCTTTCATCTCTTCCATGACTAATGCTTAACAATGATATTAAGGAACAAAATTGAGGAATTTGGCTGGGTGTGGTGGCTTATGCCTATAATCTCAACACTTTGGGAGGCTGAGGGTGGGCAGATCACTTAAGGTCAGGAGTTCGAGATCAGCCTGGGCAACATGGTCAGACCCTGTCTGTACTAAAAATAAAAAAAATAGCCGGACTTGGTGGTGGGCACCTGTAATCCTAGCTACGTGGGAGGCTGAGGCAGGAGAATCACTTGAACCCAGGAGGCAGAGAGGCTCCAGTGAGCCAAGATTGTGCCAGTGCACTCCAGCCTGGGCGACAGAGAGAGACTGTCTCAAACAAACAAAAAGAAATTGAGGAATTCAAGATTTAGAAATTAACCTTTAAATTGTTTTACACTTCTGCAGAGAGGAATTTGAGGATTCAAAGTGATAAAACAGATGTATTATAGATATCTTCTGTGTGTTTTTACACTCGCACATCACTTAAATTTTGGAAGTAAAGCCATATTACTGCAAAAGTATATCTCTTCAGGACTGTCAGGGCCTAGATTTGAGCAAGAACAGTGTTGTGACGTAACTGTTCTCCGCCCCTTCCCTATGATCTGCTCCTCCCTTGTACAGTCTCATCCTCCTTCTTTTGACCTTTCCTGTATCTGTAACTTTCCTCTTACCTCTTCATGCAGTTCCCCTTCTTGGCTTTCATTCTGTTTCCAGCTGTATTATCCCTTCCCTCTCAGCCTACATTTCCTCCTGGCCTGTAACCTTTTTACCTCTGTCAACTTTCCATCCTTCAGGTCCCTCACTTTCTGGTTTCTCACTGTTAAGCAAGTCTCTACTTTTGGAAGGTTTCTTTACGCCATGTGTTCTCTGTTCCTGTCAGATTGATTTTTGTTTAGTCCTTGACCCCTCAAATGTGTACATCCTCACACTCTCCAAAATCCTTTAACTTTCATTTCTTCTTCCATGCTTTAATTTATTCTGCAAAGATTTATTGAGTGGTAGTCACGTGTTGGCTGTTCCCTAGACATCAGGAATATACTAGTGATCAAAATGGCTATGAAAAAAAATAAAGTCTTGTAGGGGGATTTGTGTGTGTGTGTGTGTGTGTGTGCTTACATTTTCAATATCATGGTGAGCTTTGCTGAGTAAGTAATACTTAAACAAGGACACCAGGAGGTAAATCAGCCTGGGGAATATTTGGTTGGGGTAGGGTTGGGATGGGGAGCATTCTGTGTAGGGAGAACTGCCAGTGCAAAGGCCCTTTTTTAGGAGCATTCTTAATGAATATGAAGAGCAGCAAGGTGACCAGTGTTTTGGAGCACAGTATTTGGAGCATAGTGAACAAAGGGGTAAGTAGCAAGAGAGGTCTGAGAGGTAACAGTAAGTAAGGCCTTGCAGACAGTTGTAAGGGCTTCAGCTTAAAAAACATTAAAAAAAAAAATAGCATAATAGCACATAAATGCATGGTTTCCTCTATTTTCCTTTTGAGATGGGATCTCACTATATTACTGGTCTAGAACTCCTGGGCTCCCACCTCAGCCTCTCAAGTAGCTTGGCCTGCAGATGAGTGCTAATACGTGCAGCTAAGTAAAATTGTTATTTTTTGCAGAGACGCGAGGTCTTTTTTTTTTTTTTTTTTTTGAGATGGAGTTTCGCTCTTGTTACCCAGGCTGGAGTGCAATGGTGCGATCTCGGCTCACCGCAACCTCCGCCTCCTGGGTTCAAGCAATTCTCCTGCCTCAGCCTCCTGAGTAGCTGGAATTACAGGCACGTGCCACCATGCCCAGCTAATTTTTTGTATTTTTAGTAGAGACGGGGTTTCACCATGTTGACCAGGATGGTCTCTATCTCTTGACCTCGTGATCCACCCGCCTTGGCCTCCCAAAGTGCTGGGATTACAGGATTGAGCCACCGCGCCCGGCAAGGTCTTGTTTTGTCACTCAGTCTGGTTTTGAACTCCTGGCCTGAAGCAATATTCCCACTCAGCTTCCCAAAGTACTGGGATTACAGGTGTGAGCTACCATACCTAGCTTGCGGCAGGTTTTTTTTTTTTTTTTTTTTTTTGAGACGGAGTTTCGCCCTTGTTACCCAGGCTGGAGTGCAATGGCGCGATCTCGGCTCACCACAACCTCTGCCTCCTGGGGTCAGGCAATTCTCCTGCCTCAGCCTCCTGAGTAGCTGGGATTACAGGCACGTGCCACCATGCCCAGCTAATTTTTTTGCACTTTTAGTAGAGACGGGGTTTCACCATGTTGACCAGGATGGTCTCGATCTCTCAAACTTGTGATCCACCCGCCCCGGCTTCCCAAAGTGCTGGGATTACAGGCTTGAGCCACCGCGCTGGCCTGCTGCAGGTTTTTAATTGTATTTTTGGTTATTCCAAAAAGATAAATGGGCTGGGTGTGGTGGCTCACGCCTATAATCCCAGCACTTTGTGAGGCCAAGACGGGCGGATCACCTGAGGTCCGAAGTTCAAGACCAGCCTGGGTAACATGGTGAAACCCCATCTCTACTGAAAATACAAAACTTAGCTGGGCATGATGGCATGCACCTGTAATCCTAGCTACTCAGGAGGCTGAGGTGGGAGAATCATTTGAACTTCAGAGACGGAGGTTGTAGTGAGCCAAGTATGCGCCACTGCACTCCAGCCTGGGTGACAGAGCCAGATTCCATCTCAAAAAAGAAAACAAAAATTTACAAAATCACTGATTTATTTATTTATTTAAAATTTTAATTTATTTTTCAAGACAGGGTTTCATCATGTTACTCAGGCTGGTCTTGAACGCCTGACCTCAGGTGATCCACCCACCTTGGCCTCCAAAGTGCTTGACGCCCAGCCTCACTGATTATTTTTTTCCCCCTTCATATTAAAGTATTTCTATTTTCTTTGGTTGTAAAGGTGATTAATTCATGTTCATGTGGAAACATGGACAATCCAGAAAAGTACAAAGAAGAAAGTAGGGATTACTAGTAACTGTATCATCTATTATTATAAGTTTTGTATGTATATCTTTCTAGTCTGTTTTCATTTGTTCTTTTACACATACACAGTGCCTTGGGCAGTACACGGGTTTAGCAGAGAGCAAATAAACTCTTAACACTTTCTTCACAAGACCCTCTAGCAGTCTTGGGAAGAGTAGCCTGTAAGAGTGCAAGGGTAGAAGCAGGGAGAGTTAGGCCAAGGTGCAGTGACTCAAACTTGCAATTCTAGCACTTTGAGAGGCTGAGAAGGGTGAATTGCTTGAGCCCAGGAGTTTGAGACGAGCCTGAGCAACATAGTGAGATCCTGTCTCTACAGAAAATTCAAAAATAAGCCAAGCATGGTGGCAGATGCCTGTGGTCCCAGCATGCTTGGGAGGCTGAGCTGGGAGGATCACTTGAACCCAGGAGGTTGAGGCTGCAGTGAGCTGTGGCCATGCCATTGTACTCCAGCCTGGGCAACAGAACAAGACCCTGTCTCCAAAAAAACCAAACAAATGAAAAAACAAAAACACACAGGAGAGGAAGAGGTTGTAGTGAGCCGAAATTGCACCACTGCACTCCAGCCTGGGGGACAGAGAGAGACTCCACAAAACACATACACAGAAAAACAGGGTGACCTATTAGAAGGCTGTTACAGTAATCCTGTTGGCTTAGACTTTGGTTATGGCAAGGGGTGATAAGAGGTGGTCAGATTGTATGTATCATTTTCTGAAGGTAGAGCCAACAGGATTTTGTGATGGTTTCAGTGGAAGGGAAGGACGAAAGAGAAGAATCAAGCGTGATTCAGAAGTTTTTGGCTTGAGCAACTAGAATTGTTTGGCTTCGTTTTCCTTTCTTGTTAAACTACCCATCCAAAGGTAGTTGGATGGGTAGTTTAACACTTTTGTTGTGTTCTTGCTGTCCATTTGAACTCGTTATTAATTATTATTATTATTATTTTTGTAAAAAAAAAAAGGTTTATTTGCTCTACAGAGAAACCAAAGCATGAACTTATGATTATTTCTTTCACCAAGCTTCTAGTCTGTACTGTCCAACTTGGCACTTGGTACCCACCACAAGATAACAAGTGTTTCACTAGTGTTAGTCTCCCTAACTGGGTAGTAAGCATCCTTTTACTGGATCGTGCTGAATTTGAGTCTTTTCAGGGACCTGTAACTTTCTGAGTACATTGTGGACATTCAGAAAATATTGATTGTACTTTTTTCAGGCTTAAAAATAAGATATGAGAAAACCTCAAAGTAAATGGTTTTACTTTAGATTACTGACATCTTTTGAGAATGAGGTATTTGGGTGCCAGATGAGCTGGTTCATGCCTGTAACCCCAGCACTTTGGGAGGCTGAGGTGGCCAGATCACTTGAGCTTAGGAGTTCAAGAGCAGTCTGGGCAACATGGCGAAACCTTATCTCTACCAAAAATAGAAAAATTGTCTGGGCATGGTGGCATATAGTCCCAGCTACTCAGGTGGCTGAGGTGGGAGGATTGCTTGAGCCTGAGAAATAGAAGTTGCATTGAGCAGAGATTGTGCCACTGCACTACAGCCTGGGTGACAGAGTGAGACTCCATCTAAAAAAAAATCAGGTGTTTGGATAGTTTCCTTATATCCAATGTAAGAATCATGATGGCTGGGCGTGGTGGCTCACACCTGTAATCCCAGTACTTTGGGAGGCTGAGGCAGGCAGATCACCTGAAGTCAGGAGTTCAAGACCAGCCTGGCCAATATGGTAAAACCCTGTGTCTACTAAAAATACAAAAATTAGCTGGGTGTGGTGGTGTGTGCCCTGTAGTCTCAGCTACTCAGGAGGCTGAGGCAGAAGAATCACTTTTGAACCGGGGAGGCAGAGGTTGCAGTGAGCTGACATCTCACCGCTGCACTTTAGCCAAGGCAACAGAGTGAGACTGTCTCCAAAATAAAAAACAAAAACAAAAACCATCACAAGGTCTGGCTGCGTTGCCCAGACTTTTTTTTTTTTTTTTTTTTTTTTTAAATATTGAGCTTACCTATTATTCTTAGTTTTAGAGTCAGGGTCTTGCTTTCTTGCTAGACTTGAGTGCAGTGGCACAGTCATGGCTTACTGCAGCCTCAAACTTCTAGGCTCAAGGAATTTTCCCACCTCAGCCTCCTAAGTAGCTAGGACTGAAATAGGAGGAGTTTCTTTATTCCCTCTTGCAGGATGTTTGACGGGAGTTTGGCTCACTTCTTATGTGCCTCTACTGCTCAAACCCCTAGGGGGAGCTTGCAGACGGTCAGGTCGTATGGAGTGTTTCTGGGCTCTGACCCCGCAGCAGGGTCTAGGGTTGAGTGTTTACAACTCCTGAAACCCCAGTGGCCATGTGTTACAGTGTGCTCTTTCAGTTTTGCTGTCTGCAGGTGGCTTGTCTTAATCAGCTCAGTTAGATCCTCTGCCTTATCACAAGGACAGAGGGCTTTCTGTATCCCAGGTTCTTCCCCCAGTGTACTGAGAAAAATTGGATCACTGGGAGATGAGTGCAAGGTTTTATTGGGCTTGGAGAATGAGTGCAAGGTTTTATTGAATGGTAGAAGCAGGTCTCAGCAGATGGATGGGGAGCCAGAAGGGGAACAGAGTGGCAAGGTGGTCTTCCCCTGGAGTTGGGCCGCCCAGTGCCCGGACTCTCCTCCGACCACCCCCGACCAAATTCTGCACCAACTTGCTGTAGATAGAGCAAAAAGAAAAGAGAAAGAGAGAGAAAGAGGAGAGAGACAGAGAGACAGAACCTTAGTAATGTAAAAGGGATTAATGCTTGTTTCTACCCTTTAGAAGTTACATGAATGCTAAAAGTCGCAAAAAGTAACCTTGGCAATGGCTCACAATGTACAATTGACTGTAAACGTGACAAGTGACACTCAAGGAATTTAAGGACAGGGAGTTCCCCTTTCTTTTCATCCAAAGATTTTTCTTCTAAAAATGAGTATTTTCTCCATCTATACAACAGAAGCAAATACATGTAGAAAGCATGATCTACTTTTCTCTGGGGCAGTAGTTCCTACACTCTCATATGGAGATTTTTTAAAAATTAAGATAGAGGCCGGGCGCGGTGGCTCAAGCCTGTAATCCCAGCACTTTGGGAGGCCGAGGCGGGTGGATCACGAGGTCGAGAGATCGAGATCATCCTGGTCAACATGGTGAAACCCCGTCTCTACTAAAAGTGCAAAAAATTAGCTGGGCATGGTGGCACGTGCCTGTAATCCCAGCTACTCAGGAGGCTGAGGCAGGAGAATTGCCTGAGCCCAGGAGGCGGAGGTTGCGGTGAGCCGAGATCGTGCCATTGCACTCCAGCCTGGGTAACAAGGGCGAAACTCCGTCTCAAAAAAAAAAAAAAAAAAAAATTAAGATAGAACAGTTCATGTTCAAACAGTTTGCAGTTCCATTTGTAACAAACATTAATACAACTTTAAAGGTAAAGTAAATAATCTCACTAACTGAAAATATCTCCCGGGAATTCATTTAAATCCTTCCCTAGATTACCCCAGCCCCAAGCAATCACTTCTTCCTCTGAACTCCAAAAGCAATTATTTGTACAATTTATTTGGCAATTAATCCTTCATTGCCTTGTTAAACCTCTTGCATTATTCTCTGTTAAATAACATTGAAATGTTATTTAAATCTTCTCTAGTTATCTAACTTTCATGTTTATTTCTCATCTCCCCAAACAGACTATAAATTCCTTGAGAAAAAGAGATAAGGCCTTATACTGTTTTGTATACACACAGACACATAGAGTAGCTAGCACAGAGTAAATATAGTAAATGTACATGTTCTTCACATGTACCCCCAAACCTAAAATGCAATTAAAAAAAAAAAAAAAGACCAGCCTGGCTAATTTGGTGAAACCCGTCTCTACAAAAATACAAAAATTAGCCAGGGATGGTGGTGGTGCCTGTAATCTCAGCTACTCAGGAGGCTGGGTGGAAGAACCACTTGAACCTGGGAAGCAGAGGTCGCAGTGAGCCAAGACCATGAAATTGCACTCCAGCCTGGGCAAAAGAGACTCTCTCAAAAAAAAAGAAATAAAAGAAAAACACTCCATTGCCACATAAGTGATGACCACAGGCAAAAGTAAATTACACTCAATTTACTTCTCAGATGAGTTCTACACAACTCTGCAAGTAAAGAACTTAACTGAAAAGCACTGCTTTTACCAACTTTCCTTATTACCTAAAAGATTTAATCCCTTCCAGACCAGGGAAATGTAAGGAACTCAGATGTACTTAGATGATAGCATAATCCAGACAGCATCTATAAATATGAAGAACTTCTTTGCTTAAAACAAAACAATGAGCTGGGCGTGGTGGCTCACACCTGTAATCCAAGCACTTTGGAGGCCAAGGCGGGTGGATCACCTGAGGTCGGGAGTTCAAGACCAGCCTGACCAACATGGTGAAACCTCATCTTTAAAGGGGAAGAAAAAAAAAACAAAACACAATGAGGCCAGGCACAATGGTTCATACTTGTAATCCCAGCATTTTGTGAGGTCCAGGTAGGAGGAGGGGCTTGAAACCAGGAGTTTGGGACCAGCATCAGCAAACCAAGACCCATCTCTATTTTTAAAATAAATAAGAACTCAAAGGCACAGACATCAATCATCATTTAATAAAGAGGCAAAGACCCTCTTACAAGCTTTAGAATGACGAAGACATAACAACAATTTGTTTTGCAGTAAACGATAATACAATGTTATGCTGTAAAGGAGACAAATTTGTGTACAGGATATACTGTCTGCACCAAAGAAAAAGCTCCTTTTTGGGCTGGGACCTTTTCTTGCAAAACTTTCTGTCTCCTAGGATGTTTTACATTAACGTTCATTATTGGCCAGATGGGGTGGCTCATGCCAGTAATCCCAACACTTTAGGAGGCCAAGGCAGGAGGATCACTTGAGGCCTGGGCAACACAGCAAGACACTATCTCTACCAAATAAATTTACCATATTAGCTGGGCCTGTAGGTATGTACCTGTAGTCCTGATACAGGAGTAGAACAGGGAAGTAAGTGCTGGGTAGAGTCTGTGGTGAGAGCTCTACCCTCAGGCCTGTATCCACAGACCTAAGTGAGGACAAACATTTCTGTTTTCATACCCAAAAAGTTGCCTTTTGGCCTGCCAAGCTTCCACATCCTGTGCCCATTTAAGCCCGGGACCTTAAGTGGATATACACACAAGCAGCTGGACGTCCGGAGGAACAAAGAAGCAGAAGAGCACATGGAGAGATACCAGCAGATGCCAGTTAGCTTTTAAGTCTTGATCAATTTCTGCTTATTTTCGACAAGTGTATTAGTTATCTGTTGCTGTGTAACAAATTATCTCCAAATTTGATGTCTTAAACCAGCGTTTATTGGTTCTCAGTACCTCAGGAGGCTGAGGTGGGAGGATTGCTTAAGCCTGGAAGTTTGAGGCTGCAGTGAGCTGTGATTGCACCTGTGAATAGGCAACTCCTAGGCAAGACTCTGTCTCTAAAAAATAAAAATTGGTCAGGCATGGTGGCTCATGCCTGTAGTCCCAGAACTTTGGGAATCCAAGGTGGGTAGATCACTTGAGCCAGGAGTTAGAGACGAGCCTGGGCAATATGGCGAAACCCCATCTATACAAATAATAAAAAAAATTGTCAGGACATAGTGGCACATACCTGTAGTCCCAGCTACTTGAGAGGCTGAGGCAGGAGGGAAGCTCTCTTGAACTGGGAGGTAGAGGTTGCATTTGGCTGAGATCACACCATTGCACTCCAGTCTGGGTGACAGCAAGACTCTGTTTCAGAAAAGAACAAAACAAAACCCCCAGACACCTTGGCATTTATTATCTTCCACAGTTTCTGAAGGTTAGGACTTGGAGCAGCCTAGCTGGGTAGTTCTGGCTTTAGGACTCTTATATAAGGTTGCAGTCGTCTGAAGGTTTAAGAAAGGCTGGAGGATTTGCTTCTGAGGTGGCTTACTCAGTGGTCATTGGTGGGAGGTCTCAATTTCTGCCTGAGTGTCCTAAAGATCCTGCAGAGATAGTGATCAAAGAGAGGGAGAAAAGAAGAGGGAATTTGAAATGTCTTTATGACCTCAGAAATGACAGCTTGTCACTTTTTTTTGGTCACATAGACGAACTTTGATACAGTGTGGGACAGGACTGCTTAAGTTAATGAATACCTGGAGATGGGTGTCACCTTGATGCTGGGTACTACAGTGAGACTACTTCCCAGGGAATGTGGTTTGTGAGAAGACACATGATGTCTGTTTTCCTTTGAGTTAATATTAGCAGATATTATCATCCTGCCTCAGTCTCCTGACTAGCTGGGACTATAGGTGCGTGCCACCACACCCAGCTCATTTTTGTATCTAGAGACGGGGTTTCACCATGTTGCCCAGGCTGGTCTTGAACTCCTAACCTCAGGTGATCCACCTGCCTTGGCCTCCCAGAGTGTTGGGATTAGAGGCGTGAGCCACTGTGGTTACCTGGTGTGGGTACAGTTTTCATAGGAAAGATGGGATATATGTTGGACTCTCTTTACTTACTAGTACTTAAAATAACAAGTTGGTTTGCTAATATTTTCCTGTGGTAAAAAACTTTTTTTTCTTAAAGTTTTAAAAAATCTTGATTTTGAAATAATTTTAGACTTTGGGAAAGTTGCAAAAATAGTAGAGTTTTCCTCTATACTCTTTACCTAGGTTCCCCCAATTTAATAACTTGCATAGTCATGTTGCACTGGTCAAAACTAAGGCTAACATTGGTATAATACTGTTAACTAAATAGCAGATGCTGTCAGATTTTCCACTGTTGTGGTTTTTTTCCATTTGAGAATCCAATCCTATTTATTAATCTCTCCCTTTGATTTTTTTTGGGAGGGGGGGTTTATTTTGTAATTTTTCAAGTATTTTTTTTAGTTAGGTATAAGGTGTCCATGATAATATATCTTTATTTGCCCTTTATTTAATAATCCTTTCTTTTTTGGGCAGGGTCTCACTGTCACCCTGGGTGGAATGCAGTGCTGCTAATATGGTTCACTGCAGCCTCAACCTCCTAGGTTCAAGTGGTCCTCCTGACTCAGCCTCCTATGTAGCTGGGACCACAGGCATATGCCAGCATGCCTGGCTAATCGTTTTGGGTATTGAAGAAAATTTACAAAGTTTGTATTTTTGTTTTAGATGTTGCCTTTATATTAAAACACTTATGTAATTAATAGACAGTGCCCCTCCCACATTTTTTGGAGATTTTCTGTTGGTTTCTTTCTTTGAGTACTATTGAAATTACCTATTGAAAAGAGGGAAGTAACCTCTTTTTCTTCCCAAGCATTTGATTAAAGTAATATGTTTTACTTTCAGTTAATACCAAGTAATCAGCCAGTATTTTTCAGTTTTTATCTCTTCATACTTCAGTTTTTGGATAGCTGGGCTTTATCTACATTGTTGGAGCATATTGTCATCATGTATTATAATGTGTCACTCATAGCCATCATTCAGCTTTTTACAGATAAATATATATTTAATGTTCACTACCATTTTTATGTTGACACGGAATTTCCAGTTATTTGGGTCATCTGGAATTATTTTTCTCTAATAAACTTCTCAGGAAGAGCTTATGGGAACAGTATTCCTTGAGTTCCACTATGTTTGAGAAGTTTGTCTGTAACTTTAATAGTTGAAAGCTGGCTTGGTGATGATAAAATTCTGTTCCAGGGCCAGGTGCGGTGGCTCATGCCTGTAATCCCAGCACTTCGGGAGGCCAAGGCGGGTGGATCACCTGAGGCCGGGAGTTTGAGACCAGCCTGGCCAACATGGGAAAACCCTGTCTGTACTAAAAATATAAAAATTAGCTGGGCGTGGCAGCAGGCACCTGCAATCCTAGCTACTCCGGAGGCTGAGGCAGGAGAATCACTTGAATCTGGGAGGCAGAGATTGCGATGAGCCAAGATTGTGCCATTGCACGCCAGCCTGGGCCACAAGAGCAAAACTCCGTCTTAAAAAAAAAAAAATTATGTTTCAGAGTATTTGAAATAACTCATTGCACTGTCTTCTAGCACAGAGTATAGCTGTTACAGTGTGATGTTGACCTGTTTTTCTTTAAATGTGGCTTTTTTTTGTCCTTGCTTAGATATCCATAGGATTTTTTTCTTTGTAGTCTTTTTTTTTTTCCTTCTTGAGATAGAGTCTCACTTTATTGCCCAGGCTGGAGTGCAGTAATGTGATCTCAGCTCACTGTAACCTCTGCCTTCTGGGTTTAAGAGATTCTCCTGCCTCAGCCTCCCTAGTAGCTGGAACTACAGGCATGCACCATCACACCCATCTAATTTTTATATTTTTATTCGAGACGGGGTTTTGCCATTTTGATCAGGCTGGTCTTGAATTCCTGACCGCAGGTGATCCACCTGCCTTGGCCTCCCAAAGTGCTGGGATTACAGGCGTGAGTCACTGCACCCGGCCTTTGAACTTATTGGTTTTGGTTGGTCTGACACCTTTTTCCTTGGGTATTCAGTGAGTCTTTTCTTTTTCTTTTTTTTTTTTTTTGAGACTGAGTTTCGCTCTAGTTACCCAGGCTGGAGTGCAATGGCACGATCTCGGCTCACCGCAACCTCCGCCTCCTGGGTTCAGGCAATTCTCCTGCCTCAGCCTCCTGAGTAGCTGGGATTATAGGCACGCACCACCATGCCTAGCTAATTTTTTTTTGTATTTTTTAGTAGAGACGGAGTTTCACCATGTTGACCAGGATGGTCTCGATCTCTTGACCTTGTGATCCACCCGCCTCGGCCTCCCAAAGTGCTGGGATTACAGGCTTGAGCCACCGCGCCCGGCAAATGTACGAAGAGTCCTTTCAATATGTATTACTTGTTTCAAGTTTCCCTCCCCTCTACTTTTTGTCTCTTTCTCTTTCTCAGTATCATGAAGGTTTTCTTAGTGCCCTTGTCACTTTTTTGTTTGTTTGCTTTTTGTTTTTTATTGCCTTGGTTTTCTTCTTTGGGACTCGTACTCTATAAATGTTGGATGATCTTTGTGAGCGATAAGCACACGCACACGCACACACGGTCTTGCTCTGTTGCTTAAGCTGAAGTGCAGTGGTGTGTTCATGGCTCGCAACAACCTCCACCTCCTGGGCTCAAGAGATCCTCCTTCCTAAGCCTCCTGAATAGGTGGGACTACAGGGATGTGCCATTATGCCTGGCTAAGTTTTGTATTTTTTGTAGAGGTGGGGTTTTGTCATGTGGCCCAGGCTGGTGTAGAACTCCTGAGCTCGAGTGATCGCCCACCTCAACTTTCCAAAGTGTTGGGATTACAGGTGTGAGCCATTGTACCACGCCTGTATATTGTTTATGTGAGATAAATCTCTCTTTTGTTTACTCACTTGTGTATCCACCTGTCTTCTGAACCTTTTCATTTTAGATTCCTAACGGACAACTCAAACTCAGCATGTCCCGGATTGAACTCTTCATCATCCCTGTAAGATCTTCACCAAAGCCTTTTCTTTCTCATTATTAGTAATTCATTCTTGCTGTTTCTTAGGCCTAAAAACTTTGACCACTCTTTTATCTCCTTGTCTCTATCTTTAAGATATATCTAGTGTCTGGCCACATCTCAGTAATTCCACTGAGTCAACCTTTTCTGTGCATTATAGTAATAACATCCTAACAGATCTTTCTGAATTTTACTCTTGTTTCCTTATAGCCTGTTAGTAACATCAACAGCTGGAGGGATCTTTTAAAATCCGAAACCAGCTTGTCATTCCTCTCTTTTAGACTCTGTAGAGGTTTCTTATTTCACCTGGAGTAGAAATGAAAGTTCTTACTTGGATTGGTGAGGCTCTGTGACTTGCCTCTCCTTTTTTTTTTTCTTGGTCTGAGTTTCGCCCTTGTTGCCCAGGCTGGAGTGCAGTGGCGCAGATCTCAGCTCAGTGCAACCTCCGCCTCCTGGATTCAAGCGATTTTCCTGCCTCTTAGCCTCCCTAGTAGCTGGGAATACAGGCATGCACCACCACTTCCGGCTAATTTTGTATTTTTAGTAGAGACGGGGTTTCTCCATGTTGGTCAGGTTGATCTTGAACTCCTGACCTCAGGTCATCCACCTGCATGGGCCTCCCAAAGTGCTGAGATTACACGCATGAGCCACCACACCCGGCCTGCCTCTGCTAAATCTGTGCTCTCACCTACCATTCCTGTCTTTCTTGTTCATTCTTGATCCAGTACTGTTCTTCATGCAGTACAGGCACATTCTTGCCTTTGGATTTGCCCTTTCTTGGAATGTTGTTTCTGTCATGTATCTGATTAAGTTTCTCATCTCTTTAAAGTTTCAATTCTTACACTCTTAATGAGGCCAATCCTTACTACCCTATTTAATACTGGAACCTCTGCCCTTATAGCACTAATGCTCTAACATATTTACTTATTTTATATATATATATATTTTTTTGAGACGGAGTTTCACTCTTGTTACCCAGGCTGGAGTGCAATGGCGCGACCTCGGCTCACCGCAACCTCCGCCTCCTGGGCTCAGGCAATTCTCCTACCTCAGCCTTCTGAGTAGCTGGGATTACAGGCACGCGCCACCACACCCAGCTAGTTTTTTGTATTTTTAGTAGAGACGGGGTTTCACCATGTTGACCAGGATGGTCTCGATCTCTCGACCTCGTGATCCACCCGCCTCGGCCTCCCAAAGTGCTGGGATTACAGGCTTGAGCCACCGCGCCCGGCTATTTTATATTTTTGCTTTTTCATTTTTACCTCACTGAGGCTTGACATATTCACTTATTTTTATTTTAATTTGAGACAGATTCTGGCACTCTTGCTAGACTGGAGTGCAGTGGTGCAATCTCGGCTCACTGCAACATCCCCCTCCCGAGTTCAAGTGATTCTCCTGCCTCAGCCTCCCTAGTACCTGGGACTACAAGTGAATGCCACCATGCCCAGCTAATTTTTGTATTTTCAGTAGAGATGGGATTTCACCTTGTTGGCCAGGATGGTCTTGATCTCCTGACCTCATGATCCGCCTGCCTCTGCCTCCCAAAGTGCTGGGATTACAGGCTTGAGCCACTGCACCTGGCCACATATTTAGTTATTTATTATGTTTAATTATAAGGCATATACTCCACAAGAACAAGAATCTTAGTCCCCCTTGCTCACCGATACATGTCAAACACTTAGATAAGTGCCTGACATATGGTAGATGTTCATCATTCGCTTGTTGATTGGAGAAATACACCCTATATTTACTTGAAAGGATGGTGTTCTAAAGCCATTCTCCCACCCCTATCTGCCCCTGTCTGTGGCATTAAGATGTTTTTCTGAGTCATAGCATATCGTTTTTCTTTAAACCCTGTGGTGGGAGTACATTAGAAAAGTTCCTAGTCTTTGTTGGTTTTGTTTTTTTATTATTTTTCTCTTCTGAGACTGGAGTTTTGATCTTGTTGCTCAAGCTAAAGTGCAATGGTGTGATCTCAGCTCACTGCAACCTCCGCTTCCCGGGTTTGAGCGATCCTCCTGCCTTAGCCTCCCAATTAGCTGGGATTATAGGTGTGTGCCACCACGCCTGGCTAATTTTTTGTATTTTTAGTAGAAATGGGGTTTCACCATGTTAGCCAGGCTGGTCTTGAACTCCTAACATCAGGTGATCTGCCTGTATCAGCCTCCTAAAGTGCTAGGATTACAGGCATGAGCCACTGCACCCAGCCTGTTTTATTATTTTTTGAGACTGTGTCCAGTCTTTGTTGGTTTTATTTTAGCTTCAAGTCTTTTTAGGCTGGAACTGTTTCTAGAAATCCATTCAAGATGGAAGTTGACTCTGAAATTGATTAAATAAAGTTAGGGTTGTTTGTTAATATAGAGGAATTATTAGTTACCACCTGTCATACATATAAGAGAATTTCTTATTTATTTTCTTACTCCATAAGCCTAATGAAAAAAGGTTCCTTTGTGGCCAGGCATAGTGGCTCATGCCTGTAATTCCAGCACTTTGGGAGGCCAAGGTGGGTGGCCTGAGGTCAGGAGTTTGAAACCAGCCTGACCAACAAGGTGAAACCCCATCTTTAAAAAAAATTTTTATTTTTTTATTTTTAAAATTTTTGATTTTTTAAGTTTCTTGACACAGTGTCTCATTCTCTCACCTAGACTGGAGTGCAGTGGCGCAATCTTGGCTCACCACAAACTCCACCTCTCAGGCTCAAGCAGTTCTCCTGCCTCAGCCTCTGGAGTAGTTGGGATTACAGGCATGCCCCACCATGCCCAGCTAATTTTTTTATTTTTAGTAGGCATGGGGTTTCTCCATATTGGTCAGACTGGAAAAGGTTCCTTTTTTAAAAAAAAAAAAACATTTCTAGGCCAAGTGTGGTGGCTCACACTTACATTCCTAGTACTTTGAGAGGCCGAGGTGGGTAGATCACCTGAGGTCAGGAGTTGGAGACCAGCCTGGTCAACATGGTGAAACCCTGTCTCTACAAAAAATACAAAAATCAGCTTCTCATGGTGGTGCATGCCTGTAATCCCAGCTACTTGGGAAGCTGAGGCAGGAGAATTGCTTGAACCAGGGAGGCAGAAGTTGCAATGAGCTGAGATCATGCCATTATACTCCCGCCTGGGTGACAGAGCAAGACTCCATCTCAAAAAAAAAAAATAATAATTTAAAATTTTCTTCTTTACTGCATTTTCAGTGGCAGTTTGAGAAGGAGTGATACGTATCAATAGACATTAACATGCAATTGAAACATCCTTTTAAAAAATACACGTATATTATGTCTTCTGAGTGTTTTTATAATTCTGTTTTGGCAAATCAAGAAGAGTTGCAGTAATCCCGAAAGGATTAATTATGTCATGATGGTTTATTGTGTAGTCTCCCCAAGAAGGCCCATTCTGTTCTGCATACTGCTGTTAGGCACAAGATGTAAAATAATATCTGTGAGGTCTTCATTTGGTGAATGTGATAGAGTCAGTTAGCATTTTAAAGGGTCTCTTAAAAATACCATTTAATGGCTGGGCGAGGTGGCTCACGCCTATAATCCCAGCACTTTGGGAGGCCGAGGCGGGTGGATCACGAGGCCAAGAGATCGAGACCATCCTGGTCAACATGGTGAAACCCTGTCTCTACTAAAAATACAAAAATTAGCTGGGCGTGGTGGCACGGGCCTGTAGTCCCAGCTACTTGGGAGGCTGAGGCAGGAGAATTGCTTGAACCCAGGAGGTGGAGATTGCGGTGAGCCGAGGTCGTGCCACTGCACTCCAGCCTGAGTAACAAGAGCGAAACTCCCGTCTCAAACAAAACAAAACAAAAAACAAACAAAAAATACCATTTAATGAGTTTTAAAAATTTTTAGTGAGTTATTATTGAGAACATTGGTTAGATTAGTGCTTTCTTTGTTTGCATTGGATGTAATACATAAACTTCAAAGAAATAGAATGTTTATTCAAAATTAAAAAAAAAAATTTTGTAGAGATGGGATGTTACCATGTTGCCCAGGATGGTCTCGAGCTCCTGGGCTCAAGTGATCCTTCTACTCAGCCTTCAAAAGTGCTAGATTGCAGACCTGAGCCATCATACTCGGCCTTAATTTTCTATCACCTATGGCAAATATGTATTAACTTTGTAATAAAAAAGTTTTTAGGCCAGGTGCTATGGCTCTTGCCTGTAATCCCAGTACATTAGGAGGCTGAAGTGAGATGATCACTTAAGCTTAAGAGTTTGAGGCCAGCCTGGGCAACGTGGCAAGACCCATATTGACAAAAAAGTTAAAAAATTAACTGGTCATGGTGTGTTAAAAAATAATTAGCTGGGCACAGGATGACAGTTACCTGTGGTTCCAAGTACCTGGGAGGCTGAGGTGTGGCAATCACTTGAGACCAGGAGGTCGAGGTCGAGGCTACAGTAGACTATGATCTGTGCCACTGCATTCCATCCTGGTCAACAGAGCAAAGACTGTCTCAAAAAAAAAAAAAAAAAATCTGTATTTTCTGTAAATTGGTGGTGGTTGGATCTAGAGGCCTGAACACAGATGATTTTATGAGATCAGTTTCCAGGTCTCCAAATTCATAAACTTTTATTAAATTCTTTTTTCTTCTCTTTTTTTTTGAGGCGGAGTTTTGCTCTTGTTACCCAGGCTGGAGTGCAATGGCACGATCTCGGCTCACCGCAACCTCCGTCTCCTGGGTTCAGGCAATTCTCCTGCCTCAGCCTTCCGAGTAGCTGGGACTACAGGAGCGCACCACCATGCCTCCCAAAGTGCTGGGATTATAGGCATGAGCCACCACGCCCAGCCGATTTAAATTCTTTTTTCTTTGGGAGACAGTCTTCCTCTGTCACCCAGGCTGGAGTGCAGTGGCAAAGTCAAGGCTTATCACAGCCTTGAACCTCCCAGGCTCAAATAATCTCCCACCTTAGCCTCCTAAATAGCTGGGACTACAGGCACATGCCACCACCATGCCTCGCTAATTTTTGTAATATTTTTGTGGAGACACGATTTCACCAGGTTGCTCAGGTTGGTTTCAAACTCCTGAGCTCAAGCAGTCTGCCTACCTTGGCCTCCCGAAGTGCTGGGATTACAGGTGTGAGTCACTGTGCCTGACTGTTCTTTTAAAATCTTAAGTTGGTCTGAGAAAGTTTGCAGTCTTATTCTTCAGATGTCTCTTTTTACAATTGTTCTTCTAACTGCCAAAAGAAAGTAAGAAGTCTTCCATGTTACTGTGTTGTATAAATTGTGTGTGTGTGTGTGTGTGTGTGTGTGTGTGTGTGTGTGTATGTGTGTGTTTTATTTTAAAAAGGGTTTGAAATACATGAGCAATTAGAAATATTGGTGTCAGAGTTTAAAAAGTGAATGACTCATGGCTGGTTAACAAATGACCTATTAGTTGGTTTCCAAGTATGTTTCCATCAGAATTGAAGGGGGAGTTAATCAAATTGCTCTCTGAGAGATAATGAAAAAACGATTTTTGATGGTAGTTCATTGAGACTTTTATCGTTTAAGAGTGTGCTAAAAGAATTGAATGACATTGCTTTCACATAACTGTTTCCAGTATTTAATTACTTATATCAGCACATTTTATTTTTAATCTTACAAACAAATGAATGTATGTTGCTGGGGGGAGAAGGACGAAACATCTTGCCCATTGCAGCTGAACAGATTCACTGACAGTGAAAACTGTATTTTTTAATGTATATATTACCCAAATTTGTAATATATTTATGATTTGAACAGTTACATCCTAATAATGATCATGTAACTCAGAATAAGATGTTTTTTAGGCCAGGTACGGTGGCTCATGCCTGTAATCTCAGCAGTTTGGGAGGCCGAGGTGGGCGGATCACGAGGTCAGGAGTTCAAGGCCAGCCTGACCAACATGGTGAAACCCCTACAAAAATTAGCCAGCCATGGTGGTGCACACTTGTAATCCCAGCTACTGGGGAGGCTGAGAAAGGATAATCACCTGAACCCGGGAGGTAGAGGTTGCAGTAAGATGAGATTACGCCACTGTATTCCAGCCTGGGTGAGACTCAGTCTCCAAAAAAAAAAAAAAAAGAAGAAGAAAAAGATGTTTTTCAATACTTAGACCTTATGATCAGTTGAAATTCAATTATTTCAGTTTATATATCTTTTTTTTTTTAGAGATAGAATAATAAAACACATTCAAGCATAAAATGATACTTTCTCATGATAAAGTCTGGGGAAGAACAGAGATTTTATATTTCAAGAGAAAGAACAGTTGTGAAATTTCTGACTTAGAGATGACGATTAGTTCTTTTCAGTACTTAAGAATGATATAACACTTATTAAAATGCTAATACTCATATCTTCGAAGTAACTGCTTTATAACTAAGTTGATGAAAAATTTAAATATCAATTTGGAAATGTTCTGGGTTCATGGCTTTTCGAAAATCTTCTGGTAAGTACTTGATCAAAAACTTTAAAATTCTTGGTACCTGTTTGTTGTCAGGCTCTGTGCTGGCTGTGTTGGTGATAAAATGCCTGAAGTGACAGAGTCCCATCTTTCCAAGAGTAGACTTTGTGCAACAACCTACTTAATTTACGTCTGAAGCAAAGACATATAACTATACACACTAAAGATACATTTTGTGTTTTCATAAACAGAATTACAAATGCATATTTTATATTCGGAATTTTAAGATCCATCCCCCACCACCCCAGGGTGTGTGTCTGTGTGTGTGTGTGTGTGTGTGTGTGTGTGTGTGTGTGTGTGTGTGTGTTCTTTATGAAAGTGCAGGCTGGAAGAGAAATTTTTTTATTAAAGTGAATGTTGTTTTTTTTGACAGTGATTAAAAGATGATTAGAATAGTGGTGATTCTGGTTGAAAAATTTTAAACATGTATTTTAAAAAAATGGAAAAACATTTGTTTATGCCTTCGCAATTTATTTTGCCGATATGGGAAACAGAAAGGGAAAAGAAGAATTTTTTTATGGTTCAGTATTTCACCATTAAGATAACTTAATTTGTATGTATCCCTCCATGAGGAATAAATAGGAAGACTAAAATAGAAAGGTTAATGTTAAACATTTTTTGAAATTAAATTTTTAGATTAAAAAAATTTTTTAATTTTACTGTTATTTTTTGGGCTTCAAGGAAGCTCTGTATCTCTAGGTTTTTAAATCCTAATGCACCAGGTTGGCCCTTTTGCCTGGGATGAGGCACTTTTGTGGTAGTGTTGCCATGGTGACTGCTTTCCAAGTGCTGTCTCAAGGTCACTCATCACTCATAGCCCCGAATACTTGGATTTCGTTAAAGGAAAATATCAACACTCGGTTGATAAAATGAAATTAATTATCACATCACATTACCGAAGCAAATCTAGCAAAATTATACCTATAAACAGCATTTTGTGTTAGTATTTTAAAAATAAACTGTATTTTTTTGAATATTGAGTTTTAACCTGCCAGAGTAGAAGGCTAATGGAATATCTATAATTTAGGCATAGCCTGTATTGTAATACTTTGGTTTTATTCCATTTCTGACTTTTAAAAATGCAGCTATTTAATTTTACTGTGTTTATGTTTGAAGATATCTAAACATATTTCCCTCCATATTTGCTTCTTGATACGAGAAAAGAGCGAAGATTTCTTAGCATTTATTTTTTCTTTTGGTAAACTCAGCTTGAAGTTGCCAGTTGCTTAAGCCCTTGTCCATATAAGAACAGAATGATCATTGTATTTTCCCCACACTAGATTTCAGAGATCTACCGTCTACCTGGCTTCTATTTCATATATTCTTTGTCTCATACTGCTGATAATTTTCCTTGTCCTTACTTTCTAGGCTTTATTATTTTTTGTTATATGCAAACATTATACCAGAAAAGCTGTTCATTAAAGCTGTTTCCTATATGGGCAAAATGAATTGCTAAGGGTCAAGCGTTGACATTTGAGGGTCTTTATTATTAGGATTATTAATGGAGCTAGTGCTGATTTGGTGAATAGTTGAATTTGGTGGGGGTCGTGATCACAGTTTTTGTTGTTATTATCAGACCAGTTTTCAATAAAGAAAAGATGAAAAGAAATGCCCCTTTGCGTTAGACTATATTTCATCTGGGTTTTGTTCTAGAGAGAAAAATCAGAGCTATGTGTCTTCATTAGGATGAAAGGTGACTTTGAAATCAGAGATGAGAAGCATTACAGTTAACAGGAAAAATGTGATTGAAACAAATATAAACATGCTTTTCAAAATATATGGTTAGAATTTTTTTTTTTTGAGACAGGGTCTTGCTCTGTCACCCAGGATGGATGGAGCGCAGTGGTATAATCTTGGCTCACGTAACCTCTGCCTTCAGGGCTCAAGGGAGCCTCCCACTTCAGCCTCCAGAGGAGCTAGGACTACAAGTGCACACACCACCACATCTGTCTGATTTTTGTATTTTTTGTAGAGACAGGGTTTCACCATGTTGCCCAGTCTGGTCTTGAATTCCTGGGCTCAAGGGATCTGCCTGCCTTGGCCTCCCAAAATGTTGGGATTAAAAGCATGAGCCACCGTGCCTGGCCTGAAAATTTGGTCTTTTAGCTAATTAGAATCTAACTAGTTCCTCTACTTTCAGGGGGAATTGGATGAATTGGTTCTCCTGTAGCATTTTCATCTCTGCTTCTGTAGAGCAGACACCTTTGCAATGTCTGATCAAGATATTTTTATGCTCTTGAAATTTCAGTGAATGCAAAGCTCTAGATAGTGTTGCAAATATGCCAGGTAGTATATGCCAGCTAACGTTTGTTTCATTTATGCATATTTATGAAGCCAAGTATGTTATCTGATGCTATATTTACTAATTTGTTTGGAAAAAGGAGTTATAATGTTAGGCAACATGATCTAGAAAAAAGAATATTGGGCTGGGAGGCCAGGGCCCTGCACTGATCTTCCATCTTTCTCTTACTGTGTGAACTTGGTCAAGTCCCTTGCTGTGGTTCATGTTTCTCATCTGTAAAACAAGGGGTTTACATTTCTATTGTGATCATCCATAATTCCAGTGTCAGTATCAGTATTGCTCTGTGTAGTAAAATTTAGATTATCTTCAGTAATGGAGAGAATTGCAGTATATACCAATCTAAAATGCCGAAGCTTTCAAACTGATTGCTTTGATTTTGGATGCAGATTTATTTTGCTTTTCCTTAGGTAGTATTATGGTGTTTTTTTTTTTTTTTTTTTTTTTTTTTTTTTTTTTTTTTTTTTGAGACAGAGTCTTCCTCTGTTGCCCAGGCTGGAGTGCAGTAGTGGGATCTTGGCTCACTACAATCTCTGCCTTCTGGGTTGAAGCAATTCACCTGCCTCGTTACCCGCCCCGCCCTCCCCCAGTAGCTGGGACTTACAGGCGCGCACCATCTCGCCTGGCTAATTTTTGTATTTTTTTTTTTTTTTTTTGAGACGGAGTTTCGCTCTTGTTATCCAGGCTGGAGTGCAATGGCGCGATCTCGGCTCACCGCAACCTCCGCCTCCTGGGCTCAGGCAATTCTCCTGCCTCAGCCTCCTAAGTAGCTGGGATTACAGGCACGCGCCACCACGCCCAGCTAGTTTTTTGTATTTTTAGTAGAGACGGGGTTTCACCATGTTGACCAGAATGGTCTCGATCTCTCGACCTCGTGATCCACCCGCCTCGGCCTTCCAAAGTGCTGGGATTACAGGCTTGAGCCACCGCGCCCGGCCTAATTTTTGTATTTTTTTTTTTTTTTTTTTGAGACGGAGTTTCGCTCTTGTTACCCAGGCTGGAGTGCAATGGCGCGCGATCTCGGCTCACCGCAACCTCCGCCTCCTGGGCTCAGGCAATTCTCCTGCCTCAGCCTCCTGAGTAGCTGGGATTATAGGCACGCGCCACCACGCCCAGCTAATTTTTTGTATTTTTAGTAGAGACGGGGTTTCACCATGTTGACCAGGATGGTCTTGATCTCTCGACCTCGTGATCCACCCGCCTCGGCCTCCCAAAGTGCTGGGATTACAGGCTTGAGCCACCGCGCCCGGCAATTTTTGTATTTTTATTAGAGATGGGGTTTCACCGTGTTGGCCAGCCTGGTCTTGAACTTCTGAGCTCAAACAGTCCACCTGCCTCGGCCTCCCAAAGTGCTGGGATTACAGGCATGAACCACTGTGCTAGGCCTATTAAAGTTATTTTGTGTTCCATGAATCTATTTAAACAGGCCGTTTTGGGGGAGAGTTTTTATGATGTGACTGTTTATGTGGCAAATAATTAGCAGTTTTAAAAATGTCTTATGACTATAACTCCACAAGGTTAGAATTGATTTTAGAAATAGCCGCTGAGGCCGGGCGTGGTGGCTCAAGCCTGTAATCCCAGCACATTGGGAGGCTAAGGTGGGTGGATCACGAGGTCAAGAGGTCGAGACCGTCCTGGTCAACATGATGAAACCCCGTCTCTACTAAAAACAAAAAAAAATAGCTGGGCATGGTGGCACGTGCCTGTAATCCCAGCTACTCAGGAAGGCTGAGGCAGGAAAATTGCCTGAACCTAAGAGGCGGAGGTTGCAGTGAGCCGAGATCGTGCCATTGCACTCCAGTCTGGGTAACAAGGGTGAAACTCCGTCTTAAAAAAAAAAAAAAAAGAAATAGCCGCTGAAAGAATGTAGAGTAGAAATTGATTTTAGAATATTTTGAATCTGTGCTTAATGTAGACTCTACACTTTTTCAGTTAAAAGGGAGGGCTAATGTGCATTGTATTTTTCTTTTAAGTTTTCTTTCTTTCTTTCTTTTTTTTTTTTGAGATGGGGTCTCATTCTGTTGCCCAGGCTGGAGTGCAGTGGTGCGATCTCGGCTCATTGCAATCTCCATCTCCTGGGTTCAAGCGATTCTGCTGTCTCAGCTTGCTGAGTAACTGGGATTACAGGTGCCTGCTACTACACCTGGCTAATGTTTTGTATTTTTATTAGAGGTGGGGTTTCACCATGTTGGCCAGGCTGCGGAAGTTTTCTTTAACATGTCCTATTCTTGACTTTAGATAACCTGGAAAAGAAAAATGTCCTATTCTATAGCCTAGGAAAACATTATAGTCTCAAAAGATGGTGGACATCAATGTTTATTAAAACATTGTTTTTGGCCGGGTACGGTGGCTCACGGCTGTAATCCCAGCACTTTGGGAGGCAGAGGCAGGCGGATCACCTGAGGTCAGGAGTTCCAGACCAGCCTGACCAATATAGCGAAACCCCATCTCTACTAAAACTACAAAAATTAGCTGGGCATGGTGGTGGGTTCCTGTAGTCCCAGCTATTTGGGAGGCGGAGACAGGAGAATTGCTTGAACCTGGAAAGTGAAGGTTGCCGTGAGCCAAGGTTGTGCCATTGCACTCTAGGCTGGGAGGCAGAGTGAGATTCTGTCTCAAAAAAAAAAAAAAAAAAAAAAAAAAAGAAAAAAAGTTTATTTTATACCATTTCTTTGCATATATAAACACACACAGGTTTTTCTTTCCTGGCTCACATTGTACATACTCTGCCATTGCCATCTTTTTGTCAGTACATAGAGATTGTCTTCATTTTTAAAATAATGGCAAATGTGAATCTGTGGCTAGTCTAATAATAAACTAGCTCTCTATTTGCTGTTAAAACAGTGCCACAAAGAACATCCTTTTTCACCCATCTTTACCCTCTTATGCAAATATTTCCATAGAACAGATTCCTGAAAGTCAAATTTTTGGGTCTGTGAATGTCCAGTCTTTCATGTTTGGTTGGATATTTCAAAATTGCTTTTCAGAAAGCTTTAATAGTTGGATGATGATCTTATCATAGCAGCCATTTATTGACTGCCCACTGTGTGTTAGGAATTGTGTCAGGTGCTTAACGTGGCTTTCTCTAATCCTGATAATCCTGTAAGATACTATTTTCATCCTCATTTACAGTTGTGGAATTTGAGGGTCAGAGAGGTGAAATAACTTGGTTAAGGCCACATGACTAGTAAATGGTAACACACTGGGGCTGAAATTACCATCTGTCTGATTCCGAAGTCTGTGTTCCTCTTGTTCACAAACTGTTTCTGATATTGAGAAAACCATCTTTAAATAGGTGGATATACACAAATTGAGAAGGTATACATTTTCCTTCAAATTAAGTAATATAGTCAGATAATACATAGAAAATTAATAGTCCTTCAAATCAGCCATAACCCAAACAATGTAGATAATGCAGTTTATTGACAAAGATATATATGAGGTTTAATTTCTGACTCTGGCTTTAGATATTTAGATTCTTCTAGTTAGTGGTTCCAAGTTTAACTTGAGGAACCAGTGAGTGCAACTAGAAATATACTGCTGGTCTATAAACCCAAGTCAAGTTAAGGATGCCATAACAAAGTGCCACACACTGAGTGGCTTAAACAATAAATTTATTTCCTTACAGTTTTGTAGGCTAGCATTCCAAAATCAAAAGTGTCAGCAGGGTTGCTTTCTTCTGAAGCCTCTTTCTTTGACTTGTAGATGGCTAACATCTCCCTGTGTCTTTACATGGTTTTCCGTTTGTACATGGCTTTGTCTAAATTTCCTGGTTTTTTTTTTTTTGGAGAAATGGAGTCTCGCCCTTGTTGCCCAATCTGGAGTGCAATGGCGTGGTCTTGGCTCCCTGCAACCTCTGCCTCCCAGGTTCAAGTGATTCTCCTGCCTCAGCCTCCTGAGTAGCTAGGATTATAGGCGTGTGCCACCACGCCAGCTAATTTTGTGTATGTGTGTGTGTGTTTTCAAGTAGAGATGGAGTTTCTTCATGTTAGTCAGGCTGGTCTCAAACTTCTGACCTCAGGTGATCGCCTGCCTTAGCCTCTCAAAGTGCTGGGATTATAGGTGTGAGCCACTGCGCTGGTCCTAAAGTTCCTCTTACAAGGGCATGAGTCATATTGGATTAGGGCCACCCTAGTGACCTCATTTTGATATGATCACCTCTTTAAAGTTCTGCCTTTAAATACAGTCACATTGTGAGGGGTTAGGATTAAAACATGAAATTTGGCAGGATGCAGTTTAGTTCCTAACAGTCCAGTATTACATTTTGTCTTCCATATTTTAAGGATTTTGGATGCTTTGCAATGTTTGAATGTATGTTTTTTTTTTGGACACCATGTATCACGCTTTTTTGCCTAGGCTGGAGGGCAGTGGTGCAGTCTTGGCTCACTGCAATCTCCACCTCTCGGGTTCAAGCAATTTTTCTGCCTCAGCCTCCCAACTAGCTGGGATTACGGATGTGGGTTACCACGCCTGGCTAATTTTGTAGTTTTGGTAGAGGTGGGGTTTCACCATGTTGTCCAAGCTGGTCTCAAACTCCTGACCTCGTGATCCTCCCGCCTCAGCCTCCCAAAGTGTTGATTATTGGTGTGAGCCACCATGCCTGACTGAATATGTGATTTTTAAGTGCCCTTTATACATTTGAAATGACTTTGATTTATAGCATTTTGATAGTATTTACTTGATATACAAGATAAAAAAATAAAAATTTCTTACTTAACACATTCTCTGATCTACTAAATATAAACATAGTTTATTTAGTAAGTAATTCTAATAACTTTCTTTATCTTTTGAGACAGGGTCTCACTCTGTTGCCCAGGCTGGAATGCAGTGATGGGATCACCGTTCACTGCAACCCCCACCTCCTGGGGCTCAAACAATCTTCCCACCTCCCTTCCTGAGTAGCTACGGCCACAATCACGTGCCACCACAACTGTCTAATTTATTTTTTTTTTTTGGTAGAGATGGGGTTTTACCATGTTGGCTGGTCTCAAAATCATAGCTTCAAATGATCTGTCCTCCTTGGCTTCCCAAAGTGCTGGGATTACAGGCATGAGCCACCACATTCATAACTAATTTTTGTAAGAAATTTTTTGTTTTTGGTGAGGAGAGGTGAGACAGTTTAGAAAAGTATTGTTACAGGAGAAGCTAAAGGAATGAGGAGCAGTTAGTAGTGACAGAAAAAACTTTAATTCTCAGAATGTAACTTTTGCTATGTGGATCTTTGTTTCCTGAGATTCTTCTTTCATAGTACAATAATATCAATATTTACTATTTATTAAGCACTTGGTACAAATATTAGGATCTGCGTATTTTAATTCTTTCATGTAATTAACATAGTTCTCACAATAACTCCGTAAGATATTTTTATGTATATTTTAAGATGAAGCCCTCAACTATGCAGACTGTATCCGAAGTCTGACTTCTAATTTTCTATTAAGTTTGTCATTTTATGGCATTTCTCTACCATGCTATACATGATTGCATCTTTTTCTTGGCTGGCTAGTCTCCTCACATACTGCAAGATGTGGAGGAGTCAGAGGTTTTCTCCTCTGTGTTTGGCAGAATTCCAGCCACCATTCCTAGAACAGAAGACTAAAGACATTTGGTGTTTTATAGCATGACATTAATTCATAATTGTGTATGTATGTGTTTTAAATTCTGGAAAACTGTAGTAGCGGTGTTGTTGTCTTTTAACTGTATTTTAACCTCTTGAGTCTAGATTTATACTAGTACCACAAATTATTTGATGGAAAATTTATTCTCTCCCCCCACCCCACACCGTTTAGAGATAGTCTCACTTTGTCATGCAGGCTGGAGTACAGTGATGTGATCATAATTGATTGCAGCCTGATCTCTTGGGCTCAAGAGATTTTTTCACTTCAGCCTCTCAAGTATGGCGGCATGTGCCACATGCCTGGCTAATATTTAAAATTTTATTTCTTTGCTACCAAGCTGGTTTCCTGGTCTCAGGAGATCCTCCTGCCTTGGCCTCCCATAGTGCTAGGATTACAGGTGTGAGCCACTCACTGTACCTGGCCTTGTTCCTGTTTTTCAATGGTGTTTTACTTTCCTTATCCTTGTAACCAAAACAGTATTCTTATGTACAACATAATGTCTTCTTCAGAGAATTTCTCAAATATTATGAGATTATTTTTAGATACTTCTTAAATATTGTTAAGCAACTTCCAGATGAAGTTTTGACCTCTGGATGTGAAATGATTTTCTCTCTTCCAGGATCTCTGGAAATGTTCAATATTGACTATATGTACCTCTCTGCTGCCCTGGCCCCCTGTCCCTTTAATCAAGTGGTCTGCCTGCTTCAGCCTCCCAAAATGTTGGGATTACAGGTTTCAGCCACTGTGCCTGGCCTTATATACTATATTCTTATTATAAAGTAAGCTAGAGGAAAGAAAAGCATAAGGAAGAGTCTATGTGCTACTCAGTAAGTGGAAGTAGATCATCCTAAAGGTCTTCATCCTCATCCTCATGTTGGAGGAGCAGGAGGAATAAGAGGGGCTTGATCTTGCTGTCTCGGGGGTAAAAGGTGGGAGAGGTGGAAGTGGAGGGAGAGACAGGTATACTTCGTATGACTTTAGGGAAATTGATTGTAGTTTTTTATGACTTGTTTGCCTTTTCGTGTCTCTAAAAACGTTTCTGTATTCTACCAGTTCTTCCGCTGTTTGCATCAGTTGCAGTGTCCTTATCAGTAAAGGAAGTCAAAAGAAGTCAAAAGCAGTCTTGAATAATTGGAAACCCTTCTGCCAGATTGTCTAATGTCAATTTCTTTTTTGATGCTGCTGCTTGTAACTCATTTTCCTAATTGTTTGGCACTGGTTCAGAAGCCCTCATCTCCATCAAGTTGTCTTCTGTGAATTCCTCTGGTGTGTGGTATCTTTTAGCAATTAGATTTCTCAAAGATCCATATCTTTTTTTTTTTTTGAGACGGAGTTTCGCTCTTGTTACCCAGGCTGGAGTGCAATGGCGCGATCTCGGCTCACCGCAACCTCCGCCTCCTGGGTTCAGGCAATTCTCCTGCCTCAGCCTCCTGAGTAGCTGGGATTACAGGCACGCACCACCATGCCCAGCTATTTTTTTTTTGTATTTTTAGTAGAGACGGGGTTTCACCATGTTGACCAAGATGGTCTCGATCTCTTGACCTTGTGATCCACCCGCCTCGGCCTCCCAAAGTGCTGGGATTACAGGCTTGAGCCACCGCGCCCGGCCAAAGATCCATATCTTAAAACCCCTTCACTCCCTACTTTTTTCACTTTTTTTTCCCTCCATGTCCACAGCCTCTCATGATTTCTTTGATAGGCACTGTTGTAAATCCTGTGAAGTCATGCACTGCATCTGGACAGTTTGCTCCAGCAGGAATTTGTTGTTTTGTATTTGATGCCCTTCACAACTTTTTCTGTAACAATGATCATGTCTTCAGTGGTGTAATCCCTCCAGATTTTCATGATGTTTTCTCTATCCGGGTTCTTTTCCATAGCATCCGTAATCCTTCCCATAGAGTACTATGTGTAATAAGCCTTAAAGGTTCTTATGATTCCCGATCTTCAGACTGAGTTAGAGTTACCATGTTTGGGGGCAGGTAAACCAACCTGATGCCTTCATTGTTGAACTCGTAGGCTTCTGGGTGGTCAGGGCATTGTCCAGTAGTAAAAGAACTTTAAAAGGCAATTCCTTATTGGCAAGGCACTTCCTGACTTCAGGGACAAAGCATTTATGGACTCAACCCAGAAAAAGGGTTCTTGTTCTCCAGGCCTTCTTATACAACCCCAAAACTGGCAGCTGATGTTTATCTTTTCCCTTCAAGGTTTGGGGCAGGGAAGGGAGGTGGTGGTTAGCAGCTTCTTAGTTGAGGTCAGTCCTGATCATAAACCCCACTGCATTTGTACAAAACAGTAGAGTTAGCCTGTCTCTTCCTGCCTTATATCCTGATGTTTGCTTCTCTTTCTTACTGGATAAATGTCCTTTGTGGTATTTTTTTCTTCCCCAGAATAGGGCATTTTCACCTGCATTAAAAATCTGTTCAGGCCGGGTGCAGTGGTTCACACCTGTAATCCCAGCACTTTGGGAGGCCGAGGCAAGCAAACTGCCTGAGGTCAGGAGTTTGAGACCAGTCGGGCCAACGTGGTGAAATGCTGTCTGTACTAAAAACACAAAAAATTAGCTGGATGTGATGGTGTGCACCTGTAATCCCAGCTATTCAGGAGGCTGAGGCAGGGGAATTGCTTGAACCAGGAAGTTGAAGGTTGCAGTGAGCCGAGATTGTGCCCGGCCTGAACAGATCTTGGCTCACTGCACTCCAGCCTGGGTGACAGAGTGAGACTCCATCTCAAGAAAAAAGAATCTGTTCAGGCAGGTTTTCTTTCTCTTTAGTTATTTATTTAGAGATTGGGGAGAGATCTCTGTGTTGCCCAGGCTGGTCTTGAACTCCTGTGTTCAAGCATCCTCCCACCTTGCCCTCACAAAGTGCTGGGATTACAGGTGTGAGCCAACGCACTTGGCCTACTCCTCAGTGATTTTTTTTTTTCCCTTGAAATGGAGTCTTGCTCTTTTCACCCAAGCTGGAGTGCAGCGGCATGATCTCCGCTCACTGCAACTTCCGCCTCCCTGGTTCAAGCAGTTCTCGTGTCTCAGCCTCCCAAGTAGCTGGGCATAGGCTCACACCACCACAACCAGCTAATTTCTGTATTTTTAGTAGAGATGGGGTTTCGCCATCTTGACCAGTCTGGTCTTGAACTCCTGACCTTAGGCGCTTTGCCCGCCTCTGCCTCCCAGAGTGCTGGGATTACAGGTGTGAGCCACCATGCCTGGCCTAATTTTTGTATTTTTAATAGAGACGGGGTTTCACCATGTTGACCAGGCTGGTCTTGAACTCCTGACCTCAGGCGATCCCCCTGCCTTGGTCTCCCAAAGTGCTGGGATTACAGGTGTGAGCCACTGCACTTGACCTTACATTTTTTTTGGAGACAGTTTTGCTCTGTTGCCCAGGCTGGAGTGCAGTGGCATGATCTTGGCTCACTGCAACCTTTGTCTTTTGTTTTCAAGCAATTCTCCTGCCTCAGCCACCGGATAGCTGGGATTACAGACGTGTGCTACCATGGCTGGCTTTTTGTATATTTGGTAGAGACAGGGTTTTACCATGTTGGCCAGGCTGGCCTCGAACTCCTGATCTGAAGTGATCTGCCTGCTTTGTCTTCCCAAAGTGGTGGTATTACAGACATGAGCCATTGTGCCGGGCCATGAGGACATGTTTTCAACTCAATTGGATGAATACCTAGAGGTGTGATTGCTAGATCATAAGTGGATAAATACTTAGAAGTATGATTGCTGGATCATAATTGGATTAATACCTAGAAGTGTGATTGCCGGATCACATGGTTAAGCTAGGTTTTAGCTTTGTGAAAAACTGCCAAACTGTCTTCCCAACTGGCTGTACCATTTGCATCCTCACCAGCAATGAATGAGACTTCTTACTTTGCATGCTCATAACATTTGGTATTGTCAGTTTTTAAAAATGATTTTAGCCATTCCAATAAGTATGTTGTAGTATCTCATTGTTGTAATTAGTAGTCCTTTAATGACATGTTCGGCATCTTCATATGCTTATTTGCCATCTGTATATCTTCAGTGAGATGTCTTTTGTCCATCTTTTAACTGGTTTCTTATGTTACCATTTTGTCATTGAAGAGTTCTTTATGTATTTTGGAGTAAATCCTTGATGTGTTAAACCTTTTTCTCAGTCTGTGCCTTGCTTCGACTTAAAAAGATTTTTTTATTTCAATAGTTTTTGGGTTATGGATGGTTTTGGTTGCATGAATGAGTTCTTTCGTGGTGATTTCTGAGTTTTTAGGTGTACCCGAGCAGTGCACACTGTACCCAATATGTAGTCTCATCCCTCGTGAATTTTTTCTTTCTTGTGAGAGAGAGTCTCATTGTCACCCAGGCTGGAGTTCAGTGGTATGATCTTGGCTCACTGCATCTTCACCTGTGGGGCTCAGGAGATCCTCCCTCTACAGCCTCCAGCCTCCTGAGTAGCTGGGACCACAGATGCATGTCATCATGCTCTGCTAATTTTTTATATGTTTTGTAGAGACAGGGTTTTGCCATGTTGCCCAAGCTGGTCTGGAACTCCTGAGCTCAAGCAGTCTGCCTGCCTCAGTCTCCTAAAGTGTGGGATTATGGGCTTGAGCTACTGGGCTGGCCAATTTTTTTTTTTTTTTTGAGACGAAGTTTCGCTCTTATTACCCAGGCTGGAGTGCAATGGCGCGATCTCGGCTCACCGCAACCTCCACCTCCTGGGTTCAAGCAATTCTCCTGCCTCAGCCTCCTGAGTAGCTGGGATTACAGGCCCGCGCCACCATGCCCAGCTAATTTTTTTGTGTTTTTAGTAGAGACGGGATTTCACCATGTTGACCAGGATGGTCTCGATCTCTCGACCTTGTGATCCACCCGCCTTGGCCTCCCAAAGTGCTGGGATTACAGGCTCGAGCCACCGCGCCCGGCACCAATTTTTTTTTTTAAGTAGTTTTTTTTTTTTTTTTTTTTTTAAAGAGGCAGGGTCTTGATCTTTTGCCCAGACTACAGTGCAGTGGCATATTTGTAGCTCACTGAAGCTTCTAATTCCTGGGCTCAAGTGATCCTCTTGCCTCAGCCTCCCCAAGAAGCTAGGACTACAGGCCTGTGCCAGCATGCCCAGTGAATTTTTTTTTTTTTTTTTTTTTTAAATTTCATAGAGATAGGGTCTTGCTATGTTGCTTGCTTGTCTGTAACTCGAGGCCTTAAGTGATCCTCCTGCCTCAGCTTCCCAAAGTGCTGGGATTACAGGCATGAACCACTGCACCTTGCTCAGGCTATGTTTTTTTAGAGCAGTTTAAGGTTATAGGAAAATTTGGAGGAAGGTACAGAGGTTTTCCATATGTGCTTATCTTCCTCTATTATCAACAACCCCCTGCCAGAGTGGTGCATTTGTTACAGTTGATGAATTTATGCGGAAACATCATCACCTAGTTCATAGCGTACATTAGGGTTAATTCATAGGATGTTGTATATTCTGTGGGTGTTGGCAAATTTACAATGACCTGCCATTAAAACATCATACAGAGTAGTTTCACTACCCTAAAAATCTATGCTCCACTTATTCATTCCCATTTCCCTGCAATCTCAGGCAACCATTGATCATTTCATTGTCTCTATAGTTTGGCTTTTTTTTTTTTTTTTTGAGCCGGGGTCTTGCTCTGTCGCCCAGGCTGGAGTGCAGTGGTGTAGTCTTGGCTCACTGCAACCTTTGCCTCCCAGGTTCAGGCAATTCTCCTCTCTCAGCCTCCTGAGTAGCTACAACTACAGGCGTGTGCCACCATGCCCAGATAATTTTTTTTGTTTTTAGTAGAGACACTGTTTTACCATGTTGGCCATGATGGTCTGGATCTCTTGTGTGATCCACCTGCCTTGGCCTCCCAAAGTGCTGGGATTACAGGTGTGAGCCACCGTGCCCGGCCATACTTTGTATTTTTCTTAAACAGAATTTTTAAATTATATGATGGCCAGTCCATCCAGTTTGACGTAACAGAAAATATTTGTCTTTTTTTTTTTAAAGTTATGTTGTTGCACTATTGCCCAGAGTGCAGAGCAGTAGTGCAGTCACAGCTCACTGCAACCTCAAACTCCTGGGCTCAAGTCATCCTCTCACCTCAACCTCCCAAGTAGTTTGAGCTAAAGGCTTGTGTTATCACACCTGGCTCATTATTTTCTTTTCTTTCTTTTTTCTTTGAGACTGAGTTTCGCTGTTGTTGCATAGCCTGGAGTGCAATGGCATGGTCTTGGCTCACAGCAGCCTCTCCCTCCTTGGTTCAAGTGATTCTCTTGTCTCAGCCTCACAAGTAGCTGGGATTACAGGCACCTGCCACCATGCCCAGCTAATTTTTTGTATTTTTAGTAGAGACAGTGTTTCACCGTGTTGGCCAGTATGGTCTCAAAACTCGTGACCTCAGGTGATCCACCCACCTTGGCCCCCCAAAGTGCTGGAATTACAGGTGTGAGCCACCATGCCTGGCTACTTATTTTATTCTTTTTTTGTAGAGATGGGGTCTTTCTGTGTCAAGGCTGGTCTTGAACCCTTGGCCTCAAGGGTTCCTCCAGTTTCCCAAAGGGTTGAGATGACAGGCATGAACCACCATTCTCGATGGCTTTTGAGTCTTTTGTTAAAAACAACTCTGGCAGAGTAAGAAGACATGCAGGCCACTATTTTGTTTGCTTTTGTTTTATAGTCAGTATTTCCTTTCAAGTTCTATTTTTGGCACAGAAGCTGCATTGCTTCCGGAAGAAGACCAGGCAGCAAACTGCTGTGGCTTCAGTTGAGTTTACTTTCCTTGCCAAGTGAGGAATGCATTGAATAGAACCAGGGAGGAATGATGGCAGTTCCTTTGTGCCAGACTGCGGCAAGAAGCTAGGTAGCTACTGTAAGTCTGTGCTTTTTTCTACGTTATCTTTGTAATAGTTCACATGGTAGAAGAAAATAGAGGCATACCTCAGACCACTGTGATAAAATGAATATTGTAATAAAATGAGTCACAAATTTTTTTGTTTCCCAGTGCAGTGCATAAAAAGTTATGTTTACACTGTATTAAGTGTGCAGTAGCATATGTCTAAAGAAACAATGTATATACCTTAATTAAAAAAAACAAACAAACAAAAAACACTTTATTGTGGCCAGGTGGGGTGGCTCATCTCAGCACTTTGGGAGGCTGAGGTGGGTGGATCCCTGGAGCTCCAGAATTAGAGAACAGCTTGGGCAACATGGCAAGATTCCATATCTACCAAAACTATATAAAAATTAGCCAGGTGTGGTGGTGGTGTGTGCTGGTAATCCCAGCTACTTGGGAGGCTGAAGTGGGAGAATCGCTTGAGGTGGGAGGTGAAGGCTTCATTGAACCAATATTGTGCCACTATCTTCCAGCCTCAATGACAGAGCCTGACGACTCTGTCTTTAAAAAAAAAAAAAAAATTACCGCTAAAAAATGCTGATGCTTGGCCGGGCGCGGTGGCTCAAGCCTGTAATCCCAGCACTTTGGGAGGCCGAGGCGGGTGGATCACGAGGTCAAGAGATCGAGACCATCCTGGTCAACATGGTGAAACCCCGTCTCTACTAAAAATACAAAAAATTAGCTGGGCATGGTGGTGCGTGCCTGTAATCCCAGCTACTCAGGAGGCTGAGGTAGGAGAATTGCCTGAACCCAGGAGGCGGAGGTTGCGGTGAGCCGAGATCGCGCCACTGCACTCCAGCCTGGGTAACAAGAGCGAAACTCCGTCTCAAAAAAAAAAAAAAAAAAAAAAAATGCTGATGCTCATCTTAACATTTAGAAAGCTATAAATCTTGATGCTGAGGGTGTTTTGCCTCAGTATTGATGGCTGCTGACTGATCAGGAAGGCGATTAATGAAGGCTGCAGTGACTGGGACAAATTTAATTATTATTATTTTTTTGAGACGAGTTTCACTCTGTCACCCAGGCTGAAGTGCAGTGGTGTGATCTCAGCTTACAACAACCTCTGCCTTCTAGGTTCAAGCAGTTTTCCTGCCTCAGCCTCCTAAGCTGAGGCAGGAGGATCACTTGAGCCAACGAATTCAAGACCAGCCTGGGCAACATAGGGAGACCCTGTCTCTACAAAAATATGTATATAATAATTAATTAAAAAACTGGCCAGGCATGGTGGCTCATGCCTATAATCTCAACACTTTGAGAAGTTGAGGCAGAAGGATCACTTGAGCCCAGGAGTTTGAGACCAACCTGGGCAAGACCCCATTTCTATAAAAAGATACAAAAATTATCTGGGCATGGTGGGGACATGCCTGTAGTCACAGCTACTCAGGAGGCTGAGGTGGGAGGATCGCTTGAGCCTGGGAGGCAGAGGTTGCAGTGAGCCAAGATTGTGCTATTGCACTCCAGCCTGGGCAACACAGCCAGACCCTGTCTCCCCCTCCAAAAAAATAAAATACATGTATTTTTTGTTTCTGTTTTTTATTTTGCTACAATTTAAGATGAAAAGTAATTTTTAAAAAATAAACGGCTGACTGATCAGGGTGGTAGTTAATGAAGACTGGGGTGACTGGGACAAAGGAGCGCCATGGCTCATGCCTGTAAGCCCAGCAGTTTGGGAAGCTGAAGCGGGCAGATCACCTGAAGGTTGGGAATTTTAGAACAGCCTGGCCAACATGGCAAAACCCTGTCTCTACTAAATATACAAAAATTAGCTAGACGTGGTAGTAGATGCCTGTAATCCTAGCTACTAGGGAGGCTGAGGCATGAGAATTGAATTGCTTGAAACTGAGAGGTGGAGGTTGTAGTGAGCTGAGATTGTGCCACTGCACTCCAGTCTGGGTGACAGAGAGAGACCCTGTCTTAACAGCAGCAGGAACAGAAGTCAGCCCTCTCAAAACCCTGCTGCTCCTTTAAGAAACTATGTTTATGTAATACTCTAGGTCCTTTTTTAATGATTTCAATGGATGTTCACAGAATCATCACCAGGGATAGATGCCATCTCATGAAACTACGTTATTTGCTCATCTATAAGAAGCAACTCCTTAAGGCTGGGTGTGTGGTGGCTCAAAACTGTAATCCCAGCAGGCGGATCATTTGGGCCCATGAGTTTGAGACCAGCTTGGGCAACATGGTGAAACTCCATCTCTAAAAAATACAAAAATTAGCCAGGTTTGGTGGTGCATGCCTGTACTCAAGCTCCTCAGGAAGCTGAGGCAGGAGGATTGCTTGAGCCTGGGTAGTTGAGGCTGCAATGAGCTGTGTCAGGCCACTGCATTTCAGCCTGAGTGATAGGGTAAGACCCTGTTTCCAAAGAAAGAGGAGCAACTCCTCAAACTCCTCATCTGTTGAAATTTTATCATAAGGTTACAGTTATTCAGTCACATCTTCTGATTCCATGTCTTTTCCTGTTTCCACCACATTCGCAGTTATTTCCTCTACTGAAGTACTGAACCCTTCAAAGTCATCCGTTAGAGTTGGAATCAACTTTTTTCAAACTCCTATTTGTATTGATATTTTGATCTCCTCCCATGAATCAGAAATGTTCTCAATGGCATCTAGAATGGCATATCTTTACCAGGAGGTTTTCATTTCACTTTGCCCATATCCATCACAGGAATCACTATCTATGGCAGCTATAACCTTATGAAATATATTTTAAATGGTAAAATTACTCCATAATCCATGAGCTGCAGAATGGATGCTGTGTTAATGGGCATGAAACAACATTAATCCCTTGGTATATTGCTGTCAGAGCTCTTGGGTGACCAGGTGCATTGTCAACGAGCAGTAGTATATACATACATATTTCTTTTCAGACAGGGTCTTCCTCTGTCACTCAGGCTGGAGTGCAGTGGCACAGTCTTGGCTCACTGCAACCTCTGCTTCTCAGGTTCAAGCACTTCTCCTGCCTCAGCCTCCTGAGTAGCTGGGATTACAGGCGTGAGTTACCACGCCTGGCTTATTTTTGTATTTTTACTGGAGATGGGGTTTCACCATGTTGGCCAAGCTGGTCTAGAACCTCTGACCTCCAAGATAATCCACCTGCCTTGGCCTCCCAAAGTACTGGGATTACAGGCGTAAGTCACTGCGCCTGGTTAATTTTTTTTTTGAGACAGTGTCTTGCTCTGTTGCCCAGGCTGGAGGGCAGTGGCATGGTCTCGGCTCACCATAACCTCTACCTCCTGTGTTCAAGTGATTCTTGTGCTTCAGCCTCCAGAGTAGCTGGGAATACTGACACACACCACCATGCCTACCTAATTTTTGTATTTTTAGTAGAGGTGGGGTTTCACCATGTTGCCAGGCTGGTCTTGAAATCCTGACCTCAAGCAATACACCTGCCTCAGCCTCCTAAAGTGCTGGGTTTACAGGAGTGAGCCACAGTGCCCTGCCAGCAGTAGTATTTTGGATTTTTTGTAAGCGGTAGGTCTCAACAGTGGACCTAAAATATTGAGCAAACCATGCTGTATACAGATGTCCTTCAGGCTTTATTGTTCCATTTATAAGGCACAGGCAGAATAGATTAAGCATAGTTCTTTTTTTTTTTAAAGACAGGATCTCCCTCTGTCATGCAGGCTGCAGTGCTGTGGTGCAGCCTCAGCTTACTGCGGCCTCTGCCTCTGGACTCAAGCGATCCTCCCACCTCAGCTTCCTGAGTAGATGGGACTGTAGACACATGCCACCATGCTTGGCTTATTTTTTTGTTCTTTGTGGAGACAGGGTTTCACGATGTTGCCCAGGCTAGTCTCCAATTCCTGGGCTCAAGTGATCTGCCTGCCTTGGCCTCCCAAAGTATTGGGATTACAGGTGTGAGCTACTGCACCTGGCCCTTTCATTTTTTTTTTTTTTTTTTTTTTTTTTTTTTTTTTGAGACGGAGTTTCGCTCCTGTTACCCAGGCTGGAGTGCAATGGCGTGATCTCGGCTCACCGCAACCTCCGCCCCCTGGGTTCAGGCAATTCTCCTGCCTCAGCCTCCTGAGTAGCTGGGATTACAGGCACGTGCCACCATGCCCAGCTAATTTTTTGTATTTTTAGTAGAGACGGGGTTTCACTATGTTGACCAGGATGGTCTCGATCTCTTGACCTCGTGATCCACCCGCCTCGGCCTCCCAAAGTGCTGGGATTACAGGCTTGAGCCACCGCGCCCGGCCTTCATTTTTATGTTATGTAGATGGGTTTTTTCCTTAAACCTCACGAATCAACTACCTCTTCTAACTTTTCTTGAGCTTCTTGAACTGTCTCAGCCCTCATAGAATTGAAGAGTTATGGTGTTGGTTTGATCTATCCAGACTGTGAAAACCTTCTTACCATTAATAAGGCTGTTTTACTTTCTTGTTATTCCTGTGTTTATTGGAGTAGCACTTTTAAATGTCTCTTAAGAACTTTTTCTGAAGCTGAGGTTTGGGAATTGCTTGAACAGCCAGCAGTTCAAGGCTGCAGTGAGCTCTGATTGCACCACTGCACCCTACCCTGGGCCATAGAACGAGACCCAGTATCTAGTAACAGAAAAAAAACTGTACTTGTCGGTTTGCATTCACAACTTGGCTGTTTGATTCAAGAGGCCTAGCTTTAAAGCCTGGCTCAGCTTTTGACATGCTTTCCTCTCTAAGCTTAGTCTTTTTTTTTTTTTTTTTAAAGACAGAGTCTCACTCTGTTGCCTAAGCTGGAGTGCAGTGGGGTGTGATCTCAGCTCACTGAAACCTCCATCTTCTAAGTGATTCTCATGCCTTAGCCTACCAAGTAGATGGGATTGCCGGTGCACACCACCACACCCAGCTAATTTTTATTTTATTAGAGACGGGGTTTCACCATGTTAGCCAGGCTGATCTTGAGCTCCTGACCTAAGTCATCTGCTCACCTTGGCCTCCTAGAATGCTAGAATTACAGGTGTGGGCCAATGCGCCCGGCCCATTTCTAGCTTTTGATTTGAAGTGAGAAATGTTCCTCCCTTCCCCCTTCCCCTCCCCCCTCCCCCTTCCCCCCCTGTCCCCCTCCCCTCTTCCCCCTGCCTTCCCCTCCCCTCCCCTCCTCTATCCCTCCCTGCCTGCCTGCCTGCCTGCCTGCCTGCCTGCCTGCCTTCCTTCCTTCCTTCCTTCCTTCCTTCCTTCCTTCCTTCCTTCCTTCCTTCCTTCCTTCTTTCCTTCCTCCATCCATGAGAAAGTTTGAGTTAATATGAGAATCACCAAAATGTAAGGGAGGCATACAAAGTGAGCAAATGCTGTTGGAAAAATGGCACCAGTACACTTATTTGAAGCAGGGCTTCCATAAACCTCAATTTGTAAAAAGCACAGTATCTGTAAAGCACAATAAAATGAGGTATGCCTGTAGGGGCCAGGAAAAATTGAGGAAAAATTTATTGCTCTTCACTGTCCCACAGATGTCTTGGGGAGAGGGAGTGTGAATAATTAATTTAATTTTACCCTTGTCTTTCCAGTTTGTCCTATTTTAAAGGCATGTGATGGGATCTTTTTGAAGTGGCTTTCTTAGCCACACCTAGGTATTAGATTCTCTAAATACAGGGATTTCTCGTAGTATGTTTTTACTTGGTTGCTTTCCTTATCCTAAAATGATTTAAAAAGTCCTTTGCACATCCAGAATGCTCCGTGACTATTAAAAAACAACCATTTCCTGCCAGTCATTGACGTTCAAAAATTCAAGCAGTTTGTTTGAACTTGAGCATCTAACATCATTTGTTCAGTTTTGTTGTTGAAATTGCTGAATCAGACTTCAAAGAAAGGGTGGGGAGCACAATAGAGTGACAAAATTATATTATCAAGTTATTTGGAAAATACAAATAGCACTTTTGAGCATACAGACAAGATAAAAAGGCCAGATTTTGCATTTGTCATACAACCATTAAAAATATAGCAGTGCTAGGCCGGGCGCAGTGGCTCAAGCCTGTAATCCCTGCACTTCGGGAGGCCGAGGCAGGTGGATCACGAGGTCAAGAGATCGAGACCACCCTGGTCAACATGGTGAAACCCTGTCTCTACTAAAAATACAAAAAATTAGCTGGGCATTGTGGCGCATGCCTGTAATCCCAGCTACTCAGGAGGCTGAGATAGGAGAATTGCCTGAACCCAGGAGGCAGAGATTGCGGTGAGCCGAGATCGCGCCATTGCACTCCAGCCTGGGTAACAAGAGCGAAACTCCGTCTCAAAAAAAAAAAAAAAAAAAAAAAAATATATATATATATATATATGGCAGTGCTTTGCTGCTTCTTTGTCTTTGCGGAATATCATGGTTAAAGTATAAACCACATTTGGTACGTAGGAAAAAGGCACACACAATTAAATTTTTCTAAGATTATGTGTATAAAATTACAAGGAACATGTAGATTTCCTGACTGTACCTGCCATTTTATCAATGAATCAAAATGTGTAAAGAACCTCAGAGTACAACAAAGTAATTACTGTGGTTTCCTAGCTATGTATTGTGGCTGCTTAATAAATTATTATTAATTATTCAGGGAGATGTTTTTTCCAGGGAGATGTTTTTTCTAGTGGCTACTATGTTTATTTTGATTTTTTTAAGCACAGAAGCACAGCAATATTTGTATTAATGTTGGTGAAACAAAAATTTAGAATTTCATGTAAAATGAAAATTTAAATTGAATTTCAGAACAAAACTTTTATCAGATATTTTCCAATATAGGCTTTTGTGTTTTAAATTTCTACCTTCATAACTTTAAGGCCACCCTTGGTTTTTGAAATCTGAATCTGATTCTGTTTTCTTCAAGGGCCTGTGTCTTGCTTTTGTATACGCTTTGCATAGAAAGTACAGGTCATACTTAGCATTGTGTTGAATGTTGAGTTGACTTCAGTGTAAACTGAATCCTTTAGTGTAAACTCAGCATTCAACACAATGTCTGGCATTAAATGATTTGTATAGTATTATGTAAAATGTTTTTATACATTGTGGCAGTGAGAATATCTGATACAATTTTGACATCAGCATTATATATTTAATTACACTTCTATTTTTAAGTATTAAGGAATGGAAATATTTCAATCTTAATATGCTAGGAACTCTGGAATCTCCCCCAACCTCCCCCTCAACCTCCCCACTTCTCCCCATAGCTGCTGGTGGAGATGGAATCCTATCTGAGTGTTAATAATAATGCCATCACCCATTCCCTTCCCCCAGCCTTGTGCTAGAGCCTAGTTTGCCTGCAGCTGCAGTGCTAGGCATCTTTCAGGAAGTGACCTTGGGTTGTATTAATCAAATTCAGAACACACAAAAAAGCTTCTTGCTAACATGCTGACTTGATGTAAAATTTTATCGCATCCATTTTCTTTGAAAATGAGGCCATTTTGTAAAAAGAAGATATACAGAAGACCCCTAATTTAATACATATATCTATATATATGTATATGTAAAACTTTTGCAAGCCATGTTAACAAAACAACTAGGTCTATTTTAAAATAGTCTTTTTATTGCCAAATATGCATAAACTTAAATCATGAAGGTTTGGGAGTTGTTACTAGAAAATTACTTCTTTAAATGCTGAATTAAGAAAATACTGTATCAGCACTGAGTTTATTTCCCATCTTAACTGACATTATATTGCTATATAAACTTTAAACACTGAAGTTATTTTGGAACCCTTCAGCAGTTGAGTAACGCATTTCTGTACACTTGCTTACTTTCTTGTTTCCAGAAATAACTCGTGTCTTTGCTGGTTTGGATAAGAACTAATATTCTACATGAAATTGTTTTGTTAGGCAGTGGTGGTGCTTACAGGGTATTCTTAATGTAAACATAAATTTAAGTCAATGAGTATGTTAAAATTCAACTACCTGTTGTGTCAAATAGAGAAATACTGCTAACTACATATTCACAATGTGTTCATTTAGGATTTAACTAATTTTGATAGGAGAACAGTTAATACAGCAATTTTGCTTTTATCCTGTGGTGCTTCAAAGGCATCTAGTTTTTAAATGTAGTCCAGTTAAGGTGTATATAGTAAAGGTTTTTATTTTAGCCTTGCTCAATGTTAAATATAGAACGTTGAAAATAGTATTTAATGGATTAGTTTATTGGTTTCTGTATTTTGAAGAAATTTACATAAATGAATTAGGGAGCAGTTGTACCTACTGACAAATGGTTCATTCCTGAGTGTATTGTATAGAGTTACTCCCGAGTACTGAAATACAAGAAAAGAAAATTTAAACTTTTGGAGCTCTGCCTGCATTTCTGTAGATCCACATTATGAAAAGGATGGAGGAACATTGCATGTGTGTATTAATGATTTGAGGAGAGGGTAGGGAATCTATGCAAATAAAAAAGTTGGTATAGGTAAGTTATTCAGTTAAATGTCTTCATTATCTGAGTTATTATTAAAGCATTTACTGGGTACACAACCAATATTATCTTTTTACCATCCTGTAAATTGTTCTTAGAATTGTAGCCTCATGGAGGCAAATACATCTCCTTTACCTGCCTAAATTCATTCCTTGTCTTGATGGTAGCATTAATGATTGGTTTGTTAGATACTACAGGATAAAGAAACTCAGATTTCAAGGAGAAAGAAGATAATTACTTGGTCATTTCTTCCCTCATACACGTGTTTAAAATATATTGTCTTGAATAAAATTGTCACCTTGAACTTATCTTGTTCTTTGACTTCTCCACTCCCCTGCCCTTAAAAGAAAAAGGGAAAGCCTTGTAAGAAAAGGAAAATGTGCAATCCTGGTAGCCAATGAGTTAATGTTCATTTGCAGCCCTAGGGGTCAGCATGCAGCCTCTGTTTCCTGATTGGCTGCTGAAAGGTGAAATTGAAACCACTGTAAACTTTTGACCCTGTAGCAATTCTTGTGGAACGCCTTCCACTGGTAGAGCTTTGCTCACCTCCCCACCCAACCCTCCCCCCCTTTCCTGTATTTATTTTGTGTGATCCTGCAGCACTGCATGCAGTTTTTCCAAAGTGGTGGGGGGAGAGAGGCAGAACAAGCACAAGCTTGCTTGCATGCCTGTTTTGGTAACCATGCCATTGGTAACTTTAACTCAGCCAACGATAGTGGGCATGTTAAGCTAATCTGCCAACCAGATTTTTAAGTTTTCTCCTTAATCTAAAGATAATTAAAAAAAAATTTAAGCTAGTGCCATTGTTCATCAGTGGATAATATCGTTGTATAAGCAAAAATGTATGGCATAATTTCCTGGATATGTTAAAAATAAGTTTTCAGTTTTAGCTACCTTTATATACCCCATTTGTGTTTCCTGTATCTCAATGTAATTTTTATACAAATAGCCATTTCTGAGAAGTTTTTTTCTCCTCTGTTTTTTATTATAAAGAAACTCAAAGGCATTTTGGGTATGACAACTCTGGACATAATTGTAGAAATTGTACAATTAATAACTCCCCCTTTGGCTGAGATAAATGGTTTTGGATTTGTCTTGCTTTCACTTGTAAATAGTGCTTAAGAGTTAACACAACAATCCTACAAAAAAGCCAGGGCATTTTTTCTCTGTTCTTTCCTTATACTCTTATGGGACTCTGGTCTTTTTGATTCTTCCTTTTATTCCTGATGTCAAGCACAGTGTAGCACATTGATGCGTAGGAGATGCTTACTGAATGAACATAGCTTTCACTTTAGGAATTTTAGTGTCTGTTTATACCTGCTTCCCTTTTCCTAATTAATTGATGGTCGAGACTGTGATTTGCTTATTTCCAAGTGCTAGTGCAGTGCCTGACATCTAATAGATACATAGCAAGCATTTAATTGAAATAGAATTAGTCTCACACAAGATCATTTCAAGAAGCAGAACTTTACAAAATCTAGGTTTTCAGAAGCCAAGGCTTCTGTTTTCACTGCATTATTAAGAATTTTCAGGCTGATTCCATATAGAATTAAATATTTAATTTATTAAATAATTATGTAGAATAAATGAAAAGTCAGCTTGATTCTTTCAAGTATATATCACAAGATATGTGGTAATACCTGTCCTTATTTTACTAGACATGCATATGCTATAATTTGAAATAATTCCTTGTCCCCACACCCTTGTCAAGAAGAATATAGTATTTATTTATTTAATTTATTTATTTTATTTATTTTTTTGAGACGGAGTTTTGCTCTTGTTACCCAGGCTGGAGTACAATGGCGCGATCTTGGCCCACCGCAACCTCCGCCTCCTGGGTTCAGGCAATTCTCCTGCCTCAGCCTCCTGAGTAGCTGGGATTATAGGCACGCGCCACCATGCCCAGCTAATTTTTTGTATTTTTAGTAGAGACAGGATTTCACCATGTTGACCAGGATGGTCTTAATCTCTTGACCTCGTGATCCACCCGCCTCGGCCTCCCAAAGTGCTGGGTTTACAGGTGTGAGCCACCGCACCCGGCCCAGAATATAGTATTTAAAAAAAATTGTAATTAATGTCTTACCAGTGTTCTCCTAGGAAGCAAATACATTTTTACTTAATTGAATATATAATAATGGACTAATAAATAGGAAAAAATTCTTAAACTAAGTTTACATAGCTCAAAAAAAGTGGCACCATTTTATATAACTTTATTATTAATATTTTAAGACAAAGTCTCGCTCTATTGCCCAGGCTGGAGCAGAGTCGTGTGCACTCGGCTCACTGCAACCTCAGCTCACTGCAACCTCTGCCTCCTGGATTCAAGTGATTCTCCTGCCTCAGGCTCCCAAGTGGCTGGAACTACAGGCAGTTGCCACCATGCCCAGCTAATTTTTTTATTTTTAGTAGAGATAGGGTTTTGCCATATTGGCCAGGCTGGTCTCAAACTTCTGACCTCAGGTGATTTGCCCACCTTGGCCTCCCAAAGTGCTGGGATTACAGGCATGGCCCACTCTACCTGGCCCCATTTTACATAACTTTAAATGTTCATACGATTTTCAACTTGGATTTGGTCTTTCGCTTTTGTTATAGCTACAGATGAGCTGCAGTTAATTGTTGCAAGTGAAATCTATGGTTAGAGTTTTGACCAAAGATATTTACCACTTGATAAATAATCCCAACTGCAAAAGTGTTGGGGTTTGATGTTAAATGTAACACTAATATTATGCAACCTTTAAGTAACCTGAAATTAATTTGGTGAACCAGTTTACTATGTAGGGCTTTGAAGATTACTGGGCAACAGCTGGCTTTTCCCAATGACAGTGGTTCCCCTTTTCTGTGATTTTAGGGAAGTGAGGAAGGAGTTCCTGGGAGCAGTGCCAGCTGGAGCTTGGAAAGAACAATGGGTTTAATATGATTAATTGTGGAGTCTTTGCCCCTTTCCATGTTCAACAGCAAAAGAAAAACATGTTCGTAATATTCAGTGGCTGCTTTTTGCCCTGTTGGTGTTTCTAAACATCAGCATTATATATTACATGGTTTGGATTTTCCTGTGTATCAGCTTCTCTTCTGCAATTTTATTCTTTGTTCTGGCCTTCAGGCACATCTTCTCAGACTTGCTATTAACAAGGCTTAATTTGATGTTTCATTTTCTCCCATCTCCTCTTAGGTCTCTTGTGATGAAGGTTTAAAAAAAAAAAAAAAAGGCAGGGGCTGTGTTGCCCAATCTGGTTGCAAACTCCTGGACTCAAGTGGTCCTCCTGCCTCAGCCTCCTAAGTAGCTGGCATTATAGATGTCTGCTGCCATGCCTGGCCTGGTGATGCAGGTTTTGGTAATATAGATCTCATCAGTAAACTGTTAATTCTACTAGAAATTTATTTTTATTTTTATTTTTTAAAGATAGGGTTTCACCATGTTGGCCAGGCTGGTCTCGAACTCCTGACCTCAAGCATCCTCCCACCTTGGCCTCCCAAAGTACTGGGATTACAGGCATAAGCCACTACACTCAGCCGTCTATTAGAAAAATTAATGTCCCTGCCACCTTCTCAGATGTCTAATGTTTCTGGAACTTGTCACATTTAGTTTCATGTCAGTGTAATTTGGTTTTTGTATGTGTGATTGACTAAACTCTAAATTGTGAAAAGGGATAATACTGTTTTTGATAAAGAAAAAAAATACTATCCTAAGAAATCTGCTAGGATTGTCGCCTTTGCAGAATCTTGGTTCCAAACAAGTTTAACTCAGCAGCACTTTTACTAACACACTTCGTGGATCCTGGTATATAGTAGTATTCCTTCCAGGTTCGTGGTAGGCAAGTTCTGTGACTATTGGGGGTATTTCTCTGGTTTAATTATATGCTTCTTCGTAGGGGAGAATTTTGTGCCTGGCTTGTCTTTGTGTTACTGAACTGAATTGGGTCTATTTCCCTGTGCATGCAATGGAAAGCCAAACAATGAGCACCAAGTTTTTGTAGGAAGAAAAGTTTATTGCAAGGCTGCTGAGCAAGGAGATAGGAGTTGGGCTCAACTCTGTCTCTCTGAGATGGAGTTTGGATGCAGGTTTTATATTTGGAGAGTAACGATGTGTGATATAAATGGATTCTGCCATGGGGTAACGCCAAGGCTTGATTTGGTTGGATCTTCTATCTTGCCATGTGGTGTCTGCGGTTGTTCATTCGGTGTTCCTTAGTGTGATCATTTAGATTCCACCATCGTTACATTCTTGGTTCATTTGGGCATGCTGACTTTGTATGATCTTCCACCTGGGGATCCAGCAGTTAACATTTGGGTCTAAGGGTGCAGATTGGTGGGGTCAACATTCTTTTGGCAAGTACAAAAACCAACACTATAATACTTGAGTATTAATCTAGGCCCTCTCACCAACCTTCTATATTAGGCAGCAGTAATTATTTCCTAGGTCCATTATGCTGCTAGATAATTTCTGACTCAAATTCCTTTCCTGGCTGGGCACAGTGGCTCATGCCTGTAATGCCAGCACTCTGGGAGGCCAAGGCGAGCAGATTGCTTGAGGTCATGAGTTCAATACCAGCCTGGCTAACATAGCAAAACCCTGTCTTGACTAAAAATAACAAAAATTAGCTGGACATGGTGGCACACACCTGTAATCCCAGCTACTCTGGAGGCTGAGGCAGGAGAATTGCTTGAACCAAGGAGGCAGAGGTTGCAGTAAGCTGAGTTCATGCCACCGCACTCCAGCCTATGCAACAGAGTGAAACTCTGCCCCCTATCCCCTTACTCCCCTCCCCTCAAAAAAAATCCTTTCCTGATCCCACCTCTCTTGTTCCTTAGGTGCTAACCCCCACCCCATGACTCTCCTTCCTTTTTCCTAATAAAGAAACAAAAATAAGAGAACCATTTTAGAAGTGAAACCTGATTTAAAACAGGGCCAGAAGATCTTAGGATTTGTTTACAGAAGTTCTGCCTACCTTTTCTCCCTTCATCTTACAAGAATTAAATTGGATAGCATAAAAATTCCAGTTAAAAAACGTCACATTTGGCCGGGCGCGGTGGCTCAGCCTGTAATCCCAGCACTTTGGGAGGCCGAGGTGGGTGGATCACGAGGTCAAGAGATCGAGACCATCCTGGTCAACATGGTGAAACCCCGTCTCTACTAAAAATACAAAAAATTAGCTGGGCATGGTGGCGTGTGCCTGTAATCCCAGCTACTCAGGAGGCTGAGGCAGGAGAATTGCCTGAACCCAGGAGGCGGAGGTTGCGGTGAGCCGAGATCGCGCCGTTGCACTCCAGCCTGGGGTAACAAGAGCGAAACTCTGTCTCAAGAAAAAAAAAAAAAAAAAAAAAAAGTCACATTTAGCGGAATATGGTGGCTCACACCTCTAATCTTAACACTTTGGGGGGCGGAGGCAGACAGATCACTTGAGCTCAGGAGTTTAGGGCCAGCCTGGGAAACATAGTGAAACCCTGTTGCTACAAAAAGTATAAAAATTAGCTGGGCATGATGGCATGTGCCTGTAGTCCCAGCTCCTTGGGTGGTTTATGTGGGAGTATGGTTTGAGCTACCTGGGAAGTTGAGGCTGAGGTGAGCCATGACCATGCCACCATATTCCAGCCAGCCTGGGCACAGAGTGAGATTCTGTCTCAAAGATACAAAGAAAAAAAAGCTACAACTTTGTTTCATGCACAAAATTATTAAAAATGTATAAAATTATCTTCCAGCTGTGTATGTATAAGGTTTACATGCAACATAAATGAATTTTGTGTTTAGACTTGGGTTTCTTTCTCTAGATATCTCAATATGCATATTCAAATGTTAAAAAAAATCCGAGAAAAAAATCAGAGATACTTATGCTTCCAAGCATTTTGAATAAGGGAGATTCACCTGGCACTATCTAGAGTTTTCTTTTTTTCTTTGTGAGCCACATATAATATGCCTCCCATTCCCCATTTCCTGATTTTCTCCCCTTCAATTTTGGTTTCAGAAGTGCAACAGACCTTTCCATCATGCAGCTAGATTGTGGTTGGCTCTCCCCGTACGCTGTCTGCAGACTGTACACTACATGGAACAGCCATGGCTGTAATATGTTACTTGTAACTTGTGAATATATCATTTTTCCTTTCCCCCATACCAACAGACCTACCAATTCCAGCATGAAAGCTATTAACTTTAGGGCATAGTTACAGTTGTTACCATGATTCAATACCATTGGAATTAGCGGAAATCAGATTGTTGCTTTATTGTTAAATTTGGAAATTCATAAGGTAAGGTGAATGTTCTTATTGACTCACTTATTTATCACAGCAGAACCTGCACAACATGTCTTCAAGTTCAAAAGCCTACTGTTTATATGCTCATGTATTTTATTACAGATTATTTTGAAGAATGGTCTCATTTCCCAATTAATATTTTGTTTTGGTGATCAAAATGCATCCTTTTGTAGAAGGCAAGGAAACATCTGAGTCTTTCCTCTGGCCCTTGCCTCCTTGCTTTATCCACCCCTCCCTCCAATGGATAATTTTTGGACTAGGGCATTTAGGCATTTGCTTCTGCCAGGGTATTAATGTTGTCTTTATTCTCCGTTGAGCACCCATTTTGGACAAATGAATACCCCCACAAGTTCAGAGAACCCATCAGTTTTGATCACTCTTCAAGATTTGGAGCTGGTTTCCACCACCTCCACTTTGTATTATTCATCTTTACAAACTGTGATAGAGTGTGTATTGCAAATACTATGCCTGACTTTAATTAATTTTTTTTTTTTTTGGAGACAGAGTTTCCCTCTTATTGCCCAGGCTGGAGTGCAATGGCATGGTCTTGGCTCACTGCAACCTCTGCCTCCTGAATTCAAGCGATTCTCTTGACTCAGCCTCCCGAGTAGCTGGACTGCATGCACATGCCACCACACCAAACTAATTTTTTGTATTTTTAGTAGAGATGGGGTTTCACCATGTTAACCAGCCTGGTCTCAAATTCTCCTGACCTCAGGTGATCCAACCACCTCTGCCTCCCAAAGTGCTGAGTCACTGCACCTGAACCGGACTTTTATTATTTATTTATTTATTTATTTTTTTCGAGGCAGAGTTTCGCTCTGGTTACCCAGACTGGAGTGCAATGGCGCGATCTCGGCTCACAGCAACCTCCGCCTCCTGGGTTCAGGCAGTTCTCCTGCCTCAGCCTCCTGAGTAGCTGGGATCACAGGCACGTGCCACCATGCCCAGCTAATTTTTTGTATTTTTAGTAGAGACGGGGTTTCACCTTGTTGATCAGAATGGTCTTGATCTCTTGACCTCGTGATCTACCCGCCTCGGCCTCCCAAAGTGCTGGGAGCCACCGCGCCTGGCCTATTTATTTATTTATTTATTTAGTGAGACGGAGGTTTGCTCTTGTTACCCAGGCTGGAGTGCCATGGCACGATCCTGGCTCACCGCATCCTCCGCCTCCTGGGTTCAGGCAATTCTCCTGCCTCAGCCTCCTGAGTAGCTGGGATTTCAGGCACGTGCCACCATGCCCAGCTAATTTTTTGTATTTTTTTTTTTTTTTTTTTAGTAGAGACGGGGTTTAACCATGTTGACCAGGATGGTCCCCATCTCTTGACCTCGTGATCCACCCGCCTCAGCCTCCCAAAGTGCTGGGATTACAGGCTTGAGCCACCGTGCCCGGCTTATTTTTTATTTGTTTATTTATTTTTTGTTGGAGATGGTGTCTTGCTATTTTGCTCAGGCTGGTCTTGAACTGCTGGCCTCAAGTGGTCTTCCCACCTGAGCCTCCCAAAGTTCTGGGATTATAGGCATGAGCCACTGTGCCTGGCCCTGTACCTGACTTTTTAAATAGAAGTAGTGATAAATGGTACAGTAAGACATCTGCTCTAATTCCTAAGAAAAGGTGTTGTACTTGATAGTTTTTGTTTATTTTATATGTCTAGGGAAGGGAAAAATGGGAAGACTTAATTTTTTTTTTTTTTTTTTTTTTTGAGATGGAGCCTTGCTCTGTCACCCAGGCTGGAGTTCAGTGGCATGGTCTTGGCTTATTGCAACCTCTGCCTCCTAGGTTCAATTGATTCTCCTGCCTCAGCCTCCTAAGTAGCTGGGATTACAGGCACATTCCATGTCACCCGACTAATTTTTGTATTTTTAATAGAGTCAGGGTTTTGCCATGTTGGCCAGGTCAGTCTTAAACTCCTGACCTCAAGTGATCCACCTGCCTCAGTCTCCCAAAGTGCTGGGATTACATGTGAGCCACTGTGCCTGACCAGAAGACTTAATTTGTGTGTGACTAATCATAATGCTTAAATAAAGAAAATACAATTGAAAAATTCAATCTCCTTTTTTTTTTTGTCCTCAGGATCAAAATACTTGCTGGATGGTGGACTCAGAGACGAGTAAAAATAAACTGCTTGAGCATCTTTTGACTGGTTAGCCAGGTAATTCAGTTTTATTTTGATTTGATCCTTTGTAATTTTTTGTCTTCAACCTTCTGAAGATACTTCCCTCTCCCTTAATATATGATTTCATTAAAACTCTGTATGCTTCATGTTTTTCTTTTTAATGATTATTGGTTAAATGAATGAGCATAGAGTACTTGAGTGAATACGTATGTATATATACAGTTGGCCATTGTACAACTGAGGATTGGGGACACTGACCCCTTGTGCAGCAAAAAATGTGCATAATTTTTGATTTTCCCCAAACTTTACTGGTAGCCTACTCTTGCCTAGTAGCCTTACTGATAATGTAAACGATTAACACGTATTTTGTATGTTACATATATTGTGTCCTGTATTCTTAAAATAAAGTAAGCTAGAGAAAAGAAAATGTTATTAAGAAAATTATGGCCAAGTGCTTATAATCCTAGCACTTTCGGAGGCTGAGGTGAGTAGATGACTTGAGTCCAGAAGTTTGAGAACAGTCTGGGCAACAGAGTGAAACCCCGTCTCTATAGAAAGTGCAAAAAGTAACCAGCCATAGTGGCCTGTGCCTTAGTCCCAGCTACTAGAGAGACTGCAGTGGGAGGATTACTTGTGCTCAGGAAGTTGAGCATATACCTGAGATGTGATTGTGTTACTGCACTGTAGCCTGGGTAACAGAGTGAAACCCTGTCTCCAAAAAAGAAATAGAAAAAGGAGAAAATTATAAGGAGGCTGGACATAGTGGATCACTCATACCCTCATATCTATGATCCCAGTGCTTTGGGGATTGGAGGCGGGAGGATCACTTGAGGCCAGGAGTTGGAGACCAGCCTAAACAACATAGTAACATCCCCAGTATTACAAAAAATAAAAAAATTAGCCAGCAAGGTGGTGTGCACTTACAGTCCTAGCTACTTGAGAGGCTGAGGTAGGAGAGTGGTTGAGCCTAGGAGTTTAAAGCTGCAGTGAGCTATGATTACACCATTACACTTAAGCCTAGACACAGAATGAAACCTTGTCTCTAGAAAATAAATAAATAAAAAATTAAAAATGAAAGTCACGGCCAGATGTGGTGGCTCGTACCTGTAATCCCAGAACATTGGGAGGCTGAGGTGGGTGGATCACTTGAGGGCAGGAGTTGGACACCAGCTTGGCAGACATGATGAAATTCTGTCTCTACTAAAAGTACAAAAATTAGCCAGGCATGTTGACATGTGCCTGTAATCCCAGCTACTCAGAAAGCTTAGGCAGGAGAATTGGCCTGAACTGAGGAGGTGGAGGTTGCAGTGAGCTCAGATTGTGCCACTGCACTCCAGCTTGGGTGACAGAGGGAGACTTCATCTCCAAAAAAAAAAGAAAAAAAGTAATAAGAGAAAATTATATATTATTCATTAAATGGATCATGATAAAGAATGGATCATCATTCTTGTGAGGTTGAGCAGGCTTGAGAAGGAGAAAGAAGAGAGAGATGGCCGGGCGCGGTGGCTCAAGCCTGTAATCCCAGCACTTTGGGAGGCCGAGGTGGGTGGATCACGAGGTCGAGAGATCGAGACCAACCTGGTCAACAGGGTGAAACCCCGTCTCTACTAAAAATACCAAAAATTAGCTGGGCATGGTGGCGCGTGCCTGTAATCCCAGCTATTCAGGAGGCTGAGGCAGGAGAATTGCCTGAACCCAGGAGGCGGAGGTTGCGGTGAGCCGAGATCGCGCCATTGCACTCCAGCCTGGGTAACAAGAGCGAAACTCCGTCTCAAAAAAAAAAAAAAAAAAAAGAAGAGAGAGATGATGGTCCTACTGTCTTAGACATGGCAGAAATAGGGAAAATCTGCATATAACAGAACAATTGGCCGGGCGCGGTGGCTCAAGCCTGTAATCTCAGCACTTTGGGAGACCGAGGCAGGTGGATCACGAGGTCAAGAGATCGAGACCATCCTGGTCAACATGGTGAAACCCCTTCTCTACTAAAAATAAAAATAAAAAAAAAAAATAAAAAAAAAAATTAGCTGGGCATGGTGGCGCGTGCCTGTAATCCCAGCTACCCAGGAGGCTGAGACAAGAGAATTGCCTGAACCCAGGAGGTGGAGGTTGTGGTGAGCCAAGATCGCGCCACTGCACTCCAGCCTAGGTAACAAGAGCAAAACTCTGTCTCAAAAAAAAAAAAAAAAAAAAAAAAAACCAACAACAACAAAAAAAAACAGTTGCTGTACTGTTCAGATGTGTCGTACAAAGGGTAATAGTATTCATGTATATGTGTATACATACATACACAAACATAATTTTGGGAGAAGAGAAGAAATTCTCCCTCCTTATGTGTGAATTTTTTTTTTTTTTGAGATGAAGTTTCGGTCTTGTTGTCTTGGCTGGAGTGCAGTGGCACAATCTTGGCACACTGCAACCTCCATCTCCTGGGTTCAAGCTATTCCCCTGCCTCTGCCTCCAGAGTAGCAGGGATTACAGGTGTGTGCCATCATACCTGGCTAATTTTTTTTTGGATTTTAAGTAGAGACAGGGTTTTGCCACGGTAGCCAGACTCGTCTTAAACTTCAGACCTCAGGAGATCCACCCACCACACCCTCCCAAAGTGCTGTGATTACAGGCGTGAGCCACCACGGCCGGCCATATGTGAATATTTTAATGGCATTTAGTCAAACATCTGAATTAGCTCAAAGTTATATTTACTATTTCACCTTGTGAAGATGAATTTCCCCAGATTGCTTGTGCTGGCAAATAACATTTCATCTAATCCTTTTCTTTGTTTCTTTTTTTTTTGAGATGAAGTCTTGCTCTTGTCACCCAGGTTGGAATGCAATGGCTTGATCTTGGCTCACTGCAACCTCTGCCTCCTGGGTTCAAGTGATTCTCCTGCCTCAGCCTCCCAAGTAGCTGGGATTACAGGCACCCGCCACATCACCCAGCTAATTTTTTTTTTTTTTTGAGATGGAGTTTCGCTTTTGTTACCCAGGCTGGAGTGCAATGACGCGATCTCAGCTCACCGCAGCCTCTGCCTCCTGGGTTCAGGCAGTTCTCCTGCCTCAGCCTCCCGAGTAGCTGGGATTATAGGCACGCCCCACCATGCCCAGCTAATTTTTTGTATTTTTAGTAGAGACGGGGTTTCACTATGTTGACCAGGATGGTCTCGATCTCTTGACATCATGATCCACCTGCCTCAGCCTCCCAAAGTGGTAGGATTACAGGCATGAGCCACCGTGCCTGCCCTAGTTTTTGTATTTTTAGTAGAGACAGGGTTTTACCATGTTGGCCAGGCTGGTCTGGAACTCCTGACCTCAGAATATCCACCTGCTTTAGCTTCCCAAAGTGCTGGGATATGTGAGCCACTGTGCCTGGCCTGTTTTTTTTTTTTTTTTTTTTTTTTGAGACAGAGTCTCCCTCTGTCACCTAGGCTGGAGTGTAGCAGTATGATCTCGGCTCACTGCAGCCTCCACCTCCTGGATTCAAGCAATTCCCAGGCCTCAGCCTCCCAAGTGGCTGGGATTACAGGTGTGTGACATCTCACCTGGCTGGCTAAATTTTGTATTTTTGGTGGAAATGGGATTTCACCATGTTGGCCAGGCTGGTCTTGAACTCCTGACCATGCCCCTGTCTCAAATGTTCTGCCCGTCTTGGCTTAAAGTGCTGGGAGTAGAGGCGTGAGTCACTGCACCTGTTCCCTTTTCTTAACTTTTAATAGTATATCAGAGTAGGAAGAATGAGAATAGAAAAAGCTGTCTGATTGCAGAGAAAGCAATCATGCTTTGCTTAGTTAAATTTCTTTTAGTAATACCATCATTCTCTTGGTTAGCTAGGCTTGAAATCGGAGTTGTCTTTGAATCCCACCACACTCTGCTACATTTGGCAAGTATGCTTTATCTGGCTTTCTATTTTCATTTCTCCTGCATTTGATCCACTTTCTGTTCCTGATTTTAGCTTCTGAGGCCAAGACCCCATTATTTCATGATTGTGTTTGTTCTTGTGTCTTTACAGCTTCCTTGTCCACTCAAACTTTTGCTAGCAGATTTTCCTAAATGTATACCTTTAGCGAAGCTTCTGTTGTGCTCTAAGTTTTGTGCTGCCTTTCCTTGGCTTACAGAGAAAAAAGTGTAAACTCCCTTCTCTGACATTTCAAATGGTAATTTATCTGAGAATGTATCCAAGCCACTTGATATAGGTCTTGCAATTTCTCTGTAAAATTTCTCAGTTAATTGTGATATATGTCCATTCTTCTGAACATAGCAGACAACTATCTCCACAGTTTATTTATTTTTGGAGACTGAGTCTCGCTCTGTTGCCCAGGTTGGAGTGCAGTGGTGTGATTTTGTTTTCACTGCAACCTCTACTTCCAGGTTCAAGTGATTCTTCGGCCTCAGCCTCCCGAGTAGCTGGTATTACAGGCATCCGCCACTACACCTGGCTAATTTTGTATTTTTAGTAGAGACAGGGTTTCACCGTGTTGGCCAGGCTGATCTTGAACTCCTGACCTTAGTGATCCATCTGCCTTGGTCTCCTGAAGTGCTGGGATTACAGGCGTGAACCACTGCACTTGGCCAGTTTTTTAAAAAAATACCTTTTATTTGGAAATACACATTTACAGAAGTTACAAAAATATAGTATAAAGAACATCTGGATATCCTTTATTCAGATTCACCCACTTGCTTTATTATTTGCATTGTGCCGTCCTTTCTTTCCTCTTTTTCTACACACACAAACATAAACACACCAATTTTTTAAAAAAACAATTTGAGGGTGAGTTACATATGTTATGCTTCTTTCCCCTAATAGTTCTGTTGTCATTCCTACAAATAGGGTCATTCTCTTATATAACCAATGTACAGTTAATAACTTCATAAATGGACATCAATGAAATCTGCTGCTCATATTCCAGTTTTGTCAGTTAACCTAAGAAATTCTCTTGTAGCATTTTCTATGCTTCCTGTATAGACTTCAGTCTCGGGTCAGGTTCTGCATTCAGTTATTATTTCTCTTTAGTTTCCATTTTCCTGGGCTATTTTCACAGCCTTTATCTCTTATGACATTGACGTTTTTGAAGAATACAACCCTTCTTTAACTCCCTAACTCTCTTTAATGGAGATGTTCATTTTATGTTTGTCTGAAATTTACTTGTGATTAGATTAAGATGTTACGTATTGGCAGGAATACTGCATAGGTAATGTGATACTCGGAGATGGAGTCAAATGACTTCCATCTGTCTTTTATTGTGATGAAAATTTTGATCCCTTGGTCAAGGTGTTGCCAGATTACTCCACTGTATGTTTTTTTTCCCCGCTGCCTCTTTTGCCAAGCAATAAGCAGCCTGTGGGGAAACAATGCGGATATTCTGATTCTTTTCACAGTTTCCTCTAGATTTAGCATTCATTGACTTTTGTCTGATCCAGTTTTTTATGATGATGATTGCAAAATGGTCATTGTTTTCTTTCCAGTGTTCCTTTCACATTACCAGTCAACTCTTGGCCATATACCATAATCAGTTGCCCCATCTATTGGTTATAGATTAATGAATTCCTATTTTTTGAATGGTTTACAGTTAACTTACCCTACTTAATTATTTTGGTTCTCAAATTATCCTAGAAGTTTGGTTAGTGAAGCTCCTGTAAGGGTGCCGCCGTGTCCTTGTGGGGAATAAAAGTTTGAGAGACCAAGATCTCTGAGTACTAGGTGTCCTCGCTGCTTCTGGGCTGTCTGTTCATCTTGACCTTTTTAGTGGATAGAGCTAGGAAATAATATGCATGCTTATACACATACTCATACAGTCATCCCTTACTACCTGAGGGTGATGGGATGAATCTAGGACCCTTGTGTGCATCAAAATCTGTGGATGCCCAAGTTCTTTAAACTATAACGTAGCAATTGTATTTGCATAGAACTCATGTTCAGTTTCTTATATGCTTTAAATCATTTCTAGATTACTTAGAAGACACCTAACACAGTGTAAATACTATGTAGGTTGTCGTTAAACTGTATTTTTAAATTTGTATTTTATTGTTGTATTTTTTTTAAATTTATTTTTTGAGTATTGTTGATTTGGATTTGGATGCAGAATCCACGGATACAGAGGGCTGACTGCACATGTGTTCATTCAAACATGTATATACGTATTTTAGAAATCATGAGTTTATATCAGTATATACATCTTTATCATGTCTACAGGGTTCTTTCTTTGTATCCCATTTTTAATTTTTATGTTCCTTACTATGTGGGAACCCGGACTCTCAACATTAGTACATTTACTCATTTTCCAATCCTCTAATACATCTAAAATAATTTCAGAATTGCTTTTTTCATTTCACTACAATAAACAAACTGAAAATGAGTGGAACATTTGTCTGTAATTCTTTACCCCCCAATTTTACCCAAGACTGAGAGTAAATAGTTAAAATTTAAATTGCTTGGATTAGCCCTCCAAACCCTTTCTCCACTCCACTATTTTTTTTTTTTTTAAAAAACTGAGTTTTGCTGTTTCGCCCAGGCTAGAGTGAAGTGGCGTGATCTCTGCTCACTGCAACCTCTGCCTCCTGGGATCAAGTGATTCTCTTGCCTCAGCCTCCTGAATAGCTGGGACTACAGGTGTGTGCCACCATACCTGGCTAATTTTTGTATCTTCAGTAGAGACAGGGTCTCACCATGTTGCCCAGACTAGTCTCCAACTCCTGATGTCAGGCGATCTCCCCACCTCTGCCTCTCAAAGTGCTGGGATTACAGGCGTGAGCCACCGTGCCTGACCTCCACCCTACTTTTACTTCCGATCTTATTTTCTGTATGATCTAGCTGAGGTATTCATTTGAGCCAAAATTAAGTTTATTTACTTCTTTCCTTATGCTGCTTCCCATTCTGATTTTTATTTTTGTAATATGTAGAATAATATGCTTTCAAAAGTCCAAATGTTACACAAAAGACATACATTGGTTTTGTATCTCTTCCATGCCATTTTTTTCGGAGTTTGGATAGGTAACCCGGTAACCAACTTACATGTTTTCTGTCTTATCCTTTCTGTTTCTTTTTTTGATGTTATCTCTTTTAATTTTTTTTTTTTTACACAAAAGATGGCATACTACGTATATTCTTTTTTTGCTTTTTTCTCCACTTAATAGACATCTCCTGGAAAAATGCCATATCATGCCAAAGAGATCTTTCCCATTCATTTTAATTGTAAAATTTACAGAACATAAAATAGACCTTTTTTTTTAAAAAAAAAAAAGGCGGAGTTTTGCTCTTGTCAACCAGTCTGGAATGCAGGGGTGCGTGTGATCTTGGCTCATTGCAACCTCTGCCTCCTGGGTTCAAGTGATTCTCCTGCCTCAGCCTCCTAAATAGCTGGGACTATAAGCACCCAACACCCTGCCCAGCTAATTTTTGTATTTTCTTTAGTGGAGGTGGGGTTTCACCATGTTGGCCAGGCTGGTCTTGAACTCTTGACCTCAGCTGAGCCATCTGCCTTGGCCTCCCAAAGTGCTGGGATTGCAGGTGTGAGCCACTGTGCCTGACCAGAATATACCATATATATTTTTTTAAGGTGGAGTTTTGTTCTTGCCACCCAGGCGGGAGTGCAATGGTGTGATCTCAGCCCACTGCAACCTCCGCCTCCTGGGTTCAAGTGGTTCTCCTGACAGCCTCCTGAGTAGCTGGGACTACAGGCTGAATTTAATATTTTAGTTGAGATGGGGTTTCACCCTGTAGGCCAGGCTGGTCTTGAAAAAATATACCATTTTTAAGTGTATTGTTATGTGGCATTAAGTACATTCATATTGTTGTGCAACCATCATCATCTTCCATCTCCAGAACCTATCTTCTCAAGTAGAAACTGTATACCTATTAAACATTATCTCCTTAGGTATGAGTTGACAGGTGTGTAAATGCACACATCTCACATTAAGTACTTATTCTCTTTCCTCTAGCCCCATCTCGTTCATTGTTACATAAATGCGTAGTTTTATTTATGCATTTACATGTGCAGATACTTCAGTTTACTGGACTGATTTCTTTTCTTTTCTTTTTTCTTTTTATTTTGAGACAGAGTCTCACTTTGCCAGGCTGGAGTGCAGTGGCGCAGTCTCGGTTCACTGCAGCCTCTGCCTGCCGGGTTCAAGTGATTATCATGCCTCAGTCTGTAGCTGGGATTACAGGCGCATGCCACCACACCTGGCTAGTTTTTGTAGTTTTAGTGGCGACAGGATTTCACCGTGTTTGCCAGGCTAGCCTCGAGCTCTTGATCTCAGTTGCTCCACCTGCCTTGGCCTCTCATAGTGCCGGGATTATAGGTGTGAACCACTGTGCCCGGCTGCAATTTCTTCTAAGTGCTTATTATCTAGGTTGTTGCCAGTGTTTTGTAATCAAAATAATGTTATGGTGAATAACCTTGTAAATATACACCTTCCTAGTTGTGGGGTTATGTCCTTGGGATACATTTCTGGAAGTGGGAGTTGTGGATTGAAGGGTAAATGTATGTCTAGTTTTTTTTTGGATTGTCAAATTGTACTTCATAGATGTTGTGTCACTTTGGGTTCTTACCAGCAGCATATGAGAGAGCCTGTTTCTCCACAGCCATGCTGTAATAGTTATTTCACTTAGCATAACTTTAAAAAGATTCATCCATGTTACTGTATCAGTAGTTTTAATTGCTGAGTAGCATTCCATTGTGTTAATACATCACAACTTGTGTTTTCAGTTTTTGGCTATTATAAATCTGTTATGAACATTCAAGTTTGTGTATATTTGTGTGAATTTTTTTTTTTTTTTGAGACGGAGTTTAGCTCTTGTTACCCAGGCTGGAGTGCAATGGCGCGATCTTGGCTCACTGCAACCTCCGCCTCCTGGATTCAAGCAATTCTCCTGCCTCAGCCTCCTGAGTAGCTGGGATTACAGGCATGCACCACCATGCCCAGCTAATTTTTTGTATTTTTAGTAGAGACGGGGTTTCACCATGTTGACCAGGATGGTCTCAAACTCTTGACCTCGTGATCCACCTGCCTCAGCCTCCCAAAGTGCTGGGATTACAGGCTGGAGCCACCATGCCCGGCCACTTGTGTGAATTTTTTTTACTTCTTGGATACCTGGGAGTGTAATTGCAGGGTGTTAAATATATGCTTGCTTCTATAAGAAATTATGGAACTGTTTTCTAAAGTGGCTGTACCGTTGTATTTTCCATCTGCAACATGTAAGAATTTAAGTTCCACATCTTTTCCACTTAATATAGTCAGTCTTTTTAATTTCAGCTATTCTAATATGGGAATAGTGATATCATATTATGGCTTTAATTTATATTTTCATGATGACTAATGATGTTGAGATTAGTTGCTTTTGCTTATTAAGCATTTCTGTCTGTCTGTCTGTCTGTCTGTCTCTCTCTCTCTCTCTCTCTCTCTCTCTCTCAAACCAAGTTTGAATGTTTTGCCCATTTGAGAAATTTGGTGGTTTGTTTCCTTACAGAGTTGTAAACATTTTTTTTTTTTTTTTTTTTTTGAGACGGAGTTTCACTCTTGTTACCCAGGCTGGAGTGCAATGGCGCGATCTCGGCTCACCGCAACCTCTGCCTCCCGGGTTCAGGCAATTCTCCTGCCTCAGCCTCCTGAGTGGCTGGGATTACAGGCACGTGCCACCATGCCCAGCTAATTTTTTGTATTTTTAGTAGAGACGGGGTTTCACCATGTTGACCAGGATGGTCTCGATCTCTTGACCTCGTGATCCACCCGCCTCAGCCTCCCAAAGTGCTGGGATTACAGGCTTGAGCCACCCGCCCGGCTGAGTTTCATTGGTGGTCAGTGAGAGGAGCACAGTATGTGGTGCCCCTCCAACGGTCTGAGGGACAGTGAACTGGCCCCCTGTGTAAAAAGTTTGGGGACGCCTGCCGTATAGCCTAAGTTTAGGCTATATTTTCTAGGTTTGTTAAGATGCACTCTGTGATGTTTGCACAATCATGAAATGGGCTAAAGACACATTTCTCAGAATGCATCCCTGTCATTAAGCTAGGCATGACTGAACTGATATGTGCTGCAATATGGATGTATTTGAAAACGCTGTGCTAAGTAAAAGAAGCTAGTCACAAAGAACGAGATATTGTATGATGCCATTTATATTAAATGTCCTGAATAGGTAAATCCATAAAGACAAAAATGCCTAAGTGATTGCCAAGGGCAGGGGTGAATGGGTGGGAGGTTGGGTTATACGAAGTTGAGGGGTGGAATGGGAGGAGGGGAAGTAACAGCTAAGGGATGTTGAGTTCTTTTTGGGATAATGAAAATGTTCAATATCCCAATATCTTTTTGGGATAATGAAAATGTTCAATAAAATTGATTACAGTGAGTTACGCAACTCTGAAATATACTTAAAGGCAGTCATGTACTGTAAGCATATGATATGTGAATTATATCTCAGTAAAGCTGTTAAAGAATCTAACTGATGTTTGCAAAACTGTTAAGAGCACCATGATGTCATAAAGAAATTTTATGGAAAAATACTGTTTTCTCATGAATCCAATCTCAAAAGGTTTCCTGTCTCAAACATTGCTAGATTTCAAAAATAACATGTTAATTGCACTCACCTCAATTTTTAAAAAACTTTATTCAGTCTCTTTATAGGGGTTATCCTATAATTATATGGTCAATATAAATTCAAGCAGCATATCTTTTTCATGTGTCAAGAAAGTTTACATTGAAAAGACTGTATTCTTAAAAAGACCATACCCAGATCCATCTCCACTTTTTCTATTTGTTTACTAAACGTTTGTGAGATATTTATGCTGTCTTGCACAGTACCTCCAGGAATCAATTTTTGCGCTCAAGTTTATAAATACAATTTACAAAAATTAAAGTCATAGTCCTGGTGGATCTGCTGTTTAGGACTAGTTAAGTGCAGTAGTTTACAACTAGAAAAGCTCCAGTTATTTTACTTCAGATGATCTGATGGCTTATTCTCTTCTTTTGTATATATTTTTTAAACATTTAAGAGTGTCATCCTCTATGTGAGGAAGACTGCTGACTAGTGATACTGTATTTAAAATGTGGAGGTAATTTGTTTTTATGATGATATGTAGGAGATGATTTTATGATGATATGTTGGTATTTCAGTTTATGCATTTATAGTTTGTTTTGTTTTGTTTTTTGAGATGGAATCTGTTGTCCAGGCTGGAGAGTAGTGATGTGATTTCATCTCACTGCAGTCTCCACCTCTGGGTTCAAATGATTCTCTTGCCTCAGCCTCCCGAGTAGCTGGGATTACAGGCATGCACCACCATGCCCAACTAATTTTTGTATTTTAGTAGAGACAAGGTTTTACTATGTTGGCCAGACTGGTCTCGAACTCCTGCCCGCTTTAGCCTTCCAAAGTGCTGGGGTTACAGGTGTGAGCCACCATGTCCAGCCACATTTATAATTTTAAAAGCTTTCATGTCTTTTAAAACTTGTTTTTGGGAGATGGAGTCATAGTCTGTCACTCAGGCTCTCTAGTGCAGTCGTGTGATCTTGGCTCACTCCAGCTTCCACCTCCCAAGCTGAAACAGTCCTTCCATCTCAGCCACCCAAGTAGCTGGGACTGCAGGCATGTACCACCACACCCAGCTAATTTTTTGTATTTTTGGTAGGGATGGGGTTTTGCCATGTTGCCCAATCTGGTCTTGAACTCCTGGGCTCAAGCTGTCTGCCTTACTTGGCCTCCCAAAGTGTTGGGTTTACAGGCGTGAGCCACTGTGCCTGTAAAAAAAGCCTTAACTATCTTGAATTTAGTTTTGCTCATGTAACAACTTACTGTAAAAGGCAATTTATTTTGAGTATAGTTCACATACTATACAGGGGATGCTTTCAAAAGACAATTTCTATTGATAGTTATATTTTATTATTAAAGTCAAAGAATGTCTTAGTCTGTTTTGTGGTGTTCTGTTACAGCAACAGAAACTAAGTAGTTTATAAAAGAGGTATATTTAGCACAAGATTCTGGAAGCTGGGAGGTTCGAGATCTGGTCAGTTTCTGGTGAGGGCCTTGTTCCATGTCATAACACCATGGTGGGAAAGTGGAAGGGGAAGCAACATGTGTAAAGTGACCAACAAAAGAGGTGGTCTCACTTTATAACAACCCACTCTTTAATCCAAACCTGTGGGAGCAAGAACTCGGGGGAATGAGAAAGGCATTAATCCATCTTAATGACTTAATTGCCTCTTAAAGGCACCACTTCCGAATACCACAACTGCCTCAACATGAGTTTTTGTAGAGAGAAACTATATTCAAACTATAGCAAAGACCAAAGGTTAAGGTGGTTTACTTTCTGCTAAGCTTTTAGGTATAGACATGACAATTGTTAGATTGGTTATATACAGCTTTATAATACTTAATTTTGTAACTTAAGAAATAGAATTGGCCTAAATATCAGCTCAGTAATCTAATAAAAGGTGAACTGCTGTACAAATAGTCCAGTTTGTATCACTGTTAAAAATAAGCCTATCTCCCATGTGCCAAACTTTTAGAGTAATTGCCTTCGTATGATTTTGTCTGTTTCTAAAAACTTGTAATTAGAGTGTGTTTTTGAATCTGTGTAATATTTAACATAAAGCCTGCATAACTTAGAAGTTGATATTGGAATCCCTTAAACTTCTGACCTCAAATAGAATTTGCTTATGTATAACCATTACATGCAGCTCTGGTGGGTTCAAAATTGTGTTTTCTGGGCTTTTGCTCTGTGAAAAATAGTATGCATTGGGCACAAGTACATGACAGCTGACATTTATCAAGGATAACAGGGGGGAGCCATATTCATTTTCACATTTTAAAGCAACTTTGAAAGCTTTGTATGCACACATATGCTCAACACATGTTCCTGAGCTTTACATATATTGCTTGTCATTAATACAAGAAACTAAGTATAAATCTTTAATGAGCTCCATTTATTAAACTTATACTATATGAATACACAAGCATTTTGAAAATCAGCAATGTAGACTACTTGATTCATTTACATGGAATTTATCTTTTATGGTTTCTGTGCTGTTACAGATAATAATGTAACACATTCCAGGTAGCTCTTTTGTTATATTGTTTGATTTGGCCCTTCTTTAATATCTTTACCATAAAATTTTGTCCTATTATAGAAAACTAAATTGTAGAAATTAACTTTCTTTTAAAACTCAACTGTTGGTATATTGCTGTTCTCTTTGCAAAGCTATTTATAAGGCTATTTTACTGGAGGGTGACATAAATAGAATTGGAATGGCATTTTTTTGTCTGGGTTCTTAGCCTTTTAAAGTTTTCTTTAAATTATAACAATTCAAAAAGAATAGAATAAAACTGCAAAGCTCATAATGTTGCCCCAACTTGTTAATTAAAATAGCACCTTTTGTGGTTGGTATAGGTTTCAGATACTGCCACCATTTGGTATATTGATATGCAGATCACGTTGACTTGCTGCAAGGTAACCGGAGACATGCTTTGACTTCAGAAGATAAATTGGCCATGCACAGCTGTAATCCTACTGTCTTTTTATTTCCAGACATGATTTAGTAGTTTAAGGCTGTGATTCCTAGGTGCTGAGAAGAAAGTTGAAATTTATTTTTGTGTATGATAATTTTTACTTGGGTTTCTGTTAAGCGTAGTTTGTGGTTGTGAAGGCACCATGTAAACTGTTGGTGTTTCAGTACTTAAATAGCTCTCTCTTAATTTTATTTGAAAAATGAGAAGCCTAAGTTTCTTTCCATTTTCCTTTTGGCAGTTGGAAAGGAAGCCATTTTATTAAGAGTGATGAATAGTAAGGGACCTTTTTTAAGGCTAGTTACATTGCCAGTGTCTTTACATTAAAAAAAAAAAAATGCAGAGCAATCAGTTATGAACGTTAACATGATTTTTCAGGGGAGAAGTAATCCTTGGTCACTTGTAACCCAAATGCCTTTCCTAATAAGAGTTCTGTTTCTACAAATTCTTTTGACAGAGAAATGTACAGTATCAGAGAGGTTTTTAGGAAACATTTTAAGTGCCTAGCAGAACAATTCAAGAGCACTAACAAAACTTTTCTATTTGAAGGTCTTAGCATCTTTGAGAATTTAGTATTTCTTTTTTTTTTTTTTTTTTTGAGATGGAGTTTCGCTCTTGTTACCCAGGCTGGAGTGCAATGGCGCGATCTCGGCTCACCGCAACCTCCGCCTCCTGGGTTCAGGCAATTCTCCTGCCTCAGCCTCCTGAGTAGCTGGGATTATAGGCACGCACCACCATGCCCAGCTAATTTTTGGTATTTTTAGTAGAGATGGGGTTTCACCCTGTTGACCAGGTTGGTCTCGATCTCTCGACCTCGTGATCCACCCGCCTCGGCCTCCCAAAGTGCTGGGATTACAGGCTTGAGCCACCGCGCCCGGCCAGAATTTAGTATTTCTTAAGAGACATCTCTTAAATTCTCTCGTAGGTACCAAGATTTAGACAATTTGCTTAATTTATTCAGCTAATGAAATGAGAGAGTTCCCTGACTCCCCCGCTTCACAACCTTGCAGGACTTGCCAGCAGGGCTGTGGCTCATCTGTTCTGCTCTCAAACCCCTTTTGGGAGGGGAAGCATGCATACGGGCAGGTGTAGGAACCGGGGTGAGTGCCTCTGGGCACTGTCCTCGTGGCAGTGTCTAGGGGTGGGAGCCTGCAACTCTCAAAGCCCAAGTGGGCATGTGTACAGTATGTTCTTTTAGCTTTGCTGCCGACCGTGGATGGCTTAAGTGTTAAATAGCTCAGAGCCGTCTTGGTACTCAGGTCCTTGTCTGGCATCCAGGAAGTATCAGGTCACACATGGACTTGAGGATGGTGAATGCTGGGATTTTATTGAGGGATGGAAATACCTGTCAGGGGGATGGATGAGGAACTGGAAAGGTGATGGAGTGGGAAGATGATCTTCCCTTGGAATTTGGCCATCCAGTGGCCCATCTCCTCTCTGACTGTCCTCAGCTGAACTCCTCTCAGTGTTCACATGTTCCTTCTCTTCTCTCCTCTGCTGCACCATTCTCCTCTTCTGCTCTTCTATCTGCTTCGTCGTGGAGCCAGGGCTTGAGGTTTATATAGGTACAGGATATGGGAGTGTGGCTGGTCAAAAGGCAACTTTTAGGCACCGAGACAGGAATGCTTGTTCTCATTTAGGGTTGTGGATTTCCAGGCTTGAGGGTAGGGCCTTTGCCAGGGAACTGCCCTTTTCTCCACAGTATTACCCTGTCTCCTGTCTGTATCAGTTATATAGGAATTAGAAAACATGAGTATCTTTTATTGTAAACTAGGTTGTAGACCTAGTTACTTTTTAGTTAAGAGGCCAAATTCTGCTTTTCTTAGTAACCTTGATTCTGTCTGTAATGGTTCTTGAGGGACCCATTTTTCAAGAGCTTTGCCAACATCTCTGAGGTTTTGTTTTACCTATGATTTTTAATACTTGAATAACTTTGTAAGGGTGATGGATGTCTATTTTAGAGAAGGTGAAATTGAGGTTAAGAGATACAAATTTGGTAAGATCATGCTGGGCTCAAATCAGCTCTCAATTCTGTGTTTTTCCCTCTCTTCACTATGCTTCATTTGAGTTGGATCCATCTTTTTTTTTTTGTTCAATGATGATGATGTTGATGTGTGTGTGTCCAGTCTAGGAATTAACCTTGTTTAATGATTCTTGGTTTCAGACAAGTATCCCATGTCCATCCAGAGTTTGGCCATGGATAATTGATGATACTGTCTTTTCAAATTCTTATTAATTCGTGAAAGCTTACAGTTCTTTTAACATCCATTTATTCTTGTTTCTTTTCTTTTTAAATTGAGACAAGAGTTTGTATTTATTTTTATTTTTTTGAGACAGAGTTTTGCTCTTGTTGCCCAGGCTGGAGTGCAGTGGTGCAGTCTGGGCTCACTGCAGCCTCTGCCTCCCAGGTTCAAGCGATTCTCCTGCCTCAGCCTCACGAGTAGCTGAGATTTTAGGTGCCTGCCACCACACCCAGCTAATTTTGTATTTTTAGTAGAGACGGGGTTTCACCATGTTACCCAGGCTGGTCTTGAACTCCTGATCTCAGGTGTTAAGCCCACCTCAGTCTCCCAAAGTGCTGGCATTACAGGCGTGAGCACCGCAAGTCTCTTCCATTTCTTTTTATCATTTTTAATGGCTTTCAATTATTACTGTAAAAATAGAGGCTGGGCACGTGGCTTGCGCCTGTAATTCCAGCACTTTGGAAGGCCGAAGTGGGCGGATCACCTGAGGTGAGGAGTTCGAGACTAGCCTAACATAATAAAACCCGTCTCTACTAAAAAATACAAAAATAACCTCGTATATAGAGTACTTTATTTCCTGTGCAACTGCTATTGATAATACCTTTTTTCACCTTCCTTTCAGAAGTTTTTTGTTTGGTTTCCGCCTATGAGACTTTTTTTGTTTCTACCTATGAGCCTTGCTTTTGGTTCTCTTATCTTGGGCATGATTTGATTTCCTGACTGCCTTTGCTTGTTTCTTGTCCTAGAGCTCAGTTGGGTTCATGGTTATTAGTTTATTACTTTATGTTTTCCCTCTGTTATGGTCCACAAATATGTTTGTCATGTTTGAGCATAACTGTGTCTTTTGAAGTTAATACAAAATTTGTATTTAATCTGTCATTGTTTAGAGCAAGGGGATAAGGTGTTGTTGATTGATAGCAGCATTTCTCTGTTATCCTATCCAGAAGTCTCCATGTTCTTTTGATCTCACAACATGGCTTGTTTGTATAAACTACCTGCAGTTAGTAGGTACTAAAGCATCTGTTTATTTACTTACTTATCTGTTTACTTTATTAACACCACACCTGGCTAAATTTTTTTTTTTTTTTTTTTTTTTTGTGTGTGTGTTTTGTAGAGACAGGGTCCTGCTGAGTTGCCCAGGCTGGTCTTGAACTCCTGGCAAGTGACCCTCCTACCTTAGCCTCCCAAAGTATTGGATTACAGGCATGAGTCACTGCTTCTAACCCTAAAACATTATTACGTGAATGCGGAGTATCTTGGAGAAGCCAGACCAGTTTCAAGCTCTCGGCCTCAATCTTAATCTGATACAGTGGCTCTCAACATGTGGTGCATGGACCCCTAGAAGTTCCTGAGAATTTTAGGGGTCTGCATGGTTAAGACTGTTCTCCTAATAATGCTAATGTGTTATTTGCTATTTTCATCCTGTTGATGTTTGCACTGATGGTGCAAAAGCAGTGATGCATAAAATTGCTGACACCTTACCATGAATTAGGGCAGTGGCACCAGACTCCATTAGGTAGATGTTACATTCTTCATTGGCATGAGCTCATAAAATAATTAAAAAAAAAAATCAGTTTTCCACTTAGGATTGTCTATGATGAAGCAGCGACATTGTTCATCTCTACCCTTAAGCTTTTTTGTTTTAATATTCTGTGTGATGAGAATGGAAAATGTGCACAAAGACTTCAGCCTACCAAAGTATGATGGTTGTCTCCAGGAAAGGCACTTGTACAGTTGTTTGCAAGTCCTTTTTTCATGGAACACCGTTTTTACTTGAATGAATGACAAACCACGGCTATTGAATCTTGGTTATTTGTAGACTGTCTTGAAATTGAGGGGGGTGGACCTATCACTACAGGGAAAACATCTGACTGTATTAGTTGACAGTGATAACATTTGAGCTTCAGGTGAAATAATAAGTGAGTAAACTTGAGTCTGCCATCATGAACATGACAGCTTTTTATTTCCTGATGAGAGAGATGGTGACATTTAACGAATATGGGTTAAAAAAAAAATAGTATAATGAAATGTACCAGCATTTGGAAGATCTACTTAAACTGAATGAACTTGTATTATCTAAATGACCAGTGTTTGATTATACAGTGATGCTTGGGTTAAAGATCGGTTCAGAGTGCAAGTTAGATCCAATGCATTTTAATGAGACAGCATGAAAATTCATTTATATGGTTTCAGATTCCACTTTGCAACTGTAGGAGACTAGACTATGCCCTAAAATATGCCTGTTTGGTGTAAGAATTATTTTGAGACACAGGAGAAGTTCTGAAAACAGAGTAGAAGTTACCCTTTTATAAGGGAAAATTTGTATCTATGAAGGAAATCTCACTTGTAAGAGTGTCTTCCTCATTACCGGGAAAAGGATGATTCAATCACTAGAAACTTATCAATGGAGAAGGCATAGACTTAAATCTATATAACAAGCCTTACTGTTGTTTACCATGCTTTTCTTGGTCACCTCTCCATAACCATTGCCCCCTAGCCCCCGTGCCCTTCTTTCTTTGTTTCAGCTGAAGATGGCATTTAAGTCTGAATTCTAAGCCGGCTCTTAGAAATGAACAAATTTACTCATTTCTCTGGGTATCTCTCATGATATATGAGGTATACTTACTATATTTCTGAATTTCTTTTGTTACTTTGTCTTTTGTTAAGGGGTCTGTCCCAACTAAGAACTCAGATAGGGTAGAGGGAAAATTATGTTTTTCTTTTCTATAAAACTAACCTTTAAGAAATTACCATTTGCTTTAATGTAATAACCAGAAATAATATCCATAAGTATTTATAAAAGGCTATTAAAGTAATCCTTCCTTTTTGGCTTTGTGAGGGCAGATTTTCTTCATATCCTTTAATCAAAATTGTACCAGGTTGAATGCAGAAGTAAATAATTGCTTTCTATTAAGTCAGCTAATTATTTACAAATATGTAAACACTGTCAATGTTCTTATATTGTTTCAGAATTTCTTTTGTGCAAAAATTGTTATTTATTTTAATATATGATGGGCTTTAAAAAGTGAATGAGGGCCAGGTGTAGTGGCTCACAGCTGTAGTCCCAACACTTTGGGAGGCCAAGATGGACAGATCACCTGAGGTCAGGAGTTTGAGACTGGCCTGGCCAGCATGGTGAAACTCTGTCCCCCATCTCTACTAAAAATACCAAAATTAGCTGGGCATGGTGGTAGTGGCGGTAGGTGCCCGTAATCCCAGCTAATCGGGAGGCTGGGGCAGGAGAATTGCCCGAACCTGGGAGGCGGAGGTTGCAAACTCCTTCTCAAAAAAAAAAAAAAAGTTGATGAGTGTAAGTGTGGTGGTTCATGCCTGTAATTCCGACAGTCTGGGAGACTGAGGTGGGAGAATCGCTTGAGTTTACGAGTTTGCGACCAGCCTGGAAAACATACAAAGACCTTGTCTCTACCAAAAAAAAAAAAAAAAAAAAATCAGCTGGACATCGTGACATATGTCTGTGGTCCCAGCTACTTGGGAGGCTCAGGTGGGAGGATTACTTCAGCCCAGCAGATTGAGGCTGCAACGCGCTGTGATTGCATCACACTGGACTCCATTGTGGGCAACAGAGCTGAGACACCCTGTCTCACAAAAGTGAATGTTTGTAAGTTTTAATTTCTAAAATAGTGAATACTGACATAACCCACATAGCAGAAGTTATTACAGGTTTCCAGTTTTCAAGAGATAAAGAAATCCTGAGATCAAAAGGCTTGAGATCTAGTGAATTTGGTTGGAACTCTAGAAACATTTGACTTAAACCTTTCACCTTGCTGTATTGGATGTCTTGTAGCACATCCAGTTCCTCCTACAGCTGCTTCTGTTCTGTGCTGCAACTGAACCCCAGCCTGGGCAACAGAGCTGAGACCCTGTCTCAAAAAAAAAAAAAAAAAAAAAAAAGTTACTGTTTCTAAGTTTTAATTTCTCGGCTTTATTTATTTATTTTTATTTTTTTGAGACGGAGTTTCACTCTTGTTACCCAGGCTGGAGTGCAATGGCATGATCTCGGCTCACCGCAGCCTCTGCCTCCTGGGTTCAGGCAATTCTCCTGCCTCAGCCTCCTGAGTAGCTGGGATTACAGGCACACGCCACCATGCCCAGCTAACTAAGTTTTAATTTCTAATGTAGTGAATACTGACATAACCCACATAGCAGAAGTTAAATACGGAGAAGTTCTGAGGTAACCAATCTGAAGTTTGGCCAATTTGAGAGGCATTTAGTTGTTAACCTGAATCTACTTCTTTTATTAGTAAGAACCAGATCTACTACCGAGATTTAGGACTTTGAATACCTATATAACATTATAGGCTACGTCTGGTACTCAGTTGTTTCTGTTTCTGAATCACAGATTAACCATTAATTTTTTTTTTTTTTTTTTTTTAAGACAGAGTCTTGCTCTGTTGCCAGGCTAGAGTGCAGTGGTGCGATCTTGGCTCACTTCAACCTTCGCTTCCTGGGTTTAAGCAATTCTCCTGCCTCAGCCTCCCGAGTAGCTGGGACTACAGGCATGCGCCACCACTCCCAGCTAATTTTTGTATTTTTTAGTAGAGATGGGGTTTCACCATATTGGCCAGAATGGTTTCGATCTCTTGACCTCATGATCCACCCACCTCGGCCTCCCAAAGTGCTGGGGTTACAGACATGAACCACCGTTCCCGGCCACCATTAATTTTAAGTAAAGATGTTTTGTAGCATATAATACAGTTGCTGATGATTTACTTACTAGTTTGTTAATTGCTGACACTGAGTCATCAGCTCCTTGAAGGCAAAATACCTTGTCTGTTTTGATCAACAATTCATCCACTCCAAGCACTTGGCATCAGGGATACGATTTCTTTTTTCTATGTGGACAACACCCAATATGTTGAACAGTGACCACAAGATACTTGCTGAAGTAGGTTTTGGTTTTAACCAGTTTAGGTGCATGAATGATTTTATAGAAGTTCATAATAAAGTTTTGTTGCCTCAAATATTCTCTAATAGTAATGCATAGACTTCATTTACTAGACATGCATAGGCAGGTTTTGTGAAGTACAGAAAAAAAGGTCTTTCAAGTAATGGATCATGAAACTAACCTTTGAACAGCAACAAAGAAAAAAACCAAGCTATGTTGTATTTTATTTTTTATTATTATTTGAGATGGAGTCTCGCTCTGTTGCCTGGTCTAGAGTGTAATGGCACAATTTTGGCTCATTGCAACCTCTGCCTCCCAGGTTCAAGTGATTCTCTTACCTCAGCCTCCCTTGTAGCTGGGATTACAGTTGCCCGCCACCATGCCCGGCTAATTTTTGTGTTTTTAGTAGAGAGAGGGTTTCACCATCTTGGCCAGGCTGGTCTTGAACTCCTGACCTTGTGATACACCCGCCTTGGCCTCCCAAAGTGCTGGGATTACAGGCATGATCCACCACACCCAGCCAATAATTTTAAAATAGAATTTAATCACCAGGCTTATTATTTTTTAATGCTGTATTTTAAATTGAGTGATATGCATCTCCTCTTGTTTTCAGTATTTTATATTTTTACTTACTGCACATTTCTTCCCTGAAACAATCTTGACCTAATGGTGTAAGTTTTTAGCTCCACGTAATACAGTAGCTATTTTTTGGAGAGGAATGGAGAGGGTCAGGATTTTTATTGAATTTCAGTTCTGATACCTTTCAAACTTTTTACTAGTGCCACCCCACCCTCCAGAAAACAAATAATGTTGAGAGCTTTTTTTCTTTTTTGACTTTTTGATGTATATTTTCTTATTTGTTATTGGTATTGTTGTCATCATTAGATGAATAATGGCTTTGGAGATTTATTTGAAAAGACAAATTTTGTTATCAGACACAAATTTTATTCTAGGGATATGGAAACTGTTGTTGTTGTTGTTTTGAGATGGGGTCTTGCTCTGTTCCCCAGGCTAGAGTGCAGTGATTATGGTTCACTGCAGACTTTACCTCCTGGGCTCAGGTGATCAAATGCAGCCAAATTCAAGTTTATGAAACTCAGACTTAAGTCTATTCTTGTATATGAGTTAGATTCAGTGTATTAAATTTAGAAGTCAGTGTAACCTTTAAAACAAAAGTTACCCCGCTAGTTAGTATGCTGTCAGGAGAGGGTAATTTGATTTAGGTTTAGATGGAATTGGCTTCCTTAACTCCCGATGCACAGTGTATATCTGTGAACTTCAACTCTGTTGCTCATGTAGAGATTGAGAGGTCTCCTGGCAACAAGCTTCCAGTTGCAGCTAACACCTGTGTTGGCTAATTGGTATGCCCAGTTCTGGTACTAGAGTCTCTGGGGAGTTTATATTTGAATTCAACTTCATCAGGTTTAGAATGGAACATAAATGTGCAAGAAGGGAGAAGAAAATGAAACCTTGTGCATAAAATAATTTACATTCAGATGCTTTTCTGTTCAATTTATATATTAAAAATAGGATGTTTTACTTTATTGTTCCTTGCTACCCCTTCACCCAATATGCTGGCATTATAAAGGAAAGGTAATGGAGAAGATATTACCAAGAACTGAGGTTATACTATTTTCTTGTATATATCTCCACCAAGGTAGTTTCTTGTAGACACCATGTGTATGTTTTGTTTCTAAAAACTGTAGGCTCTGGCCGGGCTCGGTGGCCCAAGCCTGTAATCCCAGCACTTTGGGAGGCCGAGGCGGGTGGATCACAAGGTCAAGAGATCGAGACCATCGTGGTCAACATGGTGAAACCCCGTCTCTACTAAAAATACAAAAAAAAATTAGCTGGGCATGGTGGCACGTGCCTGTAATCCCAGCTACTCAGGAGGCTGAGGCAGGAGAATTGCCTGAACCCAGGAGGCGGAGGTTGCGGTGAGCCGAGATCGCGCCATTGCACTCCAGCCTGGGTAACAAGAGCGAAACTCCGTCTCAAAAAAAACCAAAAAACAAAAAACAAAAACAAAAACAAAAAACTGTAGGCTCCTGGCTTTCCTATTTGTTGTGTTCATACGATTCTCTCTTTTTAAAAACACTTATCAAATTTAATTGTTTTTATGATTTCCTGTTCTGCTAGCCTGAGAGTTCTAGAAGTTGGTAGTGTCATTTTATCTCTGTTTTCTGGGCCTAAAATGATTCTAGGCATGCAAAATGTGTAAGTTGAAATGGAATTAAATTGGGGGGGGAAAAAAAGGTGAGAGATTGCATTATAGTTTATTGTACACAATATAATAGCAAATTATCAGCCACAAAACAAAGTGATAGAAAAATTTGCCTCTCTCTGACAGAGGATGAAGCAGCAGAGGAAAAATAAGTAAATAAATTTAAAAAAAATTCCTTCTCTTTCCCCTCCTGCTTTGTCTCCTCACAGCTCTTCCTTACCAGCGTAGAAGGTAAACAAAGGTAGGAGATACTAACTAGACGAGTCATCCACTTAGGGAGGAAGCTTTTATAACAGTTCCATGTTTATGAACTTGTCTCTTCCCTGTCTTCCCCTGTCCCTTACATACATGTTATAATTCTCTTCAGTCCTTTTCTCCATGGTACCAGTTCTCTTGGAGCTCCACTTATTTTATTAATAAGGGTATGGACGGATTGAAACAAAGAAAGTTAAGAAACTTGTTGATATTTTTAGACTAGAGAAAAAACCTTGTGAGATTAAGCCCTTGTATTAACTAGTGGTGGTTATTTTCTAAGTTGTCTGATGAGGAATGTCAGTTTGGGTAGAACTTTTATGTATGACTGTCTCATTCTTCCCAAGAACTTGTTTTTTTCTGATTGGCTTGAGCAGTCTCTGCTTTTGCCTTGTACTTGAAACCAGTTTTTAATAAACCAGTTTTTAATAATCCACAGCTGTTTGAAAAAATTTCCTTAAGTTGCCGTGATTCTCAAGAAATACAGCAAACCTCTCTCTAATTAGTGTATTTAATCATACCTTGTATAAGTTAGGGAAACAAGCCTGATGGATAAACTAAATTACTGCTGGGATAGTTAAGTAGCTTCACCATTTAATCATAGCAAACCCAAGAATAACAATATTTGACTGACCATTTTAGGCTATTGTTTGTACTTTCCGATCTCAAATTTTCCGCTTGCTGTGTGAGCCACTGCCCATCTCAAGTGGCAGTAAGGGCCATGGATAATATTCGAACACCACCAAGGGCAGTTCAGTGACATTGGAGGATAGTGGTTAGGTAAGGTGCTTGAAGGGAGCATTAGTATCTGCTGAGTTTGAGCAACTCCTTGCCCCTGTCCCTGATAGTGCATGCCCCTAAACTATGGTTGTCATAACCTCTCAGTGTTCTTACAGATAAGCTGAGAAATTTTCTGGCTAACTAGTTGGATATAGTTATAGTTGGATATACTTTGGTTGGATATATAACCAAAACAAGTTATAATAAATGACTTGTTTTGGTGGGTGGGGGGAATAAAACGCCCAAGAAACATTTGATACATATTTTGTTGGTTATGAAGTCTGAAAACATATTGTAGTTCCAGCTCTGCCATCCAGAATATGTATGATCTAGTGGAAAGTTATTTAGCCATTTTGCTATCTGTAAAATGGAAATATAGTAATACATACTCTGGAGGGTCATGGTAAATAAATTACCCAGTATATTTGAGATGTCTAACATTGTACTGCCACAAAATTATCTACTTATTTCTGCCTTATTAATTTAGTTGGTCTCTATGTGAATTTAGATTTACTGGATAACCCATCTCCTATTTTGGCACAGTGTAGCCTTTCTTACGTCCCCAAAATAACTTCTTGCTTGCCTAATGAACACTGGTAGTGTTGATTGATATCTTTTCCTTTTGGACAGGGAGTATTTCCTGTATCCTTGTTCATTTGGCCAATTTGCTATGTGTAATGAAGCATTTTGCCTCTTGTCTTAATCCCAAATAACCCAAAGTAAAGCTGATTAGGGCTGCTAAGCCGTAAACCGAAATTGTCATGGTTTTTGAGCTAGCAAGTATAATTCTTTGCTGCCTTTTAGCTTTAATAATTAGTTATTCCTTGAAAGTTCGTTTTCTAGCAATTTATTATACATTCTGTTAATGTCTAAGCTTCAACATGTTCATAGCTTGTTATGTATAGAAAGGTCTACAGTACTTATAGGAAACATTCTATCCAGTTTTTTAAGATACTTGTCATTTTAAATCTTACTGATGTACTTTGGACTTTTTCATATAATATAGAAATAGCATTAGCTTTTGATAGCATTGAAAGATATTCTAATTGTTACTATTCTATATTAAAGTAATTGCGGCTGGATGCGGTGGCTCACACTTGTAATCTCAGTTATTTTGGGAGGCCAAGGCGGGTGGATCATCTGAGGTCAGGAGTTTGAGACCAGCCTGACTAATATGGTGAAACCCTATCTTTACTAAAAATAGAAAAATTAGTCGGGTGTGATGGTGTGCGCCTGTAGTCCCAGCTGCTTACTGGGGAGGCTGACACAGGAGAATTGCTTGAACCCAGGAGGTGGAGGTTGCAGTGAGTGGAGATTGTGCCACTGCACTCTAGCCTGGGTGACAGAGTGAGACTCTGTCTCCAAAAAAAAAAAAAAGTAATTGCATAGAATATATTGCTTAAATGCAGTCTTAAAGTGTGCATTACCATATTAAATACATTTAAGTTGTGTAGCATGGGACTTTTTTTAGTAGAAACATTTTAGATGAGGAAAATAATTGTTAAATGGCTTATGGATTTGGGTGGTAGAGTTTATACTGAAAGATTGACTTGGTTTTAGCCTTTAAATTCTGATAAAATGAAAAGTTCCTCACTATAGTTCTTTTCTATACTGTGGTACCAGGGCCTTGAAAAGGCCTCTGAGACTGGATTGTGTATCTTCTTGTAAGTGCATTAGAGGTGCATTGGAAACTTCAAAATATGGATGCATCTCACTATTTGAATGTATGATACAATTTCGGGAGGACAGATTACTTGGGGGCAAGTACATATTGTGGTCCTAATTTCTTTTTCTATTCAACTATAGGTGATAATATCTAATTGTAGGGAGTCAGAATTAAGAAGGGACTCAGTGCTAATAGACTTTTTTTTTTTTTTTTGAGACAGAGTCTGACTCTGTCATCCAGGTTGGAGTGCAGCGGTGTGATCTCTGCTCACTGCAACCTCTACCTCACAGGTTCAAGCAATTCTCCTGCCTCAGCCTCTTGAGGATCTGGGACTACAGGTGCACACAACTACACCTGGCTAATTTTTGTGTTTTTAGTAGAGATGGGGTTTCACCATGTTGGCCAGGCTGACCTCAGATGATTCACTTCAGCCTTCCAAAGTGCTGGGATTATAGGCATGAGACATTGTGCCTGACCTATACTGTTCTTATAGTCAAACTTATTGTGAGGCTGTTCTGCTATATATTATTTCCCCTTTGAAGATGGCTTTTAACAACTCTGTATATTCTCCACACTAGATGGGTTGTAGTTTATGATGTAAAAATGTAAGCTGGTCTCAGGTAGTCATTGATCCATGTTTCTTACCCCTTACGAACTTCATGGTATTGGTACATGCCTTGTTCCCGTCTCATCTTCATTCTTGACTGTTGATTGAAAGTGATATAGATCTAGTGTGTCTGTGGTAGGCATTTTCCTTTTATGTCTTAAAATAAATAAGTAATCTACCAAACTGAATAATGTATCCTCTCAGTAAGAAGGAGACAAGTGCGGCAATGAAAACAAATGCCATTTTTGATTTTTTGTTTATAACTAAGATTAATACTAAATAGAAAACTGTACCTGAAGTGTTTGTCATAGACATCTGTGCTCAGGAATTACATTATCATATATACTGAAATTATTATTTTGGGGACCAGAAATGGCTTTATTCCTCATATTGAACATTTTTGTCAGTTTAATGAAATTCAGGATATGTTTGCTCTACTTTGCTTTTTGTTGTGAAACACTTTGTCATTTACTCTTAGACATTGTGGTGTCTTACACATATGTACAGTAAATGTACTTCAGGTTTGTCCATGTCTGAGTAAGAAATACAAGTCTGTCAAACCTGTTCCTAAAAAGCCAAGATAGAAACTGGGCATGGTGGATCACACCTGTAATCCCAGCACTTTGGGAGGCCGAGGTGGGCAGATCAGTTGAGGTCAGGAGTTTGAGACCAACCTCGCCAACATGGTGAAACCCTGTCTCTATTGAAAATACAAAAATTAGCTGGGCGTGATGGCTCATACCTGTAATCCCAGCTACTCAGGAGGCTGAGGCAGGAGAGAATCAATTGAACCCGGGAGGCGGAGGTTGCAGTGAGTTAAAATTGTGTCACTGCACTCCAGTCTGGGTGACAGAGTGAGAATCCATCTCAAAAGCAAAACAAAACAAAAATAAATATTTTATATCTTGTGTAATTATAGCTTCATGTTTACGTAAACACTATTTTCATGACTTTATTTTCTTCTGGTACTTTTTTCTTTTTCTTATTTTTTAATTTATTTTTTTGAGATGGAGTTTCGTTCTTGTTGCCCAGGTTGGAGTGCAATGGCACAATCTTGGCTCATTGCAACCTCTGCCTCCTGGGTTGAAGTGATTCTCCTGCCTCAGCCTCCTGGGTAGATGGGATTACAGGCATATGCCACCACACCTGACTAATTTTGTGTTTTTGATAGACACGGGGTTTCCTATGTTGGTCAGGCTGGTCGAACTCCCAACCTCTCATGATCCACCCGCCTTGACCTCCTAAAGTGCTGGGATTACAGGCATGAGCCACCGTGTCCAGCCTTCCGTTAGTATCTTTTTGGATAATTAGGATTGGACTCTGTGAATGAGTAAATTTGGTAGCAGGATGATTGCACAGGCTTATGTGTACAGGATAGCTTGTTCTGCGAGATCAAGAGAAAAAGCTGCATGTGTCTGTGGACATATGTAGAAATATTTAGGTTTCATTATATGCACATAAACATTGACTTAACACAAATGATATGTATGCATTTCTGGTTTAAACTGATAAATTGTGCTTTACTAATTTTTTTTTTGCATATTAAGAGTTGTCATGGCTTAGTTTTTCTGTTGATTTAATTTGTGCTGCCAGAATTTATTGTAACTGTATGTCGACTGTAGAAGTAAACATTTAAAAAGTTTAAAGCAGTAGAATTGCATTGGATGATTGTTATAGATCAGAATAAAGAAAACTTCTAAAATATGATTTAGTAGGTTGAATGTTGCTTTTATATTTATTCAATACTTATTCAAGACATTTATTAACCACCTGTTATGTGGTAGGCCCCTTACTCTGAACTGAGTATTCAACTTATATTTAACACCAAAGAATGGAAATAATGTTGAGAATATAGGCTAAATTATATATTTCAAATTAAAGAAGTACTGTTATCTGTGGAATAGTTTCTCCATTCATTTTCAGGTAGTATTCAGTTTATATACAAAAGCCAAAGTAAGGAAATTATATCTAGAATGTGGAATAAATTCTATCTTTATTTTTGAGATGAAGTCTTGCTGTCGCCAGGCTGCAGTGCAGTGGCTTGATCTCAGCTCACTGCAACCTCACCTCCCAGGTTCAAGTGATCCTCCTGCCTCAGCCTCCTGAGCAACTGGGACTACAGGTGTGTGCCACCATGCCCAGCTAATTTTTGCATTTTTAGTAGAGACGGGGTTTCACCATGTTAACCAGGATGATCTTAATCTCTTGACCTTGTGATCCGCCTGCCTCAGCCTCCCAAAGTGCTGGGATTACAGGCATGAGCCACCATGCCCGGCCTATATCTTTAAAATAAAGAAATGTAGGTTGTGTGTGGTGGTTTATACCTGTAATCCCAGCACTTCGGGAGGCCAAGGCAGGCAGGTAACTTGAACCCAGAAGTTCATGACCAGCTTGGGCAACATGATGAGATCTTCTTTCTCCAAAAAATACAAAAATTAGCTGGGTGTGGTGGTGCTCACCTGTTGTCCCAGCTGCTTGGGATGTTAAGGAGGGAGGACTGCTTGAGCCTGGGGAGCAGAGGTTGCCATGAGCCAAGATCATGCCACTATGCTTCATCCTGGATGACATACTAAGACTCTGTCTTAAAAAAAAAAAAAAAGTTCTTACTCAATGGATTGCCATTCAATTTAAAAATAACCTTTGAAAGAAATGTAAAATAAAATATAAAACCCATTATTGAGACATAGCAAGAATTATTCTATTTTTGTACTTACTGAATGGAATTACTATTCTTTTTAATCATTATTTATTATTGTTACTGTTTTTAAGAGACAGTCTCATTTGGTTGCCCAGGCTGGAGTGCATTGGTGTGACCATAACTCACTGCAGCCTCAAACTCCTGGGCTCAAGCAGTCCTCCCGTTTTACTCCTAAGTAGTTAATACTATAGGTGCGCACCATGATGCCTGGCCAATTTAAAAAACATTTTTTTAGAGATGAGGTGTTACTATGTTGCACAGATTGGTCTCGAACTCAAGTGATCCTCCTGCCTGAGCCTCCCAAAGCACTGGGATTACTCGAGCTACTCTTTTGAAAATTGGAAAATCAAAACGGAATATACCTTTAAGCTTAAAATTCTTTTATTTGAGGATAATTTTAAACTTAAAGCAAAGGTTTCAAGAAAATAGTACAAAGAATTTTTAAGTTTCTCACTTCAGTGGGATTCATGTAGTGTCAACTCCCTTCCTCATCCTTGCCCTGCCTGTTCATTCACTCATTAAATATGCACTTTTCTTAACCATCTGAGGTTAATTTGCATGTGTAATAGCCTCTTACTCCCAAATATTATACTAAGTATATCGGTCTCTTAAATAATGGTAGCTCATATATCAACTTAAGTAGATTGAATATTGACAACGTTAGGTAAAAGGTAAATACTTTTACCTATTGTCCATATTCCAATTTTGTCAGTTGATCCAATAATATTCTTTATAGCATTTTCTTCCCCCCAGTGTGCAGGATTCAGTCTAGGATCAAATATTGCATTTAGTTGTAATTTCTCTTATAGCGTCCTTTAAAATCTGGACTGTTCACAGACTTTGTCTTTTATGACATTAACACATTTGCAAATATAGTACCCTTGAGATTGTGTGATCTGACTGTGCTTAAAAGTCATAATAGTGAGCCACCACTAGTAAAAGTTATTTTAAGTCATTTTCTCTCCTTCATTTAAACTTGTCATGGGGAAAAAACAAATATTTAAATAATCTCAGCTTTTTAGCTTTTCCATTTTACAACCAAAATTATAGAATGAATTTCCTTGGTAATTAATTCTATTTAGTGAAGCTGTAAAGACAATGTTGTAATCTATGTTTTCTGATTTATGTTATGATCATGTGATTTTTAAATTTCTAACTTTTTGGGTTTTTTGCTGTTGATTTTTTTAAATTTAAAGCTACACCTTTGAAGTTTGCTCAGCATCTTGGCTAAATGTTTTGATTTTGTATAAATCTGTCTTCCTTCTTGGTATCATTCTGCCACCTAGTGGAAATTTGTGTCCACCAGCATATGTCTGAGAGTTTAGCTGGAATGCAAGATATATTTTAATATATAAAAAATAGTTTAGAATTAATTGTTATGATTCATTGGTTGACATTTTATTCTTTACAACAGTGATTGTCATGTCCTAAGCCAAAGTTTAGTCAAGATAAAATTCTTAGTAAACGAAGGCTTAGTAGATGTCTTAAATTGTTACTGAGTAATCTGAGTGTTAAAACCTGCTCATCTTTCTCAACAAGTACTCCATATTTATCTTCTTCATCAGTGAAATTTTAATGAAAGCATACTATTTTTCCATCAACTATTTTTATTTTATTTTATTTTATTTTATTTTATTTTATTTTATTTTATTTTATTTTTTTTTGGAGACCGAGTCTAGCTCTTGTTGCCCAGGCTGGAGTGTAGTGGTGCCATCTTGGTTCACTGCAACCTCTACCACATGGTTCAAGTGATTCTCCTGCCTCAGTCTCCTAAATAACTAGGATTACAGGTGCCTATCACCACATCCGGCTAATTCTTGACGTTTTGGGAGAGACAGGGTCTCACTATGTTGGCCAGTGAAGGTTTCACCATGTTGGCCAGGCTGATCTTGAACTCCTGACCTTAGGTGATCCACCTGCCTTGGTCTCCCAAAGTGTTGGGATTACAGGCGTGAGTCACCGCACACTGTAAGATACACATTTTTAGTAGGATTTGAGGAACATTTCTGTCTTGGAGCTGTACATATGTTCTGCATAACTATATTAGAATAAGAAATCTGAGGTTGTTTTCAGTGTAGTCATTTATGAAAAAGAATATTGAGAGTTATCTGTTTAGAGAAAGTAGTTCTGAATTATAGGAGGCAGTCATACAACACCTTTATAGAGTCATGTATATTTTTAAATGTGCTTATCTTCTAATTATTATTTCTTAGTTGCTGATGTATATTCAAGATGAGTGGATTAGGGGAAAACTTGGATCCACTGGCCACTGATTCGCGAAAACGAAAACTGCCCTGTGATACTCCAGGACAAGGGTAGGTGATTTATTTCCCGGTGCTTTACCACACGTGTTCCCCTTCTTCCGCCTTTGTTTAAGGATAACATTTTAACTTCTTGTCATTTACGTTCTCTGGTTAGATTTTTTTTGTGGTTTCACTTTGTGGTAAATCGAGTGTTACTGATGAGATGGACATCTTTTTGATGTAATAGAAGTTTTTTTTTTTTTATTGCTGATTCAGATAGAAGGTAGACTATTAACAATTCATGGTACTTAAAGAATTTCTGAATGGAAGGCAGAGTAGGAGTTACGAATAGATAACCAAGGTTATTTTAAGTAAGAATCTTTGGTATCTTTTTATTTTTTTTTTTGAGATGGAATTTCACTCTTGTTGCCCAGGTAGGAGTGCAATGGTGCAGTGTTGGCTCACCGCAACCTCCGCCTTCCAGGTTCAAGGGATTCTCCTGCTGTAGCCTCCGAGTAGCAGAGATTACAGGCATGTGCCACGATGCCTGGTTAATTTTGTATTTTTAGTAGAGATGGGGTTTCTCCGTGTTGGTCAGGCTGGTCTTGAACTCCTGACCTCCAGTGATCCACCCTCCTCGGCCTCCCGAAGTGCTGAGATTACAGGAGTGAGCCACCACGTCCCTCTGTCTTTGGTATCTTTTAAGAATGAGTTTAAGAATAAGTTGATATTTTGTTACTTGTGAGGTTGCATCCTTTTTTTTTTTTTTTAACTAAGTGAAATGAGAAGCTTAAAAATTAGAAACAAAATAATATAAGCTATACAACACTACATAGCTTTTAAAGTATTTGCCAAAGTCAGTGTCAATTGAGGTTTAATGCCGTAGTTAAAAAAAAAAAAACCTACAATTAATAAAACCTCATCATTTATAAGTAGCTTCCACTGTTTTTGTTCTTATTTGTTAGTTTTATTATCTTTAAGAGGTAAAGATGATTTATCTCTGTTTTCTTTCTCTCTCTCTCTCTCTCTTTTTTTTTTTTTGAAATGGAGTTTTGCTCATGTTGCCCAGGCTGGAGTGCAATGGTGCAATCTCGACTCGCCACAACCTCCATTTCCTGGGTTCAAGTGATTCTTTAGCCTCAGCCTCCTGAGTAGCTGGGATTACAGGCATGCGCCACGACACCTGCCTAATTTTGTATATTAATAAAGATGGGGTTTCTCCATGTTGGTCAGGCTGGTCTAAAACTCTGGACCTCAGGTGATCTGCCTGCCTTGGTCTCCCAAAGTGCTGGGATTACAGGTGTTAGCCACGGTGCCTACCCGATTTATCTCTGTTTTCTAGATGAAGAAACTGAGGCTAACTATGCCCAAGGCAACTTAGCTAACAAAGGTGGAACTGAATTGAGGTTTACATGAATCTCTATTACGTTGTACTATTTCTCCAAGACAGCATTTCCTTAGTTTCTGTTGGCTGAGTTTAGTTTGTTCACATATGAAAGTAATAGGCCAGACCTAGTGGCTCACGCCTATAATCCCAGCACTTTGGGAAGCCTGGGCAGGTGGATCACCTGAGATTAGGAGTTCAAGACCAGCCTGACCAACATGGTGAAACCTGTCTCTACTAAAAATGCAAAAATTAGCAAGGCATGGTGGTGCACGCCTGTAATCACAGCTACTCGGGAAGCTAAGGCAGAATTGCCTGAATATGGGAGGGAAAGGTTGTACTGAGTTGAGGTGGCCATTGTACTCCAACCTGGGCAACAAGAGAGAAACTCCCTCTCAAAAAAAAAAAAAAAAAAATAGTGTTACTTTCTTATAGTTACACTGTAAGAAACAATAGTAACAATAGGGGCTGATTCCACTGACAGCTCTTTTGTGATATGTATATCATGTTTCCTTTTCCCCTTTTCTACCCCTTTTCCCTTAGTCTTATTTGCAGTGGTGAAAAGCGGAGACGGGAGCAGGAGAGTAAATATATTGAAGAATTGGCTGAGCTGATATCTGCTAATCTTAGTGATATTGACAATTTCAATGTCAAACCAGATAAATGTGCGATTTTAAAGGAAACAGTAAGACAGATACGTCAAATAAAAGAGCAAGGTAATAAAAACACTCATGTCTTTTAGAACAGTTGTGGTCCCCAGCCATTTTGACGCTGTGGACTGGTTTTGTGGAAGACAGTTCTTCCATGGACTTGGTAGGGGGGATGATTTCAGGATGATTCAAGCACATTACATTTATGGTGCACTTTATTTCTGTTATTATTACATTGTAACATATAATGAAATAATTATACAACTCACTATAATGAGGAATCAGTGGGATCCCTGAGCATGTTTTCCTTTACCTAGATGAGTCCATCTAGGGGGTGATGGGAGAAAGTGGCAGATCATCAGACATTAGAGGATCATAAAGAGCATACAACCTAGATTCCTTACATGCACAGTTCACACTAGGGTCTGCACATCTGTGAGAATCTAGTGCTACTTCTGATCTGACAGGAGATAGAACTCAGGTGGTAATGTGAGTGATGGGGTGGGGCTGTTGTAAATACAGATGAAGCTTTGCTCACTTGCCTGCTGCTGACCTCCTGCTGTGTGACCCTGTTCGTAACAGGCCACAGACTGATTTTGGTCTGTGGCCTGGGGGGTTGGGGACCCCTGTTTTAGAACGAACTTGCTCCTATATTTGCCTTTTTGCTCCTTTGTTTGGGTAGGGACTACAGTTGATGGAGGCTAGCAAGTATGGGAAGAGACAGACATGTTGACCAGCCGTGTATTTGTTGATTTATTTTGAGATGGTGTCTTGCTTTGTCACCTGGGTTGGAGTGCAGTGGCACAATCTTGGCTCACTGCAACCTCTGCCTCCCGGGTTCAAGAAATTCTCCTGCCCCAGCCTCTGGAGTATTGAGGATTACAGGCACCTGCCACCACGCCCAGCTAATTTTTATATTTTTAGTAGAGATGGGGTTTCACCATGTTGGCCAGGTGAAACTCCTGACCTTAGGTGATCCGCGTGCCTCAGCCTCCCAAAGTGCTGGGATTACAGGCGTGAGCCACCGTGCCGGGCCTCCAGCTACTTCTAACCCTTTAGAAATGGTTAGCAGACAATTGGAAAATGCCAGTGTTGTTCCACCTTGTCCCTGTCATTTGTTAATTCCCTTTCAGGAAGCCGTGGATAGTGCATTTAGAAGTGAAATAATTTAGGTGGCTTCTGCCTTCTTGGGTAACTGTGAAGTTTAGTTTTGATGTTATAAAATTGTGGCAGCATTTTCTTATGAGGAAATGTTTTGTATTTATATATGGGCATGTGTGTGTATATCTTTATGTCTATTCTGGGGACTATTTGAAGGTGATTTAGTCTATAACTGATACGTGTGCCATTTGTTGTATTGCCTTCTGTCTTTTCAGGAAAAACTATTTCCAGTGATGATGATGTTCAGAAAGCTGATGTGTCTTCTACAGGGCAGGGAGTTATTGATAAAGACTCTTTAGGACCACTGTTACTTCAGGCAAGTGTAACGATTTTAACTGTCTAGTAAGCTGTGTTGCCTTTTGGTTTATTATAAAGTTACAAAAAATGAAATTCTGGTTAGGAAATGAGAACAAAAAGAAAACATTTCTTTGAGACAATTCAATATTCTGAATATGATGGGAAAATACTCTTATATTTATAATATACATAATTCAGGAAGCCTTGCTCCCCTAGTAAAAATATAGTTGCAAACTGAGAAGCCACACATCTATAAACATAAAAATATAAAGAAAGCAGGAAAGAAAGGTAACCTATAATTTCAGAGATATTCGTTTTGCACTACAGATTCGGGGGCTGGGGGAAGAAATAAAAAATAATGTTAAGACAATAAAAAATACTTCAGTGTGACGACTTTATGTAGCATTTACATTGTATTAGATATTATAAGTAATCTAGAGATGATTTAAAGTGTATTGGAATATATGCATGGGCTGTATGCAAATACACTGTTTTATATGAAGGACTTGAGCATCCTTGGATTTTGCTGTCTTTGGGAGGTCTTGGAACCAGTCTTCCGTAGATACTGGGATATGATGACTGTATGTTTTAGTTCAGACATTTTTTGGTGATTTTTTTTGCATGATCATATTAAAAAAATTTTTTTTTGACTGATCATGTGGCATGCTACAATTTTTTATTCTTGAGGAATTGTTAAGATTTAAAAATGGGCATTGTATAAAATTAGTTGGGTGTGGTGGTGTGCACCTGTAATGCCAGCTACTTGGGAGGCTGAGGCAGGAGAATCACTTGAACCCGGGAGGCGGAGGTTGCAGTGAGCTGAGATTGTTCCATTGTACTTGGGCCCAGGCAAGAATGAAACTGTCTCAGGAAAAAAAAAATGTGCATTGTATTTGTTTAGGGGGCTGAAGCCCTTCATAAAGTTAACTTGTCAACTTCTTTTTGTTTCAGGTAGTTTGTTCTAGCTACTTTTAGTTGATCAGTTTTGAAATTCCTCTTTATAAATTCTCATTAAGGCATAGTATAGCAATTTCTGTAGCTTGATTTGTCATCAAATAGGAAACTGGGAAGAGCTAAGGATGCTTTTCTCATTTTTAAAAGCTCCTTTGAAGATATAATTCTTTAAAAATTAGGTTAGGCATTAATTCAGATTTCATACCGAACACATTTATGTGTACACTCCCCTACCCCCAATTCTTCTTATTAATAAGGCATGTAGAAATGGTGCTAATGTTAGTAGTAATGGTGGCTTATGGTTGTTTGCAATAATTAAGTCAGCAGTAGTTTTTACACATTGTACTTACTCCTATGGCTGCTGTTTGCTGATGCTGCCATAACAAAATACCACAGACTGGGTAGGTTAAACCGGAGAAATTTATTTCTTACCGTTTTGGAGGCTGGAAGTTCAGGATCAAGGTTTTGGCAGGATTGGATTCTCCTTGTCACAGTGTTCTCCCATGGCCTTTTCTCTGCATGCACATACCTGGTGTCTTCCTCTCCCCTTATAGGGTACCAGTCATACTGGATTAGGGTACCCACCCTTATGACCTCATTTATCTTTATCTCCTTGAAGGTCTTGTTTCTAAATACAGTTACATCGATGGTTCGAGTTTCAATTTAAGAATTAAGGGGAGGGGGATACAATTCAGTCCATAACAGCCTGTTATTAATATATTCTATTTTAGGCACTGGATGGTTTCCTGTTTGTGGTGAATCGAGATGGAAACATTGTATTTGTGTCAGAAAATGTCACACAATACCTGCAATATAAGCAAGAGGACCTGGTTAACACAAGTGTTTACAATATCTTACATGAAGAAGACAGAAAGGATTTTCTTAAAAATTTACCGAAATCTACAGGTAGGCTTTTAATGTGTATTTTCTAATAGATTAATTTTTTTTCCTTGATCATTTCTTAGGAAATTGAATGTATTTTTTAGGAAGTCAGGTGATCAAATGAGCATAGAAAGGCATGTGATTTAATAGCAAAATTTTCAAATATGGAGTCAGTGACTTAATAATTTGGTATACATTTTAAGAGGGGTGTGTGTGTGTGTGTGTGTGTGTGTGTGTGTGTGGTTACAAAATATGCAGTAAGATTTCTGTTAAAGTTGAAATTATTCACGTTTTATATAGTGCCAGCCTGAAGTGTTAGTATAGATACAACTATGGAAAACATGCATGATGATAAAATGCAGCTTTAATTCTTGATGATGGTCATAGACTGAGTTACCAGCTTTTCAAAATGTCATTTCAATTTGTTTTCCAAAGTTAATGGAGTTTCCTGGACGAATGAGACTCAGAGACAAAAAAGCCATACATTCAATTGCCGTATGTTGATGAAAACACATGATATTCTGGAAGACATAAACACCAGTCCTGAAATGCGCCAGAGATACGAAACAATGCAGTGCTTTGCCCTGTCTCAGCCACGAGCTATGATGGAGGAAGGGGAAGGTAAGAGCTATCATATATTTTTGATGTTCATGAAACAAATAGGGGCCATACTTGTAGTTTTGTAACTTATGTTGTTACAGCTCTTCTTACTGAATTCTGTGTCCTTGCTTGCCAGTTGAACATACATATCCAAAAGTTAAGTATAATCCTTACCAGGCTGATTTTTTAAATTGTAGATTTGCAATCTTGTATGATCTGTGTGGCACGCCGCATTACTACAGGAGAAAGAGTGTATCCATCAAATCCTGAGAGTTTTATTACCAGGCATGATCTTTCAGGTAAAATCGTGTGTGTGTGTGTGTGTGTGTGTACGTATGTACGTACGTACATTTTTATTTTGGAAATTTTTGTAAATGTTAACTATTTTTAATCTGTGCTATCATAGAAATGTTTACCTATTGTAGTGAGTGCTTTACGTGTATCATTTTTCATGCTTCTTATGCAGCCCTAAAAGAATTTTGCTAAAACTCTTGGCATTTGAGCTGGGTATGTTTGGCACCTTAAATCCCCGAAATAAGTTAACAAGTTTAAGGATACCTGGTTTTCTCTCCAAATGGGATTGTGTGTCAGAATTTAGTGTTTCTTTAGCTTCAAGCCCATTTATCATAAAGAAATGTGTAAAAAAAGCACAGGTAATTTAATAAGAAATATTGAGGCCGGGCGCGGTGGCTCAAGCCTGTAATCCCAGCACTTTGGGGGGCCGAAGTGGGTGGATCACAAGGTTGAGAGATTGAGACCATCCTGGTCAACATGGTGAAACCCCGTCTCTACTAAAAATACAAAAAACTAGCTGGGCACGGTGGCACATGCCTGTAATCCCAGCTACTCAGGAGGCTGAGGCAGGAGAATTGCTTGAACCCAGGAGGCGGAGGTTGCAGTGAGCCGAGATCGCGCCATTGCACTCCAGCCTGGGTAATAAGAGCAAAACTCCGTCTCAAAAAAAAAAAAAAAGAATTATTGAGAGGTTTTTTTCTCATTTGTTTTTGTTTTGTTTTGAGATTGAGTCTTGCTCTGTAGCCCAGGCTGGAGTGCAGGTGTGCCGTGTTGCAATCTTGGCTCACTGTAACCTCCACCTCTTGGGTTCAAGTGATTTTCCTACCTCAGCCTCCCTAGCAGGGATTACAGGCATGTGCTATGCCCGGCTAATTTTTGTATTTTTAGTATAGGCGGGGTTTCACCACGTAGGCCAGGCTGGTCTTGAACTCCTGACCTCAAGTGATCCACCTATGTTGGCCTCCCACAGTTCTGGGCTTACCGTTGTGAGCTATTGTGCCTGGCTGGGAGTAATTCTTGACAGCAACCTGCGTTTCAATCTTGGTCTGCTACTTTTTAATCATAGAAATAAAAAATTAAAGACATCGTGGTTGATAAGATGCATTAATGAAGTTAAACACTGTGGCAATATTATTTTTATTTACCTTCAGGGTTACTCTTATGGTCACCTAACTGTAAATGGGGATGCCAAGGGTTTGTCATATATGCCCCATCTCAGAGATAAAGAAACAGAGGCTTGGTGACAGAGATTGGGTTATTGTCCAAAATCATGGCTAATAAGAAAATTTATAGCTAAGCCAGTTTGACTTAGCCTGTATTCTTTGCTTTGTGTAACACTAATTTTGCAATATGGACCTTTAACAAGTGATATAAAATGGAGTAGGTTTACATAAACATAAAACATAGCTGTAGCTATTACATATACATGTATATGTTTGTAATATGTATATCTAATATATATAATACAGAATATTTTTTAAAGAAATATTGCTGTTTTTGCAGTCATTCAACCGTTTTGTGCCATCCTCAGTAACCTGTCTTTAGGCTTTTTGAGATTAATTTTCACAGAATAAAAAAAGTAGCAAAGAATTATTTTGACAATTCAGTGTATAGTCTGTGTACACTGATGGATATTACTTTATATTTGAACATTTTCTCCATTTGCTCTCCTTTAGATAAGCATAGCGATAGCAATTTTTATATATTATTTTATCCTTTTAGAGAGGGTCTTTCACTGCACTTCTTATAGTTTGACAGTGTTAATTTTCTCCTAGAATAGCCATGTTTTACATTTGTTACTGAAAATACTAAATAAAGTATGTTGAAGCAGTTTAGCAAGTAGCATCTTTGAAAATTATCTCATAGTATATATACAAGTAATACATGTTTATTACAAAATTTAAAAATTACCAACCATGAAAGAAAACAGGACATGATAAAGAAAAAAATGACCAAGCAAGAAAAGTCAAATGCTTTGTGTGATTAATATCATTTAAAACTGAGATCTTACTTACCATAGTTACTGTTAATGCCTTCCAGTGGGTATCTCTTATTTTATAGGAGGCTTATTGCACTCAACACGATACTTTTTTTGACCTCTGGAGATATTTTATTCTTTTTCCCTGATGTGTTTCATTTAATAAACTTTTTATGAACATCTATTTTGTATCTGTCATGTGGCCTAGGGCTGAACTCAGGGGAGGTGGTTGAGGACAAATCTGCTCTATTTTGGGCACGAATGCACAGGTATTTACTGCTTCCTGGAATGCATTTGTCCCTTTTCCCTAGCCTCCTTCTGCCATTAATAAGACTTTTGGTCACCCTTTAAATTCTGAATTTTAAACAGATTATTGGACTGGTGGTTTATCTTCATCAGTTTATTCAATACTAGTGCCTTTCAAATCTTCAGCAGTTTTTCCAGAATTACCTTTCACTGTGAAGCCCCATGCATTTTCCTAAATCAAACTTGGTTTTCTTCGGTATTTTTACTTTTTCTAATGAATATGTCATAGAAAGGATAAATAGTGGACAAGCTTTTCTATGTCTTTCCTAATTTCTCTAGAATCAGTTTATTGCTCACTTCTTTCAACCTATTTGTCCCTTTTGGGTCATAACTTCCATTATCATCAGATTTGTCATATCTGTTGGTGCTGAGCATAAGAGATTGTCCAGATCTGATTGTTGCATTTCTTAGTAAAATCTACATAAAACAGACAACTATTAGCAATCTTGACATCAGCAGGAGCTTCATAGTCTGCCACGTTTAACCGTGGGGCATATTTTGTCACCGAAAAGATTACTGAGGATGTCCAGGTCAAAAACTATGTGACCAGCTTCCGTGGCTTGGATCATTCTATCTGTGTTCAAAGACATAGAAAAGGCTTGAAAGCTGATCCAAGACCAGCCATGGAAGCTGGTCACATAGTTTTTGGCCTGGACATCCTCAGTAATTAGTCTGAATTTTCCAAGGGGCAGTTTCATCATTCTGCAGATCAGCAAGGTTCATTTCAAAAACACAGTTCTTTAGGCCATAAGATGCAGTTTTGGTTCCTTGAGCCCTTTTGACTAGTTTGTTACCCATTAAACATAGCTAGTGCTTTCACATCATACCAATCTTTTTTAGAAAATGGATCAGCCACTTTTTCTTTGTTCCCGTTCTGCCACTTTTGTTAAGGCACTTGTTTTTGCCAGCCACCCTAGTGCTGCTTAGGGTGAAAAGGCCTAGACATTTTTTAAGGACCGTCTGTTGTCATGAAACCTCCTTTAATTTCATAGTATTTTTGAGTATGTATTTGTGTCTCCACTGTATTTGATATTAAGCAAAAGTTGTCAGAAGCTTCCAGCATTTAGGAAATGAATATTTGGTTAACCTTCCAAATGTAGGTATTAAGTTTTCAAAAATGTGATCGTCTGTCAGATGCAAACATTTGTCCCTGTTAGCTCTTTAAGCAGGTGTTTTCTCTTGCTTCATAGTTGTAGGGATAGAATCTCTTTGAACAGTTTTCCTCAAAGGTGTTACAGTGCAGTGGCACAGTCGCTGCTCACTGCAACTTCCTCCTAGGTTCAAGTGGTTCTCCTGCCTCAGCCTTTCGAGTAGCTGGGATTACAGGCATGTGCCACCAACCATGCCCAGCTAATTTTTGTATTTTTTAGTAGAGACAGGGTTTCACCATGTTGGCCAGGTTGGTCTTGATCTCTTGACCTTGTGATCTGCCTTCCTTGGCCTTCCAAAGTGCTGGGATTACAGGTGTGATCCACCACACCCAGCCAATAATTTTTTATAGAGTTTAATCACCAGGCTCTCTTTTCTCTGTCACCCCCCATTCCTGAAGGTTAGTAGGTGGAACTACTAACAAAGTTTTAATCCTTTTATTATTTGGTCTTTCTGATTACCAGCTCCATCCTGAGGTCATCTAGAGGCCCCACCCTAAGTCACCTCATTGGTAAAAGTTGAGGTTTGTTCCAGAGGGTCTCTTTATGAATAACCTGAAGATACTTTTATTATTCAGGAAATTCTGAGGATTTTAGATAGGAGCTCTGTGCTAGAAATCTGGACAAAGACCAAATTTATTATTATGCTCCATAGCAGAACATGTTGGGAGAATCCTGTGGTGCTATGTCCTTAAGGAGAAAAGCTCTGAGTACAGTAGAAATTTGGATCAGAGAAGGTGGAACAAAGATTTAATATTTTTTTTTTTTTTTTTTTTTTTTTTTTTTTGAGACGGAGTTTCGCTCTTGTTACCCAGGCTGGAGTGCAATGGCGCGATCTCGGCTCACCGCAACCTCCGCCTCCTGAGTTCAGGCAATTCTCCTGTCTCAGCCTCCTGAGTAGCTGGGATTACAGGCACGTGCTACCATGCCCAGCTAATTTTTTTTGTATTTTTAGTAGAGACGGGGTTTCACTATGTTGACCGGGATGGTCTCGATCTCTTGACCTCGTGATCCACCCGCCTCGGCCTCCCAAAGTGCTGGGATTACAGGCTTGAGCCACCGCGCCCGGCCAGATTTAATATTTTTTATTTTATTTTCTAGTGCTAAGCCATGTGTAGGCAGCCAGTAAATACTTGTGGGCTGGATATAAATCTTTTTTCCTTTTTCTGTTTAATAGGAAAGGTTGTCAATATAGATACAAATTCACTGAGATCCTCCATGAGGCCTGGCTTTGAAGATATAATCCGAAGGTGTATTCAGAGATTTTTTAGTCTAAATGATGGGCAGTCATGGTCCCAGAAACGTCACTATCAAGAAGGTAAAGAATTTTGAAGTTGGTTATTTTTGTCTTTTTATTTTATTTTATTCTTTAGAGACAGGGCTTTGCCATGTTGCCCAGGCTGGACTCGAACTCCTGGGTTTAAGTGATCTTCTGCCTCAGCTTCTGAGTAGCTGGGGCTGCAGGTGCATGCCACCATACCTGGTTTTGGAGTTTATTCTTGATCTTGTTTGTCATTATATTTGGTATACACATGAGTGTAGTTGCTGTTTTGTCAGTGTGGTATAAGAAAATGATTCCCGAGTGTTCCTATTTTACCCTGTTGACAATTTTGGCGCAGATCCAGTCTTTCCTTGGATTTTTAGAAATGTTGTACTTGAAGCCGGGTGCGGTGGCTCACACCTGTAATCCCAGCACTTTGGGAGGCTGAGTTGGATGGATCACAACGAGGTCAAGAGATCGAGACCATCCTGGTCAACATGGTGAAACCCCGTCTCTACTAAAAATACAAAAAATTAGCTGGGCATGGTGTCACGTGCCTGTAATCCCAGCTACTCAGGAGGCTGAGGCAGGAGAATTGCCTGAACCCATGCGGTGGAGGTTGCGGTGAGCTGACATTGCGCAATTGCTCTCCAGCCTGGGTAACAAGAGTGAAACTCCTTCTCAAAAAAAAAAAAAAGGTTGTACTTGAAGTATATTTCCTAGCGCCTCCTATATATATTTGTTTTGCTGACTGTAGTCTGTAGTTACTAGTGATGGGATCTTTTCCCCAACAGCTTATCTTAATGGCCATGCAGAAACCCCAGTATATCGATTCTCATTGGCTGATGGAACTATAGTGACTGCACAGACAAAAAGCAAACTCTTCCGAAATCCTGTAACAAATGATCGACATGGCTTTGTCTCAACCCACTTTCTTCAGAGGTAATGATAGATTCCTGTGTATTCTAATACTGAATGCAGCAGTGTTCTCAAAATGCTTTATTATTAAAATAAAAAGGGAAGGACAAAATAATGAGACAAAACGCAGGAAGGTTACTGGGTTTGATGAAATGAGTTTAGATTCCTGGATTATGATATGTTTAAGGTTGTATTTTTATGTGAAAGTGATTATTAAATACTTTACAGGAAAGCTAGGGGATGAGAAGGCTAATGTAGATGGATAAAAGATCATATAAAATCTGATTACATGTCTTACCTTTCATTTCTGATGATGCCTATTGCTTTGGGGACTGAATTTAAAATTGGAGGGTACACTTTAAAGGTAGTTACTGTTGGTGTTGGTAGTGGCAAATAAGAAACTCATGAAGGGGAGGCTATTTACCCATTAATTATCTTGAGTAATTTGCAGGTACTTCCAGGTGAAGCCCTAGATACATGGCAACTCTAATAAAGTCCACCTGATACTCCAGTTAACCAAACTGTTGGTCTTTCATAATACTACAGTGGTCTCACTCATACAGATTCTGTGGCTTACTGAAAAATATGTTATTAGGTAAATAATTGATCAATATGTAGATTGGAATTGTTACTAGGTATTGGAATGCTGCCTAAAAAGTTAAGTTCCAGGGTAGTTAATTCATCCCTTTTTTTCTCTTCTTCTTTTTTTTTTTTTTTTAAATAGAGACAGGGTCTTGATCTGTCACCCAGACTGGAGTGCAGTGGTGCCATCCCAGCTCACTGCAGCCTCGAATTCCTGGGCTCAGGCAGTCCTTCACCGCAGCCTCCTGAGTGGCTAGGACTACAGATGTGTGTCCCCATGCCTGGCTAAGTTTAAAATTTTTTTTTAGCAGGAAAGGATCTTGCTATGTTGCCCAGGCTGCTCTCTAACTTCTGAGCTCAAGTGATCCTCCTGTGTTGACTTCCCAAAGTGCTGGGAATATAGGTTTGAGCCACTGTGGCTGGCTGTTTTTTAAAAAATTTATTTTATTTTAAATCTGATTCAAGGCTTTCAGGCATGCTTATAATTTTTTAGTAAATGTTTGATGTTTGTTTTGCAGAGAACAGAATGGATATAGACCAAACCCAAATCCCGTTGGACAAGGGATTAGACCACCTTTGGCTGGATGCAACAGTTCGGTAGGCGGCATGAGTATGTCGCCAAACCAAGGCTTGCAGATGCCAAGCAGCAGGGCCTATGGCTTGGCAGACGCTAGCACCACAGGGCAGATGAGTGGAGCTAGGTACGGCGGTTCCAGTAATATAGCTTCAGTGACCTCTGGGCCAGGCATGCAATCACCATCTTCCTACCAGAACAACAACTATGGGCTCAACATGAGTAGCCCCCCACATGGGAGTCCTGGTCTTGCCCCCAACCAGCAGAATATCATGATTTCTCCTCGTAATCGTGGGAGTCCAAAGATGGCCTCACATCAGTTTTCTCCTGTTGCAGGTATTTGTGTTGACATTTCCTTTTATTTATTTTTTCTTTTTAAGTAATTCTTTCCATCCTACTGTAATTCTTATAAAGAATAAGAATATAAAGAAATAAACTTCTTCAAAGTTTCTATTCTAAAACAGATGAATAGAAACTTTGAAGAATTAAGTTGTATTTTGTTACAGTGTCTGCTAGTCTAATTCTTTTCCTAAATTTTTTCCAATTCAGGTGTGCACTCTCCCATGGGATCTTCTGGCAATACTGGGAGCCACAGCTTTTCCAGCAGCTCTCTCAGTGCCCTGCAAGCCATCAGTGAGGGTGTGGGGACTTCTCTTTTATCTACTCTGTCATCACCAGGCCCCAAATTGGATAACTCTCCCAATATGAATATAACCCAGCCAAGTAAAGTAAGCAGTCAGGATTCCAAGAGTCCCCTGGGCTTTTATTGTGACCAAAATCCAGTGGAGAGTTCAATGTGTCAGTCAAATAGCAGAGATCACCTCAGTGACAAAGAAAGTAAGGAGAGTAGTGTTGAGGGGTCAGAGAATCAAAGGGGTCCTTTGGAAAGCAAAGGACATAAAAAATTACTGCAGTTACTTACCTGTTCATCTGATGACCGGGGTCATTCCTCTTTGACCAACTCCCCCCTAGATTCAAGTTGTAAAGAATCTTCTGTTAGTGTTACCAGCCCTTCTGGCGTCTCCTCCTCAACATCTGGAGGAGTATCCTCCACATCCAGTATGCATGGGTCACTGTTACAAGAGAAGCATCGGATTTTGCACAAGTTGCTGCAGAATGGGAATTCACCAGCTGAAGTAGCCAAGATTACTGCAGAAGCCACTGGGAAAGACACCAGCAGTATAACTTCTTGTGGGGATGGAAATGTCGTCAAGCAGGAGCAACTGAGTCCTAAGAAGAAGGAGAATAATGCACTTCTTAGATACCTGCTGGACAGGGATGAACCTAGTGATGCACTCTCTAAAGAACTACAGCCCCCAGTGGAAGGAGTGGATAATAAAATGAATCAGTGTACCAGCTCTACCATTCCTAGCTCAAGTCAAGAGAAAGACCCTAAAATTAAGACAGAAACCAGTGAAGAGGTAATTTGTTTCCTATATATTTCAGCTTAGTCATTATATTTCATCTTTTTTCTGTATTAGAAAGATAATGTGTGATATACAAATTCTTCCATTTTAGGTTTATTTAAAGGAAGTCAACTCTTTTTTTTTTTTTTTTTTTTTTGAGACGGAGTTTCGCTCTTGTTACCCAGGCTGGAGCGCAATGGTGCGATCTCGGCTCACCGCAACCCCCCACTACTGGGCTCAGGCAATTCTCCTGCCTTAGCCTCCTAAGTAGCTGGGATTACAAGCACGCACCACCATGCCCAGCTAGTTTTTTGTATTTTTTTTAGTAGAGGCGGGGTTTCACCATGTTGACCAGGATGGTCTCGATCTCTCGACCTCGTGATCCACCCGCCTCTGCCTCCCAAAGTGCTGGGATTACAGGCTTGAGCCACCGCGCCCGGCCAGGAAGTCAACTCTTTAGCTGTCGTTTCTTTATAATTATTTTGGGCACCAGTAAAATGTATTCTGATTTAATTTGGAAATAACAGATGTGTATGTTTTAGAATGTGACTGTAACTCTGTAGTACCCAATTTGAAATTTTTTTATGGAGGTGTTTATTGCTGGAATGGGCACACTGGGTCATTAAGAGAATGGTAGAAGTAATCACAAAAAAGAAAACTTGTATTAAGCAGCATAATTTTGATTTTAAGGTAAGATCAAATTTCATGTACAAGGTGACATTCTGTATAAGCACTTCGCAAACTTCTAGGAGATACTTAATATGCACCTGAGCAAATGAAAGGCTTAAAGTTAGGATTGGGCTTAACCTAGTATTAGCCACATATATTGACCAATGAATATCTTAGAGCATGCCTATGAATATCTCAGCTTGCCGATTTTATTAATTAACACACTTGTTTTCAGAAGGTATTTGTAGATGCAGATGTCTGTTAGCTAATTATCAAGGCACTGCTAGTGACTAATGTTACCTGCAAAATATTCTTCAGTTTGAGAATTAAATGTCTTGGGTAAATTTTAAAAATGCCCCTTGGAAAGGACTAAATCTAGTGATTTAATCTCAGTAGTTTAAACTATTTGTACTTTTAAGGAGGAAGATTAGAGATGGGGGTCATCATAAACTGACCTTTAAATTGGGCATTATCTTTGTAGGTAATTTTTGTATTTTACTTCTATTCATATGTGGTTTTTTTTCTTATAGGTATGTTTATACCTGTGTGTCTAGTAATGTACACAGGTTAATTTTTAAAACTTTAATTTTCAGGGATCTGGAGACTTGGATAATCTAGATGCTATTCTTGGTGATCTGACTAGTTCTGACTTTTATAATAATTCAGTATCCACAAATGGTAGTCATCTGGGGACCAAGCAACAGATATTTCAAGGAACGAATTCTCTGGGTAAGAAAGAACTAGGTTTAGTTTTTGCTGCCTTTGAAACTTTTCTGCATACTTGTAAACACTCTTACACTGAGACCAGGATATAAATAGCATTGTAACTTCAGAACATATATTCTGCCTCTGTTTTCTATACTAATTTATGTTATATGTGCTTTAGAAAGCTTTTTGGACATTTTCCTGTTTTTTAATTTTTTTCGAGACAAAGTCTTGCTCTGTCGCCCAGGCTGGAGTGCAGTGGCATGATCACAGCTCACTCCTCCCAGGTTTAAGGGATTCTTTTGTGTCAGTCTCCTGAGTGGCTGGGACTACAGATGCACACCACCACACCTGGCTAAGTTTTGTATTTTTAGTAGAGATGGGGTTTCACCATATTGGCCAGGCTGGTCTTGAACTCCTGACGTCATGATCCACCTGCCTCGGCCTCCCAAAGTGCTGGGATTACAGATAAGAGCCACCACTCCCAGCTGAGATTTTCCTATTTTTAAAAAATTACTTTTAAATAAATTTTCCATTTCTAATACCAGTAATCATAGCAATTATAGAAAGAATGTTCATCTTTGATTGTTCCAGATGAGTAGAGTAGGTACTAGGACATATATTTTTCTTAGTCACAGAGAATTGGATTAAAAAGCAACCCAGCTGGGTGCGGTGGCTCATGCCTGTAATTCCAGCACTTCAGGAGGCCAACGTTGGCAGATCACGAGGTCAAGAGATTGAGACCATCCTGGCCAACATAGTATAATACTGTCTCTACTAAAAATACAAAAATTAGCAGGGTGTGTTGTTGTGCACCTGTAGTCCCAGCTACCTGGGAGACTGAGGCAGGAGAATCTCTTGAACCCAGGAAGCGGAGGTTGTAGTGAGCCTAGATCGCGCCACTGCACTCCATCCTGGTGACAGAGTGAGACTGTGTCTCAAGAAAAAAAAAAAAAAAGGTAACTCAAACTGTAATTAAAACCTGTCCATTGGTTTTTAACAGAATCTTGTCATTTAATTAAGAGTTTTCTTCTTTGGTGTTTGCTAGTTCTTATCTAGCCCCTCTCCTGTTGCTGTGTGTTTACTTCATCAGTTTAACAAAGGTAAGGTCGGGCATGGTGGCGCACAGCTGTGGCCCCAGTTACTCGGGAGGCTAAGGCAGGAGAATCACTTAAACCTGGGAGGCGGAGGTTGCAGTGAGCCAAGATCATGCTATCATACTCCAGCCTGCGTGACCAGAAAAAAAAAAAAAAAAAAAAAAAAATGGATACATGTATCTATTGAAAAGGCAGGATTCACAGTTACTCAGAATGGTCTTTAATTTTCAGTGGCATTATTTCCTATGCTGGAATAGAGTGTGTGTGCAGGGGAAAGGTTAGAAGGGAATTTTATTTCTTTTTGATCAGAAGGCAACTTACCTAGTTAAGTTTATTGTAAAATTATAAACAGCATACTTAAGCAAATATACAGGAACCTTCAGGAGTTTGGAGCATTTGTGAATTTTTCAATATTAAGTGAAGCAGAATATCAGTGACCATATCAGGCTACAGAAGAGTTCTCAGTACATCAGCCAACACAGAGATTGTTGTTTCTACTTTATTTGGAATATGAGACCTTTTTTGGGAGGGTGGAAGGTGGGGGCTGGTACTTATTTTGTAAAGGAAGACAGTGTTTGTTTTTGTAAGAAAGACATTCTTGGATGGGGAGTGGTAGTATTTGTGTTTTGTACTTGATTATTTATGTATTAAATTACCAAGGAATATTTTTACATTGTGTTTTCAACAGGTTTGAAAAGTCCACAGTCTGTGCAGTCTGTTCGTCCTCCATATAACCGAGCAGTGTCTCTGGATAGCCCTGTTTCTGTTGGCTCAAGTCCTCCTGTAAAAAATATCAGTGCTTTCCCCGTGTTACCAAAGCAACCCATGTTGGGTGGGAATCCAAGAATGATGGATAGTCAGGAAAACTATGGCTCAAGTATGGGTATGTTATTTCTAATTAGTGTTTATGAGTTATTTTTGGAAAGTCATATTTAAAATACTTAAAGCCATCTAAGTAATTGGGAGTTAATAATAACTTTTTGAATAACTTAAGTATGTTTCTTCCATGAATATCCTTCATTTATTCTATGTCTTGGTTATGTAAACTCTTGAAGAGTTTTTTGGTCTATGACATTTTCCAACTTGTTGAATACGTGGGAATAGTGGCCTTTGTCTCCACAGTTGGCTAGCCCTTCTCTTACCATGACAAAGTGCTGTTTTGTCAAGGCTGATATTGTGTGTAATGGCTATACTTATATGGTGTAAGAAGGATTTCATTATAATATGGAAAAGACCTAAGTATCTCTACCTGTTTTAGGTGGACCAAACAGAAATGTGACTGTGACTCAGACTCCTTCCTCAGGAGACTGGGGCTTACCAAACTCAAAGGCTAGCAGAATGGAACCTATGAATTCAAACTCCATGGGAAGACCAGGAGGGGATTATAATACCTCTTTACCCAGAGCTGCACTGGGTGGCTCTGTGCCCACGTTGCCTCTTCGGTCTAATAGCATACCAGGTGCGAGACCAATGTTGCAGCCGCAGCAACAGCAGCAGCAGATGCTTCAAATGAGTAAGTCTCCCTCTTTCCCCCTTTATATAAAGAGAAAATTAGATGTTTCAGGATAACTTTTGCTCTTATTCAAGAATTTGTGCTTTCTTTTTGCTCCCCCAGGGCCTGGTGAAATCCCCATGGGAATGGGGGCTAATCCCTATGGCCAGGCAGCATCATCTAACCAACTGGGTTCCTGGTCCGATGGCATGTTGTCCATGGAACAAGTTCCTCATGGCACTCAAAATAGGTGGGGCTTTATTTTGTGACTCTGTAGAAATCTCAGCATTGGTAGTTTAGAAAAGAGTTGGAGCACAGGAGCAAACGTGAAAGAGAATGAGAATTCCCTGTAATTGAGGTACTTGGTTGCCAGCTGGGCCTTTCTCATATAATTGTGTGTAAAAATAAGGCTGAGGCAGTAAGCAGTGCATGTGTCATTCACAGTATGGGGAGGAGATACAACCATGTCCAGCCATCAGCGCCATTCAGTGGCCATCTGAGAGCCTCTCTGTGAGGTGATGGTCTTTCATCATGTTAGTCACATGAGGAGGGGAAAAAAGATAAGTACATGTTTCTGGTGGTTTTAGAAATGTTCTTCAGAGGGTTAGCCTCAATTTTCCCAAAGAATTAACTTTTTTTCTAAACTTTTTCCTCCACCAATCACCTGTTGCCTGTTGAGAAAATTCATTTTTAAGGATTGGCCAATTGTTTTCTAAAATTAAACATTTCAGTGATGATAGTGAAAGAACTACATACAAGAATGCCTGTGCATCTTTTAAAATTTTCATAAAAGTAAGATCGCAGATTATATTTTGTTTTTGTTCTGCTTAGTAACTTACTTGCATGCAAAAGGACACTGTCAGTGTCAGCTCTAACCAGAATTCTGCAGTAAGTTACGCAAGGAAAACAAAAATAAACTTATCTATTGAGCAGACAGTGATGTAAGTATATCGATTTATTTATTCGAATGCTTCTCTACTCAGTAGAGAGCAAATAGTTTGAAGTTAACAGAACTTTTCTGAGGCAGGATAAATGTTTAGCTTCGTGCCCTTTTAGGTGTTGGAGAACCGAGGCAACTTGCGGTGGGTGTCTGGGGTTTGTATTACACTTGCCAATATAAGCTCTCTGGGCAAGTACGACAGAGTTATTTTGGGCGTTTCTCTAGACTCAATCAGTGATAGCGCATTTCTATCCTTTCTTTTACTCTGTTGATTTCCCTAATTTTTAGATATTTTAATTACTACCTCCTTGATTGTTTTCTTGAGGGTATCTTCTCCCATCCTTACCTGCGCTCCCCTGGTCCCCATTTGTGCTACACTTCAAATGCCTAGGGTTTGGCAATTAAATTTTGGTGGTGGGATTTGGTGGTGGGAGTTTAAACTATCTGTGGTGGTCTAAAGTGGCCTGTGAAGTTTTTTAAATTGTGGGCCTTAAACTTTAATTGATTCACTTTGTTTTTTTTCACCACTTGGTTTAGTTACTGTTCATTAAAAATATTATGCATGGTTGCTGTAATCTGTTAATTTTTTTTTTTTTAAGAGAAAAGTACTATTGAAATTGATTGCAAGTCTCTTTCTAGGCCCCTTCTTAGGAATTCCCTGGATGATCTTGTTGGGCCACCTTCCAACCTGGAAGGCCAGAGTGATGAAAGAGCATTACTGGACCAGCTACATACTCTTCTCAGCAACACAGATGCCACAGGCCTGGAAGAAATCGACAGAGCTTTAGGCATCCCCGAACTTGTCAATCAGGTAGGTAGGTTGCATTAACATAGAAGTAGGAAAGTGCATATTTGTGTGTGTGTGAATGCATGTGTGTACAAATTCATGAAGCCACAAACAAGAATGCGTGTGTGTATCTTTCCTAGTACTTGTGTTATAGCACTACATTCATGGATACCAGCATTAAATTTGGAAAATATCCTTTTTTGGTCTCAATTCATATGTTAAAATGGAATTTATACTTACGATTGTGATACTGCTTTCAACACCTTACTATTTTAGGCAGTTGTAGAAATGATTAAGTGAAACTACTGTATTGTTCTTAAAATGCAACTTTTTGTTCATGTTAAATGTTCTCATTATTATAACTGTCTTTACTACTTAGCCAAGCAGTGTGTATTCTGGTAAGGCAAGTTTTTTTGTTTTGTTTTGTTTAAATAATACTTTGTTACAGTGGCCAGTCTGAACATCCTAACATCATTGTCTCCTGTTCCTATTTATATACCCAGCCTTATGAAAACATGTCGTTAACAAATCTGTATTTCTGAAAAACACATTTTGTAGTGACTTCTTGTTGTTGTTGTGACTGAGTCTTGCTCTGTTGCCCAGGCTGGAGTGCGGTGGCGCAATCTTGGCTCACTGCAACCTCCACCTCCATGGTTCAGGTGATTCTCCTGCCTCAGCTTCCCAAGTAGCTGCGATTACAGGTGCCCACCACCATGCCTGGCTAATTTTTTATATTTTTAGCAGAGATAGGGTTTCGCCATGTTGGGCAGGCTGGTCTCGAACTCCTGACCTCAAGTGATCCATCTATCTTGGCCTCCTAAAGTGTTGGGATTACAGGCGTGAGCCATTGTGCCTGGCCATGACTGTTTTTACTGAAAGACTATAGAGGGGGCACTGTATAGGTTTGTGCATTCAACAGTAAGCAGGAGAGACCATCAGTCGTTGTTGGGGAAATAGATGAGTGCATGTAGAAGTATACTGCCATTCAGTAAGTGCTGTCACAGAGCATTTTAAAGTACAGGTGGGAAACGCTGAGCAGTCCTGGTGTACACCTTCAGGGTGACCCAGGACCTAGGCACTGAGGAGCCGTATTTTATACTCCCAACAGAAGTATAGAAGTTCTTTCTGTTTCTTCTTTACTTGTTCAGGCACATTAAATCCATCAATTCCTTGCTTCCCTCCTATAGTTGTCTCTGTTTTATTGTGTCCTTGTCAGGCAAGTCTAGAAATTAGTAATTGTCACTATTCTTCTGTGTTGGACTCCTGAATCTCAAGTTACTTTCTGTCTTGATTTACTTCTTTGTTTTGCTGCAACATAACTTCTGTTAATTTCCTCATCCCTTCTGCATGAAATGTTTTGGGTTCTTGTGTATCTGAAAATATCTTTATTCCACCCTCCTGCATGTCTGGCTAGGTATTACATTCTAGGTTGAAAATAATTTTCTCTTACACTTTTGAAAGATTTCTTCCATAGTTCCATTCTGATTTTGATTCTTTTGCATGTGACTCGTTTATTCTCTTTGGAGTGATTTAGGAACTTTTTTCCTCTGAAATTTTACGATGCTGTATCTTTGTATGGGTCTTCTTCCATTCATTCTGCTGGATATGAGATGCACAGATACTCCTGTTGGTTTAGGGATGTTTTCTGGTATAATTTCTTTACTCTATCTCTCCTGTTTTTTTTTCTGACCTACTTTTCTGGGATTTCTATTGACATGTTGGGCATTAAATTCATTCTGTATTTTTAAGTCTTCTCTGTTGTTCTTATCTTTGATTTGTTTGAGTCACATTTAAGCTTGGAAAGCACTGGAAACTTTTATCGAGTATCTGGTGATCCGTGACTGTTCTTAAAGAGTGAGACATTAAAAAGCTGAGTTGACACTCTGCAAGTGTGAGGAGCATCAGTTGCCTTTACTGAGGGTAATTAGGTGGGGAGGTAGCCTTAGCCCTTTTATTTTAGGACTCCCCAAATTATTATTTATTTTTGAGATGGAGTTTTTCCCTGTCGCTGAGGCTGGAGTGCAGAGGCAGGATCTCAGCTCACTGCAACCTCTGCCTACTGGGTTCAAGCGATTCTCCTGCCTCAGCATCCTGAGTAGCTGGGACTACATGTAGGCGTGTGGCACCACCCCCAGCTAATTTTTTTTTTTTTTGTATTTTTAGCAGATACGGGGTTTCACCATGTTGGCTAGGCTGGTCTTGAACTCCTGACCCTGTGATCCTCCTTGGCCTCCCAAAATGCTGAGATTACAGGTGTGAGCCAACATGCCCGGCCAGGATTCCCCAAATTTCAACATGTAGAGTTGTTTTCAGTCATCACTACCACAGCTACCCCCTGGTAATCTTTTATTACCTGATTTCATTTTGGGAGCTGGGCTAGGGAGGCAAGTGTGAGATACTAAATTATAAAATACAAAATTTTATTAGACATTATAAATATGCAAAATATAAAATTTCCTGTTTTCAGCCTCTGCCTCACTCCTGTGCTCTGCGCTGCTTGTGTCTCTGAACCCCAGTACCATTGTGGTGTAGGTAGAAGTTACAGGCACTTCAGGAGTCAGGGAGCAGGCGGAGAGGTGGTTAACCTCCTGCTCTGCACTCAGACTCCTAACCAGCCTCTCCATTTTAGCACCATACTCCGATCCCTACCACCCTCATTGGAGTCTCATTAGATCTGTGTGATACATTTGCTCATTTTTCATATGTATTTTTCCTCTGTAGGCATATAGGTCTAAGTTTTTGTAGGCACTGGTTCCTACTCCTCTATTTACTACTTTGTATCTTCTATTATAAATATTGAAATACTTGATCTTGTTGCCTTCATTATTAGTGTTTTGTGAATAAACACTACCTTTATTTTATTTTTTTAATAAACTGGATACCGTCTAGTTCCCTTCATTGTCATTTTAGTAGGGTTAACAAGTGAATGCAGGTAAACATGCCTGATCAGTCTGCCACATTTAACTTTAAAAGTAAGATTTGCTTTATTATCTTCAGCCAGGCATGATGGTGTGTGCCTGTAGTCCCAGCTACTGGGGAGGCTGAGGTGGGAGGATCACATGAACCCAAGTTGATGGGACAAAGTAGAAACATAGGTGTCAGTTACTGCAAGAGTCCAAGAGGTGTTCTGGGAATGGTCATAAGGGTGAAATGGAAAGAAGGGAGGGATACGTTATATGCCCTGGAGGAAAACCTGACAGGACTTGGCTCTGTGTGTATACATGCACACGTGCACTTTTGGAAAGGGAGAATGTGAAGAATCAAGATTACTGGGTTTTAGTTCTTGGGCAGTGAATGGTGATACTGTGTACCATCATCACTTGGTATCTGTGTGGGATTGGTTCCAGGACCTCTGTGGATACCTATATCTGTGGATGCTCAAGTCTGTTGTATAAAACAGCCTTTGCATATAAAACAAATACCGTATAAAACAGTATTTGCATATAGCCTATGCACATCCTCCCATATAGTTTAAATCAGTTCTACATTACTTATAATACCTAATACAGTATAAATGCTATGTATGTTACATAGTTGTTGCACTATCGTTTAGGCAATTATGACAAGAAGAATGATGACCATGTATTCAGTACAGGTGCAGCCACGGTTTCCTTCTCCTAGAATGTTTTCAGTCCCCTGTTGGTTGAATCCATGAGTGTCAAACCCATGGATATGGAGGGCCAGCTGCATATTGTGATACAGTATGATAGGCTGGAGGAGAACAAGGCTTCTTAAGAGGAAGAGCTGTTGGGAAAGGATGTGATGTCTGTTTTCTGCTTGTTTAGTTTGAGATACCTGAGACATTAGGGTGAAGATGTTAAGTAGGCATTTCTATAAAGAAAATTAACAGATGTTTTGGCTGGAGACAAAAATGTGATCATTATGACCAGTGGATGAGAGCACCTAAGTAGAAAATGTATCAAGAGAAAAGAAGAGAGCCTAGGACTGAATCCTGAAGAACGCTTAGCATTCATTCAAGGAAAGACCAGGTGGGAGGAAAATAAGAAGTGTTGCAAAGTTCAGTGGGGTGAAGAATGCTTTCAACTGACACCTATCAAGGGTGTTGGCTGCATGCTTGGCATTCAGTGCCTGCGGATGGGAAGATAAAGGTGAATGCACAGTACCCAGGAGGCTCTTGTCTTAGCACAGCAGGCTGTTCTCTTCTTCAGAGTATCTATTTTTTCCTTCTTTTTCTATCACCTCTGGGATGTTATTTTGAATATATCCTTAGCATGTTGAGAAGTGATGCTGGGCACATAATAAGCATTTACTTAAATACTTGTTGAATGCCTGGATTTTTTCACCTTCTTTACAGCATCTGACTTCTGTTGCCTTCATAGATGTTCTTCACTGTTCATTTATGTGTTAAGGGACAGGCTTTAGAACCCAAACAGGATGCTTTCCAAGGCCAAGAAGCAGCGGTAATGATGGATCAGAAGGCAGGATTATATGGACAGACGTATCCAGCACAGGGGCCTCCAATGCAAGGAGGCTTTCATCTTCAGGGACAGTCACCATCTTTTAACTCTATGATGAATCAGATGAACCAGCAAGGCAGTTTTCCTCTCCAAGGAATGCACCCACGAGCCAACATCATGAGACCCCGGACCAACACCCCCAAGCAACTTAGAATGCAGCTTCAGCAGAGGCTACAGGGCCAGCAGGTAAGTCATGTGTTCTTCCCTCTTGGCTTCTCCTTCTGTAGTTTTGAGACTATTCTCAGAGTTCTTACCACTAGTGTACTCTATCCCTTGTCAACTAAAGAAATTCTTTTTGTTTTGCTTCTCTGTAAGGTTTTATTTGTGCAGATGTCTGCTCGTTAAGGAGTAGTTGTATTGGAATTCTGTACTTTCTATGAGAATATTCCATTGTACAGGTTAGAAAGAAAAATGTCAGGAAGGGTTGCTCTTGAGGGAAGAAAAATGTTACTTGCTGACTTTGTAGTCTTAAAGGCAGATAATTTTGTTTTGGAAAAAATCCTTAATATTAGTAACCAAATACTTAAATTTTCTTGATTTCAGCATTTTTAATGGAATCTCTTCTTTCTAGATGTTTTATAAAACTAGAGCTGTCTTTTAATATTCTGAAATATGACTTCTGTTTACCCTACTGTTAGTCCGCAAGAAATGTTTTAAAACTGTTTTTATTGTTTGTGTCTTGAGCATACTGAGTTACTAAATGTGGTGGAACCAAACCATGTAAGTAGATGAATGCCTGAGGGTTTTTTGTTTTTGTTTGTTTGTTTGTTTTGAGGTGGAGTCTTGCTCTGTTGCCCAGGCTAGAGTGCAGATCTCGGCTCACTGCAGCCTCCATCCATCTCCTGGGTTCAAGTGATTCTTGAGCATCAGCCTCCTGAATAGCTGAGATTACCGGCATGTGCCGCTAGTTGTTGTATTTTTAGTAGAGACAGGGTTTCACCATGTTGGCCAGGCTGGTCTCAACTCCTGACCTCAGGATCCTCCTGCCTCAGCCTCCCAAAGTGCTGGGATTACAGGTGTGAGCCTCTGTGTGCAGCCAAATGCCTGAGTTTGGAATCCAAAGATCTAGAGACTCTCCATTGAATAAATATTCCAAAAAGTCAGTTTAGGTACTCAGAAAAGCTGTGTTAATGGGTTCATTTTACTTTTTTGCTGTTTGTTTTCACTAAAAGTCATTTAGGGAAAGCTAATGGAGGAAGCAGATTATTCAGAATTACTCTGATCAAGTAAAAGCTATTTCCCCATGCCTGAATAATCCCAGAGAAAGCCTGGCTTTAAAATCTTTTGAGCTTCTGGTGTGTGTGTGTGTGTGTATATAATTTATTATTTTTTCATACAAGGTCTCAGGGCAGAATGCAGTGGTGCAGTCACAGCTCACTGCAGCCTCAACCTCCCAGGCTCAGGTGATCCCCTTACCTCAGCCTCCCAGGTAGCTGGGACTACAGGAGCGTGCCACCACTCTTGGCTAATTCTTTGTATTTTTTTGTAGAGATGGGATTCACCATGTTGCCCAGGCTGGTCTCAGACTCTTGGGCTCAGGTGACCTACCCACCTCAGCCTTTCAAAGTGCTGGAATGACAGGTGTGAAGGTACTGTTTAAGCTGCAAAATTTCGCTTTATTCTCCCAATGCCAAACAGTAGCCCTTCTTACGCTAGCCAAAGATGTTTCAACATGGACCTTTATGCAGTGTGAAAGTACTGGTTTAGTTTAGATGTGACTTAGCCAGGTTATTGTGTTTGGAGATATCATTACCTCATTTGCTGGTGTTGAGGGTTTGGAAAGCTGTTTTGGCAGACTGACATGCTCTACTTGCATTCTGACCAGCTTGTCTCACCTCAGTTTTTGAATCAGAGCCGACAGGCACTTGAATTGAAAATGGAAAACCCGACTGCTGGTGGCGCTGCGGTGATGAGGCCTATGATGCAGCCCCAGGTGAGCTCCCAGGTGAGGATGATGAGCCTCTCCACATACATTGCTCTGTGCCCAGCACAGGGCTTGGCCTGTCGTTGGCTCTCAGTAAATGTGTGTTAAACAAATGAAGGTAATTCTGAATTTCTTATGTAAGAAAGCAGTTGCTTTAAAGACTTTTCAACTCTTCCATTCTTCTCTCTGGCTCATGACTGGGAGGAATCAGAGGAGGGAGAGGTTTCTTTGTTAAAACCATTGATTAGTGTTTTTTAAATTGGTTCCCCTTGTGATCAGTTGCTATCACTTGGCTTTTTAGGAATTTAAAATAATAAATCTGTAAATGTTCCTCTGTTCCTGGATTATGAAACAACATGCTCACTGGGTAAAATTCTGAGATTACGAAGAAGAAAATAAAGAATACATAATCATGTTCTTAGTGATAGCCTCTGAGATGACCTGTTTCCTGAAGTAGAATATTATAATTCCTTTCCACTTCCAGCCAGTGGTGGAGACAGTGTTGACGGGTTTTCTTAATGTGCGTGAGACAGATGACCACACAGCAATCCACTCCTGTGATTCGAAATATTGTTCATAATTGTTTTTTTAAAAAAACAACTGAAATGCTCGATTTTCATTGTCTTATGCGTACTTGGAAGTACTGATATTTATATGATCTTGATAATAAAATATCTTATGTAAGCTGAGCTAGAATGCCCTACAAAAAGAAGGTAAAAGTTTGCTCTTTGGAGATGATCCACAGCTGGTGGAGCCCAGTACAGTTTCCTTGCTGTACTTTGGTTATGTCACTTTCTGAACCTACAGACAGCTTCTCCTTGCTCCTACCTCTTTGTGAAAGTTTAAAAAAAGTGCAAGATTTTCCGAGGTGGACCTCTGCTTATCTGAATATAACCTCATCCTTTTTACTTTTTGGCTTCTTGTTTCATCTCTCCACCACCCAAACACACTGAATCCTCATTTTCCTGTATTTTTCTCTCATAGTTATTTGTCCTCAGGTTCTACCCCAAATGTTCTCTAACTTCGTGCAGTGTTTCTAGCCATGTTAAAGCTTGACAGCGTGTCATCTTTTGTCTTCTAACCTCAAATAATTTTCAGGTCCCTTCAGTTCTTCCCCTCCCCTGCAATAGCCAGAAAGCTTTAAAAAAAAAAAAAAAAAAAAAAAAAAAAAAAAAAAAAAAAAGACAGTCTCTTGCCCAGGCTGGAGTGCAGTGGCATGATCTCGGCTCACTGCAGCTTCCACTCCCTAGGTCCAAGGGATTCTCCTGCCTCAGCCTCTTGAGCAGCTGAGATTATAGACACTCCTGCAATCCCACCATGCCTGGCTAGTTTTTATATTTTTAGTAGAGACAGGGTTTCACCATTTTGGCCAGGTTGGTCTCGAGTTCCTGACCTCAAGTGATCTGCCTGCCTCGGCCTCCCAAAGTGCCGGGATTATAGGTGTGAGCTACCTCACCTGGTTGGAAAGCTTTTATGTAAAGAATTGTATATTTTGGCCAGTGCAGTGGCTCACGCCTGTAATCCTAGCACTTTGGGAGGCTGAGGCGGGCGAATCACCTGAGGTCAGGAGTTTGAGACCAGTCTGGATAACATGGTGAAGCACCATCTCTACTAAAAATACAAAAATGAGCCGGGACTGTTGGTGCCCTCCTGTAATCCCAGCTACTTGGGAGGCTGAGGCAGGAAAATCACTTGAATGCAGGAGACAAAGGTTGCAGTGAGCCGAGATCATGCCACTGTACTCCAGCCTGGGCAACAGAGTGAGACGCTGTTTTTTTTTTTTTTTTTTTTAAATTGGTTTTTTCTTTCCCTTTGTGGGGACAAAAAAAATATTTTTTTCTTTCCCTTTGTGGGGGGGAAAAAGAAAGGCACTGGGTGTTTTCTGTCTTATACCTGGTGGTATTGTGGAGTACTATATGTATTTAACTGGCAGGTTCTTGCTATATGTCTATGTAATTGCACTCTTCTTTGGGTATTAGCAGGGTTTTCTTAATGCCCAAATGGTCGCCCAACGCAGCAGAGAGCTTCTAAGTCATCACTTCCGACAGCAGAGGGTGGCTATGATGATGCAGCAGCAGCAGCAGCAGCAACAGCAGCAGCAGCAGCAGCAGCAACAGCAACAGCAGCAGCAAACCCAGGCCTTCAGCCCACCTCCTAATGTGACTGCTTCCCCCAGCATGGATGGGCTTTTGGCTGGACCTGCAATGCCACAACCTCCACCACAGCAGTTTACATATCAACCAAATTATGGTAAATCTGATAGTGAAAATATGCCTTCCCCAAGTTAACATTACTAAGGACATAAGCTTCACTATGCCTGTTGAACATGACAAACAAAAATACTATTCACTCCCTGTTTACTTCACAAGGAAAACCAAATTAATTTAAACTATTGGAAAACAAAAATGCTGCAGCACATGGGTAATTGAGGCGGGTGTATCCTGCCGTAGTTGAGTATTTTTTTCAGTTCCATTTTTTTTTGAGATGGAGTTTTGCTCTTGTTAACCAGGCTGGAGTGCAATGGCACGATATCGGCTCACCGCAACCTCCGCCTCCTGGGTTCAAGCAATTCTCCTGCCTCAGCCTCCTGAGTAGCTGGGATTATAGGCACACGCCACCACGCCCAGCTAATTTTTTGTATTTTTAGTAGAGACAGCGTTTCACCATGCTGACCAGGATGGTCTCGATCTCTTGACCTCGTGATCCACCCAACTTGGCCTCCCAAAGTGCTGGGATTACAGGCGTGAGCCACCGCGCCTGGCCAGTCCCACTTACTGAGTCTCCAAACTCTTAATTTGGAAGAAACACTGCAGAACTGTCCCCTTGCTCCTTCATATATGTTCCAGTATAGTAGAACTCTCTAATCTCTGAATGCTTGGTGAAGTCAGAGGAATGCACTTTGTGGGCTGTTAAGTTGATTTTCTTGGTGACTTGGATTTATCAATTACAGTAATCCAGATACCCCTTCAGTTCAGCCTTTGAGAGGTTCCAGGAACATGGTGGGGATAAAGGTGTCTACTGGGGAGCCCTGTTCTCTGAAGATTATAACTCCCCTGCACTTTAAAGAGGGACAGAATGGTGGGAGCTGAGTGATAAGGAGTCCCTTTTCTACAGAAAGCCCATTGAAGCAACTAACCTTTCAGTGATCTAGATACGGTGCTCCTTTCTGTAGTAAGCCTGTACTCTAGTTGTCCTCTTGGTGAGAATGCAGAATAACTGGGGGGCAGCATCTTATAGCACTCTGTATCTTATACTTATCACTTCCCTACACCCCCCCTTAAAAAAAAGTTACTGCATAAATCTGATATTTTAAGGAGAAGGCATTTGGACATTTTTATTTCTTTTTTCTTTGTTTTTGTAAGGAATTGGACAACCACCAGATCCAGGCTTTGGTCGAGTGTCTAGTCCTCCCAATGCAATGATGTCGTCAAGAATGGGTCCCTCCCAGAATCCCATGATGCAACACCCCCAGGCTGCATCCATGTATCAGTCCTCAGAAATGAAGGGCTGGCCTTCAGGAAATTTGGCCAGGAACAGGTAAAGAATAGTACTTCTAAAGTTAGTCACATCTTAGTCCCAGAAGTCCAAGAATTACTATATTTTTCAGTCAAGCCTTTTTGGATGGAGAGATTGAAAGGACTGGATTTATATTAGAAGATGTGTTCTTTGGCTTGTCCATTTTGAGAGTCCTTCATACCATGCACACATCTATTAGGGTATCGAGTACAGAAAGCTGTGAAAAATGGATCACAGGCTGTCAGGGAGTTTTCTCTCTGACATTCCCAGCTTCAGTATAGCAATGTTTGGCACAATTGTGATAGTTTCTGTGGGCATGCCCTTTGTTGCCAAAATGCCTTCCAGAGGTAACATTACAGTTTCTTCACAGCTCCTTTTCCCAGCAGCAGTTTGCCCACCAGGGGAATCCTGCAGTGTATAGTATGGTGCACATGAACGGCAGCAGCGGCCACATGGGGCCAATGACCATGAACCCCATGCCCATGTCCGGCATGCCTATGGGTCCTGATCAGGTATGGGGTCTGTTGCTTACCATTTTCAAAAAGTTTGTCTTGTTCTGTGGTTAGAACCAAAGCCTCAGCTATAATCAAAAGGTCCTAGGTATATTTTAACTTGAATTTATAACTTAAAACTACAGTAATTTAAAAAACCCATTGGTTTGAAGGTATTGGGCCACTAGATACTTTTGGTAATATGGGATCTAAGGAACCTGAAAAGCCATGAATGTGGACATGGACATTTTTTTGTTGTGCAAAGCATGTGTTTTACCCAGCTTTTTTCTGGTTGCTAACAGAAATACTGCTGACGTCTCTGCACCAGGACCTCTAAGGAAACCACTGTACAAATGACACTGCACTAGGATTATTGGGAAGATACCATGTTCCGGGCATCCATTTTTGAAGAAAGCCAGCTTTGAGCTCTGTCAAGGGCATTTTAACTGATGTCATTCGAGCAGGACTGGATTTTAAGCCGAACTGCAGTATCTGCGTATTTCCCCCCGCGCTCCTACATATCATGGTGTTCAAAAAGAAATGTTTTTGGCATTCCACCTCCTAGGGATATAATTCTGGAAATGTGGCGTGTTACTGATCATAAAACTTTTGTGTCACTTTTTTCTGCCTTGCTAGCCAAAGTCTTTTAAATCCATGTAGGTGGGCCAGAGAACATTGGAAGAAATTAGAGATTAGAACATCTGCTTTTGCTAGTTGCAGTATTGGACTAAGAGCATAGTCCCAGCCTTCAAGTGTTCTTGTCACTACCAAGTAGTTCTGTGTTGACCCTTTGTCCAGTGGACTTGGTGATTCTGAATTGGCCTTTCCTGATGGTGTTGAGTTGCTCTTTCTCTGTTATTTGTTGTCCTAGGCTTTCTCCTAATGAAGGTTTTCATTTGCCGCTCATGTCCTGTAATACTTCACCTCCAGGAACTGTCATTGATGTCCAACAGCTTTGCAGAAGGGAAAATGAGATGACAGTATTTAATTGCAGCAGTAGCAAACTTTTCACATGCTAATGTGCAGCGGAGTGCACTTTATTTAAAAAGTAATAGATAAATGCAATGTTCTTGAGGTCTTGAGGGAATAGTGAAACACATTCCTGGTTTTTGCCTACACTTACGTGTTGGACAAGAACTATGAATTTTTTTTTTTTTTTTTTTAAGTACTGGTGTCACCCTTTGCCTATATGGTAGAGCAATAATGCTTTTTGAAAACTTCTGAAAACCCAAGGCCAGGTACTGCATTCTGAATCAGAATCTCGAAGTGTTTCTGTGAATAGATTTTTTTTGTGTAAATACGACCTTTAAAATATTGTATTATGTAAAATATGTATATACCTTTTTTGTAGGTCACAACAACTCATTTTTACAGAGTTTGTGAAGCAAATATTTAAAATTGTTGATTTCAGTAAGCTGTGTGGTAAGGCTGCCAATGGAAGAGACATCCCTTGACTTCTGTGGCCTGGGGGAGGGATGGTGCTCCGCAGCTTTTCCTTCCCCAGCCCTCAGCCTTAGATGTCTCACTCTTTCAATCTCTTCGTATAAATCCTTTTTAAAGAGATTTGTTTAGATGTAGGCATTTTAATTTTTAAAAAATTCCTCTACCAGAACTAAGCACTTTGTTAATTTGGGGGGAACGAATAGATACAGGGAAATAAAAAAAGAAAAGGTATCAGGAATTCAAAAAAATCAAGCAATTTGACTGAAAAGAGAATCTTTTGGATTTTAAGCAGTCTGTAAGTTAAATAGCAGCAATTCATGGGATTTGTTTGTGTGTGTTCAATTATGTTACCTTTTCATCCCCTTTAGGAGTGTTCTTGGGTTTCGGTTGCTAAGACCTGAATCCCACATTGAGATCTTGAGTAGAATCTTGGTGTGGTTTCTGGTGTCTGCTCAGCTATCCCTCATTCTACTAATGTGATTCTTTCATAATATCCCTGTGAATTAGAATAGTGTCACTGTTACTTCTTAAGGAACTCAGTACCCAGAACAGTCAGTTTTACTGTGATTGAGAACCAGTCTAATTGAGCACCTTTTAAACCCCTCCCTCTTCTGCCCCTGGCCACTTTCTGCTCTTGCCTCCCTTTGACAACTATTTTAGTCAGTTGGGAGTAAGGGAAAAACCAAATTTAATTCCCTTTATCTGGGTTACTTCATTTGGTCCAAATAGTTGAAAGAATTGGGTTTTTGAATGTCTATGAATTTCAAAGGTCTCTGCTAGCCTTGGTGTCATTTTCTAGCAATAACTGAGAGCCATTAATTTTTTTGTAAAGTTTCACACATTTAGCCAATCTTTCTAGATGTCTCTGAAGGTAAGATCATTTAATATCTTTGATATGCTTACAAATAAGTGAATCCTGGTATTTCCAGACCCACCACTAGAGTGGATTTTCAAAACAGTGTAGACAATTATGAGTTTGCCTTCTTCCCCCCACCAAGTTCAAACCACATCTAAGAGTGTAAATCCCAAAACTTCCATGGTAGTGGCCTGCGCTTTCCAGATGGTGTGTGCTCCTGTGTGGAGACAGAGGCACAGCCCAGTTAGTCTGTCTCATGTATTTCAGGTCAATTGCGTCTGAACCTTCTTTGAGTTATGTGTGTGGGGAGAAATAGATTGGTGCTCTTACCTTTCTTGACTTTAAAAAATTCCTTAAACCTGGCTCCAGGCTTACTGGAAGGCAGCACTCCCTTTTTTATATAGTGGAAAAATGAAGTTTATTATAAGTTTTTATATTTTCTACTTGTTCATTTGATTGGTGCAAACTCAAGATATTTTCTTTTACTAGGTGCAGTCTTTGAGATAATTTGTTTTTACCTGTATTGCCCTTTATCTTTTTTAGATAATTCTTTGTACTCCTGCTGTCTACCTCTCCTCACACCCCCGCACCTCCCATTTTTTCAAACCTTCGTATCTGTTGGGTGAACAGAATAATCTTTTCATCTGCTTTTAGAATGTGGGATATTTCCAGTACCTACTTTTTTTATTTTTGCTGAATCCAAAGATATATAAATAAAAAATATATATGTTTTATAAAAAGATCAGAAAGATATAAAGGAGATACATGTTTCTTCCTTTAAAAAAATAAATGGAAGTTACATTGTTAATGTTCATATTATGATGCCACTTTTCTAAACTGCATCTGGATTGAAAGGTGTAAATATCAACAACAGTGCTACTTAGTTTATCAGTGTTTAATATCTAAGGTGAGTTGGGGGGTATCTGTATTAGGGGTAGGGTATTACAGAAGATAATTGGCTTGATGTCCTAGAAGTTCTTTGATCCAGAGGTAGAGGCAGCTGAAAGTGAACAGAATGGATTGCTGGTTACATGTATAACTGCCCAGTTCCCTTTTTATTTGCAGAAGCTGTGAGTTTTGTTCGCAATTAGGAGGTTCATAGGAAACCTCAAGGATTTGATGTAATCAGAGGAACAAGAGTTGTTTTCAACTCCAAGGCACACTTGTTGATACAGACAAGCAGGGTGTTTTCTCTCCCTCTAATATATGGAATTTCAAAGAAGATGGAAATGTCATTCTGAGAGCAATATTTAAATTCTCAGGAATTGACTTATACTCTTGAGAATGAATTCAGTTTCAATCAAGTTTACATTGTGTTACTTTAAAAACAGAAATTCTTTATTCTGCAAAGAATCGAAACCATATGAATGACTTATGGGGAATGGTAAGCTTCGACTGCTTTGCTGACCATTTTGGATGTCATTGTAAATAAAGGTTTCTATTTAAAATTGGAGCCTAAAGAGCATTTTTAAAAATATATCCCTGTTGGATTAAGGGTAAAAGAGGTTAAGGAAGCCTGTTTCGAATAATGGTAACCGTTTGAGAGGTTTAAAGCACAGCTTAGGGTGCTGCCAGGGAGTGGTGGCCTAATGTGGGGCATTGAAAAAAATGTGAGTACTTTGGGGATTATCATCTCTGTCATGTGTTAAATGAGAAATGGGCTGCACTGGTGATAGTTTCTACTTTTCCCATTCTGGAAATCTGACAACTACTTGGATCAGGTTACACCACCTGATACACAAAGAAGGGTTGGCCAAGGTGAATTGCTTTGCAATTAATACTTTTTTTAAAAAAAAGTCCCAAAGCTGCTGGTTTGAGACTTACCTGTGAAGTCCCTTGAAGTATGGTAGACTTTAGTCATTAATCTACAACCGTCTACTCCCCTTTTAAAAAAATGTTCTAAACCCAAGGCATTTTCTTCCAAAAAGGTGTTGATTGGCAGTATCTTGAATACTTAAAAAAAAAAAAACAGACAGACACACCAAGAAAAAAAAAAAAAAAAAAAAACTCCCGAGAAATGGCCTTTTACAAAATGTCAAAGGTTTCTTCATACCAACTGCTGGTCATTGGCTGGGGTTTTGAACATTGTATGACAATACTTACACTACAAAATTTTTCTTTTTTTTTACAAATACAGTTTTTGATCAAAACTTGGGACATACATCAACTTCTTAAAAATAACATCAGTTCTGGAACATAACAAAGAAATTACTAGGAGAAATGGTATCTGGACAGGAACAGAAATGTCCACAACTGTGAGGGATTTTCTTTTACACTGGCCACAGAGCGTTTATTGACACCACCACTCCTGAAAATGGGGATTTCTTATTAGGTTCCCCTAAAAGTTCCCATGTTGGTTACATGTAAATAGTCACATATATACAGTGAAGGCAGTTTCTTCAGAGGCAACCGGGGTTTATGGTGCTAAGTGTCATCTCTTTTGTGCTACTGACTCACTGTCGAACTCTCTGCAGTTTTCAGCCTCTCCACGTTGCCTCTCTTCTGCGTCTTAGTTCCTTCTTTGTGACAAACTCAAAGAATAAGAGGATTTAGAACAGGACTGTTTTTCCCCTATGATTTAAAAATTCCAATGACTTTCACCCTTGGGGGAGGGAAATTTCCAAGGAAATCTCTCACTCACTCTCTTCATTTTCCTTTGTGAGCTTCTGGGGGAAGGTTAGTGGTGAACTTTTTGATAGGGAAAAATGTATTTTGTGCAGCTGGTGAGGTATAATCCAAAGCAAAAGCAGGGGCAAAAATAGACTTCCTGAAGTTCTCTCTGCCTCCTGCTGGTTATCCTCCAGAATCTGCCATGTTGGCTGAGAGTGAGGGCTTGCTTTCTCAAGCCGCCTGGCCATCAGCAGAGGCCTGCTGGAAATCACCCACATGCTTTTTCGTTGCCTGTGCAGTCAGGTGGCGCCTCTGTTTTTGGAGGTCCACCTCTGTTGTTTCTTAACCTTCCCAGCCTTCCCACAGTCGTCCCCTGAAGAACAAACAAACTCATCTTAGCATTTAGTTACCATTGTCTATGACGACTTCCTAATCAGTCCTTTACTGAGGAAGCTTTGCTTCAAGGATGTGGCTGCTGAGAATGAGTATTTCTAGGTTACTAAGAAAGTGATTGCTACCACCTAATCATCTCAATTTTTAGTTGTTTACTTAAACATTCAATGCCTGGATAGAATAGTGGCTAAGAAGGTTGTGATATATAAAGATTCTGTACCTTAATTCTAGAAGTACCAGAGAAAGCTTTAGCTGGCCTGTTAATGTCCTGTGAGAGCCACACAGGTTTATATGTACATCAAGGAAGAAATGAGTAGTCCAGAGGTTGCAAACAGCAGCTCACCAAGGGGGATCGTTTGTCCACATGGCTAACTTAATGTCAAATTAGATGACCGTGTTAAAGAGTTCTCACGCATCCCTGCACCTTTGGATTTGCTTGATGAATTAGAAAATCTAGCAAACCTCAGCCCATTCCTGCAGGAACAAACTGGCCTGCTCCCTTAGAATAGAGGTGACCTTTCCAGGTTGCCAGTCTCTTAGTGCCTGCCAGCCTCCAGTGGCACTGGAGTGAGAGTTTGTAGCCTGGGCTTTCTGGAAACCATTTAACGAGGCCATCCTACTGCTGATGCTGTGTACCAGTTAGCACTTTTGCAGCCATAGCCTTCAAGATGCCTGGCAATTTGTAATATTTAAATGCTTCCCAACTCGAAGTAACAGCTCGCGTTTCCCAAACACAGACTATAGCGAGAACAGCAGCGTACTGGACAAGGCATTAATCTAAAACCCGAAATGGACTCACGTGTTTTCTTAGGGAAAGACTTACATTAGTACCCGTCCTCCCCGCCACCCTCACTATGGGAGCAAATGAAGAGTGATGAGTAGAAATGGCATGCCCGTAGAATAGCATTGGCAAAATGAAGCAGTCAGAACCAGATCTCTATTTGTGAGCCGGTTCCTCAACTCACGGTGATCTGGAAGAAGGTCTCCTCATTCCTGGCCACTTCCGACGCTGAAACATCCTAAGTTTTCAAGTGTCAAAAGGAGAATGAATGTTAACCATCACCAAGAAAGAAGAAGTTGTACCCAAAGAACAACTTCTTCCTGGGTAGACCAGAGGAAGGGAAGTTTCTCAACAGGTGCAGCCTCACAGAGACGAGACTGAAGGGTGGGTCAAGATACAAGAACTTTTTTTAGGCTTTAATAAAATGAAATACCTGTGTTGCTCATAGCCTCTTCCATCTTTAAGTCCTAAATGAAGGAGAAAATGAAAACAGGAGCAGATAGTGTAGGCAAAACAAACAACCCAAACAAACCAGAAAACCATCTTAGGCTTTTTTGTCACAGTCCCATGACGTTGACAGTGTTCCCTACTCAGAGTAGACTGAATTACGAGGGGACTCTCCCTTAAGTCTTCCTAGGATTGCCCACAATCCGGGGTCACCCTATCAGTTTCAGGATCCTGATGGCTTCATTCAATGCTGACCATAGTCATGGTGAGGGAGGTGGCCATGGGCATAAACGTCTATGCTCCAGGGGACAGAAAGCCCAGAGCCCTGACCAAGTGCAGGAGGGAGTTCCCTTTGGGGCTCTGGGAAGGTTTCCTGAGGATGGGGCAGGGTCAAGTGCATGGGCTCTGGAGTCAGCCCACCTTGTTCACTTTACTCCTCCATAAAATGATAGGACGACTGGCCTCAAAGGCTTATCAGATAAACGCTCAGCCCAGAGCCTGGCACACAGCAAACATGTGGCTCTATTTAATGGGGCCCTTGCCCAGTCATATTGGATGATAGCATCTGGTTAGACTGTCCAGACAAGCAAGACTGCTCTTCCTAGGAGAATGCTAGCTCCACTTGAATCAGGGAGGTCGGGGTCATCTTTAGTTAACATGGGTTCAGGTGTAAGTCCTCAGTAAATGTTTGTTGAATGCATGAGTGAACAAAAGGGAGAAAATAAGAGGGAATTCCGTGTGCTTCCTGGGCCAGTGGTGTGGGTGTTCCTCTTTATGGAAGCACAGCTTGTCAAAGGCCATCTGGCTGCTATGGACAGGGGCGTCCATGACTTGTCTGGATCTGTGTCACCTCCCAAAGCCTGGGCTCATTTTTGGGGTAGACACCACCTCCTGAGTCCCTGCTCGCCACAGGCCCCATGTTGGGGTGCCGACTCACCCAGGTCCATGTCTCGAGTCCAGGGGTTACACTGCTTGTAACCCTTGCAGCTCCTCAGCCCCATGAGCTGTATGTGTAGCTGGTTGAGGACACCCCTGTCCAGCGTGTTCACTGAGTTCATAAGCTGATTGCAAAAAGGGTAGTTTGTCAACAAGGTAAGTACAGAGACCCACCCCAACACTGCCCTTCTACCAACATGGGGACATATTTCAGGCAGGCTGTGGGTAGAAGGTGCTATGTGGGCTGGTGACCTGCTTATTCCCACCTCAGCTTCTCCAAGAGCCCAAGTTTGGAAGAGTGAGGTGACGTTTTTTGGCTTCTAGTCCCACCAGGGTCTCTCTTAATGAGAATGAAAACTCAGGAGAATGAAAACCATGTCTGTGTATTTAACGTCGGAATTCTGCAGCCACTGGTCAGGAAACTTCCCATGCTTGGAAAGAAAGCCTTCCAAGTCTTGGGTTTATCAGCAGTCTTCTGCGAAGCCCCTCAGCTCCTCTTGATCGGAAGGCAAACATTTGGTGAATGGACGTGTAACTGACCTGGGTTCTTGGCTAGTCTGCGAGCTACTGGTGACCAACTTACCCGCTTTGGTTGAAGTATGAGGGTGAACCTATCTAAGGAGAAAGACTGGAAGCCTATATAGTAATTAAAGCAATTGAGCTGCTGACATTTAAAAATCAGATTTCATATAAAAAGGTATGTCAGGCTTTTCCTGAAAGATTGAAGGCTGAACAATCCCGAGGCCACAGTACAGGAAAGCGCTGGTGCTGCTGCTCAGTAGTGATGGCTCCGACAGCCTCACGCGCGCCGGCCAGCAGATGCCCCACTGCTCCTTTTGGTTGAGACAGAGGCTCACTCTGTCACCCAGGCTGGAGTGCAATGGCACAATCTTGGCTCACCACAACCTCCGCCTCCTGGGTTCAGGTGATTCTTCTGCCTCAGCTTCCCAAGTAGCTGGGATTACAGGCATGCATGATCACACCCAGCTAATTTATTTTGTATTTTTAGCAGAGACGGGGCTTCTCCATGTTGGTCAGGCTGGTCTTGAACTCCTGACCTGAAGTGATCTGCCCGTCTCCGCCTTGCTGGGATTACAGGCAGGAGCCACTGCGCCTGGTCCTTCTTGGTCTTTTCTGTGGCCCTGGGTCACCCCAGTCGCCTGTGTGTTTAGATGGCTTACTGTAAAGAAGCACTTAGCAGAGTGCATGGTGCTGTGTGTGACTTACATTATCTGCGTGGTCTGTGCAGGCCCTGCAGTGGGTAATAGTTGGCCTGACCCTACAGCCTGACAGTTTCAGGAGTCGTCACAAGTTCCTGTCAAGCCTGGTTGAATGCTGACATGTTAAGTTAGAGGGAAGAAGCTGCATATATTACACATGCAGCGTGATGGAGGCAAAAAAAGGCTGAACATGGATTCCCCCAATCTCAGTGGCTTCTCAGCTTACGCCCACTGGCTCAGGGACTCAGTGGGACTTGGACAATTTGCCGTCACTTCCCTGAGGTTGGGGGGCCTACCTGGCAGCACGGGTGCACCCCTGCCTCGCTGCTCGTGCTGTCTGTACCTGGTAGGGGTCCGTGTTGAGATCGAAGTACTCCAGGAAGCCCGTGGCAAATTCACAGAAGAGGAAGTTGTGAGTCTCGTTGATGGTCCTCATGCACCAGTATGTGTTATTGTTGGCGCTGGTGCAGGCGCAGAATGGCCCCACTGCCAAGGAAGACAGAGCACGTCCTGAGTGCCCGTGGGAGGAAGCCCCATCTGCCAACAGTGACTCCTGTCGGGATGCCCCCCCCCCCAACCAGTTCCTTGAATGCCAAGAGGCTGCCCTGGGCACCATGGACCCCTGGTGTCAGGGACCCTCTTTCTGGGAGAGGTCTGGCAGTGGAAGCCCTCACAAGCTTGGGGCCAGGTGAGTCACTAAGTGAAGTGGAGAAGTTTCTTGGCCCCCTGGGCCCCAGCCTGTCCATCCCTGCCCGGGGCTTGCTCACGGGTCCAGAAGGGCGCTGTCTGCCAGTGCTGGTTGTTGTGTGTGAAGCACGTGAGGCCTGGCATGCTGCACGTGTCGTTGTTCTGCAGGCGCTTGAGCAGCTTGCGGAGTTTCTTCTTGCGCTTCTGCTCCCGCAACAGCCACACCTTGTCCTTCTCCTGCAGACCCTTCCTATGGGCGCAGAGGGCCACACGCGTTGGGCCTCTGAGGGGTCAGTGACCCCGTGTCTCTGCTTTCTGTCCACCTAGGGGCTGGGCTGAGGCTTCTCCAACAGAGACCCATGGGCCTATGCATTTCAGGGTCCCAAGTCCCGTTGCTGATCCAAGGCACAGCTGGGGCCAGAACCTTGGTCTTCCGTCGTCCTACTATAACTCCCAAGAGGGCACAGAGGTGGGGACAGAACTCTGCGGCTACTGGGACTCCCTTTGACACCCCTTTCCCTTCCTGAGTCCTGCCCTGCTTGGTGGAGTTGCGGCCACCCCATTTTAGCCACAAGAGGGCATCAGAGGCCTGCTCGGTGTTGACTGGGAAGTAAGGCCTCTTCGGGGTCACCACAGACTTCCCAGGGAAGGGCCAGGACTTTCCTTTTCTTCTTTAAGCTTAAAGGGGAACTTCTCACGCCGGCCTCTGCTTCTCTTCCCCAGGACTTCAAGGTGCCCTTACCTGAAAGGATGCAGGCTGGAGCCTTTGTGCTTGAGGTGGTCTTTGTGCTGGGTGTCGTAGCTGTAAGGGATCCCCCAGCCCCATGCTTCAGAAACAGCTTCGAGGGTTCCTGGGACACCCTCGTGTAGCTGCTGCCCTGCCCCCGCCCTCCTCCTGGGGTTGGGGTGGGAAGGCACTGTCCTATCCCGGGGGCAGCAGGTACCTGCCTGGCTGGCTTCTTTCTCTAAGCATGCACCAGGACCCTGCCTGAAGACCCCAGGCTAGACTTTAGAAGGTCGGGTTCACGGTAAGTTAGCCACGGCTAGAAGCTGGGCCTGGCTTTAGGTGGCGTCAGCCTCAGCAGCCTTTTCCTTTCCTTTTTGGAGGGTTAATTTCACGTGTCAAAGCCTCAGCATCTTGAGGCTGCTTCCCCACCGCTCGCCTGCGCACGCTTGGCTGGGGTCAGCACAGGGGAGCCTGTGCCTGCCAGACTTTCTGGAACGGTCAGGCTTTTCCAGCTGTGCTGTCCAGTACGGGAGCCACTGGCCACAGGTGGCTGCTTCAGTTTGAATTAAGCAAAATAAAAAATTCGGCTCCTTGGTGACACTAGCCACAATTTCAAGGGTGCAGCAGCCACACGTGGTGCAGGGCAGGTACAGGCCATTTCCAGCAGCACAGAGTTCTACTGGACAGAGCTGTTCTGGAGTTCAGTCCTTTGGGCCAGGGGACCCCTGAGCCGGGAACGTGGACCTCAGACCACGTGGGCGATTTCTGAAAGGGCCTTGGGCAGAGGCCGTTCCCGGCCTGGAGCCGGCGCGGCACAGCCAGTGTGGGCCCCTAGCTAGCGGGGCTGGAACCTGGGCGCCAGCCTGGATGACAAGAAGGATGTGAATTACGGGTTTTTTAATGCCAGACGGGAGAAGATAAAGATAAAAAAATGATGAAAGGGGTCAAGTATGAGAGATGAACTGCCCTGGGAGAGCGGGGTCTCAGGCAGGTCCCCTTGCTAACTGCCTCACCTGATTTTGTGACAGCCACATTCTTCTGGCCGCTTTTTCCTCAGGTGACCTCGGATTTCTCTCAGGGTCTTAATTTTGTTCTGCAGGGTTTCAATCTGAGGGAGGGGCAGGAGAGGAAGCCTGGAAACCGCCATGGGCTGGCGCTGCCCCCCTACCCGTGATCGGCAGCGGCGGCCGCACTCCCCGTGTGGGTGGGGAGACTGGTCCGCCTGCAGAAGGAAGCCCGCCCTCCCCTCCAGCCGGCCGCGCAAGGGAAGCGAGTCATTTTCCCGGCCTGGCCTGCACAGGAACTCACTGAGCCCACTGCACGCTCCAGTATCTCCCCTGGGCTTGGTGAAACGCCTTACTGTAGTGTAGACTTCTTTGTTTTTGTTTGAGATGGAGCCTCGCTCTGTCGCTAGGCTGGAGTGCAGTGGTGCAATCTCCACTCACTGCAACCTCCATCTCCCAGGTTCAAGCCATTCTCCTGCCTCAGCCTCCCAAGTAGCTGGGACTACAGGCTCGTACCACCACACCTGGCTAATTTTTTGTATTTTTAGCAGAGACGGGGTTTCTCTGTGTTGGCCAGGATGGTCTCAATCTCCTGACCTTGTGATCCGCCCGCCTCAGCCTCCCAAAGTGCTGGGATTACAGGTGTGAGCCCCTGTGCAAGGCCAGTGTAGACTTCTTGTAAGTCAGAAGTGGGGGACAGTGTGGCCAAGCCGTCCTCCCTCAGCCTGTACAGGAAGCTGTCTGTCTGATGCTGGGACTGACGCCTGTGGCTGGGCTGAGGAGTCTGTGAGGACCTGATTTCGCCTCTCCAGCCTCGTCCCTGGGTCTGGCCTCACTGCCCTGCCACTGTGAGTCGGGGGTCTTGTCAGGCCCATGGTGGCTGAGGGCATGCTCCTCTCACAGGCTCTCCACTCACTTCGTGGTCGATGTGCAGCTTGTGGTCTTTCCAGGCCTGCAGGGACTTGTACAGGTCCAGGTCACACCGGACTGTGTAGTTCTCCAGGATGTGGCACCTGCTTGAGAGAAGGGATCATATGTGGCTCGGTGGAGGTGGAGGTGGAGGAGGAGGAGGTGATGGAGGAGGAGGTGGAGGAGGAGGAGGTGATGGAGGAGGAGGTGGTGGAGGAGGAGGTGGAGGAGGAGGTGATGGAGGAGGAGGTGATGGAGGAGGAGGTGGTGGAGGAGGAGGTGGTGGAGGAGGAGGTGGTGGAGGTGGTAGTGGAGGAGGAGGTGGAAGAGGAAGAGGTGGTGGAGGAGGTGGTGGAGGAGGAGGTGGTGGTGGAGGAGATGATGCAGGAGGAGGTGATGGAGGAGGTGGTGGAGGTGGAGGTGGTAGTGGAGGAGGAGGTGGAAGAGGAAGAGGTGGTGGAGGAGGAGGTGGTGGAGGAGGTGGAAGAGGAGACGATGCAGGAGGAGGTGGAGGAGGAGGTGATGGAGGAGGAGGTGGAGAAGGTGATGGAGGAGGTGGAAGAGGAGGTGGTGGTGGAGGAGGAGGTGGAGGAGGTGGAAGAGGTGGTAGAAGAGGAGGTGGAGGAGAAGGACCAGCCCAGGGGCCCAGGAGGTGTGGGAAGCCCTTCTGAAGGTCTGTCCTGTCCCTGTCACCCTCAACTTCCACCTGGACACTCACCGATTTGTCACTTTGATGGGGTTGGTGGCGGCGTAGTTGGGAAGGCCTCCAGTGCCACTGAAGTCCCCACCATCCTTGTCGTCTGGGTTCTCAGGGGCCCCTGGCGAGTGACGCTTGGTGAGGTTTCGGGGCTGGGCAGCATCACCCAGGCCTACGTGGTGCGCCCTGCCATCTGCCTCAATGGCCACTGAGCGGAGGGAGCGATATCGAATATAGCTGGGCTTGTACCCTGTGGGCATCGAGGGGTGGCAGAGTCAGGGAGGCGGGAAAGGCTGTCTGGGCTGTCTGGGCAGTGGCTCCTTCATCAAGATAGGGCCAGGCTGCTAAGAATGAGGCTCAGCACTGCCTTCGACCCGAGGGGTCATGAAATCTACCCGCCTGCTCACAGATCCTGGGAGGGCCTCGAGCCCATCACACCGGCAAGACTGAAGTCCTAGAGCCAAGAAGCCACCGGCTCGAGAGGATTTCAAGCAAGAGCTTCGTATGGGTGAAGAAATGACAGTAGATCATCGGTACAACCGAATCCACCACCAGGAGCAAGGTTCCGATTCATGCCAGAGTGTGGATGAGTGTCAAAAGCATCCTGCCGAGTGACAGCAGCCAGACACAAAGCGGGCTCGCACTGTTCATTCTATTTATAGGAACTACCCAGAAGAGGTAAATCTACAGCGGCAGAGAGATCGGTGGTTGCCGAGACGGGGAGAGGGCGGTGAGGCGTGACTGTGGGCGGGTGTGGGGCTCCCTTTTGGGGTGATGAAATGTTTTGAAACTAGGTAGGGGTGCGCAATGCTGTGAACGTATCAAATGTCTCTGCATCGTATACAACTCTTAGGTTTTATGTTATCTCAACTTCACCTCAATTAAAAAGGAAGAAAGCATTATGGATATAAAAACGCCTTGAACTGGGAAGAGGGCCCTGCAGCGCCTGCCTGTCTCTGCGGAGACATGGACGGGGACTGGGGAAGCCACTTAGCTTCTCCAAGACCCAGTGAGCTGGAGGCTGCCCACCAGGTGGGTGGGGCACGAGGCTGAGAGGGGCTTTACGGACGCCCTAATGCCAAAAACTCAGTGTGTGCAGGCTAACGTGACACCCCAGAGAGACTGCATCTTCTGCGTGTCAAAAACAAATCTGAGTTGCTGACATGAGAGAAAAAGGGGAGATGGGGGCGGTGACGGACGGATGCAGACTTCCAGTTTCCCGAAAGAAAACAGACGTCTCCGCCCACAGCTCCACGTGGTCAGGATGAGCGGGAGGGGAGCGGCCCCTCTCGCTGGCCAGTGTCTTCCCTGCTGGCCACAGCCCCGCCACCCGGCACGTGTCTGGCCCCAGCATGCGCTGGCATTGTAATCCTTCTCCAGATGTACCTGGTTTAAGGAGAAGAGCCTGGAGCCAGTTAGTGGCCCAGCTTTTGTTGGGTCCCAAGTGACCCTGAGATGGTGACGGAGGAGGACCCACTGAAGGCAGGCGGTGGCGGAAGGAGGGAGGAAAGCGCTTTCTTTCCCATGTGGCCCGGGTCTCGCTGCCTCTGCTCTCGGGGGATGTTTTGGGTCTTTCAGTTCTCAGACACCTTGCATCAGTCACAAGGGCCGAAGGGTCCCGAGGGCCCAGGAGAGGCATCCCCTCTCTAGCAAAGCCTTGGGCCTTTTCTAGCTCGGGGGAAGCCTTCTCCGGGGCCCTTCCCTCCCTGGGCTTAGTCTCCCTGAAGCGAGTGCACACGGTGCTGGGAGGCAATCCTTTCCTGGACTGAAGCCACACGACTGGCTCTCCCCATCACTCTGTGTTCATGTCCAGGGTCCCAGAGGTAACACCTTCCTGCCACACAAACGGGACGTGGGACAGGACTTCATCGCGCAGCAGCCGAGAGCTCTGGTGTGGCAATGGTATTCTCAGGTGCAAACCCTTGAGCACATGTGTGGGCCCTGGCAATTTGGGCAAATCCTCATGACAGAGGCTGCCTTACAGGGCGCCTTGGAGGATGGCACCAAACAGACAGTGAAGCATTCGGTGTGATGAGCTGGTGTGGACCAGCTACCATGGTGGCGGGGGACGCTGCCTGCAGCTATGTCCTCACCTCAGGGGACACCCTGGGCCCACTCCCTGCCTCCCTAGGCCAGCATCCCCCTGTGTGATGTGGCTGCTCGCGCCCACTGTGCCGCTCACCCCTGAGCCACACTGGTCACCTCTCTGTGGCTGGGACCCCCCACGCCCATTCTGAGCACACAGACTTTGTCCTCTGTCTTCCTCCTTAGAACACCTGCTCTCTTGCCAACAAGTTCTGCTCCTTTCTGTACCCGGTTCTGAATAAATGTCCACAGAGCACCATTCTGCAGCCGCCACCCCTCTGCCCGGTCCCGCCACCGCTGCGTCTCCTTTATGCATTTTTCACCGAGTAAGTGGCCCTCTCTGTTAACTTCTTCACCTCTTGTCTCATCCACGAGGTCCATGAGAGTCAGGGTCTCTCTAGGTCAACTCTGATCTCAGTGTCTGGCACAGAGCTCAAGAAGTGAATGAACCCCAGCCACCTGGTCCCATCCCCTCCTCCTGGTCCCCTTCTCCTGTTCCCAGCTCCACCTTCTGTTGTGGGCTGGCCAGCTCGGCCTGGCTTCCCCACACCACAGCTGGGATCCCATTGGGTCAGGGTGGGTTGGGCCAGGACTTCCCGACCTTACCACTGCTGACACGTTGGGGCCAGATGAATGTCTGCAGGGGGCGCTGTGCTGTGTGTTAGCAGCATCCACAGACTGCTCACTAGATGCCAGCAGCACCCGTCCATCACATTCAGCTGTGACTGCCAAAAATGTCTCCAAACAGTGTCCCCTGGAAGACTGAAAGCCCCCAGTTCAGCCTGCTCTAGGCTGACTGCTCAGAAAAGAGGGACAGGCTGGGTGTGGTGGCTCACGCCCGTAATCCCAGCACTTTGGGAGGCTGAGGTGGGCGGATCATGAGGTTGGGAGTTTGAGACCAGCCCGGCCAAAATGGTGAAACCTCATTTCTACTAGAAATACAAAAATTAGCCAGGCATGGCGGCACACATCTGTAATCCAGCTACTCAGGAGGGTGAGGCAGGAGAATCACTTGAACCTGGGAGGCGGAGGTTGCAGTGAGCTTAGATCGTGCCATTGCACTCCAGCCTGGGAGAAAGAGTGAGACGCCATCTCAAAAAAAAAAAAAAAAAAAAGAGGGACAGAGTGTCTTGTGGGAGACCCTGGCAGCGGGGGAATGAATGCTGGGCAGGAGATGGGGCTGCAGTCCCAGATCAGCCACGTGAGCCAGCCTTTCCTGTCCATCATGAAGGTGATCACCCCGCCTCGCTCACAGGCTGCTGAGAGGTGGTCTAGGCTCTGACATCACACTCGCTGAGGACTTCTTACCAGTGCTGAGCTGACTCTCAGCTACTTAGGGACATTTTTCTTTCCTCTAAGCATTAATAAGGGGGAAACAAGCTGAATTTCTCCCTGCGAGATCTTGTATTATTTAAAGATTATCCACTGTGCCACCAGCTGAAGCAAGGAGAGGCTGGCTGTGTAATCCAATCTGGAAACCAATCATCTTATTCAGCTAGGAAAGTTAATGTAGTAGTTCCCAGTCAGCTGGCTAGGAAATGTACCGGCGGACCATCACTGGGAAGTGTTGTTTGGGGCAGGGGCTGGGCATTATGGAGAGAGACGTGTCTGCTCCATGGTGAGGACATTTGCTGCCTGGCTGGGTGGACCAGAGGAGACCACCGTGCCCGTTCTGGACACCTCAGTCTCTAACGAGGCCGTGGTACAGTATCATCCGGTCTTACGAACTAAGATTTTTTTCTGAGATGAGTCTTGTTCTGTCGCCCAGGCTAGAGTGCAGTGGAGTGATCTTGGCTCACTGCAGCCGCCACCTCCCAGGTTCGAGTGATTCTCCTGCCTCAGCCTCCCCAGTAGCTGGGATTACAGGCGTACACTACCATGTGGGCTAATTTTTGTATTTTTAGTAGAGACAGGTTTCACCATGTTGGCCAGGCTGGTCCTGAACTCGTCACCTCAGGGGATCCACCTGCCTCGGCCTCCCAAAGTGCTGGGATTACAGATGTGAGCCGCCATGGTTGGCCTTATCTTTAAGTTTTATTATTACTGCTCCCACGAGCATAGGTGGCTTGTGAGGAGGTATGGCTGTGTCCCCAGTCCCTGGACCACCACCTGGCAAAGTGACAGTCTCTGTGGAATTGTGTGAATGAATGAATGGGGCTCCCAGGCAGGGTCTCTCTCCTCCCATCCTACTCAGCCAGATCGTGACACTTACTCTTCTTGAAGAGCCTTCTCCGGCGTTCGGCCATGCTGAGCTTGTAGTCATCGTTGTCGCAGACGCAGGCCTCGCTGCCCTGCCCGTAGTACTTGGGCACGAGGTTGGAGAGGGCTCTGCCGCCGTCCAGCTGCACGGGCTCCCTGCATTTGTGCAGCTTCAGCGTCCCTGTAGCATCTTCCACGCACTGCCACTTCTGCAAGGCACACCAGGGTCTCAGCCAGCTGTTCGTCTGCTCCCCCAGACCTGCCTCTCCCCTGCCACCCCCATCCACCCCGGAGACACCCCCGCCCTGCCTGTACCCAGCCCTACACCTGCATCTGCAAGCGCCGCTTCTGGCCATGCTTCAGCCTTGGGCGGAACCACCATCACCCCCCGTGAGATGCCTGGAACAGCCACCACTCATGGCTGCCTGCTTCCGTCTGCTCTGAAAATCCACCCACACAGCAGTTACAGGACTCTTTTTTTTTTTTTTTTTTTTTTTTTTTTTTTTTTGAGACGGAGTTTCACTCTCGTTACCCAGGCTGGAGTGCAATGGCGCGATCTCGGCTCACTGCAACCTCCAACTCCCAGGTTCAAGCAATTCTTCTGCCTCAAGTCTCCTGAGTAGCTGGGATTACAGGCGCGCGCCACCACGCCCAGCTAATTTTTCTATTTTTAGTAGAGATGGGGTTTCGCCAGGATGGTCTCGATCTTCGACCTCATGGTCTACCTGCCTTGGCCTCCCAAAGTGTTGGGATTACAGGCGTGAGCCACGTGCCCGGCCAAGGAATCTTTTCAAAAGGCAAGTCAGGTCATGTTACTCTCCTACTCAAAACCCTTCAATGGCTCCCACTGTCTTTAGGACAAGACCCAAGCTCCTGATACAGGTCTCCAAACACTCTCCCAATCTGGCCGGTGCCTCCCACGGGTCCTCCTCTCTTGCCCCTGCTCTGCCTCAGCCCCGCCCTCTCTCTCCAGTATCTCAAGGGCTGCCGCCTCCGGGCCTCGGTGCTCACCGTTCCTTCTCCCTAGAATGCCTTGTCTCCAGCCCTTACCCTGCCGGAGGCTTCTCTTCCTTCCGTCTCTGCTCCAGCGCAAGGAGGACCCTGACCACCTTCCCACTGACGGTGGTCAGAAGCTTAATGTAGACAGAATCACCGTCCAAACCTCTCCTTTTCTCTCCCCAATTCCAGCCTCCTGGATCCCCTCATGGGATCCTGCAACCACCTGCAAACTAGATTCTCTTCCCGTCTGTCCACCCTGCTCCCGCTCATTCATCAAATGACTCGTTAGGGCCTATTTTGTGCCAAAGTGACCTTTCCAAGCCACGGGTTGGATCTGCTCCCTGTGTCTCTGCAGCACGTAGCATGTGCCCAGCACCGTGTGTTGATATTAACTCACTCACTATATCTCACGCGACCCTACAAGGCAGGTGACGAGGCACACAGAGGTAGAGGGACGTGTCCCGGGTGACAGAGCTGGCAGATGCGAGGCCTGTAAGGTATAGTGTGGGACCTGGCGCCACCATCCCCGCCGTCTGCTGTGTCCCCCAGCTCACTGCTGTTGAAGGCCCCGCTGCCTTCCACCTGCTTGCCTGGCCCTGGCATGCCCATCTCCCCTCCCATCTCCCTGCCAGCTGGTGTTGCCCTTCCCCCACCCTCCTCCCTTGGCCTTCCAGCCTTAGAAAAGCCTTGTTCAGCCTTTCCCAAACATGTCAGTTTCCGCTATCTCTGAATACTTCCCAGGTAATTTTCTTTTTTCTTATTTTTAGAGACAGGGTTATTCTGTCACCCAAGCTGCAGTGCGGTGGTGCAGTCACAGCTCACTGCAGCCTCCAGCACACGGGCTCAAGCTGTCCTCCCACCTCTGCTCTGGAGTAGCTGGGACCACAGGCATGAGCCACTGAGAGGCGGCCCCACAGCAAACTGCTAATTATGGCTGTTCCTGGCCATCATTTCCTTAATATTTCTCTTGCAATCAATTCACTTTTTTTTTTTTTTTTTTTTTTGAGACGGAGTTTCACTCTTGTTGCCCAGGCTGGAGTGCAGTGGCGCGATCTTGGCTCACCGCAACCTCCGCCTCCTGGGTTCAGGCAATTCTCCTGTCTCAGCCTCCTGAGTAGCTGGGATTACAGGCACACACCACCACGCCCAGCTAATTTTCTGTAGTTTTAGTAGAGACGGGGTTTCACCATGTTGACCAGGATGGTCTCGAGCTCTTGACCTCGTGATCCACCCGCCTCGGCCTCCCAAAGTGCTGGGATTACAGGCGTGAGCCACCGCGCCCGGCCTGTCAATTCACTTTCTAAAAAATGTACATGTGGCCGGGCGCGGTGGCTCAAGCCTGTAATCCCAGCACTTTGGGAGGCTGAGGCGGGTGGATCACGAGGTCGAGAGATCGAGACCATCCTGGTCAACATGGTGAAACCCCGTCTCTACTAAAGGTGCAAAAAATTAGCTGGGCATGGGGGCGTGTGCCTGTAATCCCAGCTACTCAGGAGGCTGAGGCAAGAGAATTGCCTGAACCCGGGAGGCGGAGGTTGCAGTGAGCCGAGATCGCGCCATTGTACTCCAGCCTGGGTAACAAGAGCGAAACTCCGTCTCAAAAAAAAAAAAAAAAAAAAAAAAATGTACATGTATTTATTTTAAAAAGCCATTTCTTGTTACTCCTATAAACGAAAAACCAAAGTGAATGCAGTAAGGTCATTTAACTTCTGCTGGGGCCCTTTGTGCAAGAGGGGCCGGCAAGGGCCAGAGAGGCGCGAAGGGCGCACGCACACCCACGGGACGCTTGGCCTCTGACACGGTCAGGTCCCAGGGCTGCTGAGAAAGGAGTCGCTGGCTGGGCACAGTGGCTCACGCCTCTAATCCCAGCACTTTGGGAGGCGGAGGTGGGCAAATCACAAGGTCAGGAGTTCGAGATCCGCCTGACCAACCTGGAGAAACACCGTCTGTACTAAAAATACAAAAATTAGCCAGGTGTGGTAACATGTGCCTATAGTCCCAGCTACTTGGGAGGCTGAAGCAGGAGAATCGCTTCAAACTGGGCGGTGGAGGTTGCAGTGAGCCAAGATCACACCATTGCACTCCAGCCTGGGAGACAGAGTGAGACTCTGTCTCAAAAAAAAAAAAAAAAGAAAAAAAAAAAAAAGAATTACTTATTACTTATAGTGAGTGTCACCCTGCATCACCAAACAGCATCTTGGGTGTCACACGGCAGCAAAGGGCTACCCGTTGGGAGACCCCGGCCCTGCTGGTTCAGCGGCTCTCGGGGCCTCGAAGGCCAGGGCTGGCTGCAGTCGGGAGGGGCCATCGGGAGGGCGGGGAGCCTTACCTGTCCCAGCTGTTCGCACGCTGTCTGGTACTCGGCACGCTGACACAGGTCCTGCACACGCCGGTACCTGGGCAGGAAGTTCTCCTCCTGGGCGTCCACCTTGTCACTGTCTCTCTTGTGTAGCAGTTTGCTGCGGGGCAGACAGCAGGAGCCGCGGGGACGGCCTCTCAGCTTTGAGGAGCCCGGGAGGTGCGTGTGTCCACTTAGAGGGGACCCCCTGGCTCCGGCTTATCCTCACAGTGGAGGACGCAGGGCCACCCTGTTCTGACCTCCTGATGTTTAGGAGACTTAAGATAATAGAATTTTATAAGAAACTTCCCAAACTGCATGAGTTGGCAATACATTAAATACATGGAAGACACTGTACAGGCTGGACAGAACACGCTAAGAGGGTGCCCGTGACCTCAGACCCTAATTCTGTGTCATCTACAGGAGCAGCGAATGGGCTCTGTGTTGAGGGGTCTTTGGACACAGCTGCACAGCCCCTGCTGGAAGGTAGCACCACAGCCCTATTCTCCCTTCTGCACCGGCGCGGGAGGTCCCGAACACCGTGATGGGTGGGGCTGCATCCTGCGGGGAGGGAGGGAGGGAGGGAGGGAGTTGTGCAGGGGTGTCCTTCCCAGGACACAGCACTCACCCTCTCTCCACCAGGAAAGAGTTCCGCCAGACCTTCAGCTTTTTCAAATGAAACCTGGAAAAAAAGCACAGCTCCTGCTTCTCAGCTATGTGAGGGCTTACCACGACCCCCGATGCCCCCAGGAGCAGGGATGGCGCCCGCAGTCAGCCTCGGCTTCCGGTCAGCCTGGACAGCAGTTGTGGTGTGTCCAGCCAGGCACTGGGGAGGCTTCTGCGCCCTTCTCCCAGTTGAGCCACCCCTTCCCCCAGAGATTTGGGTCTGGAGGCACGTGGGGCAGAAATGACCCAGGTCAGTGACTCTAAGTCCCACCCACGTAACCGTGTGTGCGCAAAGGAAGCCCAACGACTCCCCGGAGCTGGAAGAGCTGTCTTCAGTTCAGCGCCAGGTCCGCGGCTGTCTTGGTGTTAGATTAATTGCACAGAGTTTTGGGGGTGTTTTCTTCTTGAATGCTTTGCTGTTGCACGTATGTAATTTGTGTGTTTCATCCACTGCCACTTGGTCAGTTTCATTTCCTAGATGGGCACTCTGAAGTCGAGAGGGGAAGCTTCCACCCTGTCCCCTGACCCCCAGGTGGCCTGGCTCCCAGGCCAGTGTCCCCAAACATGTCCATTTTATACCATTACAGCTCACCTGGCCTCAGTTGGGGCTGGAGCCTCAATGGACGTAGTCCCCCTACAGGGCAGCCAGATGTGGGCACACAGTGCCCACCTGGCTGGAGCCTCTGGGAGGCCACTGAGGAAGGGCTCCGCTGCCAGAGGTGCAAGCCAGGAGCTGACATAGCACCTGGAGGCCAGAAACCTGGTGGCGGTGAGAGTGCTGGCCACCAGATGTCGCTGCGGCCACGCCGGCACCCCTGCCCTGCCTCAGCTCACCTTCCACCTGTGTGACTTTTGCTCACCCTCACGGTTCCTATTCTGCCTCTCTGGACACCGTCCAGCATTAAAGCTACGGGGCATGGCGAGTCAATGTCTGAATTCCTGTAGCTGAAGTCCTCCAGACTTGCTGTGAGATCTCTGACAAGTCACTCAATCGTTTTGGGATTCAGATTCCAAACTGGTAAAATGGGGATGATACTAATGCCCACCTCTCTGGCTTACCGTGAGGATCAAATTCATAGAATCCCCGCACGGTCCTCAGAACCGCGCCTCACACACAGTCAATTCGTAGTTAGCACTAACTCCTACCATCACTGCGGCTGTTATTATTTCAAGCTCTGTGTAATTTTAGCTCCGAGAAGGTCCCCAACTGGTCACCTTGGCCACATTCCAGATGGGAAGACGGCACTTACTTACCGTAGCAGGTAAGTGGTTGGGGTGGGGGGACCTGAGAACCCCAGCTCCCGACCCTTGGGGACCTCACGTTCTAGACCCACAGGGTTTTGCCCTGAGTTCCTGCAGGTCAGAAGCCCAGTGTCCGGCCCCACCCCCGCCCCACCGGCCCTGCTCCTTCCTCACCGATTCATCGGCTGTTCCAAGTCCAGCAGCTTGAGGATGGATTTCCCGTCCATGTCCTCAGGTATTTGCAGGCCTGCAATGTCCAGGATGGTGGGGGCCAGGTCAATGTTGAGGACGATGTGGGGATTCCTGGGGGAGGCAGGAGATCAGGGACTTAGCACCTGGGTGGTGGTGCTTCAGCCTGACTCGGGCGTTTGGGGGCAGTGGTGGGCAGCAGGTTGCAGGGGGCAGACACCTGCAGGAACGGAAGCTGCGGTCTGGCACCTCGACACTCAGCAGCTCCCCACTGTGGCGCAGATTCAGCCGAACCACCATTCTCCACTTGCCCCCACTTAGCTTCTGCACCTCAGACATGCCATGGCATGAGCTGACAGCCCCACCCTGTCCCCCTCCTGCCCCCCCTGCCCCCACTTCCTGAGCGAAGGCAACCCACCTTGACAGCCAGCCTAAATCCTGGCCCTTCCCCTGGACCTCTGGGGCATTGCTGGTCCTCACTGTCCCTCGACAGCCCAGGCACAGCCCGGCCTCAGGTCCCCTGTACCTGGACCGTCCTTTCCCTGGAGATTGATGTGCCACTGTCCCTCCCCCCTTTAGTTCTTTGCTCTATTACCAAGGAGGCTCATGACAGGCTTTGGTGGTCCCCACCTGTCCCTGGTGATCACACCTTAATGTGACCTCCTCGCCTTGGGTGTGGACCAACCTGGACCTGAGCCAAGTGGGACATGGCAAAGGTGATGGGCTGTCACTCCCATGGCTGTGTTATGAGACAGGCATCTCTATCCTGCTAGCAGTCTTGCTCTGGTCTCTCTCTCCCCTTGCTGGCTTTGAAGAAACAAGCCACTCTAAATCAGCAGCTGGCCTGTGAGCCGTTTGGGAGGCAGAGGGCATGGGTTCAAGTCCTCTGCTTGCATTGGACCTGCTCCAGGAGCAGTGAGGAGGATGCTCCTCAGTCGAGCCTCTGGATGAGACTGCAGCCCTGGCTGGCACCTTGATTTCAGCCTAAGCAGGGGACCCTGCCGGGCTGGGCCCAGGCTTCTGACCCTCAGACACTGGAAGTTTGTATGTGTGTGTTGTCTTAAGCTGCTGAGTTTGTGGCAGTTTGTGCTGCAGCACAGATACCCAATGCAAGGCCCCTCCTGAGGACCCTACTTGGAAGTACACCCCCTCCACACCCTCCCAGCTTTACCTTTCTCCTGAAGCCTTATCACCATCTCGTAAGCTATAGATTTTACTTATTTCTCTGGTTTATTGTCTATTGCCCAGTTAGACTCTAAGCTGCAGGAAGCTTGGCTCAGGTGGTCACTTCTGTATCCCCAGGACTTACACCCTCAGACACACAGTAGCTACTCACTAAATATTAGCTAAGTGAATTCCCATACATCTGCCACCTCTCCTGGCTCCTTTTTTTTTTTGAGGCGGAGTCTTGCTGTGTCACCCAGGCTGGAGTGTGGTGGTGAGATCTCAGCTCACTGTAACCTCCACCTCCTGGGTTCAAGCAGTTCTCATGCCTCAGCCTCCCAATAGCTCGGATTACAGACATGTGCCGTCACACCTGGCTAATTTTTATACTTTCAGTAGAGGTGGGGTTTCACCATGTTGGCCAAGCTACTCTTGAACTCCTGACCTCAGGCGATACACCTGCCTTGGCCTCCCAAAGTGCTGGGATTACAGGCATGAGCCACCTCGCCTGGCTCAGTTTCTGGCTGGTGACATTCCCAGTGCAGGGTAAGGGACTTGAGGGGTGGGCCTAGCACAGGGTCGAGCACCTGGGGAATGAATGGTGGACACACGCGCCGTCAGAGCGCCTGAGTGCCTTTCCTGCCAGTTCCCTGGCAGTCAGGGCAGGGCCTAGGTCCTAGAGTTTCAGTCACCTTTAACCCTCCATCTCTCCCCAGTCCAGTGCCCTGTGAACATCGGACAGGCTGCCAAGCCTGTGTGCAGCTGGGGAAGGTGGGCTGAAGCTGTGGCACGGGGGCTCACAGGCCAGCATCAGGCGGCAAAAGTGAATCTGGAGGCGAGGGAGCTGGGAAGGCTGCTGAGGGAAGGATGCTCTGCCGAACCCAGCAACCAGCCGCCGATGGGGCTGAGCCTGTCCACTGGCCCCGCTCCCCCAGGCTCGGGGGGAGGAGGAGGACAGCAGTTGCTTTTCCTGGCCAGCACCCATGCCTTGCTCTGTGTTGTAGCTTCTAATTCCGGAGGAACTACCTGACCCCATTCAGAGTCCACTGCCCGATGCACTCAGTCTGGTCACTCAAGGGTTTCTGTCACCTCTGACTACAGTGATTGGTTCAGGGAAGGACCCGTGACCTAAGTCTGGCCAGTGGGAACTAGTCTCAGGTCTTCTGTTCAAAGCAGTCTGGCTTCCTCAACAGGATGGTTTACTGTCTATTGCCCAGTTAGACTCTAAGCTGCAGGAAGCCTGGCTCAGGTGGTCACTTCTGTATCCCCTGAACATCTGGAGTTGCCGACTCTGCCATAAGGAGAAAAACCTGCCTGAGAATGAAGCCAATTCAGCGGAAATGGGACTGAGAGATAAGAAATGAGAGCTTTCCAATGGCATGGTAAGACTGCTGGATCCAGCCATGCCTGAGGCCGGAGCTGGGCATGGAATTTTCAGTTACTGTAGCTACTATGTTCCTTTTATCTCATTCAGCTCATCTGGTTCAAAGGTCTTTTCTGGTTGCAACCAAAGAAGTCCTGGCTGACGGATACTGTGTGTCTTTGATCTCACGCCTGACTTGGCACTGTCTTTTTCTTGACCACGTGGGATATGGTTTTGGGTCCTATGAGTCAGACCACAGATTCTGAGGCTGACCAAACCCCCACGTCAGTGTTTGCAGAGCCCTCAGTGGGTCAGATTCTTTCTGTTCACGGGGAAGGTTCGAGGTTTCTGAGAGGTGTGGCAGAGGGAGAAAGAGACTGCCTGGCTTCAATCCCTAGCCCCTTCCCCGACTTGCTATGTAACCTCAGGCAACTTAACCTCTCTGTGCCTCTGTGTGCCTGGGTGTAAAACAGAGTTAATATGAGCATCCACGTCACAGAGTTGTTGTGATGCTGAAATGAATTATTATTAATTTTCTTTTAAGATGAAGCCTCACTCTGTTGTCCAGGCTGGAGTGCAGTGGCACGATCTTGGCTCACCACAACCTCCACCTCCTGCATTCAAGTGATTCTCTTGCCTCAGCCTCCTGAGTAGCTTGGATTACAGGTGTGCAGCACCACGTCCAGCAGATTTTTGTATCTTTAGTAGAGGCAGGGTTTCACCATGTTAACAGTTTGAACTCCTGACCTCAAGTGATCTGCCCACCTGGGCCTCCCAAAGTCCTGGGATTACAGGTGTGAGCCATCGCCCCCAGCCTGCAATGAAATATTATGTAGTTCTTTTTTTTTTTTTGAGATGGAGTCTTGCTCTGTCACCCAGGCTGGAGTGCAATGGCGTGATCTCTACTCACCACAACCTCTGCCTCCTGGGTTCAAGTGATGCTCCTACTTCAGCCTCCAGAATAGCTGGGATTACAGACACATGCCACCCCCCCCCGGCTAATTTTCTGTATTTTTAGTAGAGATGGGGTTTCAACATGTTGGCCAGGCTGGTCTCGAACTCTTTACCTCGTGATCTACCTGCCTTAGCCTCCCAAAGTGCTGGGATTACAGGCGTGAGCCACTGTGTTTGGCCTATTGCATAGTTCTTGGGCCAGGCCTTGAAGAGTAGGCACTCCACACACATGTGCTATCATTATTACAGCTCTTATTCCAGTGGGGATGCTGAGAGCCAAAGACAGGCACGATCTGATGAGGTCAACAGAGAGTCATCACTTTCTCTGGACTTGAACTCATGCAGCCTGCCTCCTGGAATTCTCACAGTATGTCGAAGGCAGTGGGAACATGTCAGTCTGGAATTCCATGCTGCAACGTCAATGCCTTTTCAGGACGAATTCTGCAGCCAGCCCGGTGTGAGTGCTGGGTCTGTGCGAGGGTGGAAGTCAGGCCGAATGAGAATCTCAATAGCAACACATCTGCTTTTCAAAAGACCCATTTGAGCCAGTTCTTTATAATATCCCAGCCGATCCAAGGAAGCTGGTGCCATGAATACCGGCCTGTCTGTTTCCCTGCCCCAGACGTAGCCATTTTTGCTGCCAGAACATGTCATCTCAAAGGTGAACCCAAGGAGAAAGGCTGGCTGAGGGCTGCGGCCCACGCGGTCCTCTAGGAAGGATGGGAGGGAAAAGCATTTCCCTTTGTGCTGCTGCCCGGAGCTGGCTCAGCTGATCCCGGCTGACAACCAGCTGCTTGTGGCGAGGTCCGGGGTTCCTCCCTGACAACCTCCAGACCCTCATCAATGACTGCCCAGCCCAGAACAGAAATCCAAGTGCCACTCCTACCCACTGGTGACACACGCGTGCGTGCACACACGTACACAGCCCAGCTCCCTGGATTTCCTGGCAGACAGCCCTACCACAATCTGTTTCCACAGGTGCTAACGCTCCTGGCCTCTCCTTTCCCACCAGAGGGGTATAAAATGCCTGACATAATTGCTTTCCTTTGGCTCTGGGGTCCACCTGCCAAAATCATGAGCCACCCAGAGTGTGGCTTGGGTTTTGTCTGCATGGTTGAAGCCCCAAGCTGAGCCCGGAGGCCTCTGTGGGTTCCTGGGGGCTGGGGGGTGACACACTTACAGAGAGCCAGCTTCCACGTTGGGGCCCCTCACGTAGAATGGGACCCTGATGTCGAACTCATACGGCATGGACTTCCCCTTCACGAGGCCAAACTGGCCGATGTGGTAGCCATGGTCGGCGGTGTACACGATGTACGTGTTGTCCAGCTCACCCGTCTCAACCAGCATGTTGTAAATCTGCAACACAGGCAGGAGGCAGGGGCGGGAAGGACTGGGTGACCGGCCGCTCCAACCCTGGGTGACAGACGCTTGAGATCTCAGGCCCCATCCCTCCCCTGCTTCAGGTTTTCACTCAACTTCCCCAGGGGCTGTCCTCTTGATAACGGCACCCTTCTGCCTGCTGTCACTCCCTGCCCCGCTCTCCCTTCCATGGTTCTTCATGGCACTTCTCAGCCTCCATCTCTTTTATTTTTTGTGAGGGGAGTTTCACTCTCGTTGCCCAGGCTGCAGTGCAATGGCACGATCTCGGCTCGCTGCAACCTCCGCCTCCTGGGTTCAAGCCATTCTCCTGCCTCAGCCTCCCAAACAGCTGGGATTATAGGCACATGCCACCATGCCTGGCTAATTTTTATATTTTTAGTAGAGATGGGGTTTCTCCATGTTGGTCAGGCTGGTCTTGAACTCCTGACCTCAGATGATCTACCCGCCTCGGCCTCCCAAAGCGTTGGGATCACAGGCGTGAGCCACCGTGCCCGGCCTCTTTTACTTATTTGTGGATTGTCTGCGTCCCTGCCTTGGCACACTGCCTCCATTAGGGCAGAGGCTGTTGTCATTTTGTTTCCTGCCTGCTGTATCCCATGCACACCAGCACTCAATAAATGCTATCGGACGGATGGATGAATGGAACTGGGATAGTTTCATTCCTGTGGCAGGAGCTTGCAATCCGGAAGGGCAGTGTGTGGCAGACCATTCTGTGTTGGTGGCCGTGTTAATGTCTGTGCTGTCTGACAGGTGGCCTCCAGCCACCTGAACCTACTAAGCACGTGAAATGAGGCTTGTGTGACAGAGGAACTGACTTTAAATTGTTAACCCTATCGAGTTAAATAGCCATGGATAAATAAAGTGTGACAATACCCATACAATGGGATATTATCCAGTAATCACAGGGAATGGAGGACTGATTCATGGGTCACCAGGGGTGAGCCTTGCACACAGGGGACTGAGCGAAAGAGGCGGGACACAGAGGGCACAGCAGGTACGAGTCCATCTATAGGAAATGTGCAGAACCAAATCTATAGACAGAAAGAGATCACCAGTTGTCTGGGGCCGGGGGGTGATGGAGATTTAGTGGGCATGGCTACGGGCTGGGAGGTTTCTCTTCGGGGTAGCCAAAATGCCCTAGCACGGGTGTGGTGACGGTTATACGACTCTGGGTATGTGAAAACCACAGAATTGCACACTTTTTAATTGGGTGAGTTGTATGGTATGTGAATTACATCCCAGTAAAGCTGGTCAAAAATGTAAATAGCAGGGAAAAAAATGTAACTAGCATACCTGGGCAGCACAGATCGAGAACGTTTCATGAACGAAGAGGCTGTTGTCTGGATTGCTCCAGACCGTTCCCCGGGTCTAGCATGGGGCCTCTCCATTCTGCCTGAGTTCCATTCCTCCAGGAAAAACCCGAAGGGCTGGGAGGTTTCAGGCCGGGCCCGGCCGCCCGCGGAGCCATGCAGGGGGCGCCTACCGTCTCCATGGAGTCGTCCACCGACATGAGGGTCTGCAGGCGCTTCCGCTGCAGCATGTTGGTGAATTCCATGTGGATGGGCTTCATGGGCCCCGTGTAGCGCATGATCCAGTGTTTGTCCGGGTTGGGCGCGTAGTTGTAGCTTGGCGTGCTGGTGAGCAACGACATACCCATCGGTCAGGCCGGGACAACGTGGACCCAGCCCGGTCCCCGCCAGCCCGGCCCAGAGGAGCAGCCTCCCTGTGCCGTGTCTGCAGCCCAGGGCCAGGTGTGCTCCCCTGGTGGAAAAGGGGACACTGGCATGTCAGGGGCTTTCCCACACCCCGTTTCAGTGTTTCTCCACGTGTGAGGTGTTCACGTGAGAGGCTCCTAAGAGGCACAGCATGATGGGATCTTGATCAGCAAAGCGAGACAGTCAGTGCCCTGTCGGCTCCCTCAGGCCAAAGTCTCAGTCTGGTGCTAGTCTGTCTTTAACACCTCTTTAGACTTTGCTCATCTCACTTTTCAAAAAAGCGCAGAAAATCAAGATCAGAGTGTTCATCAGGAGCCAGCACCCAACTCAAATTCCGTGGCACTGCTCTGCGTACCTTGTACCTATTTTTGGTAGACAGCAGTTGCCTTTGGTGAATGGCAGATTGCAGTTACTGTGGCTAAGGTAGGACCACAGAACATCCTTTTGCAATAGATTTTAGTTCAAAATAATGGAAATTGATTTAAAAAATTAAATAAGTTATAGTTATACGTTTAAGGCCAAAATTGTGAGGAAGGCACCTCAACGTGTACATTGGGATATGCCACGTTCTCTTTTTTTTTCTTCAGATGGAGTCTTGCTCTGTCGTCAGGCTGGAGTGCAGTGGCACTATCTTGGCTGACTGCAGCCTCCCGAGTAGCTGGGATTACAAGCACCCACCACCACGCCCGGCTAATTTTTGTATTTTTAGTGGAGATGGGGTTTCACCATCTTGGCCAGGCTGGTCTCAAACTCCTGACCTCAGGTAATCCACCTGCCTCGGCCTCCCAAAGTTTTGGGATTACAGGCGTGAGCCACGGTGCCTGGCATGCTGCTTAATCTTGCAGCAGGAGTGTGCTGGACAAAGTTCTGTCTGAGCACCTGGGACAAGAGGGACCGAGGGACCCCAGGGCAGCTGGCCATACCAGCTGCTGGGGTTCCAGCCCCAGCTCTGTCTCTGGCCAGTTAGTTCCCTCCTAAGGCATCAGTGCCCTCACTTCCTACCCAAGGAGAACACAGACAGTGCCAGCTTCCAGGATGGCTGTGAGCACTGAGGGAGAGGCTATAGGGAAGCCCGTCCAACCTCGCCCCGTGCATGATGACTGCTCGGGGGAGATTACCACTGGCGTGTCCCTTTGTCATTAGTAATCACAGGTGACCCCATGGCAGAAGTCAGGGTCTGTCACTCTGTGAGACAGTGGGCAGGTCCTCAAACTTCTCTGACCTTCTCGGTTCCCTGGTTAGTCAATGACATATTAAACTAAAACCAGAGGAGTCATCGTGACCAAACCAAGAGCACTTCCTTGTCACCTCAGCTTACGCTGGGCCCCGCATCTAGCTGCTGGAAACTCAGCATGCGGGGGTCTTCTGGGTGGGGTGCACCACTGACAGGAAGCACTGTTTAAAGTCCCACAAAGCCAGGCGTGGTGGCTCATGTCTGTCATCCCAGCACTTTAGGAGGCAGAGGCAGTTGGATCACCTGAGGTTGGGAGTTCGAGACCAGCCTGACCAACATGGAGAAACCCCATCTCTACTAAAAAAAGAAAAAAAAACCTAGCTGGCTGTCATGGCACGTTCCTATAGTTCCAGCTACTTGGGAGGCTGAGGCAGGAGAATCGCTTGAATCCAGAGGCGAAGGCTGTGGTGAACCGAGATTGCACCAGTACACTCCAGCCTGGGCAGCAAGAGCAAAACTCCATCTAAAAAAAAGAAAGAAAAAAGACCCCACAAAACGTGGGTCTCCTCGCCCTGGGCCTGATGATTCTTGAAGACTAGGTTCCCTGCGAATCTTACCCCTCTCCCCAGGCAAGGCTGAAGATAAAGGCTTGAGTTTCTACTGCTTTTCACAGGGGTGTTCAGGGGGTAAGGAGCTTCCGGGAAGAGGAGGAGGAAAAGCAAGCCTGGTCAGAGCGGGGCCCTGGCTCGTCTCCCTCTGGCCTGCCACGCCAGGACCTCAGCAATGTCTCAGATATCACAACCATCCGGGACAGAAACCGTGACACTGTCGCTGGGTGGCGTGGCAGCTGTGGACGCCACTGCTTTGTAACGTGGAAGGCGAGTCGCTGTCTCCAAGGCTCCCCCGGACTCGGCTTTCTGGGGCCCTGGCTGATCTGCAGCCTGTCAGCACTAAACCCATCAGGGTCCACACTTCCTTTCATTACCAGAACGGCCAGGCTCCCTGTGGGCCGGCTCTGCTGTCTCAGGGCCTGATCCTCCGTGGAGAACATTCCCAGGACCAAGCCCAGCCCCCCGCTCAGCTCTCTCCCCACCGAGGAACTGACTGGGGGCTGCTGGGGGCAGCAGTCGGACAGAGATGCTCTCAGAGCCTCGCAACGGGTGGGAAAATTGTTCCCGCAGGCCCAAGGGCCCGGATTCCAGGATGTAATTTCCAGCAATCATCCCTGAACCCATGAGAAGTGAGGCTAAGGTCGGCCCCCGAGAACAGTGAGGGGTGAGTTTGTTCGGAGCGTGATGATTTCTGCAGCCCAGGCTCAGAGAGAGCGATTTGGGGGACACCGAGGCCAGGAGGCAGCAGAGCCGGGTGGTGCTTGGGGCCGATGCCAGCTTGGAGGTTGCCTGGGTCAAGCCAGGCTCCCCCAGGGAGGATGCGGGCATGTTCCCATGGGCCCAGCTGCCTGTTCAACAAAGATCTGAAAACCTCACCTCCTCCAGCATCCGAGGAATGTCTGGTGGGTTCACAAAAGGGCGTGAAGGAGAACATCCCCTTTCCTTTCCGCTGGGGCGAACAGCAGGAAGAGGGTGGTGTCCTCACAGCCTCCTCCACCACGTGTCTGGGGCCGTCAGCAGCAGCCCTGACATCCCTTGAAGCCACAATCAGCGCACTTCGACGGGAAGCTTGGAGGGCTGGTGGGGTGTCTGTGGGCATGTCTGTGTGTATCTCTGTGTCTCTGCCTATATCTGTTTGCATGTTTGTATGTGTGTTGTGTATATCTGTAACTGTGTATTTTTGTGTGTGTGCCTGCAGGTGTGTTTCTTTTGTTTTTTAAGAGACACGGTCTTACTCTGTTACCCAGGCTGTAGTGCAGCGGTACAATGTTAGCTCACTGCAGCCTCAACTTCCCGGGCTCAAGTGATCCACCTCAGCCTTTCCAGTAGCTGGGACCCCAGGCGTGCACCTGGCTAATTTTAAATTTTCTGTAGGGAAAAGACCCCATTAGACCTGAGGCAGAAGCAAAAAGCCTCAGCCTATTTCCATGTAAATAATGGAGAAGAAAGTAACTAGAAATATAACCGCAGTAGTTAGTATTCATGGGGATCTTAATTCTTTTACTAATGCCTCTCAGGTCAGAAGTGTGGACCTGGGATGACACGGTGAAATGAATGACACTAAGGCAAGATGCTCTAAGCCCTCTGCCAGGCCTGCGTAAGGGCTGCTGGAGGGCGCCTTGGCTGTGCGGCAGCGCCAAGCCCTTGGAAAGCGCCCGCTGTTGAGGCAGTTAGGGAAGGAGCTGTCCAAAATGACTGAGACGTCTCCTTCCCCGAAGGAGTTAGGAGGAAACTCTGCTTCTCTAAGCTCTTGTGGCAAGGCCTGCTGGCTGTCAGGGAGGCCCGCAGACCTCGGGGGTTGACCGTCTCTGTGTGGTGCTGTGCTTCAGTGCTCACGTTCCATGTCTACTCTCATGTTCCGCTTCTGCACCTGGTTCCTTTTGTCTTAGAAAAGATAATCAGTAATAGTAATATAAATCTTAATGTTTTAGTTCTTTTTTGATACGTATGGAAAAGGTGCTGATGCACTATGCTCCTTACTTCACTTCCCGTGCCAGAAATTCCTGAGCCCCTACCTGAATGACATGTGATGTACTTGACCCTATCACTGCCATGCCCTATGTACCCTGCCCCCAGTCTCTGACCACCAAGGCCATGCCCTACCTACCCTGCCCCTGGATTTGCAACTCAATCAGAGTGACAGCTTCCCGGCATTGGGTAGCACTGGACCCCCTGGGCCCAAACTCTTTTCTCGATCTCTGTGTTTTGTGCCTTTTATTGCTACAATTTCTTTTCTCTGCACCAGCTGGGAGGGGCTCACAGAACCATGCAGGACTGGACCCCACAATTTTCGGTAGAGACAGCCCCACTATGTTGCCCAGGCTGCTTGTGTTTCCTTGTGTGTGTGTTTGTGTGGCATGTCCCTGTGTGCTTGTGTCTGTATTTGCACATCTTTGTGTGTGTCTGCATGTATGTTACTGTGTGTGTGTGGGAGGGTGGGAATGGTGCAGGGCCCTGAGGTCTGTGGGATGGATGGTGCCACCATCTACCAGCTTTTGCCACAGTCCACAGGCTGGCTTTCTAGGGGAGAGACGGGATAGGAGACCCCGACAGAAAGCTCTAGTGCTCTAACTGCGTCCGGGCCCTCTTCACCCCTTCCTGACTGTCATCATTAAGCATCCCAGCTGCAGAACTCTCCTTTTTGGTTTCTGTTGGAAATGATTATACCCCAGAGAAAAGAGAGCCTTCCAAACATGCCCCTAATAAGGCAAAGGGGGCTTCACGTAAGAGCAGACAGCGCTCATTTCCAATTTCTGTAATTTTCATTTCAAAGGGAAAATAAACCAGCAGGCAATGTCAAACAATTTCATCACAAAATTCCGGTGCTGCTCACTGCTGCTTGGGGTGAAGCGGGCACCTCTGTTAAAGGAGATGCTGCCGAAGCAAAGCGTCCCTCCCCCACCCACGGCTTCTCCCTTAGATGGGGTTGAGTGGCCTCCACCCCCTGCTGGGATGAGCTGTAAGTGGGGGTGGGGAGGCTGGCCTTCTAGGGTGGAGAGGAGTAGGCTTGGATCTGGAGAGGGAGCCAGACAGTCAGATGTGCACAGCGGCAATGCTGCAGCCCCTGGGACCCCGCTCATCATCTGTCAAAACCTCCTCCCCAGAGACCAAGGGATGTGGAGGTGAACATAGTGCCTTCGGTCTCTGAGCTGCTTTGACTGTTGTCAAAAAGTAATTACAGGAGGGGCTTGAGGAGGGCAATGTATTCTGACTGTAATGAAGCTAAACACCCTGAATATTCAGGCAGGTTCCAAACCACCCCATCCTTGTGGCCCCAGAATGTCAGAGCAAGGGCTTCGGAGTCACTGCTAAGCAGGGGGTGGGGTGAGGTAGAGAAGCAGAACTTTCCAGGGAAGTTCCCCAGCCAGCTGGATGGAGAACTGCAGGGGTGGGCAGAGACATGTGAAGTGGAAGAGGGGACTGGACTGGAATCTTGGCTCTGCCACTTAGAGCTGGGTGACCTCAGGTAAGTCACCTCACCTCTCTGTGCCTCAGTTTCCTCATCTGTAAAATGGGAACAGCAAGTGTGACAGGCAGCCTCCGAGATGGCTCTCAATGATCCCTACTTCCTGGCCTTCACACCCTTGTGTGGAACCACACACTGTAGGAGGACTGGTCTGGGTGACCAACCGAACATGGCGGAGCGAAGGTGCCACTTCCGAGCTTAGGCTGTAAAAGTGACTGGCTTCCTTCTTGGCCTCACGCTCTGATCATTTGCTCTGGGCGAGGCCAGCTATCAGGTGAGGACACTCAAACAGCCCTATGGACAGAGGCCCATGTGGCCAGGTGCAGCCATGGGACTGAGCCCCGGTCAACCCTCAGGTGACTGCAGCCCCAGCTGACACCTTGATTGCAACCTCAGGAGATCCTGGGCCAGAGTCTCAGAAGAGCCACCCCCAGAATCCTGACTCACAGGCACTGTGCGATAATTCGTGTTTGTTACTTTAAGCTGCTAGGTTCTGGGGTGATTTGTTACACGGCAATAGATAACCGGCACCCCAAGGCCCATGATGAGTATTCCAGAACTGGACACGATGTGACGGGCTTAGCACAGCAACTTCTACAGAGCCCACGGCTCAATAAATGGTGGCAGATAGTCTGGTACAGCTATAGACCCCCTCCCTCCTCAAAAGAATGTTTTTAGGTGTCTGAAATAAAATACACATGGCATTAAAAGGAAACCTGTTCCTCACAGTTCCATCCACAGACATCTTGGTGGGAGGCCATGTATCCCAAGTTAAAAACTCTCTTGGTCTGCTGGCCAGGCTGTCTGGAGTTGTATCCCAGTTTCACCATGGACAAGCAGTGTGTGCTTGGGGTCTTTAAACCAGGAGGATTAGAAAGAAAGCATAGCTAAGTCACTGTGGTGACATTACCGTTACTAAGGCCTCCCTCTCCCGCTTCGTGCTAAGCAGAACCCCTGGCAGGCAGAGTGCTAAGGCTTACATGTGCTGAGATGCGTTGGGGAAGAGGCATGAATACTGTGGGGCTGAATCTTCGGGGCCGTGGGGCGCTGCATGGCTGATGACCATGAGGACCGGCCTGTGCGGGTACATCTTCTTGGATGTGCGGAAGAAGCTCACGCTGTCGTTGGTGATGAGGTCTGTGAGGTAATCCTGGGGAGTGGGGAGAGACAGGAGAACAGGTGAGGAGCTGGGTATTCATACTGGTGTCTGCTATGTGCCAGGCACCGTGCTAGGCACTGGGGACATAACAGTGAACAAAACAATTCCTGCCTTCATAGAGCTGACAGTCTGGGGAGCAGACAGACAAGAAATAAGCAAAATAAATGGAATGCCAAACAAATGATGCAAATGGTGCTAAGCTCATTGGATATAAAGCAGAGAAGTAGGCAGGGAGGACAGGGCAGGAATTGTAATATATCATTCATGATAGATATTAAAATAATAGGCTGGGTGGGATGGCTCACACCTGTGATCTCAGCACTTTGGGAGGCTGAGGTGGGTGGATCACCAGAGGTCAGGAGTTTGAGACCAGCCTGGCCAACATGGTAAAACCCCATCTCTACTAAAAATACAAAAATTAGGTGGGCATGGCAGTGGGCACCTTTAAGTCCAGCTACTTAGAAGGCTGAGGCATGCGAATCACTTGAACACAGGAGGTGGAGGCAGCAGTGAGCTGAGATTGTGCCATTGGACTCCAGTACTGGTGACAAAGTAAGACTCTGACTCAAAAAAAAAAAAAAAAGATATTAAAAGAACAATATCTAACACTATTGGGTGCTTACTTTGTACCAAGGACTGTTCTGTGTTTACCTGTATTTGCTCACTTAATTCTTATATAACTATAGAAAGTAGGTATGATAATCCTTATTTTCCAGAACAGGAAATTAAGGCACAGAGAAGTTTCATAAATTGCTCAATGATACACAGCTAGTAAATGCTGGACCCAGCACTCCTAAGTCTTGGCTCCTAAGTCTGAAGTTTTTTCAAGGCTCTGGGGACACTGTCATGCAGGGTAGTATATCCCTAAGTTCCTGGGGTGCCTATACTGGGGCAGGAACAGATACATGAGTAAATAAAGAACCAAGGTAGTCAAAAGGTGTGATAGATGACAGAAATATTATAAAACAGAGAGCTGTAACAAAAAGGCACATATTTTAGCTGGGGCAGTCAGGGAGGGCAACTCTGAGGAGGTGACATTTCAGTTGAGACCTGAATGATGAGAAGGAGCTGGGCATAGGAAGATCTACATCACTGGATTTTGCCAGAATCCCCTGGAGAGCTTACTGATACCTGGGACCCCGAGATTCTGACTGGATTGGCCTGTGGTTTGGCCCAGGTATCAGACTTTTAAAAAACTCTCCAGGGGATTCTAATGGTTATTCAGGATTGAGAATCACTGATCCAGGGGAGGAGCTCCAGGCAGAGATAACAGGGCTCTGAGGCAGGAATGAGCTTGCCATGTGTCCTAGAAATAGAAAAGAGGGCATATGGCAACTGGCTCCTTGGAAAGAAGGTAAAACGTCAGAGGGTAAAATGCAGAGATGATACAAGAAGCAGCACAAAAAAAGGGATGGGGATGCAGCAATGTCTCCAGGAAAGTAAGGAACTGACTTACGTATTGGTCAAGAGAAGAAAAGAGTTGTAAATGGTCAGAACTGGAGGCTTTAAAAGCTCAGCTAAGAAATTGAGATTTGCCTAAACTTTGGTCAGGGTCTTGCTCCACTGCCTAGACTGGAGTGCAGTGGTGAAATCACAGCTCACTGCAGCCTCCATCTCCCAGGCTCAAGTGATCCTCCCACATTACTGGGATCACAGGCATGAGGCACAGCACCCATTCAACTCTTCCTGAACTTAGTAAATCTTTAGTTGCTAATCTTTCTTGAAGGTAACGGGTTCTCGAAATTTACCCTCTGTTAGAAAGCAGCTCTGCCCAAGACAATCACTTCAAAAAGTGATTATTTTCGAGAAAAAAAGGTGAAGAGGCGACTACACCTTCTACCCTGAAGTATACAACATATATACTTACTATGATGTATTCATACATCTACAGACACTCTTTCAGGTATACTCATCCGCCACATCTATATGTGCAAGAACAGTCACTGCAATATTGTTTATAAGACAAAAACATTGCAGTGACCAGGAAGATGTATGTATAATAATATACATGTCTATATATTATACACACACATACCTATTAAAGACAGGGTCTTGCTCTGTCACTCAGGTTGGAGTGCAATGGCACAATTATGGCTCAGTGTAACCCTGAGGTCCTCAGCTCAAGTGATCCTCCTGCCTCAGCCTTCTGAGTAGCTAGAACGATAGGCATGTGCTACTACACCCAGCTAATTTTTCATTTTTATTTTTTATTTTGTAGAGAGATAGGGTCTCTACAAAGAGTGTTGAGTGTCTAACAGTGGTTAGCCCAAGTGGATACAGCTAGCAAGTGGTTGCCCAGGCTGATCTCCAACTCCTGGTCTCAAGCAATCCTCCTGCCTCAGCCTCCCAAAGTGTCGGTATTAAGGCATAAGCCAACACACCTGGTGACGTTGATGCCATACTGTGCAATGCTATGCAGACATTAAAAAGGCAGTTAGATTTGTAGTTACTTATATGTAAAGTTGTCCAAGATACATGGTTAAGGGTAAGAGCAAGCAATAGAGTCAAACCCAGAAACATTCTGTTTTTTCATGGTGGCAGAGGGAAGGGAGGAGGAAGAGGAGAAGCCAAATTCTAACCTCATATATTTTTGAGCATCAAGGAAAAATCTGGAAGGACAGATATCAAAAATGCTGACTGAAGACTGGGAAAAGGGGAGGGAAGCAGAGAAAGTCACTTGCTACGTTATGTATTGCTCCTTGAATATTGTTTATGGATTAATTTTGGGGAGTAAAAACAATTTTATATGGGGGCTCTATAGAATTTATTACATAAAATAAGTTACATAAATTAAAGAGCTGCTGGGATAGTTCTGGAGCATGATCTAAAGGTATTAGAAAAGTTCTTAAAATGACAAAGGTAACTTACATTGGATGGTGCAAAGCTTTGTACCTTGAAATCAACAGTCAGGGCCTGAAGGGGTCAAGTCAGGAAATGGCAAGAGAATGAGGTGGAACCACCAGCAGACACTTGCTGCCACCCAGCAGTGGTGGGAAGCCACCGTTGCTCTTCAGAATAGACTCATCTTCACTACTTCATCTTAGAACTATATGCCTGAATGGCCGTGGTTAAACTTTTTAAAAAATAAAGCTACCATTAACCTCCATTCCTAGGAGAGGATATTCAATGGGATTATAAAGCAGTGAGAAACGGCAGAGCTATGTGGATGAACACGAATCAAACATGGATAAATCTTACAATGTTATATTGGGTGAGAACAGCAGGTCGTGGAAGGACATGTATGGTATGCTATCATTTATAAAAGGTCTAAGGACACACACACAGCATCATACGTTGTTTGAGATATCCGCATATAGGATGAAAGAATCAGGACATGTGCAGGAAGGAGCTCCAGGATACCGGCTACCTTCAGGAAAGGGTACAGGCCGGGGGAGGAATGAGCCCTAGGAGGGTAGGTCAGGGCTCCCACAGTCTCGTGTGGAAGTGTGTATGGGGTGATTATGGTACCTGCTTCTTGTGACTGGCGGGTTGAAGAACTGAGAGATGTGAAGCTCTTGCCAATATGTCCCAAGCACAGCCAGCTCTCTGTCACCATTCAGCTAAGAATCGGGACTGTCTTGTCTTGGTGGCTGGGCAGTTTCTCCATGTCTGAGAGCTCCCCTCCTTATCCGTCCTTCTCAATGGCCACTCCTCGGCTAAGCCTTCCCCAGTCTCTGCTGAGTCCGTGGGACCCCTAAAATGCCATACGACACACCTGCCTCCAAAGCTGACACCCTGCTCTACTGGTGGGCAGTTAGTGCTGGGCTGGTCAACGCAAGCTGTCCATACTGGTGGGCAGTTAGTGCTGGGCTGGTCAATGCAAGCTGTCCATCCCTCCGGCCACAGGGCTTCAGCCATGAGGGCTTGGACCAGAGTGGTGGGGGGTGACATCCAGTGATGCTTGGGGGTAGCCAGAACACAGCTATTGAGTGGGTGCAGGTTGCTGGAGGGGCAGGCGACCCCCATTCCCTATTGGTCTCTGGTTTGGGCATTAGGGGAAGGGTACAGGGGGGGCCTGGGCTGGGGGAAAGGCCAAGTTGAGATATGAGCAAGCTGCATTTGGGGTGCCCAGGGTGAGCCACAAGGAAGGACTCTGAAATTCAGAGCTATGAGCAGAAGGATGAGACGGGTGGGGGCCACATAGGCACCCCGCACGTTTTCCAGAACCTGGCGTCTGGGAGTCAGGCTCTCCCTGGGTGCTCCTGGCCTGCGCAGCTCCATGGAGCTGAGAAGCCATAGCCGGGACCCCCAGGTGCATCCCACCCCCTCTGACACCCACTGAGCCTCAGGTGATTCCTGGAGGCATCCACAGGCTTCACTGACTGAGCAGCCATGTCTGCGGAGACTGCCAGCTTTGGCCCTGGGCAAAAGCATGTTTCTCTCGAGTGGGCACTGAGCACCACTTCCTTCCAAGGCTGAGGCAGTGTGTGTGGGCAGTGGTGGCCCCACGGGCTCCAGAAAACTCGTGATGAACATAGGCTCTTAGTGTTACGAAGTATCTTAGCTCAGTGACCATCACAGCAACTTTGACAAATGGACATTAGACAAATTTTACTGATAAGGAAGTGAGGTCCCAAAATGAGTAAGCCATGCATCCAGAGCTGGAGCCAAGGCCTCTGTATTTTTGGATCAGGCCCATCTCCACCCCCTCCACAAACAAAATTATTGTTGAGAAGCATCCACCGTGGTTTAGAGCAGGGATGCACACGCGGTTCCTGCAGAGGGCTGGGCAGTAAATATTTTAGGCTTTGCAGGCCCCATGTCTCAGCTGCAACTACTCCTTACTGACATTGGGGCTTGCAAACAGCCATCAGGAAAATGAATGGGCAAGCCCGTGCTCCAGTAAAGCTTTAAGTATGGATGAATATAATTTCATATATTTTTCACGTCATGAAAATCAGTCTCTTAAAAGCTTTACCGTGGTAAAAAACATGAGCTTTTGAACAAAGTTTATGTGTGGAGTAGAGTACTGTGAACGCTAAGCACCATGCTGTACGGCAGATCTCTGGAACTGTTTCATCTTGCATAACCGAAACCTCATACATCTTGAGCAGGAAATCCCAGTTCCCCCTCCCCTTGGCCCTTCCAACCACCATTCTTTTTTGCTGCTGATGTAGATGCCTCATGTAAGTGGAATCATGCAGTCTTTGTCCTTCTGTGTCTGGTTTATTTCACGTAGCATAATGTTCTCAAGGTTTATCCACATGTTGCTGCATATGACAGGATTTCCTTATTTTATGAGACAGAGTCTCACTCTGTCAGCCAGGCTGGAGTGCAGTGGCTTGATCTTAGCTCACTGTAGCCTCCACACTCTGGCTTCAAGCCATTCTCCTGCCTCAGCCTCCCGAGTAGCTGGGATTATAGGCGTGTGCCACCACATCCAGCTAATTTCTGTATTTTTAGTAGAGATGGGGTTTTACCATGTTGGCCAGGCTGGTCTCAAACTCCTGGTCTCAAGAGATCCGCCTGCTTCAGCCTCCCAAAGTGCTGGGATTACAGGCATGAGCCAATGTGCCTGGCTGGATTTTCTTCTTTTTAAAGGCCAAGTAACATTCCATTTTATGTATATACCAAGTGAAAAATACTCTTCTTTTGATTGTTTTTTTCAACTAGTTGAAAATGTAAAAAACATTCTTAGCTCAAGTGCCATACAAAAACCACAAGCCTTGGTCCACAGGTTGTGGTTTAGTGGACTTTGAAGCCAGATGGCCTGGGTTCGAATCCTGCTTTATCACTTACTAGGCTGTGGGGCCTGGTTAAGTTACTTAGCCTCTCTGGGCCTCAGTTTTCTCTATGACAGTAGGGAATAGTAGCAGTATATACCTCACAGACTATGGTAAAACGTGCATGGGTTAATTTATGTAAAATGATTCAAACAGGCCGGGCGCAGTGGCTCATGCCTGTAATCTCAGCACTTCAGGAGGCTGAGGTGGGCAGATCATGAGGTCAGGAGCTCAAGACCAACCTGATCAACATGGTGAAATCCCGTCTCTATGAAAAATACAAAAATTAGCCGGGCGTGGAGGCATGCGCCTGTAATTCCAGCTACTCAGGAGGCTGAGGCAGGAGAATCGCTTGAACCTGGGAGGTAGAGGTTGCAGTGAGCCGAGATCGAGCACTGCACTCTAGCCTGGGTGACAGAGCGAGACTTCGTCTCAAAAAAAAAAAAAAAAAAAAAAAAAAAAGGTAAAAGAATGATTCAAACAGTATCTGGTATATGATATGTCTAAAATGAGTGTTAGTCATTATTCCTCAAGAACCACCTGCCTGCATTTTCCTTGTGAAAATTAATATGGTACAAAGGACAGTGAAATCCATTTGGTTAGATTACTCCTTACCTGTCTCACCCCGAAACCTTAGCTCCTCTGTCCCCTATTGGGAATAACCTTTCCAGTGTTTTGTTAGGTATGTTATAGTGTCACTTTATGCATCTTTTTTATATTAATCACATCATACTGTATATATTCATATATCTATCTGACAAATACAGCAGTGAACAAAACAGATGAACATTCCTGCCCTCATGGGGCTTTTATTCTTATGAGAAGAGACAGATGTAACAAATCAATCGGAAATACACACAGGGTTTAACAAATCACACGGTGATTTGCTGTGTGGGGGTGCCCTTATGCAAGGTGGTCCAGGAAGGCTGCAGTGAGGTGACACTTGATTAAGGACCTGAGGAGTTCTGGAACTTGCTTTTCCCACTCTGCCTGATGGGCTCAGAACATAAACAGACCTGCCTCATCCTTTGCCCAGGATCTTTCATGGGAGGGATGCTTCAGAGCAATTTAGTTATTTCTTGCATTGGTGAACTTTGCTGATTTCTTTCAGTAACAAACAAAGTTACAACCAACTGCTCAGTCACGCCATCTCCTGCACACGACTGAGGCTTCTCCAGATGGACAGAGAAGTGTACATGCTGCGGCGAGGGGCGGGGCACATTTAAGGTCACAGAATCTGCCAAGGTTGCCCCTAGACTGGCTGTGTACTGCCATCATCTACCCCCAGAGCCACCTAACACCCAGGCCTGCTTTTACCAGCTACCTGGAACCTTCTTCGGGTGACTCAACCGTAGGTCATTCTCACTTTCCTTCCCGCTGATAACTGTCTTCACCTCTCCGACCCTCTTCTGCCATTAGTGCCTGTCCTGTATCACTCTTTTCTCATCACCACTGTCTCACTTCTGCCCTTGACATCTGGACCCCTTTGGTGGCATGTGCGCCCATCTGTGGATTAGTGACTTGGGACAGAGTCCTCAGAGGGGACTTCTGAGGGGGCTTAGGGAAGGTTGCTGCTTCCCCCCCGCCTGGGTCTCCCAACAAGGACCCCCGAGGCCAGCAGTGCTTTGTCAGAGGCATCTTACTGCATGAGTCCGGGGCCCGGGGCACAGGGCTCCTGAGCTCTGCCTCGGCTGGAAACCCCAGGCTCACTCCTGTTCCCTCGACGGTTGGCCGACTGCTGCCCATGGCTACCCTCAGGATTCGAACCCTGGACCTGAGCCAGTTCTGACTTCACCACCCCACCTGCTGCCCACATCCCTGTTAGAGCATCTCTGTTCCCAGGCCCTGGTAACTGGGGGCCCAGGAATCCTCACGCCCCTCATGGGCCGTTCTTATTCAAGGGGGGAGATGTTTGTGGGCAGGAAACGGGGCAAAAGGACAGACATTCTATGTCCCCATGATTAGCCCCAGAAGAGCCCTGAGTGCCCCTGGATAATCTGATTACTGGGCTGCTCTGAGACGAGGCGTGGGCGTGGTGAAGAATTTTAAAAAGGAGGGAACGTATTTTTCAGGATATTTAGAGAATCCACCTGCATTGAGGCTGGGAGGAGGGAGAGTGTGCTGAGCCCCGGGACTGTAGTTTATATGTCAGGGAGTCCAGCAGGGCTGCTAGACTGCCTCATCAGAACTTTGGAATTAATTCACTTGGGAGGCTGGAGGCCTACTATGTGCAGAGTCTAGGGGGAGATGGGGGCGGCTTCTGCCACTTGGGCCTGGACCCATCAGACTTACAGGAAGCCCAGGATAACCTGTCAGAGGCAGAGGGATCTCCATGTGTGCTGGGGTTTCCAGAACAGAAGCAGGACAGAATATTTTCTGGTGGTTGAACACTTAGCCTTCTCCTGGTGGAAATTCCATTCTTATTTGGGGCTCTATTCTCAGCCATTGTTCCAGGCTAGAGCTCCTGCTACGCCCGTGTTTAGCTCAGGAGCAGAGCATATGACTAACAGCCCAGGGAACCAGGCATCCTCCCGGCCACACTGATTGGCTCAGGGACAGACATGAGGCTGATCCAGAGCCAATGAGATGGACTGAGACTCGCTGGCTTGCAGCTGCACAGGAAGCTGGGAGGATGTAAGGAAGGTGGCATTGCTACCAGGAGGAGAGCGAGCTTCTGTGAATAGAGTTAAGCAGAAGAAAACAGAGCTGACAGTAGAGAGAAACCAACTCCTTGGGGGTTCACTTGAACTCCTGGATCCACCCATACCTGACACTACTACAGCTGGTTTTCAGTCAAACCGGTGAATATATTTCCTCTTTGATTAAGCCATTTGGAGTTCAATTTCTGTTCATAAACAACTTGTAAGAGACTAGTCTGATTCAAAAAAATTACCCTATAGTTTAGGGCAATCTGGGAAGACTTCATGGAAGAGAAGATGGGTAAGACTTGATAAATTCAGGGTGGGAAAGCGCTAGTAAAAGATTGTGAGATGCAAAGAACTAAGAGTTGAACTTCCATTCAATCCAGCAATCTCATTACCAGGATATACCCAAAGGAAAGTAAATTGTTCTACCAAAAAGACACCTGCGTTCACAATAGCAAAGACATGGAACCAACACAGATGCCCATCAGTGGTAAGCTGAGTAAAGCAAATGGGACACATATACACCATGGAGTACTACACAGCCTTCAAAGAGAATGAAGTCATGTCCTTTGCAGAGTAACATGGATGAAGCTGGAGGCCATGATCCAAAGCAAAGTAACATGAACACAGAAGGGCGCGTGTTCTCATTTATTTATTTATTTTATTTATTTTATTTATTTTTGAGACGGAGTTTCGCTCTTGTTACCCAGGCTGGAGTGCAATGGCGCGATCTCGGCTCACCGCAACCTCCGCCTCCTGGGTTCAGGCAATTCTCCTGCCTCAGCCTCCTGAGTAGCTGGGACTACAGGCACGCGCCACCACGCCCAGCTGATTTTTTGTATTTTTTTAGTAGAGACGGGGTTTCACCATGTTGACCAGGATGGTCTCGAACTCTCAACCTCGTGATCCACCCGCCTCGGCCTCCCAAAGGGCTGGGATTACAGGCTTGAGCCACCGCGCCCGGCTGCGTGTTCTCATTTATAAGTGGGAGCTAAACACTGGGCACTCATGGATATAAAGCGGGGAACAGACACTCAGGAATACAAGAGGGGAAGGAAATGGGCTGGAAGGAAGGACAGACGTTCTATGCTGTCTAGGCTGATGCAGGGAATCGCTTGAACCCAGGAGGCGGAGGTTGCGGTGAGCCGAGATCCCACCAATGCACTCCAGCCTGGGCAACAGAGCGAAACTCCGTCTCAAAAAAACAACAAAAAAAAGTTTATACCACATCTTTACATGCCCGGAAACAGGGCAAAGAGGGAGGATGGGGGGTAAGGGCTGAAAAAAACCACCTGCTGGGTATTGTGCTCACCACTTGGAAAATGGGTTCAGTTGTACTCCAAACCCCGGCAGCATGCACTTCCCCTTTGTGACAAAGCTGCCCATGTGCCCCAGAAAAGTTGAAAAAGAAAAAAAACCTGAAGGCCAGGTGGGGTGGCTCACACCTGTAATCTCAGCACTCTTGGAGGCCGAGGCGGGCGGATCTCCTGAGGTCAGGAGTTCGACACCAGCCTGGCCAACATGGTGAAAACCTGGCTCTACTAAAGAGAAAAAAAATTAGCCAGGTGTGGTGGCGCACGCCTGTAATCCCAGCTACTCAGGAGGCTGAGGCACGAGAACTGCTTGAACCTGGGAGGCAGAGGTTGCAGCGAGCCAAGATCACGCCATTGTACTCCAGCCTGGGCGACAGAGCAAGACTCCATCTCAAACAAACAAATTTAAAAAAAAAACAACAAAAAAAATAGATGATTGTAATAACTAGCAAGCTTGGAGGCTGAAATGGCTTATACTGGGGATGACAAAATAGAGAGGTGTGATATGTCTGTGTGTGTGTGCATTAATGCTGTGTGCACATCACTCAGTAGTTTATATCGCATCTTCACATGCCAGACTGTGAGCTCCAGGAGGACAGTGACTGGGTCTGTTTTCATGCACCCTGGAATAGCCAGCACCTGGCATGGTGCCTGGCACATGGCAGGCTCTCAATGAATATTTGTTGGGGGTAGTGAATGAATAATAGAATCAAGTTTGACTAGTCCACTCCTCTCATATGACTGTTGCGAATAGCAGATGTACTACATGTTTGACTCCCAGCACAGTGTCTGGCACACAGTAGGTGCTCAATAAATGCACATGATTAAATATGTAAGGGTATGCTTGTTTTCCAGATTTGGGAGTGGAGGCTCTTAGGAATAAGTAGCCCATCCAAGGTCACATAACATGAGTCAAGGCTGGGGCTCTGAACGTGATCTCACCGACCCCAGATGTGAAGCTCACTGTACAGTCCCTGCAGGGTGCAGGAGGAGCAACGTGATGGGCTGTAGAGGCCGCAGCACTGTGGTCAGGCCTGCCCGATTCACGTAGGCTTTCAGAAGAGCCTGAATTAGGTGCCAATATTTACAAATCAGGAGATTTCATAGGTAAAAAATACAAATTTGTGGTTTCTGTTGAGGAATCGGGAAAGCTGGCCATCTGGGCCCACAGTTCTACCTGGGCCCGATCGGCCCCTTTTGGACAGATACCTTCTCCACAGTCCCCACCACTCCCTATCGTTCACTCCCTCCTGGCGTGCTACCCTCTTTCTGTGATCACCTGTTCTCTAGTGACTTTAACCTGGAAGTCACAGCAAGCTGGGCCCAGGGCTAATGGCAGTGGGGATGGGAAACGAGAAAGAGGGATGGATTTGGTAGATGGTCTGGGGAAAGATGTATCAGCTGTGGGGGAATGTCAGAGCTGACTCTGACGATTTAGATGCGGCAGGAAGATTGTTCATTTCCTTATTTCTTTTAAAATGGGAATGAATGAAACATCACTGTCAGCCTCTCCTCCTCCTCCTCCTCCTCCTCCTCCTCCTCCTCAGCATCTAAGCCAGGGGTCAGCAAACTGCAACCAAGCAGGTCCACTGTCTGGTTTGGTAAATAAAGCTTCCTTGCAGCACGGCCATGTTTATTTGTTTGTATATTCTCTGTGGCTGCTTTCATACTATAATGGCAGACTTCAGCAGTGTTAACACAAACTGTATGCCTTGTGAAGCCTAAAATATTTAGTATCTGGCCCTTTACAGAAACATTTGTTGCTCTGATCTAAGCTACTACGTACTGAGTATTATGTGCAGGGGGGGCGGGGGCTCTTCTAATGTCCCACACGTATTAACTCATGTGACCCTCAAAAACTTTTGTGGTAAAACCGTAATCAAATACCACTACCCGCCCAGCAAAGCAGCCCTGTTAAAAAAGACAACACCAAGTGTTGATAAGGGAGGCAGAGCACCTCTCATTTCTGGCTGGGAGTGTAAACTAGCACAACACTTTTTTTTTTTTTGAGATGGAGTCTTGCTCTGTCTCCCAGGCTGGAGTGCAGCAGCATGATCTCGGCTCGCTGCAACCTCCGCCTCCTTTGGTTTGGGTGATTCTCCTGCCTCAGACTCCCGAGTAACTGGGATTACAGGTGTCCGCCAGCATACCCAGCTCACTTTTGTATTTTTAGTGGAGATGGGGTTTCACCATGTTGGCCAGGCTGGTCTCAAACTCCTGACCTAGATGTCATCCCCAGGGTGGGGGTTATGACTGGAGAGGGGTCCCAGGGAGTCTTCTGGAAATGCTCTATGTCTTGATCTGAGCTGTGGTGAAACAGATGCACACGTATGTGGAAATTCATCAAGCCATCCACTTAAGATCTGTGTATGTTACCTCATGTCAATCTTAAATTAAAAATAGAAAAAACTATGACTGAGGATCAAGCATTTCTGCAAATGCTCAGACAGCACCCACTAACTCTAACACGCACACGCCCCGTGCTCAGCAATGCCGCCGTGAGGAACATATCTAACAGAAATGAGCCCGCAGGCTTACCAGGAGCCAGGTTCTAGACTCTGCTCAGCAGCACCATTTGTAATAACCCCAAACTGGAGATACATAAATGCCCAATAAAAGTAGAAGAAATAAACAAACCATGGTGTAAGTGCATGTCGGAATGCCGTGCGGCGAGAATGAAGTCAATGGAATCCTGAGCAAGAGAAGCCAGAAGCAGAGTGAATCTGTAATGCTGGGAGTCTGAATCATTGCTATCCTCGTGGGAAGGGTGTCGAGTGGGGGGAATTCCATGAGGGGACCGCTGGGGGTGGTGGTGACATTCTCTTCTTGGCCTAGCTGGGTGCTCATTACATGTCTGAGTTTGTGGCAAGCCTTTGAATGGTACATTCTGTATATATATTTTCTGTAAGAATATACTGCCTCAGCAAAATGTTAAAAAACCAAATTCTTGAAAACAGAGACTACTCTTTGAGAAATGAATACATTTTTCTTTTCTTATTTAAAGAGAGTCTTGCCCTGTCACCCAGGCTGAAGAGCAGTGGCAAGATCTTGGCTCACTGCAGCCTCAGAATCCCAGGCTAAAACAATCCTCCCATCTCAGCCTTTCCAGTAGCTGGGACCACAGGCATGTGCCACCACACCCGGCTAAGTTTTGTATTTTTTTTGTAGAGACAGGGTCTCGCCATGTTGCCCAGGCTGGTCTTGAACTCTTGGGCTCAAGTGATTCGCCTACCTCAGCCTCCCAAGGTGCTGGGATTACAGGCATGACCCACTGTGCCTGGCTGAGAGATGAAAAAACTGAGAAGAAGATGTATGTAAAATGCTGAAGGTGACACACTGAAGTGTCGAAGTCACAATCCGAACACAGGCAGTCTGGCTCCTGGGCTGGGACCCCAGCTGCTGGGCTGTGCAGCCTCGCCCAGGCCCGGAGAGGTCGCGGCTTACCTTGGAGTAGTCAGAGCCATGCTTCTCTTTCACCCCGTTCCGACAGAGTGTGTAGTTATAAAAGCGGGAGTTTTTAAGGAGTCCGACCCACTCCTTCCAGCCGGGCGGCACATAGGAGCCGTTGTATTCATTGAGATACTTCCCGAAGAAAGCTGTGGAGGGAGAGGGATCAGGAGGCCACGTGAGAATGTGTCAGACGATGTTTATTAAACCATTGTGTGCCCAAGGCCAGAACATGCACACCGGCTCTGCCATGGAGCCCGCTGGAAGAGCCAATGGATACATGCATTGAATACAAGATACAGGATTACAGAGAAAGTCAGTCGTTTGGAAACATGGTTATCAAAATATTCGAAGCATTTGTGATACAGTGTGTCTTCTATTTTCATTTTTATTTGAGGCAGAGCCTTGCTCTATTGCCCAGGCTGGAGTGCCATGGCACGATCTCGGCTCACTGCAACCTCCGCCTTCTGGGTTCAAGCAATTCTCCTGTCTCAGCCTCCCGAGTATGGGATTACACGCATCCCACCACAAAGCCCAGCTAATTTTTTGTATTTTTAGTAGAGATGGGGTTTCACCATGTTGACCAGGCTGGTCTGGAACTCCTGACCTCAAGTGATCCGACTGCCTTGGCCTCCCAAAGTGCTGGGATTACAGGCGTGAGTCACCGCACCTGGCCTAGTGTGTCTTTTAACTCCTAGCAGAGAGCGATCATTTCAAAATAGTTAAGCGTGAAAATATTTGATTTTGCCATATCTGCAACAACTGCAGTGGGACATTAAAATACCGGTGATTTCTACAGATGATAAAACTACAGATTCTGCCAACATATTGTGGTTTACAGCCTATGTTCATATTGGAAGCAAATGCTAAATTTCAGCTGTAGGTTAGTGGAAACAAGAGTGCAATTTTCTTCCCACTGAAGTTCATGGATCCCTTGGATTCTGTCTACTACACAGCAAACTGGAATGCCTAACGTTACAAAAATGGGTAACGCTTTGTATTAAACCACTACATGCCCGAGGGCTGCCCACGCCCACCCGCTCTGCCATGGAGCCTTGTGGGACACAGAGACAACGGATCCCTTCTCCAGCCCTCTTACATGCATTGAATACAAGATACAGGATTACAGAGAAAATCAGTTGTTTGGAAATACGGTTATCAAAATATTATAGGTATTTTGCAATATAGTGTGCCTTTTTAAAATTTTTATTGGAGACAGGGTCTCGCTCGAGTCTGGGGGGAGTGTGGGACAACTCGAGCTGACTGGTCCGTCCACAGGGGAACCTCTTTGGCTGTGTCTGCTACGTTTGAACCCATTAATAACTTCTATCCAGCAATTTAAATCTTGGTTATTTACCCAACAGAAAAGTATTCACACAAACACGTAAAGTCAGGTGTAAGAAGCGCTCATGGCGGCACATTTATAACAGTAAATAAGTAGAAACAAATGAAACGTTTATCAACAAAAGGATGGGTAAAGAAATTGTTGCATGTTTACGGAATGGCAGACTACACTGAAACCTGAAAGAAAGACCTAGTGCTACATTCAAGAACATCGATGCGTCTCGACAACCTAAGAACTTTAAGAGAAATAAACCAGATACAAAAGAAGACATGTGGTGTGATCTCATATACACGAAATCCGAGGACCGGCCAAACGAATCTATGGTGTTAGAATAAAAACAGTGGGTATCCTGGAGATGGGGGGAGGGTGGGTGGGAGCAAGGGGGTTTCTCGGGTGATGGTCTTGTTCTGTTTCTTGCTGGAGCAGGTGGTTCAGTTGGTGACACCTCACTGACCTGGTCATCTGGGAGGGTGCACTTTTCCACATGCACGCTTTACATCAGTGACAAAGCTTAAAGAAAATCACCCTAATTCATCGGGAAGGCGATGTGCCTAAAAATTATCTGTGATGAGCAGACAGGCAAGACTTCTTCCTCTTCTGTTTTTATTTCACATGTACATATTTTTTTCTTTGAGACAAGTCTCACTCTGCCACTCAGGCTGGACTGTAGTGGCATGATCACGGCTCACTGCAGCCTCAACCTCCCAGGCTCAAGTGATCACCCCACCTCAGCCTCCCAAGTAGCTGGGACTACAGGCGCATGCCACCATGACTGGCTTATTTTTGTAGAGAAGGAGTTTCACCATGTTGCATAGGCTGTTCTTGAACTCTTGACCTCAAGCAATCGGCCTGCCTCAGTCTCCCAAAGTGCTGAGATTACAGGCATGAGCCATGGCACCTGGCTTGCATGTGCAATTTTTAATAATCTATAGGCTGGGCATGGTGGCTTATGCCTGCAGCCCCAGCACTTTGGGAGGCCGAGGCAGGTGGATCACAAGGTCAAGAGAATGAGACCATCCTGACCAACATGGTGAAACCTTGTCTCTATTAAAAATACAAAAATTAACTGGGCATGGTGGCATGTGCCTGTAGTCCCAGCTACTCAGGAGGCTGAGGCAGGAGAATTGCTTAAACTGGGAGGCGGAGGTTGCAGTGAGCCGAGATCACACTACTGCACTGCACCCCAGCCTAGGCGACAGAGGCTCTGTTTAAAAAAAAAATCATAATCTATAAAGCCATATTTCAGAAATGGGAAAATTTGAATCTAGAGACAGCAATTGTATTCTAGTCCTCTCTTTCTGGATGAGGATACTGTGGCACTGAGATTCCTGATGAGTATTGTTGACAGCACAGAATACAGGCATTCAAGGCGGTTGCAGGGATGTAAGGAGGTGTTGCTAACAGACAGCTGGGTGCTGGGTCCTGTGCATGTGAGTGCTCGGCCGAGAACCCAGGAGGGGAAGAGAAAGGCAGGGCAGGTGAACGCCCAGAGGAAGGAGGAGAGTGGGTGGGACGGGGCTCTGGTACCCCCAGAGGAGAGGACAACCCCTCCACCTGTGTCCTCAGAGAAAAGGGAGAGCCACCTGGCCTGGGAGAGCTTTGATAGGGCTGGCTCCCTCTGCAGGGGTTCTCCTGGTGACCTGGAAGGTGGCTGACACTTTCCAGGAGTGGGAAGTCTCCTTAGGAGGCCAAGCAGCTGAATTCTGGAACCCCCAAAGTACCTCATTAGGTAAGTGGAAGCACCTCATTAAATGACTTGCCCACCATACAGGGTTGGAGGTGGCCGCTCCAGAGGCAGAAGGCTCTGGGTACACAGGGGAGGTGGGAATAGGAAGGGAGGATCCCCCAGCAGCCTCGGAGGTAAGGTCCGGGTGGAACCTCCCTTTGTGTGGGAGGATGGGACAAGAATAGACGGGAGGAACCTGGCGTTCTACAGAGGCGGCGGCGGGGAGCCGGCTGCACCGTCTCTGAGTCTGAGTCACATCCAGTTTTCACAGAGTGAAATGTAACGAGGTGGTGGGTACCTAATTAAACAGCGACTGGGCGTCCCTGACTGGGTGTCAGGGAGTAACTGAGTGGGAGGCAGCATGGGAGTCCTGGGCAAGCTCAAGGCCTGCGCTTCTCTTTCTCTGGCACCTGGCAGGTTGGAGAGGCCTCGGTGCATCCAGCTCCTCAAAGCAGTGGCTCTTGGCTGGAAGCGGGTTCACCGCTGCCCCCAGGAGACACATGGCAACGTCTGGAGACATTTTTGCTTTCATCAGAACTTGGTGAGCTGTTGGTATCGGAAGGATGGAGGCCAGGGATGCTGCTCAATATTCTCTGTTGCAGATGACAGCCCCACACGACCAAGACTGACCCAGGACAAAATGTCAGCAGTGCCTAATCCTGGAAATCCCCATCCCTCCTTTCTTTTTCAGAGAGGGTCTTGCTCTGTTGCCCAGGCTGGGGTGCAATGGCGTGATCTCGCCTCACTGCAACTTTTGCCTCCTGGGTTCAAGCGACTCTCCTGTCTCAGCCTCCTGAGGCTGGGATTACAGGTGTGCACCACGATGCCAGGCTAATTTTTGTATTTTTAGTAGAGATGAGATTTCACCATGTTGGCCAGGCTGGTCTCAAACTCTGGACCTCAAGTGATCCACCTGCCTCGGTTTCCCAAAGTTCTGGGATTACAAGCGTGAGCCACCATGCTCTGCTGAGAAACCCTATCTTATTTAAATAAACCTGCCCATGGTCCCACCCTCCAGCATCTTGCCCTCAGGTCTTTAGAGCCATATTGTGAGAAGACCCCTGGAGACCAAGTGCAGCTCAGTAAACAAGATTTCCTAAACCCAGTGACCTCGGCCCCCACCTCTGACGCTGCCCTCCATGCCGGGGGCTCTACTCTGGCAAACTGGAGGTTTCCTGTGAAAGCCCAGATAGTAAATATTTAAAGATTTGTGGGTCAGAGGGTCTCTGTGGCAACTACAAAACCCTGCTATTGTTAAAAAGAAAAAAAAAAAGTCACAGACAAGACATAAACAGGTGGGTGCGACTCTGTTCTGATAAAACTTTATTTACAAAAACAAATGGAAGGCCGGATGAGGTCCATGGGCTGTGGTTTGCTGACCCCTAGCATGTGTCTAGTGGATTTGGAGGGCCAAACTGGGCATGCATAGCCCAATCCCTCCCTTGCTTTTCCTCTGGGGAGTCCGCTGCCCCAGGGAGTGCTAGTTTTCAGGAGGCTTGTCCTGTCTGCATGGGGAGGAGAGGTGTGGACCTGTGTCAGTGGTGAGTCTGCCACACTCTGCAATTTGGTCAGGAAGCCCAAATGCCATCAGAAGGGAGCTATGCCCTCAAACCCAGCCTTCACCAGATTCATCAGAGTGCTGCGCTGACTTTCATCTGCTGACTCTTGGGCTTGATTTCTTAATTGGCTCAGGACCTCAACAAGGAAGAGGGTAAATTTTAATAAGGCCCCCTCATAAATCGGTATTACCATTTTTCTAAGAAAAAGATGAGTTTCATTATTATTATTTTTTTGAGATGGAGTCTGGTTCTTGTTGCCCAGCCTGGAGGGCAATGGTGTGATCACGGCTCACTGCAACCTCTGCCTCCTGGGTTCAAGTGATTCTCCTGCCTCAGCCTCCCAAGTAGCTGGGATTAGAGGTGACTGCCACCACGACCGGCTAATTTTTGCATTTTTAATAGAGACAGGGTTTTGCCATATGGGCCAAGCTGGTCTTTAACTCCTGACCTCAGATGATCCACCTGCCTCGGCTTCCCAAAGTGCTGAGATTACTGGTGTGAGCCACTGTGCCTGGCCGAGTTTTATTATTTCTTACTCTTCTCTTTTCTCCATTTCCCTTGTGCCTCACTTCCCACTTAGCCCTTTAGAAATGCAATTATAACCTGTACCTCCCCTACACCAGACACTCTCTACAGGGCAAGTTCATCTAGCCACGCGCTTAGAGACTCGAGCAGAACTCTCACTCACCGGGAGGCTGCCTGGAGCGACAATGGCCCATCTACAGCCCAAAGTGTGCCATCTGCAAAACCCCTCCCAGGTGGAGCGCTTCTGGCCACCCTTACAACCTAGTTCCACTCATAAAGGCACCAGTGGCTGCTGGCTGACTTCCCAGCAGACGACGTACTCAAGTGAGATAAGCAGACCCCGCCCCCCCCACCAACCCCTCACTTCCTCCCCTGTGTGCCATCCATTCATGCCAGGCCCCCTTTTAAAAGCACCTCCTAATCCCAGCACTTTGTGAGGCCGAGGCAGGTGGATCACCTGAGGTCAGGAGTTTGAAACCAGACTGACCAATGTGAGGAAACCTCGTCTCTAGTAAAAATATAAAATTAGCCGTATGCGGTGGCGCATGCCTGTAATCCCAGCTACTCGGGAGGCTGAGGCCAGAGAATTGCTTGAACCCGGACATGGAGATTGTGGTAAGCCAAGATCGGGCCACTGCGTACCAGCCTGGGCAACAAGAGCAAGACTCTGTCTCAAACAAACAAACAAACAAACAAACAACAAACAACAAACAAAAGCACCTTCTTTCTGCTCCAAAAGCAAAGCAGTACCCTTAAGGCAGGAGGACTGTACTTCTCCTAAGCTAGCTTTGGAATAAAAAAATCACTTTCTTTATACCAGATCTCGCTTTTATTACCTGCGTTTTGCTTAAACCCCCTACAGAGCCCCAACATGTGCTACTCATGGCAAACAATATTGGCAGTGATGAAAAAGATTCCTTTTAAAACAACTGAAGTCCAAAGAGTGAAACCACTTAGGGCGAAATAATAATAATAGACTCAGCGTACCTGAGTCTATGGTGAACATCATGGTGGTGGCACTTGAACTTGCTGAACTTGGGGTCCCGCTGCCCTAGGGAAGGGATGCATGCCTATATCCATTTGACAGTATTTATTAAACACCTATGGTATGCTGGGAGCTGTCCCAGCACTGGAATCACAGGATTAACAAGACTACCAGGGTCTCTTCCGCCCTTTGGCAGCTGATGCTCTAGTTCGAAATGGTGACGAATGTGATGAGGAAAATAAAGGAGGATGACAGGGCAGAGTGGCCCCGCTCGCTGCTGTGAGAGGCCCCGCTGGGCTGATGAGAAGGCGGCAGAGGGGATGTGAGGAAAACTGCTCCAGGCAGAGGGAACGGCCAGGTGCAAAGGTCCTGAGGCCAGAACAAGCGTGGGGGCATCAAGGAACCCAAGAGGACAATGAGGGCGGGAGGGAATGACATCACAGGGAAGAGGGGACAGATCCCATAGGGCCCTGGAGACTGTAATGAGGCGTGGCAACAGGAAACATGACGGGGAGCATGAATGAGGGTGTGCACCCCTCCTGGAATGTTGCCTGCCAGACTGTGCCTTCTGTGTGCATTTTCCTGGAAATAGGTCCACAACTTCTGACATATTCTGAAAGGAGCCCAGACCGCACATCATTTAAGAAGCACAGATTTTCACCCCCTCAGTTTGCAGAAAAGTGAAACCAAAGCCAGAAAAAAGGCTGCACTGAACTCCCCACTGGGGAATTGGCTTCCCCGCCACACTCCCGCATCTTCCAAGTCCCCACCCGGTGAATCTACTGGTTCCCGCAGACTTGGGCCAAGGTCTTTCTGATGAATGCTAGAGTTTAGCTTGTTGGCCTGGCTGCTGGAATCCGAATTTCTTCACGGGGAGTGTGTGGGAGCCCTTCTCCTGCCCATTCTTTTCAATGCCACGGATGTCAGCATGTCCCAAGCTGTCTCCTCTGCTAGAATCTCCCCTTTCACGTCTTTCCTTTCTCCAATCCCCAGCCCTTAAAAACCCCAAAAAGAGTGTATTATTCAGGCTCCACCAGGCCCTAGAAAATAACTTGTCAGAGGCTTTTAGTGCCAAATTAGATTTTGCTCTCATTTGATTAGATTTCCCAAAGGCCCTTTTAAAAATGGTTATTCCAGCACCAGTTGAGGTGGGAGAAGCAAATTAGCATGGGCCCTGGGGCTCCGGGGCTGGGAAACACAGCCAAGAGAAGGAGCTGGAATTAAAACCAAGATTAAAAGCACAGCCTGAATTGTGGCAGGTGGTTGGTGCCCGGGAAGCTTGGATTCGCTGAGCTTTGGAGGCGGGGACAGCATGAGAGGAGGGGCAAGCTGGGGGTTGGTGTGGGGGTGGAACATTTGGCAGGCAGATTAAGAGGAATTAATGGCAGGCCAGGAAAGGCCATTGACAATGAGCTGGCTGGCATCCACTGAAAGGCCAGCACACTTACTGCCTCCTGTGTGCCAGGCACTGGGTGGAGGCCTCACCTGCCTGGCTCTGACTGGTATCCTTTGGGCACCGACACTTCCTTATTTAAGTACACATGGGCTGACCTTGAGTCCTGACTCCAGAGATGTGTGCAAATCTTGACTGACCCATCAGTACCACACTCCCCTGGTGATCACAGGCAAACTGGTTAGTGCAGGGAAAGGCATGTGACCCAAGCTGGGCCTACTGCAGCAGTCAGCCCTGGAATTTTTTGGGAGCTACCAGCAAAGAGAAGGTCTTTTTCCTCAGGGCTTGGAACTGGTGGGATATGTAACTGAAGCTGCTGGCAGCCATCCTGCCACCAAGAGGGAAGAGTCTTTGCGTGTGTGAAGCAATATGGAAACATGCAGAGGTGGGAAAGACAGAGACAGACAGGGAAAGACAGAGACCGACAGAGACAGACAGAGACAGAGAGACAGAGACAGACAGAGACAGAGAGATACTGGTTTGAGCCCCTGGGGATCCACTCCTACCTGAAACCACATTTTTTTTTTTTTTTTTTTTTGAGACCAAGTCTCACTTTGTCCCCCAGGCTGGAGTGCAGTGACGCGATCTCAGCTCACTGCAATCTCCGCTTCCTGAGTTCAAGTGATTCTCCTGCCTTAGCCTCCTGAGTAGCTGAGATTATAGGTGCACACCACCACACCCAGCTAATTTTTGTATTTTTAGTAGAGACAGGGTTTCACCATGTCGGCCAGGCTAGTCTTGAAATCCTGACCTCAGGTGATCTGCCTGCCTCGGTCTCCCAAAGTCCTGGGATAACAGGTGTGAGCCACTGTGCCTGGCCTGAAACCAGTTCTGATGCCAGCATTTTCAGATTTATCAGTGGTTTCCAATCAGGGAGAACACTGGGCTATGGAGACATCTTTGCTTATCACAACTAGGTGCTGAATGGCTGCTACTGGCATCCAGCGGGCAGAGGCCAGGGATGCTGCTAGAACTCCAATAATGCACAAGGCAGCACCCATAATAAAGAAGTATCTTGCTCAAAATATCACTAGTGCTGAAGCTGAGAAACACTGAGTTATGCAAATCCATAAACCCCACCCACTCCACTTTTGTGTGGTTTTATTTGCTCAGTTTGAGTTCTTTCACCTGCAATTAAAAGACCCAAGATGCTTAGCACAGCACAGGGTTTGGCAAACCACATCTGGCCTGCTGCCTGATTTTATAAATAAAGCTTTATTGGAACACAGCCACCCCATTTGTTTACATATCATTATGGCTGGATCCTCACTACAATGGCACAGTTGAGTCGTTGCAATAGAGTGGTGGAGGTGGAGGTGCAAGTCTAAAATATTTACTATGTGGCTGTTTGCAGAAAGGGCCTACCAACCCCTGGTGTAAAGCAAAATTCCCTGTGAGCAACAAAGGATCCCTTTGGAATTTCAAATAGGACAGTAGAAACCTGGGAGAGGTGATGACAATCAGAGGTGGATTCTAAACCGGCTAGGATGGCACATGGGGCCCTGTGGTGCAAAGGAAAAGCAACAATGACACAACAATGAGGATGGAGGGGACGAAGACAATGATGACAAGAGGAGCAGCTAATCACAGGCTGCCCTCGCCCTGCATGGTTCCAATATGCACGAACCTTCGCTTTCACAGCTCAGTTAAATAACACCAGTCCCCCAGCAACACGGGTTAAACTTAGCTACCACTGTTACATTATTAACTGTGAGGAACGGCATAAAGGACAAACGTCACTGCTCACCCTTCAGTGCACAGGTCGCTGTATGTGACAGATGCACATTGTGATCAATGGCCCAGCATGTGGCTTCTCACAAAGTCTATTACAGGTGTTCGGTTGCTGTGCTTCTGTGAGTCAGCTCGTGCACAGACAGCAAAGCGTGTAGTGGTGTGACCTCCTTGTCTCTCAGTAATACATCTACAAGGCAGTTTACAAAAGTGGATCATGAAGGAGAGAACTGGCCAACAGAGATGAAGCCCAGCCAAGAAATGAAAAGTGAAGATGCTGAAATGGAAACTTTAAAGTGGAACTGTAGAAGAAACCGAAGCTGACCATGGGAATGTTGACGGTGTCAATGTTTGACAGACTCTATGCACAACCAGAAGACCTTAGCTGAAGGCAGACTTAAATGACACAAATGAAGTGGTAGTTGTGGGGAAAAGGATTATCTTCCTAAGGAAATGATGCTGAACAAAAAAGAAAGCCCTTTACATTAAAGAGCTAGTGGAAATATATTACGACACTCAAAGCCCTGGGTCCTTAGGCAAGTCTTTTAGCCTCTTAATACCTCAGTTTCCCCAGCTGTCAAATGGAGTTAAGAACAATATCTATCTCAGAGGGTTGCTATGAGAATGTTATGGTATAGATGACATTTTGGTCAATGACAGACTATATACAACGGTGGTCCCATAACATTATAATACCTTTTTTGTGGAGCTATGATCTTGCTCTGATGCTCAGGCTGGAGTGCGGTGGTGTGATCATGGCTCGCTGCAACCTCAAACTCCTGGGTTCAAGCGATCCTCCCAACTCAGCGTACTGAGTAGCTACAGATGCACATCACCACTCCTGGCTAATGTGTTTTTCTGAGACAGTCTTACTCTGTCACCAAGGCCGGAGTGCAGTGGCATGATCTGGGCTCACTGCAATCCCCGCTGCCTGGGTTCAAGTGATTCTTCTGCCTCAGCCTCCCAAGTAGCTGGGACTACAGGTGTCTGCCATCATGCCCGGATAAATTTTTTTATTTTTTTCAATTTTTTTCAATTTTTTATTTTTTATTTTTATTTTTTGAGATGGAGTTTTGCTCTTGTTACCCAGGCTGGAGTGCAATGGCGCGATCTCGGCTCACCGCAACCTCCACCTCCTGGGCTCAGGCAATTCTCCTGCTTCAGCCTCCTAAGTAGCTGGGATTACAGGCACGCGCCACCACGCCCAGCTAGTTTTTTGTATTTTTAGTAGAGACGGGGTTTCACCATGTTGACCAGGATGGTCTCGATCTCTTGACCTCGTGATCCACCCGCCTCGGCCTTCCAAAGTGCTGGGATTACAGGCGTGAGCCACCACGCCCGGCCAACTTTTTTTATTTTTAATAGAGACAAGGTTTTCCCATGTTGGTCAGACTGGTCTCAAACTCCTGATCTCTGGTGATCCACCCACCTTGGCCTCCCAATGTGCTGGAATTACAGGTGTGAGCCACTGGGCCCAGCCTAATGTCTTAATTTTTAGTAGAGACGAGGTGTCACTATGTTGCCCAGGCTGGTTTGGAACTCCCGGGCTCTGCCTTGGCCTCCCAAATTGCTGGGATTGCAGGCATGAGCCACCACACCCACTAATACCATATTTTTACTGTACTCTTTTTATTAATACATTCACGTATGTTTAGATACACAAATACTTCCCACTGTGTTACCATCACCTACAGGATTCAGTACAGTCATATGCTGTAGAGGTCTGTAGCCTAGGAATGATAGGTTGCACCACAGAGCCTAGGTGTGAAGTGGGCCATGCCACCTAGGTGTGTGTAAGTGCACTCCATGATGTTTGCACAATGACACAATTACCTAATGACACATTTCTCAGGATATATCCCCATCATGTGACACACGGCTGTAAACTGCTTGGAACTGGCACACAGCAAACGCCTACTAAGAGTTATATTTTTCATTATCCACCACTGGGTCGGTCCCCTGTTACAGCCAACTTCTTGCTGTTAACATCTGGCTTAATGGAATCCCTCTGCCCCCTTGGCGGGGATCGCTAGCCCCCCAAATCCTTCCTGCACCCTGCTTTGTGACCCAGCAGGTCGGCCACTTCCCCTGCAGGCAGCTCTGTGGTGGAGGCTCCACACTGCTGCTTCTCCATTTGCCTGACTTAAGTGCTGCTGGGGAACGATTCCGAGCCTGATGGGAGGAGGAGATCCTTCTGTTCTCTCTCCCAGCCCCAAATCTAACTGACATTGCCTTGTGATAATTGCATTTGTGGTGTGTGAAAGCTGTGTCTCGCGGCAACCAGGGACTAAGATTAGCTAATTAGCTGGTGATAAACTGGGTACAGGGACACTCAAGGTATCACTGGGGATAGCCAAAGGCAATGGGGGAGACAGAGGGCCCCTGCAACCGGAAACCACTGGGAACCTTGACCACCTCTCCCTGCTATGCTGGGCCGGCACAGGAACACACTGCTCCTCCCGACATTAGTTCCCCCCTTTCCCCAGTAACACAGGTGGTGATGTGGCAAAGTGGCCAAAGTGTCTCTGCAGTCAGACCGTCTGGGTTTGAATCCTGGATCTGCCGCCTCCTAGCTGTGGGACAAGTGACTTCGTCCCCTGTGCTTGCTGGCAGTGAGTGAGATGACGGTGCGCCACCACCCACTGCTATGCATGCAGACGAGCTGACAGGCGTGCGAAAGGTGAAACAGGACCTGAGCTGTCCTAGGGGCCTCCCAAGAGGCAGCCGACAGGACATAAAGCACCCGCTGCTTTCCGAGGACTTTCTCTCCCCCGCGACGGGCCATCTGGGTGGAAATATCAACAGGGCTATTTTAAGGACATCAGCAACTTTCAGTGTATGTTCATCCTACACCATCTCCACCCACATCCTACATTAAAGGTAATTGACAAACAACTCTCCAAGAGTCCAAATGTTCCAGAGCTGACTCGCTGAATCATGCTACACCATTTCATTAAATATTTATTCACTTTGATTTGGCAATTTGTCCTCATATTTTGGAACCAGTATACACATCTATGCACATGCATAAATATACAACCCATATATATACACACATACATGAATACATATACACAAGCACAAATACACAACATACACATACACACATGAATATAAACACACATACATGTGTGAATATATAACATATACACATATGTATGAATATATGGGACACACAGGCACACACATATACAACATTCAGATATATGCAATGCATGAATATACATGTACATAAACACACACAATGCGTGAAAATATAAAAGCACATACACACACATGCACGAATACACAACATATACACAATGCACGAATATGAGATACATATGCATATACATGCATGAATATACACCACACACATATACACAATATACATATACACATGCATAAATATATCACACACACATATACACATGTGCATAGACATACAACAGTTACACACATGCATATACAATACATACACACATACATTAATACACAATATACACAATGCCTGAATATATACACACATGTATGAACATACACACAATGCTTGAATATACACACACACCATTTTTTCTTTTTTTCCTTTCTTTCACGTAACTTCCAAAGAGCCACAGCCACTGCACCCCTGGTGTCTCCCAAACACAAAAGTCCCCACTGCCAATCAAGGTGCCCTTCCTCACCCAATGGGCAGGTGTGTGACCAAGCCTGGCCAATCACTCTTCCCTGGGACTCTGAGTCATGGGTTGGGGAGACACAGAAGCAGAAGGAATGCTCAGAGAGCCACGAGAACCCCTGTGAGACAGCTGTTCAAAAGCTGCACCCTGGACCCTCAGGTCTCCTGTCCTGGCCCTTCTGCGCCCTGGTGTTTCGGAATCCAAATGGAAGAGGCTTTCCGCAGGGTGATAAGATCCCCAAAAGACAGAAGTACATCTTCGTCTTCACCCATTTCCTTCTCATAGCCAGCTTCCACCTGGACTTCTGTCTCCACTGCCTTCCCAGAACCCAGACTTCCCCAAATGGCCAGAGGTTCTGAGCCCAAGACTCATCAGGTTATCTCCCTTCAGGGACACGCTGCTGGGCTCACTCTGTTTTAACTTCTCCAGGCCTTGCGCTCCCTACGAGCCAGGCTCTCTACCTGCCAGGGCACTGGCACCTGCTCTTCCCTCTGCCTGGGGCACCTGTCCCCTCCCTCTCACGGGGGCTGTCTCCTCCTCACCCTGGCGTCTCAGGTCAGATGAGAAGCTATCCCTGACCACCCATCCCTCTATACTCCCCGGGGTTTTCACTTCCTCCACTGTACTCTGCACTCTCTGAAATTATCCTACAGATGCAATTGTTTCCTTGTTTATCTTCATCTCCCCGCCTAGGGTGTGGGGTCCATAACACAGGACCCTTGCCTGCGCGCTGGAGCCCCAGCCCAGTACCTGGCCCAGAGTGTGCACACGGCGAGCAGCGGCCGATAGGGTGGCTGGTTGGTGGACCTGATTGAGGTACAAGGGCCGTACAAGATGGGGCAGTGCCCTCTAATGTTAAGCCTCACACCCCTCGCCCAGGAGTGCGGGAGTGCTGGAGAGCTGGCCACTGCACGTCTTACTGAAAGGGATTCTAGGATTAGGGTGTGACTGCTCACACCTCTAATCCCAGCACTTTGGAAGGCCAAGACAGGCAGACTGCTTGAGCTCAGGAGTTTGAGGCCAGCCTGGGCAACACGGCGAAGCCCTGTCTCTACCAAAAAAACCAAAAGATTAGCCAGGTGTGGTGGTGCATGCCTGAAGTTTCAGCTACTTAAGAGGCTGGGGTGGGAGAATCACTTGAGCTCAGGAGGTGGAGGCAGAGGCTGCAGTGAACCAAGATCCTGCCACCCTGCCATCCTGCCACTGCACTCCAGCCTGGGCAACAGAGTAAGACCTTGTCTCAACAACAACAACAACAACAACAACAACAACAACAACAACAACAACAAGAAAATGAAAAAAAAGGAAGAAATTTCTATTGTAGTAACTGCAGGACAGAGCTACATGCTGGAAAAATGGGTCAACACAGCAGGTAGAGCTGCCAGCCAGAAGCATGTCGGTGTGCAGAATACACTGAGTCAGGGGTGATTTTGCCCTGCAGGAGACACTGGGCAGTGTGTGGAGACATTTGTTTCTGCTGTGACCCGGAGGTTGGGGAACATGTTACAGGCATCAGCGGGCAGAGGTCAGGGATGACCATCTTCCAATGCATGGGATGGCCTTCCTCCCCCTGCAAAGAATGACCCAGCCCCAAAGTGTCACCAGTGCCGAGGCTGTGAAACTGTGTGAGGTGCACAGTGTAAAAAGTCCAAATGTGCCAATAACGACGGGGGTGCAGTGTGGCTTTGAAGAGCTTGGTTTCCAGAGTCAGAGGACTCTGACTTCCTTGGGCAAGAGAGTGCTCCTGTCTGAGCCTCAGTGACTTCATCTATAAAATGGGAGCAGCAGCAAATGAGATCGTGCATAAAGAACTCTGAAAAAGAGTCAGGTGCGGTGGCTCACGCCTGTAATCCAGGCACTTCGGGAGGCCGAGGCAGGAGGATCACATGAGCCCAGGAGTTTGGGGCTGTGGTGAGCCATGATCGTGCACTCCAGCCTGGGCAACAGAGTGAGATTCTGTCTTGGAAAATAAATAAATAAATAAATAAATAATAAAAATACAAAAAAAACGAAAAAGGAACTGTGAGTGCTCAAAATATAGCCTGCTGTCCTTTTTCAGGGAGGATGAAAACTTGGGCCTCTGGAGAAATAAAAATGGTTGTTAGAAACCAGATGTGACACCGTTTTGGAAAACGGCAAGACCCCTCTGAGGCTCCAGTAATGAGCTTGGGGAGGAGCTCAGGCCGCACAGCAAAGTCGGCTGAGCGTGACACACATCTGTTAGCAGGATGGGCTGGAGCGCGGAGCCCGGAGCCGAGCCAATGACAATAAACTGTTTGCCAAAGCAATTCAGAAAGGTCGGTGAAAAATGAAGCAGAACCATGTGGAAAGTCCATCCTTCCCGAAATAGAGCGCACCATTTCACACTCGTGGAGTCTGCGGAAACTAAACAGGGTCTTTGCCCTTTGTGGCATCGTCTAAATTTCAGTTGTCTGCGTGCTTCTTACACACGTTTGGCCGTTTTTATCTATCATTCGGACCATCACATACTTAGTCATTTCCTTCAAATCAATTCCTTTTGTGTCAAACCAGCACTTCACACTGGACTCTCGATTTTCACCCTGTGATCTAGACATCCGCCAATGCCAGGGGTCCAAGGCTACATGCCACAGAGGGGACTGTGGCTCCTCTGTCCTCCCTCACATAACGTGTCCCAGCAGCTTCACCCTCAGGACACACCCAGGTCGAACCACTGCCCGTCATCCACCTGTCACCATCTTGGGCCAAGCCACCGCTGCCTCTGCCTGGATCTTGCTGGAACCTCCTCCCTGGTCCTCCGGCCTCCTCCCTTCCACCTTCAGCCAATCGGCCACAGAAGCCAGAGGATCCCATTAAAGAACAAACTGGATCCAGCCCCCACTCTGTGCAAAACCCCTCAGTGGCTCCACATGCACCTGAACTAAAATCCGAAGTCTTCGCCATGCCCTACTGGCTCCCTGACCGCATCTCTCTCACTTCCCCCCAGCCTGCTGTGCTCCTGTCCTGTGGTCTCCTAACCCACCAGCACCCCAATCGCAAAGCTCATGCCTGCCCCAGGACCTCTGTGCTGGCTGCTCCCCGGAAGCAATCACCTTCCTCAGACACCTGCATGGACAGCTTCCTCACCCTTCCCAGCTATTTACTCAAAGCTTTCATTTTTTTTTCCAACACAGGGTCTCACTCTGTCACCCAGGCTGGAGTGCAGTGGTGCGGTCATGGCTCACTGCACCCTCGACCTCCTCAGGCTCAAGCCATCCTCCTGCCTCAGCCTCCCAAGTAGGTGGGAAGCCCCCACATCTGGCTAATTTTTGTATTTTTTTTTTTTTTTTCCGTAGAGACAGGGTTTCACAATGTTGCCCAGGCTGGTCTCAACTCCTGGGCTCAAGCGATCTGCCCACCTTGGACTCTCTCAGTTCCAGGATTACAGGCATGAACCGTCATGCCCGGCCTCAAATGTTAACTTACTGGGGCTCGGTGTGAACCCTTCTTTAAAATGGCATCTCCCCACGCCACCTAGGCGCTCCCCTCTTCCACAACATTACTTCTCTCTGTATTTATTCACCTGCCACATTGATTCATCTTCTAGTTAGTATCACGTGATTCTCCCGCCAGAGTATCCGACCTGCCATGGCAGTGGCTTCTGTATGCCTTGTTCCGGCCTGTGCCCCATCTGGAACAGAGCTTGGTCAGCAGTGAGGCCTCCATGAACACTGGAATCAATGGGTGAATGACTGAACCAATGAACACCCCGTGATGGGAGGCTGAGTGAGGGAATGTCGATTTCTTTTTTTTTTTGAGACGGAGTCCCACTCTGTCGCCTGGGCTGGTGAGCAGTGGCACAATCTCGGCTCACTGCCACCTCTGCCTCGCGGGTTCAAGAGATTCTCTTGCCTCAGCCTCCCGAGTAGCAGGGATTACAGGTGTCCACCACCATGCCTGGCTAATTTTTGTACTTTTAGAAGAAATGGGGTTTCACCATATTGGCTGTGCTGGTCTTGAACTCCTGACCCCAAGTGATCTGCCCGCTTTGGTCTCCCAAAGTGTCGGGATTACAGGTGTGAGCCACCACACTCAGCCAATTTTTGTGTTTTTAGTAGAGACAGGCTTTCACCATGTTGGCCAGGCTGGTCTTCAACACCTGACCTCAAGTGATCTGCCCACCCCAGCCTCCCGAAATGCTAGAATTACAGGTATGAGCCACCGCACCTGGCCGAGAATGTAGATCTTTCTGTTTATCATCTAGCACATGCCCTCTGTGAGTGGAAGAGTGGATAGAGTTACTGAATTGTTGTCTTCCTTTGTGATTGTGTGGTGTTTGGTTGGCTGAATTTGGATCTATTTAGCCCACGTGGTACATGACTTCTGTTTGTGGGTGTGCTTTATAAAACCAAAAAAGTGCTCAAGGTCAGCATAAGGCAACAGCAGTAATTTCAATATGGTCAAAATATGGTCAAAAGTTATTAAGAAACCCAGAGTCTTGTTTATGTTGTTATATCTAGTGATAGTTATTAAATTAGAGATTAAAATTGAGGGCTGGGCACGGTGGCTCACGCCTGCAATCCCAGCACTTTGGGAGGCTGAGGCAGACGAATCACAAGGTCAGGAGATAGAGACCAGCTTGGCTAACATGGTGAAATCCTGTCACTACTAAAAATACAAAAAAATTAGCCAGGCATGGTGGCATGTACCTGTAGTCCCAGCTACTTGGGAGGCTGAGGCAGGAGAACTGCTTGAACCCGAGAGGTCAAGGGTGCAGTGAACCATGACCGCACCACTGCCCTTCAACCTGGGTGACAGAGTGAGACTCCATCTCAAAAACAAAACAAAACAAAACAAACCAGCCAACAAACAAACAAAAAAATGAAGAAATTTAAAGACATTTGTTCACTCATTTAAATAAACTATTTGTTAGCATACATTAAAAAAAAAAGATAAATAACTACATTTTCCCCAAACAAAATGCAATTAGTAAGATGAGCTGCATTGCTTTACATTTTTGCCAGTCTCTTTAATGCCTTGTTTAATGGAAGGCAGCAGGATTCTTTTATCTGTTTCAGCATTCAATCTACTGAGATATGTTGTTTTGGTTAACATGAAAAATCCAGCCTCATAAAGATATGCAGATGGAGGCCAGGCACAGTAGCTCACGTGTGTAATCCCTGCACTTTGCGAGGCTGAGGCAGGAGGATCGTTTGAAGACTGGGTGACAAAGTGAGACCTCATTTCTACAAACACTAAAATAAAATATAGCCAGTCATGGTGGTGTGTGCCTGTAGTCCCAGCTACTCGAGAGGCTGAGGCGGCAGGATCACTTGAATCCAGGAGTTTGAGGCTGCAATGAGCTGTGATCGTGCCACTGCACTCCAGCCTGGGTGACAGAGAGAGACCCTATTTCTAAAAAATAAAATAAAGTGGATATGCAGACGGAAAAGGGAAGAGTATTTTAATACTTTTTAGATAAATACGTATGCTTTATATCTGCTAGAAAACTCCACTGTTTACTGGAAGGAAGATGAGGGTAAAAAGGTAGTGTCCTGGTATTATCATGAAAACAGTTTTGAGTCTAGAGGTCCTGGGACCATGCTTTGAGAACCACTGGTTTAGATGACGATCCACAACATCTCAGTGAAGTAGATCCTTTCTTGGCCCCTATTGTATAGGCGCAGAGTGGCAAAGACCCTTTTTCGCTCAACATCCCATGACTGCTAAGTGTCAGAGTTGAGATGAGGCTCAATCCAGATTGTCTCCACCTGGCATTTGGTGACTGCCTTGTGCAGCCTCTTAGCAGTACTCCAGGGACCTTGTGCAGCCTGGAGCATTTCCCATCCACGGGGAGGCGGAGAGACAGGGGACCGTCCAGGGAAGAGGGAATAGCAGGGGGACTGCCCCATGGCTAACAGCGGGGACACACACCAATGGGACTCAGCCTCTGAGAGCTCCTGCTCTCCATGAGCTCGGACTGTCACCGAAGTGCTTGCTGCCAGAATTCCAGAAGGGAAATTCCACACTGACGTTATTTCCCACGCTACATTCTCCCAGAATACATCTGGCCATGGGCTTTTGAGGGAAGGTCATTCCCAGACCTGAGCACTTTGCCTTTCTTGAAGCATTGGTGGAGGACAAAGGTGGGAGCCATAGTCATATTGGTTTATTCTCATTAACCTGTAACTAGCATTCCCTTCAATTATGAATAATGGTCCCTGCGACTTTGTGACCAATGGGAATCATGGACATTTTCATATCACATTGCAGTTAACCTGGACATCTGGAAATATCATTTGAGCCAGTGCTACTCTGAAATCATGAAAGTTAAGAAACTTTATCATTTATCCATTAAATAACCACTATGTCATGCCATTTTATGCGTAACGAAGCATACACGGGCTGGGCGTGGGGGCTCAAGCCTGTAATCCCAGCACTTTGGGAAGCTGAGGTGGTTGGGTCACCTGAGGTCAGGAGTTCAAGACCAGCCTGACCAATATGGTGAAATGCCGTCTCTACTAAAAATACAAAAATTAGCCAGGCGTGGTGGTGTATGCCTGTATTTCCAGCTACTCAGAAGGCTGAGACAGGAGAATCACTTGAACCTGGGAGCCAGAGGTTGCAGTGAGCTGAGATCATGCCACTGTACCCCAGCCTGGCGACAGAGCAACATTCCGTCTCCAAGAAAAAAAAAAAAAAAGCATACATATCCCAGTTTACAAAATATTTTGATAAATGTGTTTTGATATAATTGGCTTCCTTTGTAATTCTCTGTATTTTCTTCTATGAACTAACTGGAAGGGTACACTAGGCAGTGTGTGACTTCTGGTAACCTCAAGGAAGTGGGTATGCTTCCCTTATAGTTTCTGAGTCCCACTGGCTGGATACAGACAGGATGGGATGCTGCTTTAGATGAGGATGACTGTCCAGAATGATGAAATGCCACCCGACCACCACCCATCAGGAACCTGGGAGCCAACACCATGTCCGCCATATCACCTCTGGGCTGTTTGTGCCCAAACTGTCAAACGGGAGAGAATTAAGCACCTCTCATCTCGAACCGACTGTTAACTAGGGACTGAAGTACCCTCAACTCTACATACATTCTAATAAATCCTGGGGGTACCCTGTGGCACAAATCCAGTGAGCTAGTGCCACTTATGAGGGCTCAGCAAACTCTTTCTACGAAGGTCCAGACTGTAAACGTTTTCAGCTATGCAGCGCTATGGTCTGTACTGCAACGACTCAATTCTGCCACCACAGAGACAAAGCGACCACAGACAGGAGATAACATTATCAACTACTTCCCATGTTGGACTTTCCCACTTACTGGGTCTTGAAGTTCACTGTCACACTGTGTACGTTTTCCGTATGTTAGGGCTTGAGATTGTAACAGGCTCTTAACTTGTAATTTTCATTAAATTAACAGGTATAACACTGAAGCATTTTTGGCATTTTGATCACATCTAGGAGCTTTTTTTTTCTTTTTGAGACAGAATCTTACTCTGTCACCCAGGCTGGAGTGCAGTAGCGCGATCTCGGCTCGCTGCAACCTCCACCTCCCAGGTTCAAGTGATTCTCGTGCCTCAGTCTCCCAAGCAGCTGGGATTACAGGTGCGGACCACCGTGCCCAGCTAAGTTTTGTTTTGGTTGTATCCAAAATACTTCATTGACAAAACCTGGCAGCAGACTCCTGTAGGATATCATTCACTGACCCCCACCATGTTGCCAATAACGGGAATACCATCATCATCTAAAAATTTATTTATTTATTTATTTTGAGACAGGGTCTTACTCTGTTGCCCAGGCTGGAGTGCAGCGGCATGACTTTGGCTCACTGCAACTGCTGCCTCCTGGTTCAAGTGGTTCTCCCACTTCGACTTCCCAGGTAGCTTGGATTACAGGCACCCGTCACCATGCCCGGCTAATTTTTTTTGTATTTTCAGTAGAGATGGGGTTTCACCATGTTAGCCAGGCTGGTCTTGAACTCCTGGCCTCAAGTGATCCACCCACCTTAGCGCCTCCCAAAGTGCTGGGATAACAGGTATGAGCTACCATGCCCAGCCTATCTTTTTTTTTTTTTTTTTAAAGAAGTTTGGAGTCTGGATATTTTTGGTGAAATTTCCAGATTTTAAAAAGCACCATAACTCCTGACGGAAATTTTGGCTTGAAGTGTAGACTCAGGCTGCCATTTGTAATTTTGCAAGATCCATATTTGGCCCCCAGGGCCACAAAATAGAAACTGAGCTGGTTCAGGCTGAGTTTTGGTTCTACCCCTGACACCAGCAGAAGAGTCCTCCATTGGGTGATTGTCACCATCTGTCATTTGTCTTCTTGGGGCTCCTGGTCTGGGCAGCAGAGAACAATCCCATTAACCTGGCAGAGGAGCTAGAGGCTCCTGAGGAACAATGATAAATGAAAAGGAAGCCCTTTTGCAAACTCTAGAACAGCATAAATATTAGATGTGAAATGCCACAGGACTGAAGTCTTTGTGTTTTTTTGGCAGACAAATTGGCTGAGGAGGCAGGGCTGGGAAGAAATGCATTAAATAAACCCAGAGCTCCAAAGCTCTCAGGGCTGGGGTATTTCTGATATTCTGTAACTGGATCCTTTTAACTTTGTGCTGCTTTGCAAGGTTACAGCCTGAATCCTGTTCTTCTGCTTTTGAAAAAAACACCACTAAATGCAAATCACTGCACAAAAAATGATAAATCAGTGCTGTAAAAGTTCTGGATGCCAGAGATAGGATACGGCGGAACTGAGAGCTGTGTGAAAACAAAAGAGGAAGGTGGGGTTATCATTCCCCACGAAGAAGTCCTCTTGTGTTGGAAGCAGAGAGAGCTGGGGGCTGGGAGAAATGCTCTCCTCCCACTTGCCCTTAAGTAGAACTTTTTTTTTTTTTGAGACAAAGTTTCACGTTACTCAGGCTGGAATGCAGTGGTGTGATCTTGGCTCATTGCAACTTTTGTCTCCCACGTTCCAGTGATTCTCCTGCCCACCTCGGCCTCCCAAAGTGCTGGGATTAGAGGGTGAGCTACCGCACCCATCCTGGATTTGGGTTTCTATAGTGAACATCTGTTTGATTTTTCTGCCCAGAATCCGTTCTCCTGTCTTTTCGTAATTGTGCCTTTGGTTAACAAAAAGAGGGAGGGAACCAATCTTCCCCGTTTCTCAGCCTTACATGTTCTGATGAGGTACTTTCTAGCTCTGACTCCTGGGCCATACCCATGATGCTGGCCTGGCCAATCAAGGTATCCCCTTTTGCCTGGCTGCTGTGATTGGGTGAGAAAGAGACACAGAACCCTAATTGAGCCAATGAGAGCTTTCCCTGGAACTTCCGCTGGAGCCCTTGGAAAGAGGCCTCTCTTTCAGCTGAGGTCACTCTACTGGGGAAATGGACCTGTGGGGGCCATCCGGCCATCACCAAGAGGGAACCTTCCTAATAAAGCCAACCCAAATGGCAGAAAACCCAAGAGGCAGAAAGACAGGGTTCTGACAGCATTTGAGCACTGGGACCTGGCAAGGTTTGCCTGAAGTAATTTCAGTTATGTTTCTTCATGCTGGATCAATGAGATAGTGATCTTGTTTTCATTTTTTTGCTTACTTCAAGCCTAAGGCCCAAGAGTTCTCAATTTGTTCTATTTTTTTTTTCTTTTGAGTTGGTATTTCTCTTGCCCAGGCTATAGTGCAGCGGCATGATCATGGCTCACTCAGCCTTAATGACCTGGGCACAAGTGATCCTCTCATCTCAGCTTCTTGAGGAACTGGGACCACAGGTGTGTGCCAATATGTCTGGCCAGTTTTTTAAATTATTTGTAGAGATGGGGTCTCTCTACGTTGCCCAGGCTGGTCTTGAACTCCTGGGCTCAAGTGATCTTGCCACCATAGCGTCCCAAAGTGCCGGGATTACAGGTGTGAGCCACCATGCCTGGTCTTGTTCAAATCTTTACTGAGTACCCAATACCTGCCTGGTGCTATTTTTGGATGGGCAGCCAACAAAACAGGTAAAAAATAAATTCACTGGTCACGTACGGTGGCCCACACCTGTAATCCGAGCACTCTGGGAGGCCGAGGCGGGCAGATCACTTCAGGTCAGGAGTTTGAGACCGGTCTGGCCAATATGGTGAAATATCACTTCTACCAAGAACATAAAAAATTAGCCGAGTGTGGCAGCATTCACCTGTAATCCCAGCTACTTGGGAGTCTGAGGCAGGAGAATTGCTTGAACCTGGGAGGTGGAGTTTGCAGTGAGCTGAGATCTTGCCACAGCACTCCAGCCTAGGTGCTAGAGCCAGACTCCGTGTCAAAAAAAAAAATCCTCAAAATCAAAAATTGGCTGAGTGTAGTGGTATGTACCTGTGGTCCCAGCTACTTGGGAGGCTGCGGCACGAGAACTGCTTGAACCCAGGAGGCGGAGGTTGCAGTGAGCCGCGATCACACCACTATACTATAGCCTGGCTGACAGAGTTAGACTCCATCTCAAAAAAAAAAAGAAAGAAAAAAAAAGAAAAAAAAGTTCACAAACACCTAAGATAACTTCGAGGGGCTGAGAAGTCCTAAGAAAAACAGAAAGTTGAGTGTCATGGTCAAGAATGATGGGGATGAGAAGTACTAACCAGCACAGGAAGGGCAGGAAGGGAGAGAGAATGGAGGAAGTTCTCCATGGTGTGTGAACAGTGCTCTGGACAGGAATCCCCAACCCCTGGGCTGAAGACAGGTAGACAGGGGGCCGTCTGTGGGCTCTAAGGAGCTGGGCTGCACAGCAGGAGGGGGTGGCCGGCCTGCTTCCCATCACTCGTGTCACTGCCTGAGCTCCGCCTCCTGTCCGATTCTCATAGGACCCTGTTGTGAGATGTACACAGGAGGGTTCTAGGTTGTGGGCTCCTTATGACAATCTAATCCCTGATGATCTGGCACTGTCTCCCATGTCCCAGATGAGATCATCTGGTTGCAGGAAAACAAGCTTGAGTTCCCACTGATTCTACGTTACGGTGAGTTGCGTAATCATTTCATTACATGTTACAGTGTAATAATATTAGAAAGAAAGTGGACAATAAATGTAATGCACCTGAATCATCCCAAAACATCCCCTCACTCCCAGTCCTTGGAAAAACTGCCTTCCATGAAACTGGTCCCTTGTACCAAAAAGGCTGGGGGGCCGCTGCTCCAGATAGAGGTAACTGCACGTGCAAAGGGCCTGGGGCAGGAATGACATTGGAAGGTCTGAGGGACAGCAAAGAAGCTAGGTGGCCCGAGTGTTGCCACCAAGGAAGGCACAGGCAGGAGGTGTGGACAGAGAGGTGAGCAGGCCCAGGCCCTGGAGAGGAGATGCCAGTTTATCCAAAGAGCAGTGGCCAGCATGGGAGGTTTTCAGCAGGAAATGCTGTGGTAAGGTTTACATTTTTTCAGTGTCCTCTGGCTGCGGGTGGGGAGAAGGAATGGCCAATTGCTAGGGACAAGCAGATCACCAGGGCGAGAGGTGAGGGCTGCTTCCGTCTGGCCACTCCATGCATGCCTGTCTTCCGCTTGCCTGTTCTTAGCAAGGCTGTGGCTATCAAGGAAGACTGGGCTGCAGAGGGCACCAAGGGCCTGCTGACTGGTTGTAGCAGGGCCAGGCGGAGCTCTGGGTGATGGTGGCATGGAGGGCAGGCTGCCTGTGCCTAATTAAATGCTGGCCCCAGCCACCCGCTTCCTAGGAGGGTCACACAGCTCCTGCAAATGAGGACAAGGCCCATTCATTCCCTGGAAACTCAATTAGCTGGGTATGGAAGACTCCATCTCTAGCGACAGGTTTTATTGCCTGCTGAGTCACCACCAGGACAAGCTGTATCTTAAATATCTGTCTTGTGCCTTTTAAAGTGTGGTTTTGTTCAGCTGGATGAGCTAGAAGAGCGGGGAGAAAGTCCACAACAGATCCTCAGAACAAGGCCCGTCACTCAATGGATATTTAATTATCACCTTGGAGGAATCTGACACTACCTGCATCCTTCAAAGAGCTGTTCTCAGCGCCATTAGACTGACCTCCCACTTCTATGACAAATATTTTGTAGCACTCCCTTGTTTTCCTGAAAAGAAATTTATAGGTAACAAAAGCTACCTAGGCACGTCATTTCCAAAAAATCAATATAATGCTCTAAGTGCAATCTACAAGAAAAGGAAAGCAATTTATAATGAAGATAAATTTCAATATAAAATTTCTCCAGCACATCCATCAAGAAGACGCAACAGAGTAGTTATGCCTGCGCCTAGACAGATTCACCGGGAGTGTGACAGTCACAAGTGCGGCTGGGTGGGTGTGCAACATTTGCCATTCAAATCCTTGGGGGTAGCACTGCTGTCGGGGATGGGATTTTCAGAAATAAGGAGTGACTCTTGGGGAGGTTTTGCACTCAAGTATAATACTGCCTCCATTTTCTTGTCCGGTACATTCCCGGGAATATGCAAAACCCTCCAGTATTTACATATGAAATAGACATAGATTCAAGGCTCAGATACCAATAAACATAAAATAATCTACTCATATGAATCATGTGGTAGGAAACTCAGAAGCTGTGTGGAATGCAATGCACTTTAGGGGCCACATGGGCACTGCTGTGCAGGGCCAGACATCAAAGGCCTTCCTGGTCCCCGCCCTAGGAAGCCAGCAGCCTCAAATCCTTCACTACCACCGGCAATGCCATCACAGAGTTTAACCCCTAGGGGGCGGTGTGCTCCCTTGAGAACCATCAGGTTAGAAAGAAATTTGCAAGCTGGTGGGTGGCCTGTGGACTCATCCATCCATCCCTCAGGTGCGTTTGCTGTGGGCCTGCCTGGTGTTTTCAGTTGTTCATTCTTAAAAAGTAGAGTGAACAGCCCACAGCGGAAATCTGGGTACCCCCTCACCACCCAGCCTGCCTCTCCACTTTGGGCTACCTGCCCGGCCCTCCATGCATTTGGAGCCCCCAGGCAAGAATGGGGTCACACAGAGATGGCAGAGAGCGGGCCCCTCACCCCGCCTCTGAAGGGTGGATGTAGAGGAGCTGTTTCCCTTCGTTTTCTCAAATCGCCTGCAAGAGCACAGACGAGGTCCCAAAGGACTCTCTGTGTGCGCTGTCACGACCTGCCAGCCCCAGGATGGATGGTGCCCGCTGCTCAGAGAACAGGAACCTGTCCTGAGACCCTGACCCAAGACCCAGAATGGTTTGGGAAGGTTTGGGAAGACAGACCAAGGTGCTGGGAGCACAAGGGGAAGTAAGTGCAGGGATGATGAGGGGGACGCTGGATTACAGATGAGGAATTGTGGAAAGCACTCGCCTAAAGCTCGGTGACAACCACCACCTGCATTTTTTTTTTTTTTTTTTTTGAGACGGAGTTTCGCTCTTGTTACCCAGGTTGGAGTGCAATGGCGCAATCTCGGCTCACCGCAACCTCCTCCTCCTGGGCTCAGGCAATTCTCCTGCCTCAGCTTCCTGAGTAGCTGGGATTACAGGCACGTGCCACCATGCCCAGCTAATTTTTTGCACTTTTAGTAGAGACGGGGTTTCACCATGTTGACCAGGATGGTCTCAATCTCTCAACCTCGTGATCCACCCGCCTCGGCCTCCCAAAGTGCTGGGATTACAGGCTTGAGCCACCGCGCCCGGCACCACCTGCATTTTTATTGCCCGTTCTCAAAGCTTTGTGTCACTCCTCACTCCCCACTCCCAAAAGGTTTCATTTGATTAGGCTCTATTCTTTTTCTTTTTTAGAAACAAGGTCTCGCTCTGTTGCCCAGGCTGAAGTACAGTGGTGCGATCATGGCTCACTGCAGCCTCAAACTCCTGGGCTCAGGTGATCCTCCTGCCTCAGCCTTCCAAGTAGCTGGGACTACAAGCGTGGACCACCATGCCTAGCTAATCACTTTTTCAAATTTTTTGTAGAGACGGGGGTCTTGCTGTATTGCCCAAGATATCTCGCCTCAAGAGATCCTCCTGCCTTGACCTTCCCAAGAGCTGGGATTACAGGCCCAGCCAACAGGCTGCTCTATTCTCGTGCTGTCCCAGAGTCCTTTCCGTGCCAATGGAAGCATTCTATATCTGCATTATCCAGTATAGAACCCACATGTGCCTACTGGAGACTTGAATCATGATTAGCACACCTGAGAAACTGAAATGTTAATTTAATTGTAATCAACGTTAAGTTAAATAGCTCCCCGTGGCTAGTGGCAATGGTATTGGGCCGCGTGGCTCCAGCCTAATTCGTTCCAGAATGTTCAGGGAGTTGCAGCTAGCACCCGGGAGAGGACTGCCAAAGTCCTGTGCACTCTGAGACCCCTTAGAAGCTTGAGGCCCAGGAGACAGGGTTTATGTGTCGCCCACCACAGTCACCCTTCCCTTCCTTTTCTTTTGATCTTGCTGCTGTTTCAACGCCCAGAGCAGGTGGAGATTCCCTGACAGAAATCATGGCTGGGAAGGGAAGGATGTGCACAGCGCTGATCTGCGGGGCGGCCACACTGCTCCCCACTCAGGACCACAGCCGGGGCAGTGAAGACAGGAAGGGTGGCAGGTTTGCTCAGTTTGACATCAAGGCTCTGCAGCCTTTGGGGGGGCGGGGATGAACGTGTGAAAGAACCCAGCTGCTATGGGCGGCACTGTGTTCCCCAAAATATATGCTCAGGTCCTTGCCCAGGTACCTGTGACCACGACTGTGTTTGCAATACGGTCTTTGTAAGTTAAGATGAAATTACACTAGATCAGAGCCAGCTCTAGTCCAACCACTGGTGTCTTGAAAGAAGAGGGAAATTTGGACACTGATTCAGAGAGGAGCAGGCCATGGGAAGAGAAGGATCCATGGGGACGAGGCCACAGGAAGAAAAAGGCAGAGGCTGGAGGGATGTGGCCACAAGCCAAGGGGTGCAGAGATTCCCAGCAACCCCCGGGAATTTAAGGGCAAAGGACTCTCCCCTGAAGTCTTCAGGGAACGTGTGGCCCTGCTGACGCTTGATTTTGGAATTCTGGCCCCCAGAACTGTGAAAATGCCTTTTGTTCTAAGCTGCCCAGTCTGCGGTCTGCTAGGAAAGCGGATACACCTGCTAAGGGCTGGGACTGAGGTTGCTGCCTCGAAATAAATGGAAACCTTACCCCGTCGGCCTCACACCAGCTTCCTTTCCCAGTGACCACTCCCTCTTATAGTGCAGGTAACCTCTCCTCCTGGGTTTGTGAGCACAGGTCACGTGTCACTCAGGGTGGCATCTAATCATGGGCACTAGGTGACTAGTGCTTATATGTCACAACACTGCTGCACAGACGGGGAGACTGAGGCCCAGAGGGGATGACATCTCAGCTCAAGGTCACAAAGGCGCCTAAGGCAGAGACTCATTCTTTGGTCCAATTCGAAACAAGTGCTTCACTTGTTTTGAAATCTGAGGTCTTGGAGAAAGGAAGTGACTAACAAACTAGATGAAGAAACTCACTCGTAGATGCACACGGAGATGGCAAACCCGAGGACACGCTGGGTCAGCCTGGGTCCCGCGAGGAGGGGCTGGGCAATCCCTGTGGATGCTCGGATCCCCGCAGTGGGGAAGGCTGGTCCTCAGGGCGGACACAGAGACAGGAAGGCTCCCTGCTGTGAGCGGCGGATGCACTCCACAGGGTGAATGGAGAGACTCTCCGCAGGCCGGAGAGGGGGAGGGGAGACGGGCAGATGAGAGGCAGCTGGACTGAGGGAAGAAGGGAGCTGTGTGTGCGCACGTGGGTGTGTGCGTGCACACTTGTGTGCACTCGAGGGGAGAGGAAGGGAGCAGGGAGCGAACGCAGGAGAAGAGCCAAGTGAAGAGAAGGCTGCCATTGTGAAGGCCAGGGACAGCTGCACCAGGGCCCCAGGGACGGCATCCCGGGAATCGTTTCGGCCTCCTCTTCCCTGTGTGCACAGAGGGGCCGAGAAGAAAGAGGAGGGAAGGCCGAGATGGTGGAAGTGGGGGTGGAGAGGAGAAAGAGGTGTGGAAGAGGTGGGGGATGGGCTGCGGGCCGGGACAGAATGTGGAGACTCAGTCCCCACTCGTTCTAGGAAGTTCTCCTGAGCACCTGTGATGGGGTGGGCACTCTCTAGGCCTGGGGACCCACAAGGGCACAGAACAGAGGCTCCTGTTCCAGGGAGCTGGCATTTTGTTTTATTTATTTATTTTTGAGATGGAGTCTCGCTCTGTTGGCCAGGCTGGAATGTAGTAGCACGATCTCGGCTCACTGCAACCTCTGCCTCCCGGGTTCCAGCGATCCTCCTGCCTCAGCCTCCCAAGTAGCTGGGATGACAGGGACACCCGCCACCATGTCCAGGTAAGTTCTGTATTTTTAGTAGAGGCAGGATTGATTTCACTATGTAGGCCAGGCTGGTCTCAAACTCCTGACCTCAAGTGATCTGCTCTCCTCGGCCTCCCGAAGTGCTGGGATTACAGGCGTAAGCCACCACACCTGGCCTGGGAGCTGGCATTTTATAAATGAGATAATGACACAAATGGGCAGAAGACATAGTCGGTGGCGTTCAGTGGCGACAGGGGCACTGTGGGAAACAAACTGGGACGAAGAGGAGGAATGGAGTAGTCAAGGAAGGCTTCTTGGAGGAGGTAGCATTGGAACACAGACCTGAAGAAAGTGCAGACGTGTAGAAGTTTTTGAGTAAAGGAAAGAAGTGCAAAGCACCGTGCAGGGTGCGTGTCAGGCGTGGCTGATGCCTGAGGAGCTGCGGCTGGAGCACAGTGGCTGAGGGGAGACCAGGAGGCTGAGAGGGGTCAGAGAGAAGGGAACAATCACTGGCTGAGCCACCCTGGGGTGGCTGTGGGGGCCTCTACCCTGAGTAGGTGGGAGCCACAGAGGGCTCTACCCAGAGGAGAAAGAGCATCTGAAGTAGTTCTGACCAGACCCCTCTGGCTGCTGCGTTGAAAACAGACCAAGGGGTCATAAAGGCCGAAGCTGGGGGATCCCAGGAGAAGCCCAGAACAGGGGAAGACAGTGATGCAGATGGGATGGTGGCAGCAGAGGTGACTCCGGATATATTTTGAAGGCAGAGCTGACAGGGTTTGCGGATAGACTGAATGTGGAGTAGGAGAGGAAGGGGGAAAAAATCAAGAATGGCATGAAGGTTTTGGCCTGAGCAACTGCAAAACTGGAGGTGCCAAGGAGAAGCCTGTGAGAGGCACTGGGGAGGGCGGGACATGACCAGGAAGTGATACTGGACTCAGGCTTGATGTGCCGGGGAGATCTCAGGGGCAATGGTCAGGATACAGAGGGGCGAGGGCAGGTGGGGTTCAGGGCAAGAGGCTAAGGGCAGATCCAGAGACAGAGGCAGGGAGAGGGGTGGAGCCACGTTACAGTATCGCAGATCAAGACGGCCCACGCGGCAGCCCTCCTGCCCCTGCAGTCCTTAATGAAACCACTTTAGGGAAAGAACAAGTTTCACTTACACACGCACACATCCCTGCCGTCACACACAGCAGCACGTCTTTTACTGGGGATGCCAAAATGCCCAGTGGGCACCTTACCACCCTCCCACAGGAGAGGGCAGTGGGATGCCCCATGTGTCCTGATCTCAAGAGACCCACTCCAGCCTGAGTGACAGAGCAAGACCCTGTTTCAGAAGACCCAGTCTTATGATAGGGGTCATCAGGGCACAGAGGCCCCCCACCAACCCCCTAGTGAGGGCGGCTGCCCAAGGTTGATGGTCAGGTCCCAGTTCTCAATAGACCTCTCTCCCCAGCTTTGTGTGAGAAAAGTGAAAATAATTAGGGTGCTCAGGGCTAAACCCCAAAACAGGCTCCAACTGAGAGCCCTGGCAAGGCCCGATCTTGTAAGGAGGATATACTCCCGGCTCCCCTGGCACATTCTAGAACATGATGCAGAAAGGCAGAGGGCCCGCCACCATCTCTATGAAAGTCTGAATCGGATGGCAGAAGCAGGGGCCGGGAAACCTCAGAACTGCCAGATTCAGGTATGGAAGGAGAAAGGCATTATTATCCCAATGGTGACAAAAACGGAACTCCAATCTAGTGCATCAGAAAGGGCTGGAAAAGGTTGGTTTTTTATTGATGTTACTTTTTTTTTTTTTTTTTTTTTTTGCCAAAGACTGTGTAGTAAAATTGTGATCGACAATGCAGTATGCTTTTCCTGACCCTTCCCAGCAGCCCTAGATTTCAACCTGGCAGTCCAGTTGCTGGGGAAAAACGGACTCAGCCACGGCTGCAGAGCAGGTGACCCAGGCTGGGCGAATTGGCACAGTCCCTGTGCTTTCCACAATGACTGGCTCAGGAGCTTGCATGTGACTCAGGCTGGTCCAATCAGAAGGAATCTCATGCCTTGAGCACTCTGGAAAAGGATGCTCTATTGCTCCTGCCAGACTGAACAAGGAGGCACAGAGCCGCCGGAATACAAACCACCATCTGCAGACCTCCAGCCTTGTGACGGGATCATGATACTCTGAGATCGTGATACCACGGGATCAATGACGATGATCGATTGGCATGACAGCACCACATCACATGGCCCACCTCAGGCCAATGTACTGATTATGTCACCGTAAGTTGCACTCATGGATCCAAATGTGGCAGCATGTGCTTAGCCTCTCTGGGAAGCAGCAAAATGCAAACAAAGCCAAGAGTGCATTATCACATCTCAGCCATGACCATTGCAAATATGAAAAGGTCCCATCCCACCAAATGTTGGTGAGGACATGGGAAAGCAGGGAGTCCATGCACTAGCAGTGGGATGGCAAATGGGTTGGTCCCTCCACTTAGAAGAGCAGTTTGCTAATTTCTGGCAAAGCTGAAAATGGGCATCTCCTTCCACTCAGCAATTCTACTCTGGCTCTGTCCCCCTTGATTCTGAGAAGGTAATGTGTGAGTTCTGCGAGGGCACTTGAATGCACTTCCTGGCTGCCCTGTTTGCTCTTGAAGATGTGTGACGCTCATGGCAATAGATTGCCTTTAGATCCAACGGACAGGAACCCTGACTGCAGCTGGTTTCAAAAACACATTGAATTTTTTGCTCCCTAAACAAAGGATACAGGTGAGCAGCTGAGCATGGTGGCTCACGCCTGTGATCCCAGCACTTTGAGAGGCCAAGGCGGGTGGATCGCTTGGGGTCAGGAGTTCAAGACCAGCCTGGCCAACATGGTGAAACCCCGTCTCTACTAAAAATACAAAAAAATTAGCAGGGATGGTGGCATGCACCTATATCCCAGCTACTGGGGAGGCTGAGGCAGGAGAATCTCTCAAACCTAGGAGGTGGAGGTTGGAGTGAGCCTATATTGTGCCACTGCACTCCAGCCTGGGCAACAGAGTGAGACCCTGTCTCCAAAAAAACAAAAAACAAAAACCAAAAAACTGAGGATGCAATTTACGCTTCCAAGGGTTCTTATATCTGAGATACAGGTCCCCCCAGTTGTAAGAAGCCATACAGAGAAATATTCATGAACAAATATTTATCCTGCTTCAACTCAGCATCTCTCACTTTGTCCTTTATCAATTTCCACTGCAAACATGGGGCAACGCAAAGCCAGATCACTGCAAAATGAAGCTGTGAATCTTTTAAAATATGCGGGGTTTGTGAAATTAATTAAAGTGACGCTGGAAGATAGCTCAAAAAACACACGCAAATCCACTGACAAATAATTACTGGTTCATAAAGATACTACATGAATGAGAAGAGACCATTGAGAAGCATAATGACGTATGATATGCACTTCACAGGGGAAGATTCAGATGTCAAAGAATTAAGAGAGGCCCTTGGAAAAACTGATAAAATCCTCTAATACTTTTGCAAAAAATACCCTGGTGAAGTAAGGGATATCATCTTGCTATCCATTTAAATTTGTGAAACATATCATATTCTTCCCTACACTTTATCAGTTCACTTGCTTAAAGAATCAACTTATGGCCAGGCATGGTGGCTCATGCCTGTAATCCCCGCACTTTGGGAAACCAAGGTGGGCGGATCATCTGAGGTCGAGAGTTCAAGACCAGCCTGACCAACACGGAGAAACCCTGTCTCTATTAAAAATACAAAATTAGCCAGGCATGGTGGTGCATGCCTGTAATCCCAGCTACTCGGTAGGACAAGGCAGGAGAATTGCTTGAACCTGGGAGGTAGAGGTTGCAGTGGGCCAAGATGGCTCCATTGCACTCCAGCCTGGGCAACAAGAGCAAAACTCCATCTCAAAAAAAAAAAAAAAAAAAAAAAATCAACTCATTAGTTTCGACTAGTGCCCAATCTTTGTTAAATACCATTAGATGCAACCTATCAGAGGGCCAGGTGCAGTGGCTCATGCTTGTAATCCCAGCACTTTGGGAGGCCAAGGCAGGTAGATCACTTGAGGCCAGGAGTTCAAGACCAGCTTGGCCAACATGGCAAAACCCCATTTCTACAAAAATTACAAAAATTAGGTGGGCGTGGTGGCAGGCGCCTGTAATCCCAGCTATTCAGGAGGCTGAGATAGGAGAATCGCTTGAACCCAGGAGGCGGAGGTTGTAGTGAGCCAAGATTGTGCCACTGCACTCCAGCCTGGGCGACAGAGAGAGACTGTCTCAAAAAAAGAAAAAGAAGAAGAAGAAAAAAAAAAGATATAGCATAACAGTTATTCTTGAAATACTATAGTTTCATTTCAAGATCAAATACCTTACTAAATACATTAAAAGCATTATTTATAATGAAATGTTGGTCCACTTAAGTAGCGTTTTTCTCAGGTCAGTCTTCCTCATTTTGGGCTGACCTCCTCTATTCAAACGGGTATCACAAATACAAATGGCTAATAACTGTTAGGGTGGCCAAGACTTTACTTGTCCCTCAGTATCCATTTTCTTCTTCTCCTACAGTAAAATAATTTTCAACTGGGCGTATGTACACCCAGAATAAGACTACATTTCCCAGGTCCCTTTGCAGCAACGCATGGCCCTGTGCCTTGTTTCTCACCAATGGGAAGTAAGGAGAAATAAAGTCTGAGTTTCTGACCACTTCAAAGAGCAGGGCTACCAGAGCAACTTGGAATTTCGGCTGACATCCTGGGTCTCTGTCACACATACAGCCAAACTTAAATCCAACTTCGCTAGGTGGCCACATGAACACAAGGTTTAACATGGTTGAAGACTCAGCAGGAATGATTTACTTTTAGTCCTTGGGGGATTAAAAATTTACTATATATTCTAATGTGTGTGTACAGATCAATCTAAAAGAAAAAATCTAACAGGTTTCTGAATTCATTATAGTTTTTTTGTCATTTTTCTTAGTCAACACTGATCACTATAACATATAATGCAGTTGGATTTTAAAAGGTTTCCACTTTAAACAACAACTTAATATAAAACTCAAACCTGAGCTTCCTAGCTGCCAGGGCAAAGAGGGAAAGAACACAGGGTATGTGGCTCTTGTTATTTAATAACCAGGAGTACACCAGTTCATCAGACTAAATAGGTGTTTTCAGAGTTCTGAAAGTAAGGTTGGAATGGGATTCCTTGTACAGAGTGGCATTCTAAATATAATGAATAAAATTCTCAGTGGTGGTTTTACAAAAGTGTAAATGTCATCTGTGTCTGGCTCTTTACACTTGACATTATGCTCCCAGTGTTCAGGAGGACATAATAGTGAAGCATAGTTGAATAAAAGCACTTCTTTAGGGAGATGCTTTTGGTGATTTGTGTACATTCAACGACAAGTTTGGGGAGTCCACTTCAGAGAATATTTACTCTTGAGATGGTTCGTTTTCTCATGTCGCCTGTAAGATTTTGAAACACTTGCCTTTAGCTCCCACTCTGAGCCCTCAGTATGTCACAGAATATGTGAGTTTCCTTTCAATTTGATGGAATACGATTTCCATGCTCCCCTCTGAATTCCCATGGTCTTGCACTCCATTTTGATTATGCCACAAACACCTCACTCTGATTCTGGGCAGATCTCTATTTTGGGCTACAGTGGCCCTGGCTGTGAAATGAGGGGGAGTGCTAAGAACAGATTTAGGGTCTTTACTAATCTTCCAGCATCCAAAATGAAAGGCTTCTGTACTGGCCTTTCAGCCAGAGGTTGTGAAAAGAGAGTCTGTGAGCCGCACACTCGCCCCTCAGACAAATTTTCTTTGGCTCCCAGTATATATTAAAGAAAAAATAAGTTGTGCTGGTATATTTAAAAATAAGGAGATTTTCAGTGAAATATTCAGACTTTAAAATATTTCAAGGTTGGCCACTCTTGAGTATGCATGGCTGTACTTTCTGGACCCAAGCTGCAGGTGTGTCTTCAATAAGGGCCCACTGCTCTGCTGCAGGCCTGCCTGTCCTGCTTCTGCTAGCAACACCCAGGCCCCTCAACCACCTAGAGTGGTGGCCATGATAGCCTCTGACACATGTGGCTTTCTGCAGAGGCCCAGGGGAACCAACAGGTAGGTGGTGGGTTCTGCACAATGGCACACATGATATACAGGAAGAAGGTATATGAATGAGGCATCCCTAGTTCTCAGCAGAATGTACTTTCTAGGCGATTCTGGCTGTGGGATGAGGCTGTAGGAAGACACATCTGGCTGGCTTGTGTCCCTGCCAGCCCACACTGTGTATCTGACAGGAAGCTGCCCAGCCTCAAGGGCTGCAGGTTCAGGGCTGTGAACAGGGCTGAAGGAGGCGTCCAACCTTCCCTTGAAGCACTCCTACCCAAACAAACCCCTTGTCACTTGGATGCAACTTCCTGGGGTTGCAACATCTGAGCCACAATATTTGATTTCACAACCGCCACGGCTTCTTACCCAAGGTGGGGAGTATTTATTTATTTTTAATTAAAGCAAGTTAAATGCATTGAGTCTGGAGGGTTTTGCAATGGTGCTGGAGGTCAGTGGCTATACTGTAATTGCATCTGTACCTCAGACAACCAGCCTGGCAGGTGAGCCTTCAGAGCCCACCGAGGCCCTCCTGCAGGATAAGCAGACAGGAACTGGGGGGCCCTGCACCCAGGATGACACTTACTGGGTGAGTGTGGGCAGTCAACCACCACATCAGCTTCTGCACCACCCTGGTTACCTCCACGTAGACAGCAACCACACAGAGAAGTATCTGTTCCTCTCCACAAATTCCCATCCCCCGCCCCCATGTTCTGGAACCTTCTTCCAAGCTGATGGTTTATAGTCAATAAAACAGTCCCTGATGGGCTTAGTAACAATTAACAGAGGATGCCAACTCATGCATGGGCACCTTGGGGCCTCTCTGCTCTGTAATTCATATTTTGAAAAGACTTTAAAAATAAGGAGATTTTCAGTGAAATTTCAGACTTTAAAATATTTCAAGGTTGGCCAGTCTTGAGTATGCATGGCTGTACTTTCTGGACCCAAGCTGCAGGTGTGTCTTCAATAAGGGCCTACTGCTTATTTCACTTTTTGGGGGACTCAAATTCCTTTGACAAGGTCACTTTACATCACTACTGTAAGCAAAGAAAAATGTCTTTCTCTAACACACACAAATAAATGCACAACTTTGAAATTATGAGAGAGTTGCTCTAAGGGCTCTCCAGAATCGCCTCGGGTACGGCAGTGGTGCCCAACTGCACCCAGGGACGCCCAGAGGAGGTCTCTGGCGAGGACCCCGGCTGTCACTCCCTTGCTGCGCCCGCCGCCCCCCACCCTGCTCACCTGTCCGGTAGCCGGTGTTGTTGAGGTACACGGCGAAGGTGCGGCTCTCGTGCTGTGCCTGCCAGGAGGGTGAGGAGCAGTTCTCGTTGTTGGTGTAGGTGTTGTGGTTGTGGACGTACTTGCCGGTGAGGATGGAGGAGCGTGAGGGGCAGCACATGGGTGTGGTCACGAAGGCGTTGATGAAGTGTGCCCCGCCCTGCTCCATGATGCGCCGGGTCTTGTTCATCACCTGCATGGAACCTGCGAGGCGAGGGCGGAAGTGAGGCGTGGGGCGGGAGATGGGGGGGCACTGGCACCGGGTGGCTCTCGGCACGTGGCATCCCTAGAACTCGAGAAGGCACATTCTGCAGACCTACGGGGCAGAAGGGGCAGGGTCCACTGCTGCACGGTGGGGCAGTCCTGTGCAGTCAGGGAGAACCCTGGGTCCCGAGTCTGCCTGGACACTCCCGCGGTCTAGGTCTGAAGTTTAGGGCTGAAGGTGACTGTAAGTCACTATAAGTGACTGTAGTGACACTGTCCTGTACTGTAATTGCATCTCTGCCTGCAGGACAGGTAAAAACCTGTTTATAAATGACCTGAGGCTGGAATCAAACTGTTTTACAAATTTTAAACAGAACATCGTTTTCACAGGGTATTAATATACATTTTTTTTTTTTTTTTAATTTTGGAAACCAACCACCATGTAAACTGAGGGAAGATTACACTTTGTTTTCTTTGGACTCTTCCCAAGAATTGTTTGCTTTTATTGAAATCTGGTCACGCCAACCTGGTGGCAAACCTTCTCTCCGAGTACTCCCTGGCTGAGGTGTCCTGCCATCAGCCACAAACCCTGCTGGCCTCTTGTCCGCTTTTCTTCTAGCTTGGAACCCACTACCCTTCACCCCAAATCCAACCTATCAGCCTAGCACACCTCTCACAGGTAGCCTCTGGGACCACTCCGGCTGCTGGGGCTTCAGAGCTCTGAGTACTGATCATATCCTAGACTTCAGGGTTTCGGCCATGCCCGCTCTTGTTTTTTATGTTTTTTGTTTTGTTTTGTTTTGTTTTGTTTTGAGACAGAGTCTTGCTTTGTTGCTAGGATGGAGTGCAGTGGTGTGATCTTGGCTCACTGCAATCTCTGCCTCACGGGTTCAAGCGATTCTCTTGTCTCAGCCTCCCGAGTAGCCCCCGCACCCAGCTAATTTCTGTATTTTTAGTAGAGACAGGGTTTCACCATGTTGACCAGGCTGGTCTTAAACTCCTGACCTCAAGTGATCACCTGCCTCTGCCCCCCAAAGTGCTGGGATTACAGGCTTGAGCCACCTCACCTGGCCATGCCTGCTCTTATTTCTCAACTAAGCTGTAAGCAGAGCAAGGCACTTAGGAAGAAAGGAAAGAAGGAAGGAAGCAAGTGAATCTACATGGGGGCCCTACTGTGTGCAGGCCACGGTCCCAGGAGGGCAAAGGCCGTGTGCTCTGCTCAGTGCTGAATCCTCAGCATTGCTGCTGTGTGTGACACACAGTGGGTACTCAACATAGGTGTGAAGAGTACATGCTCAATTGTATGCTGTGGTTGGTACCCACTTAGTGATGTGATGGAAACATTCCATGGAAATCCTTTCTCTTCCTTCTACGGCCATCCTTGGTTTTCCCCCTTTTCCTTGCAGTTCTTAAGGTGTGCAGTGCGTTGAATGGTGTCCCCATCCCCTAAAGATAGGACCATGTCCTCATTTCTGGAGTCTGTGAACATGACCATATTTAGAAAGAGGGTGATATGGTTTGGCTGTGTCCCCACCCAAATCTCATCTTGAATTGTGGCTCCCATAATTCCCATGTGTTTTGGGAGGGCTCTGATGGGAGACAATGGAATCACGGGGGTGGTTCTCCCGATACTGTTCTTTCGGTAATGAATAAGTCTCATGAGATCTATGGTTTCATAAAAGGTTTCCCCTTTTGCTTGGTTCTCATTCTCTCCAGCCACGTGGAACTGTGAGTCCATGAAACCTCTTTTTCTTTATAAATTACATAGTCTCAGGTATGTCTTTATCAGCAGCATGAAAACAGACATCCAGAGGGTCTTTGCAGATGTAACTAAGTTGAGGGTCTTGAGGTGAGATTTGTTCCGGATTCCCCGGTGGGCCCTACATCAAGTGACAAGTGTCCCCACAGGAGACAAAGTGGAGAAGATGCACAGGCACAGAGGGGAAGGCCACATTCAAAGGAAAGCAGAGACTGGAGGGAGGCACGTACAAGCCAAGGAATAAGGAACTCCTGGGGTCCCCTGGGGCTGGAAGAGGCAAGGAAGGTTCTTCCCTGGAGCGCTCTGAGGAAGAACAGCCATGCTAACACCTTGATTTTGGACTTCCGGCCTCCAGAACTGTTGAGAGTCAGCTTCTGGTGTTTTAAGCCACCCAGTTTGTGATCAGTTAGGACAGCAGTGGGAAACCAAAATAGGGTCTACCAGGCATGTGATCACTGTGATCCCATTCACCTAGCAACCCCCTAGAGATCGGAAAACAAGCATCAGACCCACCGCAGCCTCCTGCGATCTGGGGAACGCCCTCTGCTCACCAGTCAGCTCCTTCAACTTTGAATTTTCACCACCAATCAAGGCACCAAGGTCGTGCCCTTGAAGTCCAGGACTGCACAATGGCCACCGTGGCCTCTGTGTTAGCCATACCCCCAGCTTGCGATGCTCTCACCCCTCCGATCACAGGGCTCCCTCTGCCTCCTTCAAGGTACTGATCAGACGCCACCTTCTTGGAGAGGTCTTCCCGGGCATGTAGTGAAACTGCCTCCCCCGACCCTTAGCACTCTCCACTCTGCTTTCCTGCTCCGTGTCTCTCCACAGCAGTTACTGTCCTTGAACATGAGTCATTTTGATTTCACTTATTTGTATGTTGCTGCCTTCACCAGAGCCCTCTGCAAGGGGAGGGCTCAGCCTACTTTGTTCACTGCCTAGCACAGTGCCTGGCACATACGCTCAACAGATACCAGCTAAATTAACAACTAAAATATCATCTTACACTCTTGGGTTTTCATATCTCAGGAGTCCAAACCAGGTGGTGTCCACAGATCTCTTTGTGTGTTCTTGGTGACTTGCAGAGTGGATTTTTAAAAACTGACGTTAAATAGCCTCACACAGAATACATGCTCTCCAGTTTGCTGCACTCCCCGGCACTCCCTACAGTCTTACACCACCCGCACCCAGTCTCATTACCTGCCTGACCCCTGAAAGTTTGGGTGTTGCACCCTTCTCATTGATTATTTATTAATTGAGCCGGAGTCTTGCTCTGTCATCAGGCTGGAGTGCAGTGGCGCAATCTTGGCTCACTGCAACCTCCGACTCCCAGGTTCAAGCGATTCTCCTGCTCAGCCTCCCGAGCAGCTATGATTACAGGCACATGCCACCAAGCCCAGCTGATGTTTTGCATTTTTAGCAGAGATGGGGTTTCACCATATTGGCCTGGATGGTCTTGATCTCCCGACTTCGTGATCTGCCCGCCACGGCCTCCCAAAGTGCTGGGATTACAAGTGTGAGCCACCAAGGCTGACCTAACCTTCTGATTTGAGAACACTCCAACTGCTTCCTGGGGAAGAGGGCAGTTTTCTATGCCAACAGTCATCATTGTAATTAATAGTGGCGACTATCACTGGCTGAATGCTTATGGCTGCGCTGAAGACATTCATCGCTCAATTCTCCCAGTGGCCCATTTTACAGAAGAGGGAACCGAGCCGGGGGAGTTGAATGACTGGCTAAGGCTGTGCGGCTGGGAAGGCAGTGAAGACTCAAACCCAGTAGAGGCAGGTGCTGAGTTTCACGTTCATGAAATGTCCTAGTCACATGGGTGGGGTAACAGTGTCCTGAGGAAGTGCAGTGAGGTCCCCATGCTCTTGGGCTACTCCTGGCTTCAGCTCAGCTCAGAATGGTCTCTTGGGACCCAGAAGGGGGTTACCTAGTGGTGACTTCATCAGGCACACCAGGTGGGGGTGGCACAGGGTCACATCACTAAACACCAGGGATGCTGGTGGTGGGAAAGGCTGCTTGGAGCTCTAGGCAGAGGGTGGCATTGCCTTAGATTAATTGTGTGGCCTGGTTTCCTTCTGCTTAGGGCAAGTAACCTCAGCTTTTAAGGTAGTGGAAATCCTCTTTAAAAAAACGAAAACAAACAAACTTACGGCGGATTTTTAAAAAGCAAGTAATAGCACAAATGACACACAGACGTATGATGAAAACGGAGGGAAGGACTAGGATTTGGCAATCACTGGCTTGGTACAGTCCGGACCCGACATCCCTTGATGTGTGGCTTGGTACTACGCTGACATCTGTTGATGTCATTTGGCTGTAGAATAGACCTCGAGTGCCACGCCACAGCCAAGCCCTGATGTCACCATCCCTCCAGCTCCTCCTGAAGCCGCTCCCCTTTCCTCTGGGTAACTTGGGCAACCATCTTGGCCACTGTTCCTCCCATCTTTCAGTTCCTGCATCCAATCCACCTGCAAAGCTCTCTGTCAACATAAACATCCACGATCGGACCCTTGCCATCTCCCCCATGGGCCAGGCAATCGCACTTTCTCCCTGAAATCAGGTCAATTGCTTCCTGATTAAACTCCAGCCATTTCTTCCCCACGGCGCAGCCAGAGTCTCCTCTCCTGACTCTCCCCGGGGCTCCCGCTCACTCGGAGAAGCTCAAGTCCTTATGGCCGTCCAGAGTGTGGTGGGACCTAATGCCTCTCCCTCCCTAACCCTGTCTCCCTCTCTGCCCACTCTCTGCAGCCACAGGGGCCTCCCTGCCGTCCGCAGACTGACCAGGTGTGCTCCCATCCCAGAGCCTTCGCCCTGCTATTCCTTCTTCCTGGAATGCTTCTCCCCTGGAGCCCCACAGAGGTGTCCTCACCCGCTTCTTGTCTTTACTCAAAAGCTCCCTTCTCCGTGGAGCCTTCCCTGGCCCCCAATATTTTCTCTTCCCTTCCTTGCCTGACATTTTCAACCCTGCACTCATCATCTAACACGTGATATACTTTTACTTATCTATTGATCCTGTTTGCTGTCCCCTGGGACACTTGATGGCTCCACAGCTCTAGCCCCAAAGCCTAGAACAGTGCCTGACACGCAGCAGGTGCATTTCTTAAGTGCATGAGTCCAGGGCACCCCAAGTGGAATCAATCCTTTGCCCCCTGGACCAAACGCTAAGGAGAAAGGATGAAGCAGCTGGTAGTGAGAGCTCAGCCTCTCTCTGTCTCCAGAGCCTGCAGCAAGGACAAAAGCTGGCCAGCCACCCGACTGCTCAGACCCTTCTTCTGGAAGGGAACGCGGGGCAGGCTGCCACCTGATGAAATCGCCTGCAGTCCGCAGCCTCCAGTGCTGCCTTGGCAAACAGTGAACAGCCTGCAGAGCCATTTCTTGTTTTTAATGGGCTCAGATCCAGGGTCTCAAAATGCTTAGATCTCCTCCTCCTCATTCCAGAGGAAGCGAGCTGTGGGGGTGCTCTTGTCCAGCACTCACCCTCCCCAGATCAGCTGGTGGAGGAGCGCTGTGTCAATCCACAAGTAAAGGACAGCAGTGCCCCGGAATGACAGCAGCATCTGTGCAAAGACAGTGCTATGTGCTAAGCCTCCCCTCGGGGACAGTAACCTGCTTTATTAAAACTGCCATAGCGACGAGGCTGTGTAAACCCACGTCTCTAACACAAAAACATATGATCTCATGCCCTTGCCCGGCCCCGGCCCTAACGCGGCAGGACAGCTCCCACGGGAGGAAAGATCTCAGCGACGTGGCCACACGGCAATGAAAAGGCCACTTTTCAAGCTTTTCAATGAAGCCGGGCCAGCCAACCTCAACTTCTTTCGTCCAACATAAATCTAGGGACATGCAGAAAAAACAGACACGGTTTCTTTCCATGACCAAACCTTCCCATCACCCTGGGCCGAGGGTGAGGTCACTCTGACACCTCTGTGACTCTGATGGGCTGGAGAGGCCCCACCCCCATTCCCATCTGTTGGGACTTAAATTTGGGGGCTCGAACCACCCGACTGCCAGAATGCAGTTTCTCCCATGACACTCAAGAACTTCCCACCCATTCAGGATGGCTTTTGGGGGGTTTTTCTGTGTACCATTTGTGCTATCATTTGATATTTTTCTTTAACGGGATTTAAGAAAAAAACCTTTTAATCTCAATCCAAGTTAACTACGTGGAGTTACAGACTGAAGGTTTGAGTTGTATATTTTTTCAGGCACCATCCAGTAAGCCCACAAGTGATAAAGTCAGTGTTTTGCTGACCTGCCACAGATGACCACACTGCCAGGCAGTGCCATGGGAAATGCTGAATGAATTTGCTCTTTTTTAGAAGAAGGTCTCAGTCAGGTCAACCACTATCTAGGGGGACTTCTCAAGGTGCCAGGGAGTTTGGGATTTCAAACATGACTTTTTTTTTTTTTTTTTTTTTTGCCATTCCTGAGGCTCAGGTGGCTCGTATCTGTTGGAGGCCTGTTTCAGCTGGGAGAAGGGGCACCCCACACCCCTCCAAGACAAACTCCCGTGGCCCCCAACGTGGGTGATTCTGATCAATAACTAATGAGATGATGCCTTCCTATGGCTAGTTTCTTAAAACGACTGATAGACAAATCAGAGTCTGTGATGGCAGGGTCTCCTAGGGAAAGCCTCGGAAGGAAGAATCAGGAAAAACAAAGGTGGGATCAGTCAAGTCAGGACCTTGACTTAAATTCCTATCTAACCACTGTTTCCTCTGCCTGGACTACTGCAGTAGACTCCTAAGCTGTTCTTCTATTCTCTGTTTGGTGGCCAGAGGACTTTCTTTTGAGACAGGGTCTCACTCTGTTGCCCAGGCTGGAGTGTAGTAGTGGGATCACGGCTCACTGCAGCCTCAACCTCCCCAGGTTCAGGTGATCCTCCCACTTCTGTCTCCCGAGTAGCTGGAACTACAGGTACACATGACCACACTCAGCTCATTTTTGTATTTTTTTTGGAGAGACGGGGTTTCACCGTGTTGCCTGGGCTGGTCTTGAACTCCTGGACTCAAATGATCCTCCTGCCTTGGCCTTCCAAAGTGTTGGGATAACAGGCATGAGCGACCACGCCTTTCTGGCCAGGAATCCTTAAAACAGTCCGTGAAATCATCGTATTCTTTTGCTCAAACCTTCCGATGGCTGCCCGCCCCACTCAGAGTTAAAGCCAAAATCCTCCCTCTGTCCTACAAGCACCAACTACAACTCCTACCACACACTCTCAGGCTTCCTCTGTTCCAGTCATGTTGACCTCCTTGTTGTTCCTTGAACACACCAAGTGTGCTCCTGCCTCAGGACCTTTGCACCCGCCACTCCTCAGCCCAGACTCGGTCCCTCATTGTATTCAGGTCTCTGCAAATATCACCTTCTCAGCAAGGCTTTCTCTGGACTGTGCTGAATAGAATCATACCATCCCCTTCCTTCTTGCCTTTTCCTGCTCCTCCTGGTGCTTCTGTGTGAGTAAATGAAGAGGAAACATTCTCAGGAGGCACACAGACTGCAGATGGTGCCTTTGGGGGTGAGCGGTGTACGTGGTGCGTGGGGAGTCAAGGCTATCTCTGCTTTGTATTACTTGGATATTTTCAAGTTTTGCTTGTGCAACTTGGTGGATTGTTTTGGGACGGAGTCTCCCTCCGTCATCCAGGCTAGAGTGCAGTGGTTTGATCTCAGTTCCCTGCAATCTCCGCCTCCTGGGTTCCAGTGATTCTCTTGCCTCAGCCTCGCAAGCAGCTGGGGTTACAGGCAGGCACAACCATGCCCGGCTAACTTTTTTTTTTTTTTTTTGTATTTTTAGTAGAGACAGGGTTTCACCATGTTGGCCAGGATGGACTCGAACTCTTGAAGAAAGAAAAACTAAATAAAAGAAAAGGAGCAAGAGGGCCACCGGTTTCTAGAACAATGGGAGAAGGCAGGATTTGGAACCTGGCATTCATGCACGAGTCTGTAGGCCTGTCTGTGTGCTGTCCCTACGTGAAGTGGGGCCTGGCATTTGGGGGAAGAGGGCCCACATGGGCTTTCTACAGATGACCTGGAAACATAGGACACTCTGCTGTGGTCACATGTCACTACTGCACTTTACCAGGGGCCAGTCTGCTGCTCTTTCCTTGAGGACAGGGACCTTAAGGTCTACCTGGCATGGGGCAGGCTGAGGATGAAGAGGGCACAACACACCCCTCTCCAGGCCACACCCCTCTCCGCATTCCTCTCTTACCTGTTTAGTTTTTTATGTTAAAAGGATTCAGCTGCTACAAATGAATATGTATGTGTGTGTAACGCACACACAAACACATGCACACACACTTTGGTCCTAGACTGAATCACCCGGCCCCTTCTCTTCTGTAGACTTTGGGTAACCAAAGAGCACTGAACTGAGACACCAAGAATGAGGTGTGAGCTGCCTTAAATCACCGACTTTCTTTAAGCCTCAGTTTCCCCCTCTGTAAAAACATAGCCCATAGATAACTTTAGGTAGAAGGTTTGACTATGAAATTCTAGGATTCTGGAACCTATCTCTATGTCACCATACCCAATAGGATGAAAGGGTTTTGAGTCAGAAGGCCTGATTTCAAATCTGGATTTTTGCCACTTCCCATTAACCAGGTACCTTGTGCAAATGATTTAACCACCCTGCACCTCCGTTTTCCCATCTGCAAAGCAAGAAGAATAACAGTGCCTCCTTCTTAGGGTTGTTCTGAGTTTGGAGAGAAAACAATTTTTTACATATATACGTAAATGGTTTTTAGTTCAGTGCTTGGCATACAGAAAGCACTTAATGCATGTCAACTTTTATTTATTTAATTTGAGACAGAGTTTCACTCCTGTCATCCAGGCTGGAGTACAGTGGTGTGATCTCAGTTCACTGCTACCTCTGCCTCCCAGATTCAAGCGATCCTCCTGCCTCAGCCTCCTGAGTAGCTGGGGTTACAGGCACCCACCACCATGCCTGGATAATCTTTTGTATTTTTAGTAGAGACAGGGTTTCACCGTGTTGCCCAGGCTGTCCTTGAACTCCTGGCCTCAAGTGATCCACCTGCCTCGGCCTCCTAAAGTGCTAGGTCCACTGTGCCTGGCTGTACATCAGCTTTTAAACAAGCATCTTCCTACACAGAGTTCAAAACCAGAGTCCCTCTAGACTAAATCTTGTCTACAGGTGCGTTTGATTTAGGTCTGCCCAAAAGGAAAGGACTTTAAAAATTGAATAACCTTTTTCTTAAATTGCGAGATTTCATATCAATTCAGCTTTCTGGCTTTGCTTGAAAAATGCAAAGATCTGGCTTTGATGAGTTCACAGTGGGCTGGACCCGAGTAGTGAAGGCCCACTTTAGAAGACCCGACTCCGGTCCTCCACGGCCCTACCATGCACACTCCCTCCTTGGTAGCAGCTGCCTAGCGCTGTGGGCGTGGTTTGCAATCCTTAGTTGAAGTGAAGGATTGCAATCCTTAGTTTGCAATCCTTATTCCAAGTGAAGGGACCAGCTAACTAAATCTGCAAAGGGAATGCTCTACTGGGGCGCAGAGACCTGCAGAGAACAGGCATTCAGTGGGGAAGAGAGGGGTCAGGCACAGGTTGGAACAGAGCCGCGACCTGGACACGTAAGGCGGGAAGGGCTATGAGCTCGAGCCACAGGTGGGGAAGACTCTGTGTCCTGCACTGTCCTCTGGCCACTGGTGTCCACCTACCAGGCTGGAACTCATTCGGCAGCCCTCTCCGGGCCCTCAAGTATCCCTGGAATGTTGGCAAGGCTGACATTCAGCTTGTGAGCTCCCTGCCGGGCCTGAGGCAACACCTGCTGACGGGATGCAGCGGGCTGGGCCCCATCAGACCTGACCCACTGCCCCAGAGCAGCTTTGTCTCCAGCAGAGGGGGAAAGGCCTGGGGCACACGCAGGAGAAATCGGCAGAAATCAGCAGCGGCACGTGGGCAAAGAGAATCTCTTATTTTTCACCTAGTTACGTGCTCGCTGCTGCCGGTGGCAACTCTTGCGGTGCCTGTAACTCAATCCAGAATCATGACACCGGATTCCTGGGACCTGTTGCTGTGAGGAGGTTGTTTTCCTTTTGATGGGGCAAAGGTGAACGGTTCCCGACTCTTGGACATTACGAAATAAAGTCAAGTGCTATTGCTGGTTTCAGCTATGAAAAGCCAAGGCTCCAAATTGGTTCCTAAACCCAAAATCAATTAAGCAGATGTTGACGAGGCAGGACTGAGATTCTATTAATAAGCATCGGGTTGTCAGAGAGACCATGCAGTTCATTTTTTCTCCTTTGCTTTCTGCTGCCTCTGGTTGCAGAAGTTCCTGGGAGAAAATTCTGCTATGGTCACTGTCAACTGTAGCGGGGAGATGGCAGAGCGCCTGTGGGACATGGCAGAACTTGGGTGTAATTAACAGGGCTCTGCAATTATCAGTCATTTCCTCTCTGAGAAGCTCCACCCAGAAATATTCCTCGAACTGAAATGCTACAATCCACCTCCCGTGGCAGGGGACATTTATTCAATGGGGCAGGGCTTCCAAGGCGTTTCCCCCACTTTTCAGAAGGGGCTACATAGAGCTGCCACCCGGCCACAGGCCTGGTGGGTGATGTCTGCAAAGCAGCTTAATGTCCACCCTTCCCCTCGTCTCCCAATCTGTTCCTCCTGCCCCCGCCTTCCCATCTCTGTAAATGGCACCGCCATCTGCCCAACGGCTCAGCCAAAAACCCAGGAGTCATCCCCGATTCCTCTTTCCTCACCCGCCCACTCACAATCCATCAAGCAAGCCCTGCCGACCTTCCAAGCAGCACCGGAATCCACCCACCTCTTTCCCTCTGCAGCACCCCGCCCGGCTCCCCGCCATCGGCATCTCCCACCTGGACCGGGTGACCATCACCTGATCTCCCTGCTTCCACTCCCCTCCCTGGCCGCCTCTTCACCCACAGCCAGGGTGTGCTTCTGAGACCAGGAGTCACGCGTAGCTGACCTGCTCAGAACAGTTTGGGGACCTTCCATCGCCTTGCAATCGAATCCAGACCCCCTGCTGCTCGGCCTGCTGGGCCCTGTCTGCTCCCCGCCCCCTTCCCCATCTTCCTCCCCTTCATTCGCAGGTCCTGCTGGCCTCCTCCAAGGTCCTGGCAAACCTGTTCCTGCCACAGGGCTCTTGCATGTGCTGCGCTTCTGCCTGCAGTGCTCCCGCCTCAGGAGTCCACGTGACGCAGGTCTCCCCGCCATGCAGCCACACGGCCACACTGTTTGCTGTGAGGTGGGCTGGAGCTGCCCTCACTGGGACCCTTGCTCCTGATTTCTGGTGTGGCTGAGACTCTGGGCTGCCCACCAATATCTCTTTCCCCTTCTTCCTCTGATCAGGCCCTGACTTTAGTTTCAATGCATCCAGTTAGGAAATATTTCCCAGATTCCCTTGTGGCCAAAGACGTGCCACAAGCCTGCCTTCGGCCTTCCAGCCCAACTCTCTGTCCAGGTCTCCACCCCAGAGCACTGGCCTGGAGCTGCTGGTTCAGCAAGTCCCTTCACCGTCTGGGCTTTGGGCTGGATTTGACTGACAAGGGCCCCGGCAGGAGATGAGAGAAAGAAGAAAGTCAGGTTGGAGGACAGATTCCTCCATCTCCCTCTGTGGCACCCACGGAGGGTGACAGCTCTCGTGGCGTGGCCCTCTGTGTCTCTGGGTTCCAGTAACCTCTTGTCCCACTGCTAATTAGCATGGAGCACTGCATTATCCCTAGTGCAACCAGCCTCACACTTGCTCACACCTTAGCAAAAACACACTTAAACGAAGAATTCAAATTTGCATGTGCTTTATAAGTCTTGCTGAGATCATGTGGCTAAGTAAGTTCTATTCGTGTTGCATGTGACTTCTGAGATTTTTTTTCTTTTTCTTTTTCCTGCCCTTCTGCTTCCTTCTTCTTGTGGCCTAGAATATGTCTGTGATAGCTGGAGCTGCAGCAGCTGTTCTAAACCACAAGGTGACTTCACAGATGGAAGCTACGCGGTAAGTATGATGGACAGAGAGGCAGAGATGGAGCTTGGGTCCCTGATAACCTTGCAGCCACCAAACCAGGCCAAGACTGCCTACCTCCAGACCTTTTGATAATTCTGTCTTGTTTCAGCCACTGTTATTTTACGTTTTCTTTTACAAGCAGCCAAACCTAATCCTGATACACTCAACTTCCAGAATTCAAGCGATCTTCCCAAATGTTACTGAATTAAAAAAAAAAAAAAAAATCAACTTACAGGAATGTGCTTGGCAAGTTGAACACCAGTGTGGGCCCAAATGAGCCTCTCTTCTTCCTGAGATAACCCACATCCACATTTTCACTTCTCTAGTGATCATCGGCAGAAATGCCAGGAGGTGGGATCTCAGGGAGGCTGAGCTGGAAGTTACCACTGATCTGGCGGCTGGAATCTGGGCATGTTGTCCTGGCTTCCAGCCATTTGGCCCCTACAGAGAGTATTTGAGCCTGCAACTTGGAGTCGATCTCCTGGCTATCAGTCTGTGGCACAGGGTGCGGTTTCCTTGTGTTCAGAGATGGAAAGTGGAAAACGGGAGGCTCGCCAGACCTCTGCCGTGCCTTTCTCTCAAAAACCTGCCTCTCCCACCGGACAGCTCTCCAGGCTGGATTCCTGCAACTTTCAGGATCAGAGACCCCTCTGAGAGTCTGGGGAGGGTCTCAGATTCAGTAAAGCACAAACAAGCACACAGTTTGCATACAATCCCCACCCTCCCCTCCCCTAAGCCCACCCAGGCCTGGGCCTCCCTCCTCAGCATCTGACCGACGTGGCTCCCTCCTGGACAGTTCCTGCTGGCTTTTCACAGGTACCTGCAGCTTCCCAGGTCCAGAACTGAGCTTGTAACCATAGCTTTCCCTAGCTCTGTACCCAGAAAATCCATTTGCACAGTTTTTCAGGCCACAACCCTGGAGTCCTTCTCAGCTCTTCTTTCCCGTCCACATCAGTTCCATCAGCTCGAACTTGGAAATACGAGCAGCACCTACGACTTTCCTCACTCTGGCCTGAGCCACCATCATCTCACGCCTGGACTATTGCAACGGACTCCTCACTGGGCCCATCTCATGCGTGGCCTGTTGCAGCAGACTACTTACTGCTGGACACCCTGCCCTCATGACACCTCTTCAGTCTCATGACCCTCTCCAAGAGGAGTCCTATGAAGACACAACTCAGATGATGCTCCTTCTCTGCTCAATGTCCTCTATTGGCGTCCATCATCACTCAGAAAGCCAAAATCCTCCTTCCGTTCAAAGGCTCGTGCCCTGCATGGTCCATCCAACCTCCACCTCCGCATTACTGCTCACTCTTCCTGCCGCCCTTGTGCACACCGCTCTGGTCTCTTTGCTGCTCTGAGCCCGCTGGGACAGCGTCTGCCTCAGGGCCTTTGCACATACTGTTTGCTCTGCTTGGAGTGCTCTTCCTCAGGGATGCCCATGACTGGTTTCCTTAGCTCCTTTGCTCAGATTTCCCCTTCGCAATGAGATTACCCTATATAAAATCCCAGCAACTCTTTTCTCTGCCTTTGTCTTCCTGGTTGATTGCCCCTCCTGGCTTTATTCTCCTCCTCACTTTCTGCTCTCTTATGTACTATAGACTTCATGTGTCTTGAACTCGCTGTGTCCCAATCCCAGCCCTCATGGTTTAAGTGGAGTTGGCCCCAGTCCTGGCTCCAGGAATGTGCACATGACTCCATCTAGCTAACCATAGTGTTCCACTCCCCTGAATCTGGTTAACCAGATGTCCCAGACAGTGTCAGACCAAAAAGACTCAATCTGGGGACTTATGAGCACTCCCAGGTGAGAGCAGCGCTCTTTCCACGGGGATAGCCTGCACCTCCAAGGTGTTCACGTCTATCTAGCAATGCCAGGAACGCTGCCTGGACAGCCAGCCTGAGAGTCAAGGTAACTTGGAGGAAAGCTGAGACCAAGGAGGCGGAGGGACAGAGGCCATCCAGAGACAGAGCTTCCGGATCCTCGGACTTCTTTATGTAAGTCCAATGAAGTCTCCTTTTCGTTTCCTCAGTCCTGCTTGAGTTGGGTTTATGTCAGTCATAACTGAGAGAATCTAGACTGATAGAGAGTGGCTGTGCCACAAACGTTTTTGACATCCAGTGGACGCTGGTTCCCAGGACACTTTTGCAGGCCCCAAAACCACCACTCAGCTGCCTTCTGCCAGCGATGATGGTGCAACTCTGTTCATCAGCAGAGGCAGTAACAGCAGAAGAACCCACGGCCAACCTAATTGACAAGGATCACTCAAATTCTGGGGTATGTCGCCATGCTAGGCTCACGTGCCTGGCAAAGTGTGTGCTAGGTCACCTGCACGAGCGTGGGCAGCAGCCACCCCACTGTGTCAGCTGGGACAAGACTCGACAGTAATGTTGCTGTTCACTGCCGTGTCTTGCTCCGTCACCCAGGCTGGAGTGCAGTGGCACGATCTTGGCTCACTGCAACCTCCGCCTCCCAGGTTCAAGCGATTCTCCTGCCTCAGCCTCCCAAGTAGCTGGGATTACAGGCACCTGCCACCACGCCTGGCTAATTTTTCTATTTTACTAGACACAAAGTTTCACCATGTTGGCCAGACTGGCCTCCAACTCCTGACCTCAGCGGATCCACCTGCCTCAGCCTCCCAAAGTGCTGGAATTACAGGCGTGAGCCACCGTGCCCGGCCTTCATGTCGTTTTGATATGTAACACTTGCTACAGACAGACAGTACTTTGTGGCATTGGCCCAGGCCACTCTAACAGAGGATGGCTTTAACAACCCGAGTGAGAGCAGACTGTCACACATAGGACAGGTGCCAGGTATTCGGTTCTCACAAGAATGCCAGGAAGACAGATCATCATCTCCACTTTATAGATGAGTAAACTGAAGCACAGAGAGGGCAAGTCTCTCCCAAGGACACAGAGTCAGTGGTAGAGTGAGGCTTTGAATCCAGTGTTTAGGAGACAGCTCTCACCCTAGCAACTTTACTGGGAGCATTTTCATTTAAAGATGTTTTGAAAGGCTGGGTGCAGTGGCTCACACCTGTAATCCCAGCACTTTGGGAGGCTGACGGGGATGGATCGCTTGAGCTCAGGAGTTTGTGGCCAGCCTGAGCAACATGGCAAAACCTCATCTTTATAAAACAAAACAAAACAAAACACAACACCCCAAAATTAGCTGGCTGTGATGGTGTCCGCCGGTAGTCCCATCTACTTCAGGGGCTGAGGTAACAGAATTGCTTAAGTTGAGGAGGTTGAGGCTGCAGTGAGCAGTGATCACGCCAGCCTGAGTGACAGAGCAAGACCCTGTCTCAAAATATATAAATATATAAATCAATAAAAATAAAGATGTTCTGCAAGGCAGTAATTCTTTTGAAATGCAAACATCAGGCTGCGCGGTGGCTCATGCCTGTGATCCCAGCACTTTGGGAGGCCGAGGCAGGCGGATCACCTGAGGCTGGGAGTTCAAAACCAGCCTGGCCAACACGGTGAAACCTCGTCTCTACTAAAAAATACAAAAAAATTAGCTGGGTGTGGTGGTGGTGCACCTGTAATCTCAGCCACCTTGGAGGCTGAGGCAGGAGAATCAAGTGAACTCAGGAGGTGGAGGTTGCAGTAAACCAAGATGGCACCACTGCACTCCAGCCTGGGCAACAGAGTGAGACTCTGTCTCGAAAAATAAAAAAGAAAAAAAACAAAAAAAAGAAAAAAAAAAGAAAAAAACCGCAAACGTTGCATCCAGTTTCGTGGGGGCACACTTCCAATCTAACATTGGAAAGGGCCACTAAAAGCCACCTATCTCTGCCTGGTGTGAACACTCAGGAAAATGAGCAGTGGGGAAACTGCCCAAATATTCTGGGGCTTGGAGTCTGGCTGTGCCCTTAACCCTCTGACACAAGAGCTACCACCACATGGTGCCCATGTAAGTGGAGCCCCTACATTAAAAGCTTGAGAAAGTTCGTCTCTTTTCTAGTCTCTATCCTGCTGATCGGGTCAAGAAGAACGTCTTGGTAGGCGCTACTTCACCTTTAACATCTCTTCCGAAACTGCCCATCACCTTTATTACAGCAAAGACTCACCGGCTTCGTGGGGGGCAGCATCTTGCTGAAATGTAAAAACATTGGTTTTCACTGTGTTTGGTTTGGAGGTGAACTTTTACCGAAGGCAATGGGTATTGGTTTTTCCTTTACAGTCAGAATTTAGGTGTTCCTTTTAAAGTAATATTTAAGCTTCAAAAATAAGTCCAGTTAAAGAAATTCTCAAGTCACAGATCAGAACTGGGATGCTGCAGAAATTCTCCTGCTCCAGGCCAGAACCATGTCTTAATCCTCTTGGTGTCTCAGAGCCTGTCGGAGCCCCAGAGGCGCCCCAGAGTCTCCCCAGAGGCTGGCTCAAATTAAGCCAGTAAACCCTGGCAGAGCCCACAGATTCTACAGTGTCCCTGAACAAAGGACATCTGTGAGCAAGACCACCTCCCCGTGCCTCTCCCTCTCTTATTCTTTTGGAGCGGAAGGCCAGCAAAAGTCAGCTGGTCTCCAAGGGCCATGGAAACACAGGGATATCCCCAACTACTCTGAACATGTATTGATAATGTAGGCCACTCACGGACTAGCATGGCCCTAGTTCCCCTGGGCATTTGACACCTCAGGAAGTCAGATGCATGCAGGGAAAGGGAAATCGAAGACACGCGGTACAGTCCTGACCCCGCAACCCTGAAATAAGGAAACAGAACAAGCCCCTCGTCTTGTGTGCCTGGGACCCGTCCTCCCAACCAGACCCTAATGAGGATGGAAGGCTGTTTGCTGCCCTGGGACTGGAAGGACCCTGGGATTATCTCAGTCGAGATGTCTCCAGCCCAGAGGACCGTCAGAACTGCTGCGCGGATGAGCAGAAAATAGCAAATGATAAATTTTTTAGGACCACCTGCTGTGTGCCAGTTGTAGCAGACTGTGAGATAATGTATTGGGCTTTTTTGGGACATGCATTATTGATCCGGGTCTGTCTAGTGGTTTATAAAAAGCCTGTCATCCCCCTCCCATGACCACTTTCCCATCCCTCACTCCTGGAGGAAGCTCAGCCTCCTTTAAAACCCAGCACTGCTTCACCGGATCAGTGCTGCTGGTGGAAGAGGTCTGGCTTGTTTGCAGAGCTCAAGACTTGTAGGCTCTGATCTATACAGTGTAATGACACTGGGTAAGAGCTGACAGAGGCCGCTGAACACCAGGGGCTCTAAACCCATCACATCTACCTCCTGGAATTTATCCTTCAGAAGCACTCCCTTGCCTGTGCAAAGATGCATGTTTAAATTTCCAGCAACAACATCTGTAACAGTGAAAGACTAACAAACATACATACTACCAATCTGGAAACAACTCAATATCCATCCCAGGAGTCTGGCTAAATAGAGCAGTGGTTAAAAGCATGGGTTCTGGGTTCAAATATTGTTTTTCTCTTTTGTTCTGAGATGGGGTCTTGCTCTGTTGCCCAGGCTAGAGAGCAGTGGTGTGACCTAGGCTCACTGCAGCCTTGACTTCCTGGGCTCAAGTGATCCTTCCACCTCGGCCTCCCATTAGCTAGCTGCTACTGTAGCCAACCACCATCCTTGGCTGATTTTTCCATTTTTTTGTTGAGATCGGGGCTCACTGTGTTGCTCAGGCTGGTCTCGAACTCCTGGCCTCAAGCAATCCTCCCTCCTCGGGCTCCCAAAGTGCTGGGATTTCAGGCGTGAGCCACGGCACCCAGTTCAAATCTTGTTTAATCACATTTTAGCTGTGAAAACCTGGACAAGTGGCTTCTCTCTGCCTCAGTTTTTCCATCTGTCAGAAGGAGAGAAGAAACCTCTGTATCTTAAGCCAGCCATGACTTTCACTGCCCTCCTCTCTTCTGCGTTTACTCCATAACCGTGGCTCCTTTCCTTGTATCTGCATACACCATTGGTTTCTTTTATCTGCATACACTGTTGGTTTTATTCATGAATCACAGACACAAAATGCGGTCAGATTCAGACATGAGACTTGTCTGGATCATGCTGCGGTAGTAAAAATATATTGTTCCTAAGAGTGGGTATTCAGATATCCACCTATGCATTCGGGCCCCAAATCTCGGAGTTGCCCTTGAAACTTCTCTTTTCCTTAACCCACATACCTAACCCATCCACCAGTTTATTTCCCAAACACACATCAGGTGGGACCCCATCTCAGTGCCCAGGTCTGAGCTTCCAGCATCACTACCCTGTCATGGCACTGGCCTCCAAATGGGTGTCCTGTTTCTGCCCTTACCCCCTGCAATTTCATTTCATCAAAAGAGTCGGGGTCCTGTTGGAACCTAAGTGAGGTGACGGCCTTCCTCTTTTTCAGGCATCCTCATGCATGTCTGCTTCACTAAGAATCAAACTCAAAGCCCCCACCATGGCCACAAGGCCTGGTGCGACCCGGCCCAAGTGGACTCCTCAGCCTCATCTCTCTCCATCACGGCCCCAGCTCCCTCCACTCCAGCTTCCTGCCACTTTTTTTTCTTTTGCTCCAAACCACCAAGCTCATTTCTATCTCAGTATCTTTGAATTTCCTGCCCTCTCCACCTAGAATGAACCTCCCTCCAGTTCTCTGGCTCCTGACACAGTACACTGAATGGAACAAATGCTTAATAAACATCTGCTGGATGAATGAACGAACGTGCAGGGCATCGGAAATTCCTAGGCATGACTACAACCGAAACAGTGTGGGGGCTACATGATGTGAGACTGAGAAGCCCTGAGGTCCAGGCGTTGCCTGCAAGACTTCGCTGCAAAATTCTGTAACAAACAAAACACACCTCTCTGGCCACAGTCTGCAGACTCTTCATGGTTATCAAATGCGGCTCATTCTAAATGCTACTGGGAGACAGGTATCCTATGTGTCAAACTGTCAACAAAAGCTCTGGGCTCTGATTGCTTCCTGGCTACAAATTCTTTTTGCACGGAGAAGCTCCCAAAGAAAAAAAAAAATCTATACTTGTGATCATTAATACAAAGCATTGCAAGAAACAACTTGGTTCATGTAAATTACCTTTTCCTGGTAGCTAAAAGACAAATTCAGGTTGCCGAGGCTAACCTAGTCAGCCTTTCCATTTGTTGCCACCAACAATGTGCTGTTATCCTTTGAGAGTGGACAGAGGCTAAGGGACTGCTCTTCACCGGATCAATGACTGGTAGTCTTTGCCACAACCCACAAGAGCCTCCAAAATCTGGTTCCAGGCGCATGTCTCATATATATTTATTTATTTTTTTTGAGACAGAGTCTCACTCTGTCACCCAGGCTGGAGTGTAGTGGCATAATCTCCACTCACTGCAACCTCTTTCTCCCAGATTCAAGTGATTTTAGTGCCTCAGCCTCCCCAGTAGCTGGGATTACAGGCACGTGCCACCACGCCCGGCTCATTTTTGTATTTTTGGTAGAGATGGGATTTCGCCACGTTGGCCAGGCTGGTCTCGAACTCCTGACCTCAGGTGATCTGCCAGCCTTGGCCTCCCAAAGTGCTGGGATTACAGGAGTGAGCTACTGCGCCTGGCCTGTTTTAACTCTTTGGAGAAATCCAGGAACGGCTCTACAACTGGAGAACGGTAGAGACCTTAACCTTGAGGACCCAGTTGTGACCCCAAACACATTGGGGTAGCCCATGTTTTGGTTTCAATGTACTCAAAGGTGAGCTCTACAAGTCATCACCACGGCCTCGCCTCCGGAGCCTCCGCCTGGCCCAGGGACCCTGCACTGTGGGGCCAAGGTGCTACCCTGGGGCCCTGAGACTTACCCAGCTCCACATCCTGGTCGTCCGTCAGCACCAGGATGATGTTGGGGCGGATGTTCCTGCGTTCCCTGTGAAACCTGTCTCTTATGGGGAAGTACTTCAGGAAGGCCGAGCTTCCAGCCAGCAGGGAGAACACAGTTGCGGACAGCAAGCACAGCATGAGGCTCGGAGAGCCCATCTTTTCTTTGCTGATCTGGTCCTTCTTTCGGGATGCAGGAGTCTGAAGTTGCGTCTGTGGCTCTGTTTCTTGTCCCTAGTTCCTCTTTACTCGCAGATCTAGAGGAGGAGGAAGAATCAGGTCAATATTTATGTCAAGGCTGCCGGCTGCTCATTCTTGCATAATGATTTGTACGGCGGCTGGCACGAACAATGGGAGTTTCTTTGAACGGGTGGCTGTGGCAGAGTGAAAACCGAACTCCGCTGAAGTTAGCAAACTTTACAATTTGCTTGCTCAACAGACTGGCAGAAAAGGCTTCTGTGGCCACTTCTGCAGAAAGAATTTCTTCCCTGGATCCAGTGAGCCTCTGATGTGTCGGTGGCAGCCCGAGACCCGAGTCAAATTATCAGCCCGTCTCTGAATAACCCGCCCAGTTTCACAGACAAATCGTCTCCAGGGAGAGGAACAGCAGTGGGCTGGTCTCAGGAAGCCAACACTTGTGGTCTTCTCGCATCTGCCTGCCCCGTGGGTTAGAGAGCTGAGGGAGATGAAGACCCAGCAGCAGGGGATTCAATCAGGGGTTTCAATAAGAACCCAGAGTTGGATGTTTTGGGCTGGACAACTGGCATGTTCAAATGCCAGATCCTCCACTCACTGGCTCAGTTTTTCCGTGAGCAGGCCAGTTTAGAACCTCAGTTTCCCCATGAATACAATGGCCGTCATAAGACAGGGCCATTATAAGATTTCAGTTCGCTGGGGATGTGTGTGAAAACACTTTGTTAAGGGATCTTGTAATTGGACAAAAACGTATTCCTATTCGTTTTTTTTTTTTTTTTGAGACGGAGTTTCACTCTTGTTACCCAGGCTGGAGTGCAATGGCGCGATCTCAGCTCACCGCAACCTCCGCCTCCTGGGTTCAAGCAATTCTCCTGCCTCAGCCTCCCTAGTAGCTGGGACTACAGGTGTGCGCCACCATGCCCAGCTAATTTTTGTATTTTTAGTAGAGACGGGGTTTCACCATATTGACCAGGATGGTCTCGATCTCTTGACCTCGTGATCCACCCGCCTCAGCCTCCCAAAGTGCTGGGATTACAGGCGTGAGCCACTGCGCCCGGCCCCTATTAATTTTTTTTTTTTCAGATGGAGTTTCACTCTTGTTGCCCAGGCTGGAGTGCAATGGCACAATTTCAGCTTACTGCAACCTCCATCTCCCAATTCCCCTGCCTCAGCCTCCCAGGTAGGTGGGATTACAGGTACCCACCACCACGACCGGCTAGTTTTTTGTATTTTTAGTAGAGACAGGGTTTCACCATGTTGGTCGGGCTGGTCTCAAACTCCTGACCTCAGGTGATTCACTGCCTTGGGCTCCCAAAGTGCTGGATTACCAGCATGAGCCACAGCGCCAGGCCTCCTATTAGTTTTAAGTTGCAGAATAAACAAAATGACAAAAGAGAAAATTGAGCACTAAAAGGTGAAGGGGGAAGATCTGCCACGGGCCCCTTGCCCTCAGTCATCCCCCTTGGCCCCAGGTCAGACTAGGTCGCAAGCGAAGGTGGGTGCGGGAGGCGAGGAGGCGACTCTGGCTCGAGCAGGTCTCTAATCTCGCCCTGCTCTTTGCTCTCTGCGGTCATTTTTTCACTTCTTGAGGAAATGAGCCTTCAAGTCCTGTCCAGATATAGACTTTTGGTATCATTTATTTAAAACGAGAGAGCGAGCGAGCAGAGAGCCACAGCCTGCAGATGCATGGGGAGGAAGTCAAGTGCCATGGGGGTGGCTGTGTCGCTGTGACCTTGAGAGGGTCTGTTTGTCCTTGCCCTCCATGGGAGAACCTGGCTAGCAGCTTGAAGTCACAATTCAGGGACTCAGCGAGGGCTCCACGTTTGGCAGGGGGATGTGCTGCCTGCCTCGTCTCTCCTGGGGACTGCAAGGCGGCCTGAGGGGTCTCCTGCCTCCCTCCTCCCTGCCCTCATCCTCCATTCTTCTCAGGGCAGCCGGAGGGATCTTCCTAAAGTACAGACCAGGCCACAGCACTGGGCAGGAGAGGGCACAGTGCCCCCTGCAGGTGCGGACTGAAGGGGGTGCTCGCCTCCAGGTTGTACAAGTGCCAGTCACTTTAGTGCCAATCCTGTGCCCAACTGCCGCACCTTCACTGGCAGCTCATGGCTCACGGGATAAAACGCAAACTTCTCGCCAGGGCTGCCTGGGTGTGTGAGATCTGGCCTCTGACCACTTCTCTCCAACCTGTCCTTTCCAGCCCCACTGGCTTCTTCCTGTTGACTGGATAAATCAAGCTTCTCTCTACCCCTGGGTCTTTGCACCTGCTCTTTAAAAAGTAACTCCTGGCCAGGCGCAGTGGCTCGCACCTGTAATTCCAGCACTTTGGGAGGCTGAGGCAGGTGGATCACATGAGATCGGGAGTTCAAGACCAATGTGGTGAAACCCCATCTCTATAAAAATACACAAATTAGCCAGGCGCGGTGGCACATGCTTGTAATCCCAGCTACTCGGGAGGCTGAGGCAGAAGAATGGCTTGAACCCGGGAGGCGGAGGTTGTAGTGAGCAGAGATTGTGCCATTGCACTCCAGACTGGGTGACACGGCGAGCCTCTCTCAAAAAAACCAAAACAAAAACCTCCTCCTTTGTACTACTGGTTCTCTCTTCTGTCAAAGGAGCAAACATCCTTACCTCAGGGAGGCGTGCCCCGACCACCCTATTTAAAGTGGGCCCTCCAACCCAGGCACTCGCTGCATTTTGTAACTGCTTTTATTTCTCTTGTAATCACCACTACAGCCTGCAATTTATCTTATTGTCCAATTCTTCCCTCCCAGGGGGTCAGCTCCCTGAGGACAGAGACAGGCTTATGTTGTTCATGGCTGTCTCCAGGACTTGGCACAAAGAAATAGTCAGACAAAGAAAGAAACGGAGGTTCTCTTAAGGTCCTTTGAGTTCAGCAGAGTGAGGGAAGCTGGGCTCGGCAGGGCTGTGCCATGGCCTGGGTCTACATGGCGCGGAGGCATCCATCACTGATGCCCTGCCCCAGCCACCCTCCACGGACACCAAGGAGGAGCTGGCCATTGTATTCTCTGGGCAGTGCTATGATAGAAAAACCCCAGGAAAGTTCCCTCCTGCTCCATTGCTCCCCCAGCTCTGCTCGGCACCCGGGGAGGCTAAGCTCTGCGGACAGCACAGCGTGGTTGGCACATCCCAGCTCTCTGGCTTCAGGCTGGGAGGCTGCAGCATTGGAGGCGGCAGGAAGTCAGAGGGTTTGGTCTCCCTCTCCTGCATGCAGCAGCTCCCCAGACAGCAGACTGCGTGCCTCTCTCTGTGTGTGTGGACAGAGCTTCTGCCGGGGGCCCCTTCTGGCTCTAGTGTCTCCCCAGTTCTGAGTTCACCTCTCCCTCCTCTTGCCCCACCAAGTCGAGGGAAAGTAAGGGCTCCTTCTGCTGCCAGCTCCGGGGTGCTGTGTCACTTGTTCGCTCCCTTTGCCCCGCCTGCCCCTGGGAATGGCGCTTTCAATCAACTCTGCCAGCTGCCCCGATGCGCGCCCTCATTTACGTCATTCAGGGACCTGTATCCTATGTCAGGCTGGGAGCAGAAAGCAGGCTTCACTCACTGCCTCCTTCCCAAGTGGCTCTGAGAGAGAGAGTCACCATTTCAGAGGAGCTGGGGACACACTTGATACAGTCATCTGACATGAGAACTGTGTTTCACAGGACCAGAGGACAAGCACTAGCTTCCTTCTCAATCTCTCATCTGCAGCAACATACACCTCATGACAGCCAGAGCCACTGCGGTGACTTGTTTGCTGGGCACCTGCTTTGTGCCACGTGGCATGATGGTTAAGGACATGGACTTTGGAGTTACTTGCTGAAAGCTTGAGTACTAGCTCAGGGTCTTTCAGCAAGTAACTCCGAAGTCTTTGTGCCTCAGTTTCCTCATCCATAAAATGGGTGTGCAGGATTAAATGTGTTGATACAGTGTGCTGGGGCTAGAGCCTGGCCCATGGTACTAACTGGAACCCGTAATCCACAGTGTAAACCATCATTAGATTGTTCCTACCGGTACAGCTGTGTCCCATGTCTGACACTCTGTGGAATCACCTTCAACCTCCACCAAAGCACTCTCCTGCAAGTACTATTATTAGTCCCAGAGAAAACTGAGGCTTCATTACCATCCTAAAGCCACCCAGAGAGAAGACGGCAAGGACGGGACGTGAATTCTGCCCTCCCTCACCCTTCAGTGTGGGCTTCTCGTCACGAAACTCAGGTTCCCAACTCTCTCCATTCAAAGACCACTGCCCCGATTTCTGCTGAATCCACAGAGCCCATCGATGATTATGGACTTAACGTGCTTCTTCAAATGGCCTCATTTAAAAATAAAAACATAAACACCTATGTTGGGAAGAGAAGACTTCCTATCCAAAGATAAATGGAAAGTGGACATCGCTTCCCTGTAGAGTTAATTGTACAAATAAAAGTCGAGGAAAGCAGAATCAGTGGAACTTGATTCAAATAGCTTCCCAGGCTTCGCGTGGCCTCCTGCTCACACATTCTGTCTCTTCTGAAGTGAGACTAGCGGGTGTTGAAAGGAGCCAAAGCACCATCGGAGCCTTTCTGCTGGAGGTGGCTGGAAAGGAGACGGGCACCAGCCATGGAATCACCCCAGAACCACCCCAAATCAGCCATCCTCAAACCATGCTGTTTATCTCATACAGTTTGGCCATGTCCCTACCCAAATTTCATCTTGAATTGTAGCTCCTATAGTTCCCAGGCGTTGTGGGAAGGACCCAGTGGGAGATGACTGAATTATGGGGGTGGTTTCCCCCATACTGTTCTTTTTTTTTTTTTTTTTTTTGAGACAGAGTCTTGCTGTTGCCCAGGCTGGAGTGCAGTGGCGCAATCTCAACTCACTGTCAACCTCCGCCTCCCAGGTTCAAGCAATTCTCCTGCCTCACCCTCCCGAGGAGTGGGGACTACACTACGCATGAGCACACCCAGCTAATTTTTGTATTTTTAGTAGAGACAGTTTCACCACGTTGGCCAGGATGGTCTCCATCTCTTGACCTTGTGATCCACCTGCCTCAGCCTCCCAAAGTGCTGGGATTACAGGCAATGAGCCACCGTGCCCGTCCTTCCCCCATACGGTTCTTGTAGTAGTAAGTCCCACAAGATCTGATGGTTTTATAAAGGGTTCCCCTTTGCTTCGTTCCCATTCTCTCATCTGCCATCAGGTAAGACACGCCTTTCGCCTTCTGCCATGATTGTGAGGCCTCCCAGCCACGTGGGACTATGAGCTCATTAAACTTTTTTCTTTATATATTATCCAGTCTCAGGTATGTCTTTCTCAGCAGTGTGAAAACGGACTAATACATTATCAGTGGCCCATGTCCCTCCATCGGGAAACACTACGGGATCTTTGCACTTGAATCTAGGGACGCACCAACCAGCTTGCTAAAATGCACGTTCACATTCCTTCAGAGAGACAGACGTGGAGCGCTAATACTGGGAGAATTCCGATGGGATGTCCCACAAATAGCAACTCTCTTAAACCAAAGACCAATCACAGAAGCTTTTTGAAAGCTTGCAACACACTCCAGTCTCTGCTCTGTTTGCAGGTGTCAACCCAATTAATATGCACACCCACCCATCAATATTTCACCCATTTTATGAAGAAGCTGAGGCACAGAGTGTTAAAATCACTTTCCCACGATCATATGGGTATGTAAATGGCAGAGAAGGGGTTCAAACCTAGTCTGGCCCGACGTGGATGGCTCAACCAGTACCCCCTGGAAGCAGATTTTCAAGCAAGTTCCTAAGAGTCTCCCAGCCTCAGTTTCCTCATTTGCCAGGTGCTCTCTAAGGGCTTTTTTGGCCCTGGGCCTATGATGCCAAGGTGCGGGGGCGCTGGGAAGGGCAGCCTTCATTGGGAGCTTTGGGCTAGGTCAAGATGGAGCCTGGGGGAGTGGTCAGCTGGACTTGGCTCCCATGTTGGTTTCAGGGCATCCCCCACTCCTGAGCAGCTATCACCCGCTATCCTCTGGATGGAAGTCAAAGCTCTGGCACCAGAAGCCAGAGAATAACAGGAGCTAATTATTTCATCAGACCAAGTCATCAGTGGGTCGATTTTTGATGAATTCCCCTGGCTCAGACTTCTCCTGGCCTCATGCCAGTCTCTCTCCGGATGCCGAAGAAATCAATTAAAAATGACACAAGGGATTCTGCCTTTTTTTTTCTTCTTCTTGGTAAAATATTCAAAGTGGCTGAACTGAGAGAGTACCCAGTGAACCCATGCAGCACCAGCCGCCTGCCTCTCCGTCCCTGCCAAGGACACCACCTCTCCTTCCCACCGGCTCCTTTCCAGGACCTCGGCAAAGGCTCCCTAGCCCCGGAGACATCTCTGGAAACACCTAACATCCCGAGTATTCCGAAACGGCAAATGCTCAGGATGAAGGGGCCAGAGGCAGGAGGCGGCACTGGTCAGACGGGAAATGTCCACGAGAGGCAGGAAGAGAGGAAACGGTGGATGTGCAGATACATCCCACGGGCTGGGGCCAGAACCCCACAACAGACCTGGGGACCTCCCCAGGCGGTCCAGAGAGCCTGATGATTCCTCTCTTCCTTCATTTACTTTACAAACATGTATGAAGCGCCTGCTATATGTGAGGCAGTGTTCAGTGACAGAATCCTGCCCTGATTACAACAGTAATACATTCTTCCCTGTCCCCTGGGAGGTTCACGTGGATGTGCCGCCTCCAAGTGACAGATAAAGCCAGTAAGCAGCATGGCTATTTGCACACAGACATTCTGACCCCGGAGCCTACTTGTTTGATACTTATGCTGACTTGGAAGGCAACGAGTGACACCAGGGACTGAGGTTAAGTGTGTTGCATAAACGGGAAGAGGAAAGGGGAACCTGCTGGGAGCAGTCAGGGAGGGCTGCCTGGAGGAGTACTCAGCATAAACTCTGAGCAGCCTGAAAGGAGCAAAGTTCTGAAGAATCCACAGGCTTTGGATAGCCCAGGAAGAGGAGGGTGGAGGACAGAATGCTTCAAGAAGAGAAACAGTTTGGGCAAAGCAGGCAGAGGAAACAGAGAGAGGCCCCTGGAGGGACGGGAAAGTGTGGTCCCAAACCTCACAAGCCCAGAAGCTGTCTAGACAGGGGATGACACACGCACATCTGTTAAACTTTACACTCCCGTGTCCCCCCTTCTTCCTGGCTACAGTTTCTCCAGCCTTCTCTCCTCCTCTTTGGGGCTGTCAAAGAAAGGACAGAAACGTCTGTAATGTGCAGGCCACAGCTTCTCCCTGTCTCCTCTGGCTCAGCCCAGGCCATCTGGTAGCTCTCCCGGCCTGTTCCTGGAATTCCAAATGGAGGCAGAGAACCCAGTCGGCTCTCAAGAGCAGGGCAGGGGACAATAGAAGGGTCATTCAGAGGGAGGAGGGAAAGATCAGGTTTCAAGACGAGGGCTCAGGATCTGGAAAGGAAATTAGGGCATAAAGATTATAGGCCAAAAATGCAGGGCTTAGGAACCCAGCTGCCTGCCTAACTACTGATGTAACAAGAAATTCCCGAAGGCTCGTGCGTGTCAGGCACAGTTCTTGGCACTGTGGCTAAAGCAGTGAAAAGAAAACTCCCTGCCCTCCTGGAAGTGATATTCTGAGTCAACATATGAAAAGCTGGAGTTGAAAGACTCCAGCTAAACGTTGAGAATGACCAGAAAAGAGAGCTGGAAATAATGGCAAATCACAGGCAAACTGTTAGAACAGGGTGGCTGGGGATCACAGCTAGAGTGCAAAGGAAATTTAGAAACAATATATTCCAGTCTTAGGAAGCGGAGCAGCAAAATGTTTTGCATGTCAACTAAGTAGATGTTTAACAGGTCATATACTCCATACCCTCAAATATCTGAGCATCTGCTACGTGCCTTGTACTGTTTCATGATCAGTTTATATATATATATATATATATATATATATATATATATATATATATATATATATAAACTTCCGATTCTCACGGAGCTGACAAACAGAGTGGACAGAGGCAAGCCAACAGCCCAACACTTACCTGGGGGAAAATGCAGCAGGGAACAGGCTGAGTAGGAGGAGGGGTGGGATCTGGAACTAGCCTGCATGGGTTTGGATCTTGGCTCCACCACTTAACAGATGCTGGGCAAGTGTCTGACCTCTTGTCTCACTGACTTCATCCAGAAAGGGAGGACACTTACGGCACTTGCTACAGAATGGACGCTTTCGCATGCACGAAGCCCTTCAACAGATCTGTATGCAGAGTGCCCAATCAATGCTGGCTTGTGTTATCTGCCTGGTTTGGGCCACCTAGCATTCTCTCACCTCCTTTCCATAACAGATCCCGATTTTCTTGGGGATCTGAGGCTGGGTGTGATGGCTTACGGCTGTAATCCCAGCACTTTGGGAAGCCAAGGCAGGTGGATCACCTGAGGTCTGGAGTCCAAGATCAGCCTGGCCAACACGGTGAAACCCCATCTCTAGTAAAAATACAAAAATTAGCCAGGTGTGGTGATGTGTGCCTATAATCACAGTTACTTGGGAGGCTGAAGGAAGAGAATTGCTTAAACCCAGGAGGCAGACGTTGCAGTGAGCCGAGATTGCATCACTGTACTCCAACCTGGGCAACAGAGCAAGATTCCATCTAAAAAAAAAAAAAAAAAAAAAAAAAAAAAGTTTGGGAATACTTTTCTCCCCACCCTTGGTCCACAAAGTTCAAATTAGGCTCCAGCTCTGGAGCTCCAAGGCTAGATTGTGAGTTCCAGACCTGGGCCAATCAAAGCCTCCCCACCCCTGCCTTGGAGATGGGCCAGAGTAATCCAGGCGCTTTGGCCTGACTGGTCAGGAAGAGGCATCCAGTTTTTACAACTGGCTAACTCACTCTACATCGTTCCAATGTGAGGACCAGGGAAGATACTGATGTCACCTTGCCTGGAGTGGGGTCGGGAATGAAGCCAACACACAGAACACAGAGCACTGCTGTGAAATGCAACGTTCTTGGGTCTTAATGGCACTGGACACTTGGAACCAGCCAAGCCTGAAAGCGGAAGATTTATTGCTGGGTTCTTTGTTTCAGGCTGAATAAATTATTCTTTCGCTTTAACTAGTTTCTGTTTTCTTTTTAGGTCAGTTTCCCCATACTTTGACTCTTTAAGATCAGGAGTTAAAATTCCTTTTTTTCGATTAGGTCATACCTAGTTGCTCTTTCTGTCACTGGCAACCAAATAAATGCACATGGGCGGGGCGGTGGCGGGGGGGCAGGCAGGAGGCAGAGGGCCAACTTGCCCATCCTTCTTTGACAACTGATAAGAGCAGTTGTGGAAAAGCGGAAGGAACATGGGTGTGGGAATCACAAATTCTGGGCCTGACTCGGCCACTCCGGCTGTGACTTGGGCCTCGGTTTCCTCATCTGCCAAGGAAAACAGACTGTTCTCTGGGCACGGCCTTGCAGACTGGGCTGGGTAGAGTCTGGGAGGTGAAGACGGCACCTTCCCTGGCCCTCTGTCCCTGAAACAGGCCCTGCTCTGTCACTCCCACCCTCCGTCCCGTCCGCTGCCCTCTTTAGAGCACTTATCACAACTCGCAATTCCTCTGCTCTCTGGCCTGAGGTGTTTTTGTTTTTTCAGACAGAATCTCACTCTGTCATCCGGACTGGAGGGTAGTGGCACCATCTCAGTTCACTGAAACCTCCGCCTCCCGGGTTCAAGCGATTCTCCTGCCTCAGCCTCCTGCGTGGCTGGGATCACAGGCACCTGCCACCACACCTGACTAATTTCTGTATTTTTTTTTAGTAGAGGCAGGGTTTCACCATGTTGGCCAGGCTGATCTGGAACTCCTGACCTCAAGGGATCAGCCCACCTTGGCCTCTCAAAGTGCTGGGTTTACAGGCGAAAGCCGCTGCACCGGGCCTGGGTTTTTATTTTGTAGAGGCTCCTCCGTCCACCAGAAGCTCCCACGGGCAGGGGTGTCTCTTGGTTGCTCCCCACCACAGCCCCAGCTTCTGGCACAGCCAAGATGCTGATTCTTCCAGGTAGTCAACAGAGATTTCCTGAGCACCTACTATGCTGCTGGCCCTATTCTCAGTGCTGGGGATCATGAGAAACCCTCCTTCATGGATCAGACACCAAAATAAATTACATGGCTTATGAGGCAATGTGCCCCAAGGAGATCAAGTCCTAAGGAGGAGGGCTGGAGTGCTAGGGGAGGTAACTATTTATTTATTTGAGATGGAGTCTCACTCTGTCACCCAAGTGACAGTGCAATGGTGCGATCTCAGCTCATTGCAACCTCTGCCTCCCAGGCTTAAGTGATTCTCCTGCCTCAGCCTTCCAAGTAGGTGGGACCACGGGTGTGTGCCACCATGCCCGGCTAATTTTTGTATTTTTAGTAGAGATGGAGATTCATCATGTTGGTCAGTTGACCTCGATCTCTTGACCTCGTGATCCTCCCGCCTCAGCCTCCCAAAGTGCTGGGATTACAGGCATTAGCCACCATGCCTGGCTAAGGGGGTGTAACTTTAAATAGGGTGGGCAGCGAAGGCCTCTCTCCGAGATGACAATTGGCGGATACCTGCAGGTGGGGGAGGGGACACACCTTGTGGATATTTAGGGGAGGAGCATCCTAGGCACAGGGAACAGAAAGCATGACTGTCCTGAGGTAGGAAGACACCTGAGGAAGGGGCAGAAAGGGGGCAAGCATGGCGGCCCCCTTGTGATTCTGAGTGAGGGGGCCTGGGGGTTCTACCCTGTGGGTGATGTGATCTGGTGTAGTTTTTCTTTTTGAGACAGTGTCTTGCTCTATTGCCCAGGCTGGAGTACAGTAGCACGAACATAGCTCACTGCAACCTCCAGTTCCCAGGCTCAGGCAATCCTCTCACCTCAGCCTCCCAAGCAGCTGAGACTGCAGGTGAGGACAACCACGCTCGACTGCCTCTTACATTTTTGGGAGAGATGAGGTCTCGCTATGCTGCCCAGGCTGGTGTTGAACTCCTGGACTCAAATAATCCTCCCATCTTGGCCTCCCCAAGGGCTGGGATTACAAGCGTGAGCCACTATACCCAGCCCTGATGTAGGTTTTAACAGAATCCTCCTGACTACGTGAGGAGAACAGACTTCGGGGCATGAGGGAGGCCACTGAGATGAGTAGGTGGGAGCAGGGAAGGGGCAAGAGGTGGATGGTTTCTGGATATTGTTCAGTAGATAAATGAATGAATAACTGCACGGTAGGAAGACTGGAATTGGCTGAATGCTCCGGTTACTATTACTGTGTAACAATTTACCCCAAAACTTAGTGGGGAAATAAAATCTTTCTTCTATGCTCAGAGGCTCCTGACCAGGAACTTGGGCAGGACACAGCAGGAAGGGCTGGTTTCTGCTTTGTAATGTCTGAGGCCACCACTGAAAAGGCTCAGCAGGGCCTTGGCTTGTCTGGCAGCTGTTGCTGGCAGTCGGCTGGGAGCTTGGAAGGGGCTGCAGGGTGGGCACCATGTGGCCTCAGTGTGGCTTGGGCTTCCTCACAGCATGGCGGCCTTGCAGTGGGGTCTGATTTCTTGCACAACAGCGAGGGTCCCAGTGATCTAGGGGAAGCTGCCTCATCTTTTCTGTTGTCCCATGGTGCTCCTTCCACCAGGGCTACACAAGTCTGGCAAGATTTAAGGCAGGGGACACAGACCTACTTCTTGACAGAAGAGCATCAAGGTCCGACTGTGGATGAACCTGCAGAGAACTGTGTGGCCATCCTGGAAAACAGTCGGTCCTGCTGGGTCACAGAGGCCGGCCAGGCCTGGGGCAGCCGCGTGGGCCTCCCCTGCAGGGCATCTTCCCTCCTTGGAAGTGAAACCTGATCTGAGTCAGCCTCTGCCCATCCCTGAACCTTGGAAAGTCCTAGGGCGACCTGAAGGTTGCCCCAACCCCACTCTTCCTTCTCACATGACCCAAGGGGGTTAAAGCCATGATGTTGGGTCCAGAGGGTTCTGAGTGGGGCCGAAGGGTGAACTGAAGGGCCTGTACTGGGAGCTAGTGTCACAGCGACAACCTCTCCTGCTTACTCCAGAGAACACATCTGCCCAGTTCTATCTATGTTGCAAACATTTTCTTCCCCCGCCCTTTTTTTTTTAACCACCCCCGGCTTATTTTTAAGTAGAAAGGAAGCCACCTAACAAACCCAGAAAACCCAACAGAACGATAAGACCTCATTTGGGGAAAAGGCCCCAACTTCCCCCAAGCTCTTCCCTTCTGCAGAGATGAGAAATTCTCCAGCTCAGGCTCTGCCCTTGAGCCCTGTGCCTGAAGCCACTGTCAACATGGAGGTGGCCCTGGAGTCCAGGAGGGAAGGCTGCTGTCCCTGGGAGCCCCCCCTCATCAGGCAGGTATTGGCGCCTCAGTGGCAGGACACAGCAGGGGGGTGATCATGAAGATCTGGAGGCTTCAAATGCGGGGTGCTGGGCCAGGGCTTTGGGACCAGGCTTGGAAGGATACTAATCATGCTGCCTTGGCAGGTGACCTGCAAACATTTCCCAACCTGCCAGAACTCCACCTAGGATAACACAGCTTCTCCACCTGGGCCAGACTCAACTACTGCTGGGGTTTTTTACAGGCAGCTCCCAGGAAGTTTCTGGCAAGATGGCAGCTTCCAGGGCAGGGGCTCCTGGTTTGAGGCAAATGGTACAGGCCGGTCTGCTCTGAAAGGGACAGCAGAGCTGATCGTTACCCTCTGTGCTCCATCCCATATGCCAGGGTCTCGGAACAAATAAATGAATTTTTAAAAGTCTGGTGTAAGTAGAATACCCAAATCTGGGCCTAAAATCATTCATTCACTCATTCATTCACTCACTCATTCATTCATTCCCTCTCTTATTTCAGTAAATTTATTTAGAAAGAAAAGTCTACCCTGGAGGAACCAGCACCCATTGCCATAAACCTGAGTCTCTCAGTCTCAGCACTACTGCCGTGTGGGCGGGATCATTCCCTCCTTGATGACTCAGAGGCTTGGAGGAGAGCAGAAAAGGAAAAGGAAAAGGGAATGACCTGCTTCCGATGAGATCAACACCATTTATGCCCTGTGCATGGACGGCTAAGATGAAGACCACACCTGGATCCACACTGGGACCCGGTCGGTGAGGCCAGCAGTCTGGCACAAGATCTGGCCTTGCAAGTCTGGCTGTTGTCTGGTCGCCTTTGGAGAGAGGTTACCTGTTTGCAGTAGCCTTTGTCTAAAGCAGAGATAAAATGCAAATGCCTGTCAGGGCCAGGCGGAGACCCGAGTGAGTGAAGCTGTGAAGCCGCCTAGATTTAGGATAAGAGACAAGAGACGGGGTGGGGCCCGGACTACACAGGTAAATGCCATTTCCAAAGTAAAAACTTTCAACCTGTTTTAAACAATGAGCAGGTCCAATAAAGCCCCGCTGGAGCTTAGCCTGGGGGCTATGTGCAACTCTTCAAAGCTATCTAATCGTTCCTGAGCACCTCCGACTCAGCCACATGCTGGGAAACGGTGGTGGCCACCAGGCAGGCCAGGCATCTGTTCTCAGAGAGCTGTGACACCTTGGTGAGGCAGACGATGAATGAAGACAAATTTCAGACTGTTTTAAGAGCTTTGAAGAAAGCTGTCAGGTGATGGGATGGACAGTAAATTGGGAAAGGTCTCTCTGGCATGAGGAGGTGGCATGAGGAGGTGGCATGAGGAGGTGGCATTAGAGCTGAGAGCAGAGGTGGGCAAGAAGCCAGTGGTGGGCAAAATGCTTTCTATGCAACAGAGGAAGTAAGTGCAAAGGCCCTGGGGTGGGAATGTGCAGAATGAAACCAACATTGCGTGGCCAGAGCACAGCAGTGTGGCCCACAGGAGGCGGGACACCCCTTTGCCCCAGCCTAGCCTTCTGGGCAGGCCACACCCACTGTCCTTTCTGGCTGTTTAGAGGAAGTGCGAATCAGATACAGAAATTCCCACCTCTGTTCTTTGTTCCTTTGTCTCAGCTGTGGACAAAAGCTTCCCTGGCAGGGAATCACAAAGTTATTTCTGCAAGAGGCCTTCGGCCAAAAGCAATAAAGTCCGGTTTGAACAGAGTCATCATTCACGCCTAATTGTGGGCTGGTTCTCAGTGTAGACAGGACTGACAATTCCACCTTTCTAACCCTCCCCCTTTTCAGCCCCGCATTTTCTTAGCCCTGTTTACCCCGACAGACCATGTATTTATGTTTCCAGACACTGTCGTTTCCTTCCAGAAGAATATAAAAGGAATAAAAGGTATTTTGACAGCTCGGTATTAATAATCCAATTACTTCTTCCCTTTTCACCCAATCCACAGGCGAGCGTGCGGTCCTCAGCCAGCTCGCCCCTGCTATTAGCAGATGAGCCGCTCATTAGCTCACCTTGGAAACAGCCCGACGCTTACAATCACTTCAGAAGCCGGGGGAAGGAGTCAGAAGCAACTTTTACCAAATCACCCGCTACATTTGGAGATGTGCGTGGAGTGCCTTTGGAATGACAGGTCGGCTTCCCAACGTGGCGTGCTGTGCAATCTAATTAGCAGCCGGAAATAGACCGGCAAGTGGGAGGAGAGCCCGGGTCAGGGGCTCTGCGAGCTGGGATGAGTCTGGATCCGTTTTTCCGACTAGCAGCCTCCCCTGCCGGGGAAGGGGGGGACCTCACTGGGTGTCACCAGGTGTGGGGGTGGAAGGCAGTCGCACTGGCGGGGCGGGGTCTGGGAGGAGGGAGTGCAGGCGTTGAGCCCGGGTCCCTTATTACCGCGCATGCTCTCTCTTCAGGAGCCAGAAGCAAACTGTCCCCATCTTCTGGAGGGGGATGTCGAGGCATGGCAGGGGTTCTAGGAGTTGCCTTTGCCCCATAAGGTGGAGAGCAGCTTCCAGACCTCCAGCAGCCCCTGAACTATGGGGCTCGGGCGCTGGAGCAGCTGCCACACAGATTTGGGCATTCCACTTACATCGGACTTTGGAAGTCCATTCATTCGTTTTTAAATGTTCACTGCTCTGCCAGGGATGGAGTCACCTACGCAGGGGCCGTGCAGAGAGTTCTCACTATTTTTGTCCATCTGGTCCCCTTCTTTTGACAACAGCACCCCAGCTTCCTTTTGAGGACTCTCTCTCCTCTGCCAAGATGCCTCCATCCTCTCTGCCAAGGGATGACCGTGTGACTGAGGGCGGCCAATCAGACTTAATCACCATGTCTCCAACTCTCAAATGAAGTGTCAAGGGCAGAAAGAAAAAGCAGGGGTGCATTTGTCGCACTGGAATGGAAACCCTCTTTCAGGATGCTGTGAGCAACTCCTGTGCGGCGGTCCCCAGAATTTCCTCGGTTCCTGCCCTGTCCTGAGTCTCCCAGTAAATCCTGTTCCAGCTTGAAGCAGTAAGCGCTGGGCTCCGCTACTTACAATCTGTGATAAATTGGTACTTTGGTGGACTCCAAAAAGCCACACTGCCTGGCACTCAACCCCTTGTGTGGGTTCCACCTCATGAAACTGGGCTGGTTTTGTGACCTGTTTTGACCAAGAGAAGGTACGAGTTTCACAGTTAAGCCTTAAGAGGCCCTGGCAGCTTTCATGTTTGCACTCTTAGATGTCAGGCTACCCTGAGCCTGCCATGCTGTGAGGAAGCCCAAGCAGCCATAGGGCAGAGCACATGTGGAGAATAACTGAGCTCCCACCTGGTGACCAGCAAGAGCTGCCAGCCATTTGAGTGGGGCTGTTCTAGACCTGCCAGGTCATAGCACGTGAAGCTGAAGAACCACCTGGTCAACCCACAGAATCATCTGAAATAAAATATTGTTACCTTAAACCACCAAGTTGGAGTGGTTTGTTACGTCGCAGAAACACAACCCAAGAACCCTCAATGACACTAAGTGAGCCCATTCCCCTGACAGGAGTGTCCCAAATGACTATGAGGTCAAGGCTTTCGATCTCCTGGGCCAGTGAACACTGGGGGAGAACATCATTCATTCGTTCCTTTAATCTTTCATTCAAACAGCTAGTAAGCCTAGCACCGATGGTACAAAGATGAACGAGCTTCAGGACCTCCTGTTCTAGTGAGGGAATCACGCAGTGCCTCATTTTCCGTACTTATAAAGTCAGGATGATATTAAGCCCTCTTCAAAGGTTGCTGTGATGATGAAACACTGGGCAAAAAGTCATCAATAGATATTAGACATTATTATTATGGGACACTCACAATGTCCCTAGAAGTGTAGCCATTTGGTACAAAGTATCGCAACAGGAGACAAACTCAAATGCCTATGTGGGCCAGGCAGCTAACATCAATGGATGAAACAGACCCATAAGGAAACCCCACAGCCCGTCTTCATCTCCAGCTCTAATCTGGCCACTTTTGGTAGAGACAGTAGAACAGACAAATATTGCTTCACAATGAGAAAAACCAGAGGGGAAAGTCCAATGAAAAGTCCAATGAATTGGTTCACAACCTCAGGCTACAGGGAACGAACGACAGGGACCACATCTTCCCATTTTTCAGGAGAAGCTAAAAACCCTACTTTTTACAATGTGAAATCTCATAGTTGTTAAAAATCTGACAACTATCTAAAAGGTTCAAACCAAACGTTTCTGGGCGCTGAACAGAGCCCCTGGTGAGCCAGCTGGTGATGGCCTGTTCTAACAGGATGGCAGGGCAAGGAGGGACGTCGTTGTGTCTCTTTCCTCATCTGTGAAATGAGGTTGGAAGATACTTACGTCGCCGAGTTGTTATGCATTCACAGGAGCGACACTTAAACCACCACTGGCCTGCAGGAAGTGCTCGGTAAATGTGAGCTTTCAGGAGGGTGGGTTGGGGAGAGGTGGTCAAAGAGGCCGGTCTCTTGGGCTGTGACAGCTGCTCTTTCAGGAAGAGACAATTTAGGGAAGGGAGTCGTCTTTTCAAGGGCACATGCAGAAATAGCCAACCCAAGAGGCCTCATTAGAATGTCACCATCGACCTGGATGACTAGCTTGGTCCAAGAGTGATCGGAAGTCAGGGGACCCACCGTCCCTTCTGCAAAGCCACGAGGTCCCTGCTGTGAACATAAAGGGGACAATCCCTCCTCTGTAAGCAATGCTAGCACAAAACCCCAGCTCTGGCACTGGGGAGCAAGTGAGTGTGTGAAACCAATCCTCCCACCTACCCCGCTTAGCTGTCTGCAAACGACTAACAGGTTTTGACACCCTTGCCCTGAGCAGTCACCTTTGAGCAAGCACGCGCGCCAGCCCTGCCTGTAGCTCTCCAAGCCGCTTTCTTTTCTTGCTTCCTTATTCAAAAAATATTAACCGAGTATCCAGAGTGCCAGGCCTCATTCTTGGTGCCGGCGATACAGCGATGAACAAGATAATGTCCCTACGAGCACAGAGCTTACTTTTTAGTGAGGGGAGAGAGGACAAAGGACGAATAAGCAAATAAGTAAACCAAGCTAATTCCAGAGCGTGGAAGACTGGTTGTCTTTCCAGCATTCTAGGGAGGTGATATTTGAGCTGAGATCTGAAGGATCAGAAGGAGCCGGGCCCTTTCCCAGTGTTTGATTTAGAGGTGAGTGCAAAACCCGACCCCAGACCAATGAAATGTAAAGCAAGGTCTGCTGGGGTGGAAGTGTTCTGGCAAGGATTTTACTCTCTTATTAAAAGAGAGACAGCAAGGAGTTCTGTCCTATAGTCCTACTTTGTAGGGAGAGGTGATATCTGGAGCTATGGCAGCCACATTGAGATCATGAGGCAATAAGGCCAAAGACATGATGGGAACAGAGGAACAGAGGCTTGAAAGATCCTGAGACCCTGGATGACACTGTCGTACTGAAAAACCAGCCCCTTGACTCCCCTGCTTTGGACTTTGTGTTATGTGAGAATTCAATGTTTCTATTGCATAAGCCACTGTCAGAGATTTGATTCCTCACAATGAAACCATTTCAATTCACATTCAAAATGATCAGGACTCTAAGCTACTAAGAATCCTAGTAGGCTTTGCTGGTCTCTGAAATACCCAGATAAGTGGCCTGCAATCAGAAGTCTGTGGATAGCATCTGTCTTGAGGGCAGACCAGAAATGTGGCTTTCAGATGGTCTGATTTTCACCAAGCAGGAACATCTCTGACGCTTCTATGAGCTAACAGTTTTTTTCTACTTCTTTTCTTAACTTCTTTCCAAAAAGCTCCAGGTCAGGCAAGGTGGCTCATGCTTGTAATCCTTGCACTTTGGGACGTCACTTGAGCCTAGGAGTTTGAGACCAGCCTGGGCAACACAGCGAGACCTCAGGTCTACCCAAAAAAAAAAAAAAAAAAAAAAAAAAAAAAAAAATTAGCTGGGTGTGGGGCATACGCCCATAGTCCCTTCTACTTGGGAGGCTGAGGTGGGAGAATCACTTGAGCTTAGGAGGTTGAGGCTGCAGTGAACTGAGACCGTGCCACTGCACTCCAGCCTGGGTGACAGTGCAAGACCCTGTCTCAAAAACAAAAAAGATCCACTTCTCTGGCTCCTGGGGTGGGTCAAGTCACCCGCTGGGGTTCTGACCGTGAGTCAGTAAGAAAAGCTGTTGGCCACATTCTTCCGCTAACACATCTGGCTTCCACCTGGCCAAACACATCCTTGGTATTACTTGTGGTCCCTGGGGATGGCACCAACTCACACACACAAGACCTGGCTATAGCAGCTCTGAGTTTGGGATAGAATTTATCGAAGTTTCAAGCTGGGCCCAGGCGTGCTGAGCAGGGGGACAGGCCAGGCTTTTCGTAAGATGATGCTCCATGGCAGAGGCCAGGGCCGCTGGGCAACGAGTGTTTTGGAATCATATTAAGAGAATGTGGGGAATTCAAAACATTCTGGTTAGAGAGAACTCTGCGAAGTCCTGGTCTGGGCTGGAGGGCAGCTCTGAGAGCCATGCCAACAGCTGTTCCTCCCAGAAGGCATCGTGCTGCCTACGAGGTCCAAGATCCCACATGACCTTAAGCAATTTCCCAAGGGCAACTGTGGCGGAGCAAAGAATATTTAGTTCTGTCTGTTAACCACTGAGCAACCAGGCAACGGACAAGGGGAGGCTCAGCCCGAGCCTTCAGGAACCTCTTGAAAACGTCGGAGAGGTAAGCATGTGGGATGTGCTAAAAATATTCATCAAACAGATTCATGACAGGCAGTAGGGGGAGGTTGGGGGGGAGAAAACCACACTAGAAAACAAAACACATTCTCTCGGGGTGATCGCGTCCAGTCCCACAGCTTTAAATAACATCGACAGGCTGATAACTCTCAAATTTAGTTGTCCAGCCCCGACCAGCTACAGACATTTACATTCACCACCCACCGAGCCCTCAGACCTCAAGGTGGGGTTCACCTCAAACCCCACATTTCCACATCGAATTCCAGATCGCTCCTCCTCCCCAAAACCTTCTCTCCTATCTTCCCTACCCAGCAATCACCCTGCACGAGGCTGCCTCGTCATCTTTGATTCCCTGGCAGGATATACCACGGATATTCGGGCTGAATCCTTTTTCGTTGTGGGGTCATCCTGTACATTGCAGGTTTAGCAGCACCCCTGGCCTCTACCCTCTAGATGCCAGTAGGGAGCCCTCCCCAGTTGGGACAACTGATATTGTCTCCGGAGAGTGCTAAATGTTTCCTGGGTGTCAAAAATCACCCTTAGTTGAGAATCAAAGCCCTTTCCCTCACTCTGTAATCCAATCCACTAGGAAGTCCTGTGGGCTTTACCTCCAAAATACATCTCCAGTCCCCATTTCACTCCATCTCCATGGATACCACCACGGTCCCTCCCAAATGACTAAAAGTCCTGGTGACCCCACTTCCATCCGCACAGCACACCTCTCATAGGAGCCAGCAGGATCTTTTCGAAACACAAACCATATCATTCCCTGACTTAAAACCCTCCAGTACTTTTCCATTTTATTTATTTACTTTTGAGACGGAGTCTTGCTCTGTCGCCCAGGCTGGAGTGCAACGGTGCAATCTCGGCTCACTGCAACCTTTGCCTGCTGGGTTCGAGTGATTCTCCTGCCTCAGCCTCCCAAGTAGCTGGGATTACAGGCATGCACCACCACACCTGGCTAATTTTTGTATTTTAGTTGAGACGGGGTTTCACCATGTTGGCCAGGCTGGTCTTGAATTCCTGACCTCAGGTGATCCACCTGCCTTAGCCTCCCAAAGTGTTGTGATTACAGGCACGAGCCACTGCACCCAACTGGTTTTCCATTTGATTAAAAATAAAGTCTAAAGTTTCTTAGCATGGCCTGTATTTCTCATCTCTGATGTGCCGTCTTCCGCACTTGACTTCTTTTTCCTTGAGAAAAAGAAGTCTCACTCTTTTGCAACCCCTCACTGCAACCTCTGCCTCCCAGGTTCAAGTGATTCTCTTGCCTCAGCCTCCCAAGTAGCTGGGACAATAGGTTCGCACCACCACGCCTGGCTAATTTTTGTTTTTAGCAGAGATGGGGCTTCGGCATTGTTGGCCAGGCTGGTCTTGAACTCCTGACCTCCAGTAATCCGCCTGCCTCAGCCTCACAAAGTGCTGGGATTACAGGCGTGAGCCACACTGTGCCTGGCCTAGCCTACTTGACTTCTATTTGTGTTTGGAGCAGGCTCCTCCCACCACTCTGGGCTTTGGCACTAGGTGTTCCTTCTACCTGACACGTTTCTCCCTCAGATGTTCCCAAGGTGGCTCCTTCCTAGAATCTAGGAACTCTGTTGCCCAGGCTGGAGTCACAGCTCAAGGGTCACATTCTCACAGAGGCCTCCCCTCACAGCCTGTCTCAAGTTGCCTCCCACCCCATCCCATCATGCAGTCATTTTTCTTTAATTTTTTTTTTTTTTTTTTTTGCCTGAGACTGAGTCTCATTCTGTTGCCCAGGCTGGAGCGCAGTAGTGCAATCTCATCTCGCTGCAACCCCTGCCTCTTGGGTTCAAGCGATTCTGGTACCTCAGCCTCCCGTGTAGCTGGAATTACAGGCGACCACCACGACACCTGGCTAATTTTTGTATTTTTAGTAGAGACAGGGTTTTGCCATGTTGGCCAGGCTGGTCTTGAACTCCTGACCTCAAGTGATCCCCCTGCCTCAGCCTCTTAAAGTGCTGGGATTACAGGCATGAGCCACCGCGCTGGGCCTAGAGCATTTTCTCTGCCCTCTGACATCCCCTGCATTAGGCAGGAAGACAGAGGCCCACGCTCCAGGGCCCTGTTCCCCAAACCCTCCTGCGGATATAGAATAAACACGTGGCTCATGCTCCCCAGATCCAGGACCCTCCCTGGAAGTTTGATTCAACAGGGTCTGGTCTTTGCCTTTTTAAACAAATGCTGCCAGATGATTCTCATAGTGGGAGGCTGGACAAACACTGCCCCTGGCCACCAGAAAGCACAGGATCAAGGCCAGGCCCCATCCTTCAGACACTAAGGCAGACAAGTCAGGCCTCTGATGCCTGTTGGCCCTGGTGGGACGGAGGGGCACTGCCCAGGCGGCTCGTTTTCCTGGACTCCACCTTGGCCAAAGTGGAGATGGGTCCATCTGGCCAGCACTGCTCACATTAGTGGCCTGCACTGTAGGCACTGGCCATTCACCTCTCCAGCCACCAGGTTTCCCTTTTGCTGGGGACTCCCCCTGCTCTTTCCTTGCACTCTTTAGGGTCTCTGCAGTCAGCCTCCACCCAGCTCCAGGGAGAGGCCTGTGAGCCTGGCTTAAGCTGAGTGTTGGCAAGTCATTTCCTTAGCCAGTGACTGGTTTGGACTAAAACAGTCCAGTCAGAGGGAACCATGGGGCTCAGGTGGGCATTACCAGACCAGAGGCTTGTTCTTTCCTTTTGGGCTTAAACTGGAGGGGATGAGACCCCTCTGCTCCGTGACACCTGTCCTGACACCTAAGTTATTTTATATTGTTTCTTTAGAGACAGAGTTTTGCCCTAGTTGCCCAGGTTGGAGTGCAGTGGCGCCGTCTCAGCTCACCACAACCTCCACCTTCCGAGTTCAAGAGATTCTCCTGCCTCAGCATCTCGAGTCGCTGGGATTACAGACATCCACCACCACACCCAGCTAATTTTGTATTTTTAGTAGAGACAGGGTTTCTTCATGTTGGTCAGGGTGGTCTCGAACTTCCGACCTCAGGTGATCTACCCACCTCAGCCTCCCAAAGTGCTGGGATTACAGGCCTGAAACCTAAGTTACGACAACAGTCGATGCTTACTGAAGGTTTGCCTGGGTCAGACGCCCTGCTAAGCCCTTGACATTGATCATCTAATTTCATGCCTTCCCACGAGCGGGAGACAGGTGCTATGATCATCGTCATTTGTTGGATGAGAACATCAAGGCACAGAAAGGTTAGGCAGCCCGCCCCAGATCCCACTGCTGGGCAGGGAGCCAGGCAGTCTGGCTCTCCTAGCCACGGTGCCCACAGCTGCCAGGGCCTGCCTGCCCCAGAGCTGGAGAGAGACACCAGCCCCACGGAAGGCAGAGTAGAGGTGGAGAGGAATGGATTTTCATGACAAAATCTGAGCCGCAGATCCAGCTGTGTCTGAAGCTACAGTTAGTCACCTTAGGACTTTTGGTTATGAAAACCAGTGAAGTCCCTTTCTTTTCTCCTTAAGCTGGCTTGAGTTTTTTTTCTTCTCTTTGTCTGTTGCTTGCAAGAGAAAGGAGCCTGATTACTTTCCAGTCCTTCTAGGCAAGTACCCCTAACTGATATTCCATTTGCAGCTTGCACACAGCCGCTGCTCGGTGAACGCGAGCAGACACGGATGGACTGTGCTCCCTTCCTGCCCATTCACCGCCTCTCTGTACCCTGACACACAACTGTGGCCGGCCCAGTGCCTCTTCCCCTTTAGGCTCCCAGTGAGGCCTCGTTCCCTAGCAACTACCTCAATTAGGCAACCATGCCATTTATCGGGATGCCAATTAATTATAATGATCTTAATGCTCTTCCAATTAGACAGCGCCTTCAATCCGGCTGGGCCAGGGGTGTCTGCAGAATCTCCACCAAGGCCCATTCCAAGGAGACCCACGGAAAGCAGGTCTCAGGGAGGGCTCCCTCACCGGCAGGTCAGCATTGAGAGGTCCCCATCTTCCACATCCACACAGACCCAGGCTTGACACAGAGCACCCTGGCACCACCCCCATGGCTACCTTTCCGAGGCCAAGCCAGCGCGACTCCATCACCAACCACAGGAAGGTCTCACCTCTAGGAGAGCTTTTGCCCTCTGGCCATTGTGCTCTGAGTGGGCTGAAATCATCATCTCAGATCCCCTGGCTTTTCTATCAGTTGCATTTGATGTTTCCCTTTGCATCTGACTGGGAGTGGGGGGAGTGGAGTGTGTGTCTGCTCACAAGCAGAAGGAAAAGCACCAGGCAGGTGCATGTTTTCCTCGGGGCAAAAAACCCCAAATACAAACCGGGGACTCTCCGTCCAAACAGTGAGGTTTATGGAAAGTTGTGGGGCTTCTACTTTGCAAAGTTTTACTGTCTGAGGTGTTTTCTTCCCCTGAGTGTGTGTTTCTTCTACATCCGGGACAAAAGCCAAGGTCATGGCGGACAGCCCAGTGGTTCCAAGTGGACCCTGGAGCTTGAGGGCCTCTTGAATTCCCGCTCTACCTGTGACCACCTGTAGGCAAGTCACAATCCTCTCTGTGCCACACTTTGCTTTTTTTTTTCTTTTCTTTTCTTTTCAGACAGAGTCTTACTCTATCACCCAAGCTGGAGTGTGGTGGCACCATCTCGGCTCACTGCACCCTCCTTCTCCCGGGTTCAAGCGATTCTCCAGCCTCAGCCTCCAGAGTAGCTGGGACTACAGGAGTGCACCACCATACCCAGCTAATTTTTGTATTTTTTAGTAGAAACGGGATTTCACCATACTGGACAGGCTGGTCTCAAACTCCTGACTTTGTGATCCGCCTGCCTCGGCCCCCCTCAAAGTGCTGGGATTATAAGCGTGAGCCACGGCATCATTTTTAATATGGCAACAACTGCAGTACTTACCTCTTAAGTCGTTCGTGTGGATTTAATGAGTGAGGTAGATGGGCTTAGATCAACGACTCAGATCAGGCCTGTACAAAACGACTTAAGTGTTATCAATTATCTTAAGTCTGGAATCAACCTGTTAACTAAAAGCTGGTCAGAAGTGCTGATATTCTTATGTAGGACAGGGCTTCTGGATGCCTTCTGCAGGACTCAAGTCTAAGATCAGATAATAGCCAACAGCTTAACAGAGTTGGGTGATATCTTCCCCGGTTAACCCAACTGCCCTCTTGAGGCAGGTCCAGGCAGGTAAACCAGTGCCAGAAAAAGGGAGCAGGAAATGTTATCTCCCAAATCAGGTGTGAAACCGCCGATCAACTCGGTCCTTTGGACAGCTGCTGATCTACGAGCGTGCACATGAGTACGGGCGCGAGCACTGCTACGCTGTCCTCCTCCAAGCCCAGGCTTTTACAATCAACTCATCATTCTACTCTCAAGGTTGAAAATTTAACATGTTATTAGGGTTTCAGAAAAAGCCATAAATTCAAATAAAAAACCCAAGAAGTACACACAAAGCTCAAACCCCAAAGCCACACTGACCCACAGCTGCAGCAGTGATGCCAACATCATGGCTTTTATGTACATAAACTTGGCCGGGGAAGGAAGAGACCTCGGTGTACAAAGGTCCAAGGCACGTCCGCCAAGCCCACCACCTTCGCCTTTCAAGCTGCTTATTAGAACGCTAAATTACACACCCGACAGGCTGTCTGGCTGAGTTTTCTCTTCTCTATGATGTGGGACAGACAAAGCTGGGGAGAACATCTCTTACAGGGAAAGGGCCTTCATTCTGTCCTCCGCACCCCCCTTCCTATATTTAACGATTGGCTCTAATTTAATTAGAAACCTCTGGTGGTTCCGTAACGGGGGCGGAGGCTTAGTAAAGAAATCCCCTTCACTATTCACTACAAGCTGAAATCCGGAGAGATGGCAGATCCGGGGGTGTCCTCCAGAGAAAGCCCGTCTCACCTGCTCCCTGTCTCCCCCTGAGGACCTGCTCCAGCGCAGCCTCCCCATCTCTGCCCCAAAGTGGGGGGGGGGCCTGTGGGAAAGAGGCAGGGGACAGATGGAGGGGCGAGAGGGCGGGGGTCCTAACACGCACAGATGAGCAAATACCCAGATTGAAACGTAAGCTGAATGTAATTACTTGGTTAATTAAATATTGACTTTTAACTCAAAAAGTGATTAAAACAAGCTGCAGGAAGACTGTCCAGAAAGGGGGGGTAGGGAATGAATCACGGCTTTCAAGAAGGGGGAGGAGGAAGAGGAGCGGGTTGTCACAGGCAGGTCTGGCTTGCTCTTCCTACTGTGTGCTGGGCCTACTGCGTGCAGGGGGCGTGGTCCTCGGCCTCTGGGCAAGTGGGGGGAGTTGCGGACCGGGGCCACTGTGCAAACCAGGATTGCAGGCTTCTCTTTCCACATTCCACCCTGAGACGGCATCTCTCTACCCTGCTGCCCTCCAAGTGAACCGGCAGCTTCTGGCGCGCAGGAACCAGATCCTGTTGAGCCGCGTTTCCCTGGAACAGAACGCGGTGCCTGGCACGAGGGGGTGCTCCAGAAATGCTTGTAGAACGAATGAACGAACTACTATAAGGGCTGTTTGTTTGGAAAAGTGCACTCCTAGAATTCACCGCTAGACTTCGGAAGCCCGGGGGAGCTGGGGAGGGGAGCATCTCTCCGCCGCGCGATGGAAACTGGTTCTGCCCTGGCCTGGCAGGAAGTCTGCCTTTTCGATCCTATTTGTCCTTTCGGTGTCTGCGAGTTTCCAGTGACTCTGAAGATCCGGGCCACGGCTTCCCCGAGTCCTGCCCGGACAAGCCCCACGTGTGCTGGCTTCTAGCCCGTCCCTTGGGTCTAAACCCAAAGGGTCAACAAGGCCATGCCCCTGCGGACGGCGGGCCCAGGCGCGTTTTCCCCGGGGCTGCTCGGGCTCGGTGTGGCGCGTCCGCGGGTCAGGGACGCGGCGGGAAGTCCTCGCCCTCCCGCCCAGCCCGCCAGCGGGGTCAAACAGGTCATCCCCCTGCGGCCGACCGGCGCCGGAGCCTCCCTCTTGCCCGCCCGGTCCCACCTCCGCGCGCAGCGCTGGGGCCGGTGCCTGGCGGTCGGGACCTGCCCCAGCTTACCTGCGCGGCGCTCGCGGCCGGGCTCACGCCGGGGAAGGCTTCGGCCACCGGGAGCCCCAGCCCGAGCCCCGAGCCCCCTCGCAGCCCATCTGCCCCCGTGCCCCACTCACCAGCGCGCACTGCCCCGGCAGCCTCACCCGGCGCTGGGCGCCTCCGCCTCTGCCGCAGCCTGGCCGCGCCGCGGGGCGCAGGGGACTCCGCGCCGCCGCTGCTGCTGCCGCCGCTACAGCCGCCGCCGCCGCCGCCGCCGCTGCATCCCCCGGCGAGCGCGGCTGCTCCTCCTCCTCCCTCTTCCCCGCCCCCCAGCGCCGCCGCCGCCGCCCCCGGCCCCCGCCCCGCGCGCCGCCCTAGCCAAAGTCCGGCTCCCAGCCCCGCCCTGGCCGCTCTGAAATCGCCCCAGCCCGGCTGGCCGCGCGGCCCCAGCCAGCCCTTTGGCACCGCGCGGCCCGCCCGCCTGCTGGCCGCCGGCCTCCTCGCAGGGGAGGCAGGCGCGCGCCGGGGCTGGGAGCGTCGGGTCGGGAGCCGCGGACTGCGGGGGCCCCGGGCGCGGGGGCCCAGCCGCGGAGCCCTTCTCGCGCCCTCCGCGCGAGATCGCTTTTACCTCCGGCTCGGGGGACGCGCGGCCCGCGACCCGGTCCTGCCCGTCCGTGGCGCACGGCCCCGGCCCCGAAGTCCAGCTCGGGACGGGGCAGTGGAGGCAGAGCTGGGGTCCCGGCGGCTCTCGGCCTCCCGATGCCTCCAGACCCGGCTGGCCGCGCTCCCGGCGCCGAGCGCGCACCCTCGCTGGGACACAGACGCACACTCACCCGACACACACTCGCTCCCGCTCGCCCTCGGCGGAGAGTTGAAACAGATGTGGGATTCGCCCAGGAGCTGGAAAGGAGGGAGGGACCCGAGCCAGAGCGTGTGTGCGCGAGGGGGTGTGTGTATGTGTGTGTGTAACACACACACCAGGGGGCATCTCTAATAAATCAAATATAGTGATACATTCAGGAGGGCCATCGATCCGGTCCACTTGGCTGGAAACGAAGTGAATCTGCCTCTTTTCTGCTTTCTTCCTCTCTCTCGGAGCTGGAGGGAGCCAAGTGTTCCGCGGGGCGTGCGACAGCCTCGGCCGGGCGCTTCCCTCGTAATGACACGTTAATAAATGTTTTCTTTTATCTGCTTTCACAGGACTCGCTCCGGTCTGCAAACACTCGACTGCCTTTGCTGAAAGCCTCGCGCTCGCCTCCAGCCACACACATTGGCCGTCGGAGAGGCCGGCGCCGGCCGCGACCCGCAGCTCAGTCGCAGGGCGAACGGAGCTGCCAGTGCGTGCCCCGGAGCTCCCCGAAAAATTAACTTGGGCTCGAGTGAAAATAGCAGCCGTTGCCCAGAAACGGCCCGGGAGTAGCAAAGAAAGGAGAAACCGGGTTCCTCCGAAAGGGGAGGAATTCGACTCAAGAGGGTGCTGTCTACCGCGGTTTTCGAGGTCCCTTGCGCCACAGAAGAGGCCGGAGTGGGGCCCGGCCTGACGCGAGTAGGCAAAGAGCGGACAGAGAACCCAAAAGCAGCTGCAGAAAACACGGCCGAGCTGCTAAGGGGAAACAGACGCTGCCGTAGGAAAGCACTTGTAAGCAGCAGTCACTTATTAAACCTTATGACAATCTCACACGGTAAGTTACTCGGCCCGTTTTACCATGGAAACCAGGAGAGATTAACTGAAGATCACACAATTGTAAGTGGTGGATCCTGTGAACCCAAGAAGCCTTAGCTACAGGCTCATGCTCTTAAATCCAAGGATGTTTTTACTTTTTAACCCAGCGTCTCCTTTCTCTGGTGTGATCTTCCATGCTAGAGTTGTCAGACTTAACAAATAAATACAGACAGCCACGAGGAGGAACTTAATACTGAAAAAGTCTTCATGTTTTAATCTGAGATTCAAATCGGATCTCCTGACTGGGTTTAGGGCTCTAGGCTCCTCCCCGTAACCTCGATTAGCCACCTCAATCAAGTTAGAGGCTAAATAAATAAATCAGAAACACCTTGAACTTGCTTTTCCAAATCCAGTGCTGGCCCTACCTTTGGTATCACTGAGAAGGCTGATCAGTTCCCACCGTCTTTGCCTTGGGACAGAATATCAGGCTTCACTATCATAGACCAAAAAATAACGGACAGCTCTCTCCTTCTGCCTCATCTCTGCAGAAGGACACATGTATCATTTAGAATTTTCTAGTAGTGGCATTAGAAAGTAAAAAGAAACAGATGAGGGCCAGGCACCGTCGCTGGAGCTGTGATCCCAGCACTTTGGAAGGCCAAGGTGGGTGGATTGCTTGAGCTCAGGAGTTCGAGACCAGCATGGGCAACATGGTGAAAACTCCATTTTCACAAGAAATACAAAAATTAAGCTGGGTGTAGTGGCATGCACCTGTGGTCCCAAATACTCAGGAGGCTCAGGTGGGAGAATCACTTGAGTCTGGGAGGTCAAGGCTTCAGTGAGCCATGACTTCCACTGTGCTCCAACCTGGGTGACACAGTGAGATCCTGCCTGAAAAGAAAGGTGAAATTAATTTTAATATTTATCATTTACTTGACCTAGTATATCCAAAATTGTTCTCAATGTGTAATCAATATAAAACTTTTAGTGAGATCTTTTTAGAATTTTTTCTTCGTAAGTTTTGTAACCCAGTGTACATTCTACACTGATGGCACATCTCATCTCAGTTTGGATCAGCCACGTGTGGCTCAGGGTTCCCATGCTGGACAATGCAACTCTGGTAGGTTCAGTGGTCAGTGGCCATTTCCACCAGGTCATCTCATGTCACCCTCCTGACAATCTTTCAAGAACACTGATGCTCAGAGAAACGGACTTGTCTATAGTCAACCATTTGGCCAGTAGGATTTCAACCCACTTGAGGCTGTCCCTGGTTCTGGGACATGTACCCCACTGCAGAAGCAATTTTCTTACTGGGTCCTCAGCGCCCTTTGGGGGTGCCTCTGAGGCCTGGAGTGGAGGAGGGAGGCCCAGGAATGGGATCTGCCTGTTTCCTACTTTTTATGTTGGGTTCTGGAGAATATTTCAGGGGTGGGTAAATTTCCACTGCAAAAAAAAGTTTTAAAAAACCACTGCATTACTGCACAGTGCCCTTCAGGCCTTGAGTTCATGAACATGGCTCTCCTGCCCACAATGTTTCCCTCCATCCTGCTCTGCTCATCAGGTAACCCCAGTCACGGAGGGGAAGCTTACAATCCCTTCTTCTGGGGCTGCGGGCCTGACATGTGGCATTTGCTTATCTTTTTGGATATGTTCTGTTGCCATTGTTGCTGTTCAAAGACCTTATCCTTCCTTAAGTAGACGGGGACAGATCTTGTGTGTCCGAGCACGTATGTGTGTGTGTGTGGTCATCGTAGGCAGCTGCTGTGGGTCACGTGTTTTAGTCTGGACTTAACTCACTGGCTCAGACACCCATGAGGTCAGAGGGTCTGCAAAGCTCCTCTGGCCATGTCTTTTTTCCCCCATAATTTCCAACAAATTCCCTGGTCCTCTGGGTTCAAGGCCTCAGCCTGTTTTCCAGGTCCTTCCAGGCAGGTGAGGACTGCAGTCCCCATTCTGGAGCTTGGTGTCTGTCTGGGAGACGTGAGGGGCCTCGGGGACTCACATGTCCCTCAGTGGGGCTCAGCAGAATACTGGGCACCCCCATGGCCTCCTGATACTCCAGCCCCTGCCGCCTTCACTCACACCGGGACAGCTTTTCTCCTCCCGAATCCGTCACCCCCCATGACATCGCTTGGTATGGTCCTGACCATCCTAGCTGGACAATCCAGCTTTTCAAGCTCCTCACACCACCCCGTCCTCCCCCGCATTGTTGATTTAACCTCAGGGGGACCTTTCTCTTGACGCCGCCATGCCTCGTTTCTTCCCTCTGCAAATTCCTTGGCAGTCCTTTTGTGCGGAACACTGTCCGACTCTATCTCCCTTGCAAAGCCACGGTTGCTATTTTCTTCCCTTGACTCATACGCAACAATTAAACAAAAATCATTCTTGCTCTGTGTTTCTTTATCTCCATCAAGAGGCTGAAACTCAATCTGATTGTCCGAGCACTTCTGGCTGGATTTGGGTTGGAGTCGATGGGATTTTATGAGGGTTGTAAAAGTCAAGCTTTTAACATGTCTCAAACAAATTGGTGTGTAAAAGAGAAACGTTAGAAGCAGGAACATGGCTGCAGACGGGAGGCTTGGGAATGCGAGCCCTCGAGCCGGAGCACAGGTGGCTTTAATAACGTGCACAAGTTGGGCTGTAAGTTGCTTCTACAAGAGCAGAAGAGGCTGCAGAGCTACTCTCAGGAGGCTGAGATCCAACTTCTCAGCTCCTGAGTGCAGACAGTTTTGCATGGGTTTTAAAATACGAATTCCAGGATCATCCCTCACAATATAAATCTGTGGCTAATTCTGCTGAATTTTCACTTAGACCCAAGCTGTGTTGTTGGTAGAAATGGGATGGTATTACAGAAAAACTGTTTATATTTCTTGAGATACTGTGATAATGAAAAACACTACCAGAAAGCCCCATTAAGTAAGAAGAACATTAATTGTATTTCCTGCTGCCTCCCTGGGCCAGCACACTGACACAGACATGCTTTACTTCAGCAAAACACGGTTAATCTTTGCAGCACGGTACCCATGTTCCCCTTTAATTACACATAATTGTATAGTCTAATTTATTCTAACGCCTGACGCCTAAAAGTGCACATTTATGAATCAAGGGTTAGTTTGGGAGGGAGGAGAATTATAAACAGGTATAATTGCAGTCTCCTGGGGACTGCTTATGAGTGATTTCAAAGAATGATGATGTTTATTCTGAATTCTTACCCGTGAGAGACAGTAGGGCTGCCTCTAGTCAAGACGCTGTTCTAAGAACACAGATAACAGGACAATTTGTCTAGTTGCTTAACACGCTAGTGGTTTTCCTTTGGATAAGCAGGCAAGAAAGATGAAAGATGTGGGTTCCACATATTTTGTGATGTGATGAAATCCAGGCACACAGACAGCATCAGTGTATGTGCAATTGAGGATTAAAATGAGTAATGTGGCCCCAGGCAGCACAGCTGCAGCTCTCCGTGGAGGAGGGAGAGTGCGTGGAACTCTGCTGGACGATAGTTTTCTCAAGGGGAAAAGCAGGGTCCATTTGACCATTAGTGCATTTCACTTTAGGGCTCTCTCTGGAACAGTGTGTCTAGTTTTGCAATCGTATTCCAGAAAAATCACCTTCAAGCTTTGATCATAATTAATTAATCAATTATGATGAATGTTGACGATGATTTAGTAAAAGTGGAATGATGACTTAGTGCTCCCCCAGGGTGGAGGTTTCTAAGGAACCTAGGCTCTGCCTCCACTGTCCGGCCCCTCCTTGGCTGATCTTCACGGCCTCAGTTTCCTCATTAAGAACAAGGATAATATCAAGGATATTGCAGGCTGTCGTGTGGATTGAGATTAATGAAGGTAAAACACACACATCATGCCTGGCTGGAAGGTACACCGTGAGTGTTCACTAAATCAGAATTGGAAACATGCTGTCATGCGCCCCTGAGAGACATACTCCTTCATGGTTTGCAAAGCCAGACTTGGAAATCCAGGGCAGTTGAGGCAATGATGCCAAAGGTAACCAGATCACGCCTCCCCTAGGCTTAAAATCTCTTCCTTAGATGGAAACGCCATCCTGCTCCTGCCTGACACTCCAACATCTGTCTCTGCTGTCTCGCTTCCATTTTTATGATGACAATTTCACATGGAAACGTTGAAAGAATATAGTACAGCAGACACACTTAGACTCTCCACCTGGAATCAACAGTTGTTACTTTAAAACAGTGGCCATGTGGGCTTTAGACGTTGCAGAACCATTTGAAAGGTGGTTTCAGACACAATGACACATTACCCCTCAGGACGTGGGCAGGCATCTCCTAAGAATGGTTGTTTCCCCAGGTAACCTCCGATTATTATCACACCGAAGGAAATGAACAGTAATTCCACAATCACTCTCTTGCTCACAGCCACAAAGGTATCTTTCGCTTTGTTCCTCAAGCCTTTTCCTGCCTCAGAGCCTTTGCGAATTCTGTGGCCTCTCCCTGGTATCTCCCTCCCCAGATTGTGCTCCACCAACTCTTTCTCACTACTCAGAATTCAGTATAATATCACCTCCCGGGAGAGTCTGTCCCTGTCTGTTTCACCTAAAAATGTTTCCCAGTCACTCTGTCCTCCCTCCCCATTTTAGCATCTTCCTATCGTCCGTCACTCTCTGAAATTCTGTTTTTATTTTGTGTCCGTGACCACTGTCTGTGTCCCCCTCCCCACTCCCTACCCCACACTAGCTGCAGGAGAGCAGGGGCCGAGTCCATGTGTTTACCATTGCACCTGTAATGCCCAGAACATTGTCTAGCATAGAGTGGATATTCAATAGATACCTGTTAAACGAATGAACGAATATCCTATACGTGATGTTTTCAAACAGAAGAGATAGTACAGTGGAGTGATTGGACCCTAGTTTTTAGAGATCAATCCACACAGCTTCAATCCCAGTGCTACCACGCCCCGGCTGTGTGTTACTGTGGGCCTCTGTCCCTTAAACTCACCTGCCAAATAGGGACAATAACAATCATCTCTCCACCTTCTAGGATTGTTGTGAGTTATTAATGAGCTTATATACCAAGAGCTTGGAACAGTGTCTGGCATCTAACACCAACCTTTCTTAAGCACTTATAATTACTGTTGAATAGGCTGGCCAGAGGCCCGTGATTTTAAGCACCACTGGCTGTTCACAGGCTCACACAGAAACGGTCTGCAAGCATAATGCCCCTGGGAGAACTTCTTGGAAGTGCTGATGCTGCCCTGTGTGAGACCAGCTAGGTCAACATTTGCCTGGAAAAAGCTCTGGTTGTTTACAACAGGCATCTGGGCTGATGGGTCAGGGTCTGTGGTTAAACATTTCGATTCTCACCCCTGAGACCAGCCCTTGGAAGCTCACACAGGAGCCGGGGCAGGGAACCTGGAGAGAAGAGAACAAAGAGAGACTTCTCTCTGCTAAATGAGAGCGAACCCACTGGCAAAGGTCTGACTGTGGGTTCCCTCCCACTCCACTCTGGTGGGTAGACTTTGTTGTGAATTTTACCTTATTACTGGAATGTACCTTTTTTTTCTTTTTGAGACAAGGTCTTGCTCTGTTGCCCAGGCTGGAGTACAGTGGTGCAATCATGGCTCACTGCAGCCTTGACCTTCTGGGCTCAGGCGATCCTCCCACTTCAGCCTCCTGAATATCTGGGAGATGCATGTCACCACACCTGGCTAGTGGTTTTTGATCTTTTTTGTAGAGACGAGGTTTCACGACGTTGCCCAGGCTGGTTTCGAATTCCTGGGCTCAAGCAGTCCTCCTACCTTGGCCTCCCACAGTGCCGGGATTACAGGCAGCCTGCACATTTTTAAAAGAGAATATTTGGTACTGGATGTCCATATGCAGGGGCATGTAGGTAAAGATGCTTTTCAGCTAAAGCTGCAATTAAAAAAGTGAGTTAGGTCTGGCATGGTGGCTCACACCTGTAATCCCAGCACTTTGGGAGGCTGAGGTGGGCAGATCACCTGAGGCAGGAATTCAAGACCAGCCTGGCTAACATGGCCAACATAGTGAAACCCTGCCTCTACTAAAAACACAAAAATTAGCAGGGTGTGCTGGCACACGTGTGTGGTCCCAGTTACTTGGAGGCTGAGGAATGAGAATCACTTGAACCCAGGAGTCAGAGGTTGCAGGGAGCCGAGATCATACCACTGCACTCCAGTTAGGAAACCTAGAGACGTGTTGGAAATTTGGACAATAAAAATTGCATTTAACTGGAAATAAAAAGGCAGCCTACCCAGGAAAGTGTATGTCATATAAGTAATGGGATGGCTGGCTTTAATGCAGTAGACTTCACTCTCATTTCCACTGTACTGGGTGGAATAGTGTCCCCAGATCCCAAGTCATGCCAATCCAGAACCTCAGAATGTGACCTCATGTGGAACTCGGGTCCTTGCAGATGCAGATAGTTAAAATGAGATTATACTCAGATTAGGGTGGACCCTAATCCAATGATGGGTGTTCTCCTAAGAAGAAAAGTGGGGGCCAGACGAGGACGCTTGTGGTCCTGTAAACCCAACTCTTTGGGAGGCAAAGATGGGTGGATCACTTGAGATAAGGAGTTTGAGACCAGGCTGGCCAACATGGTGAAAACCCATCTCTACTAAAAATAAAAAAATTAGCTGGGATTGGTGGCGGGCGCCTGTAATCCCAGCTACTAGGGAGGCTGAGGCAGCAGAATCGCTTGAATCCAGGAGGCAGAGGTTGCAGTGAGCTGAGATTGTGCCAGCCTGGGTGACAGAACGGGACTCCCTCACGAGAGAGAGAGAGAGAGAGAGAGAGAGAGAGAGAGAGAGAGAGAGAATGTGGACATAGAGACACAGGGAAGAAGTTTATATGAAGGAAGAGGCAGAGATGGAAACGATGCTGCTGCAAGCCAAGTACATCAGGGATTCCAGCAGCCACCCGCAGCTGGAAAGATCCTCCCTGGAGCTTTTAGAGGGGCGTGGCCCTGCTGGCACCTTGATTGGACTTCTGGCCTCCAGAACTACGCGGGAGTCAATTACTGCTGTTTTAAGCCACCCACTTCGTGGTTATTGTTATAACTGCTCTAGGAAATGGATACGCCCATCAATGGGGTGGGGGCGGGTGGTCACCCCTCTTCTCCCAGGGTGAGTGAGTGACGGTGGCAGGGAAAAGAGATGTCCCCATGGTGGCACCAGAGCAAGAATCTCAGCCCAGGCCCCAAATCAGAGATTCTGATTCAATGGTTCAGTGGTAGACCCACGCCTGGGTATTTTTATTTAAAACAAGTTTATTGAGGTATAATTTACATACCATAAAATTCACTCATTTTAAGTGTACCATTGAATGATTTTTAAATTTCCCAAGTTGTGCAACCATTATCATAATCCAGTTTTAGAACATTTTCATCACCCTAGTTCCATCCCTCATGGGCATGGGTGGTTTTTAAAGCTCCCCAGGTGGCTCTAGGCTGCGCCAGGGCTGAGAACTCCTGCTCCCTGGGGAGGCCTGGGGGAGCAGGAGAGTCGTATAAGGTTTCCCCAGAGGTGCTTGGGACTCGTTGACCCTGAAATAAATGTGTAGGTAACCTAAGAACACGCCAACAGGCATCCACGGAAGCAGTTCTGGTTGCGGAGGGAGAGGGTGGGAGGCTGGCTGCTGAGGTGGACAAAAGCCCATCTGGGCTGTGGATAGTGTCCGGAGAGGGGGTGAGGAGGGAGGGGATGGTCCCCTTTCCACCTTGCTCGAGACAGCCCTGTGTCCACTTCCCAGTGCACACACGCTACCTGCCCTGGAAGTTAGGGTGGGAGGATGGGAGCTGGGAAGCGGGGTTGCTGAAGGGGAGTCAGTGGGTGTCAGGGGGCCCAGCCTGGCCTCTGCATAGCCCAGAGTCAGGTATGTGAGGCTTACTATCCCCACAGAGGTAAAGCACCACCCCTAAGAACACACAGCAAGGCTAACACCGGGGAGAGGAGGACTCAGGTCTTCTGCTCTTATGTTTTTGAGATGGCGCCTCACTCTGTCTCCCAGGCTGGAACACAGTGGTATAATCTCAGCTCCCTGCAACCTCTGCTTCCTGGGTTCAAACAATTCTTCTGCCTCATCCTCCCAAGTAGCTGGGATTCCAGGTAGGCACCACCACACCCAGCTAATTATTTTTAGCAGAGATGGGGTTTCGCTATGTTGGCCAGGCTGGTCTTGAACTCCTGACCTCAAGTGATCTCCCTACCTCGGCCTCCCAAAGTGCTGGGATTACAGGCATGAGCCACCGTGCCTGGCCTCTTGTTCCACCTTGGCGCAGCTCCCTGAGCCCTGCGAAGACTCTGGAGGGAGGCTGGGGCCAGCTTGGTCCTATCGGCACCCAGGGCCAGTCTCTGCTGGGCTCCTGCTGCAGCATTTCCTCGCCTGCCTTCCAGCAAGACCTTGTCTTGTCACATGTGTCTGGCCTGAGAGGTGCCTCCTGTCCATCACAGCCAGGACTTGGTGGAATCTCTGCCCACTTGGCACCCAGGTCTGTCCTCATCCTGCGATGGCTCTTGGATGACGCATCCATTTGTGCTTATATATGGTTGTCTGTGGCTCTGGCAGGTCGTGGTACCCACAAGGGCTGGGCTGCCAACCAGGCTTGCAGCAGAGACCTCTGGGGTGAGCCTGGCTTATCCTAGTCGGTTCTGCTTCACCTTAGAGGGAGCAATTTATGAGTATTATAGCTGCCGAATGGATATTCACTGCACATATCCAGGAAGTCAGTTTTGAACAGTAAATCCTCATTGGTAAACGGGCTCCCAGGTCCCCCCTAACGTCAGCTCCTTTGAGGACCACTGTGTGGATCACATGTGACTGTGAGTGCAGAACAGAAGGATAAGGCATTTTCTTCTTCATTAATCATATATTTCATGTTAGCAGCTTTCCAGAGGGTTCTCCTGTGGATAAGGAACAGGTAACAGGTGCCGCCTGTTTGCAGCTGCATTCATTCGCTCAGGGTCATAAAGCAACACGGGCTGGGCTATCAGGGTTCTCAGCTGGTGGTGTCTGTTTAGACAATGAGTGAATTCAGGGCTTGTTTCTTTGACTTCAACAAGGGATCACAGCCCGGTGGGCAATTAATAGGTGCTATTTGGGACCAATGGTCACAGGGTCTCTGTGTCACCAGTGAAGACCCAAACAGTTATTGTTCTTGGGTGCTCCACAGGCTGAGTTCTGACCCTGCAGTGTCACTGCAGAGCAGGGAGGCAGCCTCCCCCTGGGAGGACAGGCTGGCAGGGAAGACACATGAGCTGCTTTCTACAGGAGCTGCTGTCCGGTAGGGAAAGCCCTGCTTTGTGTTTTGAAGGCTGCCTGCATGGGCTCCAGGAAGGTGTTTTGATCAAGGTGACCTGAGAGTGCAGCAGCCTTGGGCATCTTCCGTGAGATGTTCCTTTATCCACTCATTTGAAAAATCTGTTTAAAGTTCACCAAGACACAGTAACTGTCATCAGATCCCAGGGCCCAAAAAGGTGACTTTCGTGAACCCCTGCTCCCAGGGGGCCTAGAGTCTAGTGGGTGGAAAAGATACAAGTGAGCTCCACAGCGTTTGTGGCAGAGAATCTTGGATCTTATCACCACCGACTTCCTTTTCCCCTTTGATTGGTTTGGGTGGTAATGCACCCAGCTCAAGGTCACTTCAGCCAGTGGTCCTGGAATTATGGTGCCTGGACCAGCAGCATCTGCATCACCTGGGAACTGGTTAGAAATGCAAAATCGCCGGGTGCGGTGGCTCACGCCTGTAATCCCAGCACTTTGGGAGGCCAAGGCGGGTGGATCACGAGGTCAAGAGATCGAGACCTTCCTGGTCAACATGGTGAAACCCCGTCTCTACTAAAAATACAAAAAATTAGCTGGGCATGGTGGCGCGTGCCTGTAATCCCAGCTACTCAGGAGGCTGAGGCAGGAGAATTGCCTGAACCCAGGAGGCGGAGGTTGCGGTGAGCCGAGATCGCGCCATTGCACTCCAGCCTGGGTAACAAGAGCGAAACTCCGTCTCAAAAAAAAAAAAGAAAAAAAAAAAATATTGGCCAGACCAGCTTACACCATTTACAATGGCTACTGTCAAAACCCAGAAAATCACAAGGGTTGGTGAGGATATGGAGGCATTAGAACTCTTGTACATTGTTGGTGGGAATGTAAAACGTTTGGTGCAGCCACCACGGAAAACAATATGGCAGTTTCTCAAAGAATTGAAAATGGAATCACGATACGATCTGGCCATCCCATTTCTAGGTATATGCCCCAAATAATTGAAAACCGGGACATGAATACATAGCAGCATTATTTACAACAGCCAACAGGTGAAAGCAATTCAAGTGTCTATAAATGGTTAAGATGGAAAATTTTATGTTTGTGTGTTTTATCATAATTCAACATTTTTTCCATGTCCATAGAAATGAAATAATAAATTTTTTTAAATTGAATTTTTTTTTTTTAAAGAAACATGGCTGGGCCTAATGGCTCATGCCTGTAATCCCAGCACTTTGGGAGGCCAAGATTGGTGGATCACTTCAGCTCAAGAATTTGAGCCTGGGCAACATGGCAAAACCCTGTCTTTATCAAAAGCAAAAACAAAGCCAAAAGTTAGCTGGGTGTGGTTGCACATGCCTATAGTTCCAGCTACTTGGGAGGCTGAGATGGGAGGATTGCTTGAGCCCAGGAGGTTGAGGCTGCAGTGAGCCATGACTGCACCACTGTACTCCAGCCTAGGTGACAGAGCAAGACCCTGCTTCAAAAAATAAAAAAATCAAATAAAAATAAAAGAGAAACACATATACCCCTCTTAAAATCCACACCCTTTCCCTCATTTAGGTGTGCAGGCTGATGGTCACTGCTGTTCTTGCCTCTCCTCTGAGTTCTGGTCTCATTTATCCAACAGACGTCTTGACATCTCCACCTGGATGTTTTGAAGGCAACTCAAGCCCAGTGTGCCTGGGTCTGAACTCCTGACCTTCCTTCCCAAACCCGCTCCTCCTGCTGTGTTTGTCTTTAGAGTGACTGCCACTTCTTTCCCTTATAAGTCAGAAATCACCTCTTCCTCAATCTCCTCCCCTGGCTTAATCCATTTCAAATTCCTTGTGATTGTCCTTCTTAAATACCTGCCAAGGGCGGCCACCCCTGCCAATTTCCTGCAGTGTTACCTCTGACAACTGCAGTGGTACCCGACCTGACTCCCTGTGCAGACCAGGGCTCCACCCACATCCACATTCCACGGCAGGAGTCAGAGTGAGCTTTTCCGACTGCAGTTCTGATTGATTCCTTTCTAGTTTTACTCTCCATAATCAATGCCATATGAAAATACTTCACAGAAAATTCCAGCCCCTCCCATTATAAACTGCCATGCAGGCTTCTCCTGGGTTGATTTATCGTCTAGTTACAAGAGCCAAGTTGTGTTCTGGGTCTCTTTGGACTGAGTCGCTCAGATTTGAGATCTGACCTTGAGGATGTGAGTGGGACTAATGTCACTGATGGTTGATGCCTTAGTTTGGGTTGTCCCAGGTGTAGACTCTGAGACAAGAACTTGAGAGCAAGTAGTTTATTTGAAAGGTGACCTCAGGAAACTCTGGCAGGGCTTTAGGAAGCGCCACAGGAAAGGGAGGAGGCCAATTCAAGGCATGGTATGAAGCCAGCTAGAGCAGAGGACAGCTGGAGTTCAGTCCCATGGAGAAATCACACACAACAGAGGAATACCAAGAGCGAGGGAGGAGGGGTATTTATATCCCAACTCCTATGAGTTATTCTTTGGGGATTGCTGGAGGTGAGTGTTAATCCCCTGGCACTGCCCACCTGCCACAGGTGTGGGTAGAGTGGCCTGCTGAGGTCATGGACAAAAAGCCTGCAGGCAAAAAGAGAAGACACTGGCACTGAGAAGTGGCTCTCAGACTGCTGGAGAGTTCCAGGGCTATGTGCAGGGCACGAACAGCACCTGCTCCCTTGGGGATGATGACAAGTGACGCTAGGTGACTCAGATTTTCCTGACATAACGTCGAGACACATGGTTAGAAAGCCAGTCCACTGTTTCAAGAAGAGTCCCAGTTTGGTGCTAATACGTCTTACCTCCTTTCCAATGCTGTTCCTCTCCATTTGGAGCCAAGAGAGAGCCAGCCTTGGGCCTCTAGAGCCTTTGCTAGGCCATCATATGTTCCTAGCTGCAACTGATCACATTGCTTTGGTTTCTTTTTTCTTTCTTTTTTTTTTTTTTTTTTGAGACAGAGTCTCTCTCTGTCGCCAGGCGCCAGGCTGGAGTGCAGTGGCGCGATCTCGGTTCACTACAACCTCCGCCTCCTGGGTTCAAGCAATTCTGCCTCAGCCTCCCAAGTAGCTGGGACTACAGGCATGCGCCACCGCACCCAGTGAATTTTTGTATTTTTAGTAGAGATGGGGTTTCACCATGTTGGTCAGGATAGTCTCGAGCTCCTGACCTCGTGACCCTCACGCCTCAGCCTCCCAAAGTGCTGGAATTACAGGTGTGAGCCACTGCGCCCAGCCTGCTTTGGTTTCTATTTAATTTTTTTCCAATAAATTTAAGCATATAGGCCGGGCTTGGTGGCTCATGCCTGTAATCCCAGCACTTTGGGAGGCCGATCACAAAGTCAAGAGATTGATATCAGCTTGGCCATCATGGTGAAAACCTGTCTCTACTAAAAATACAAAAATTAGCCAGGTGTGATGGTGCATGCCTGTAGTTCCAGCTACTCAGGGTGCTGAGGCAGGAGAATCACTTGAACCTGGGAGGCAGAGGTTGCAGTGAGCCGAGATTGTGCCACTGCACTCCAGCCTGGCGATAGAATGAGACTCCATCTCAAACAAACAAACAAACAAACAAACAAAGCATATAAAGTTAGCTGTTAAAATGAATTTACATACTTAAAAAAAATAAATTGATTTTCAAAGTGTTCAATGCCATCCCAGGCTGCCCTCCATGAGACAGGTTTAGGCGATGCCTGAGTCAAGGGGACGCAGTGGGTGCTCAGCCATGAGTGTCTCAGGCCTCTGCCCGCTGGGTTCCAGCCCCCATCTAACCTGGTTCTCACTTCTCCCTGTCCACTCTGCCCACCAAAGCCCCCTTCTCACTCCCACTAAGTACGTTCTTGGCTCTGGCTTTGTTCCCACCCCACCCCCTCCTTTCTTTTCAATGTCCTGCTCATGCTTGGGGGCCTGACTCCAACACCACCTCCCCACCCTTCCAGAATTCCCAACCCCACCCGCTCCCAATGGGAGCTGAGGGCTTCCTACTGCAGCTGGCCCCACCCCAGGATTATTTCAACCTGCTGCTGTACTGTTGACGAGGTGGGGGTTCCCCACCAGCCCCGGTGCTTTGTGGGAACAGAGTCCTGCCTCTCTCTGAGCCTGGCCTGGTGCTGTCTCAGAAGAGCCCATGGTCTGCACTGAGTCAGTGCAAGAGCAGAGTGGACCCAGCTTCCTCCCCCATGGCACTCCCGCATCCCTGGGGTGACTCTGGCCAACCAGCTGTTCAGCAGAGAGAAGGATGATTATGGGTGCGGCTGTGGCCCTTGACCTTCCATGGCTCAGGCTGCACTGGGGAGCTCGTCCCCTTTTAGCTGCTGCATGGGTCCATCCATTTCTTTCCATGGCCCTGTGGAGTCTGTGGCATTCGCCTTTTCTCTGGGTTCTGATTGAGGCCACAGTCCAGCCTGGGGGTAGCTGGACACTGCCTTGAACGCCTGGTGACAGGTGACAGCACTGCCAGGGTCTCTGGGTTGGGTTTGGGGAGGCACCAGAGGCCTGAGCAGATGGCTGGGGTTGGTTATCACCGCTGGGAAGGGCACAAAGCCAGGAGTGGGTGGGGCAGGGAGACCACGAGGAGCCTGTGCCTCGCGTTTTGTCTCCTCAGCAGAGGGGCGAGTCCCAGCAGCTTTCCCGGGGCTGGGGCGTCAGCAGAGTCCTGGCAGTGCAGGCAACTCCCAAGCTGGGCATCTGGGCGGTGGCTGGTGGCGGGGGGGCTTTGGGAGGATGCGGTGGGTAGCACATGCTTCAGGGGCTGCATGAGTGTGTGAGAGGGTGTGTGCGATAGTGTGCGTATGTGTGCCTATGAATGTGTGAGGGTGTGTGTATATGTGAGTCTGTACATGTGTGAATGTGTGGGTGTGTGTGCCCCTGAATGTGTTCACCTGTGTATGTGTATGTGAGTGTATGAGCCTGTGTGTGCATGTGTGTGTGAATGTGTGTATGCATGTGAGCGTAGGTGTATGGGAGCCTGTGTGTGCGAATGTGTGTGTGTGAGAGCCTGTGGGAGTGTATGAGCTTGTGTATGTGAGCCTGTAAGACTGTGTATATGTGTGAGTCTGTGTGTGTGAGTCGTGTGAGAGCCTGTGTGTGTGTATGTGTGAGCGTGAGAGAGAGACTGTGTGTGTGTGAGAGACAGGGTGTCTGGCGGAGGCGGGCGGTGGGTTATGGGAGCGGAGAGAGCAAGGTGATCTCTGAGGAGAAACGGTGTCCAGGCGGCCCCGCGAGCCTGAGATGCGGCCTGGGGGTTACGTGGGCGGGAGGGAAGCGGGAAGGTCAGGACACGCTGGCTCTGGTCCTCATCACTGAAAGAGCAGCTGAAACTCACCAAGCATCACTCACATCAGACACGAGCCTGAGCACTGTACTTGAGTTCTCTGTTTTTCATTTAACAAATACCTATACTGCACCTGCTGTGGGGGGCCCTGCTCTGGCTGTTTTACAAAACAAAACAAGAAGCATCAACAACACGTGGAATCAACAAAACATCACCATGAATTCTCACAGCCGCCCTGTGTGGGTGCGCTGCTGTTGCCTCCAACTGCAGAGGGGTAGGGGAGCCTCAGAGCCCACCAGGGCAGGGGCGGGTGGGGTGGAACTGGCATCTCCTCCAGGGCTGGGCTCCTCCCATTGGTGATGCCTGGGTTTCATCGCTCGTAAAAGCCACGGGTCAATTACGCTTATTACCGGTTCTGCAGCTGGGGAAACGGAGGCACACAGGGGTGAGCAATTTGCTCAGCTTGAAAGGAGTAGAGCCGGGACCCAGCCCAGGCCACGGCTCAGGGCCCACTCTGTGACCACCTCACTGGGGGCCCCCCAGTAATGAGCTCTTTGAAGAATAGTGAGTCACTGACCTTGGCTGTGCCTCAGTTTCTTCATTTTCCAAGTGGGGCTCTGCTGCCCCTGCCTCTGCCCTGCTGACTTGTAAGAAGGCTGAGAGAATGAAATCCGTAAAGGCTCCCAGAATCTTCCAGCAGGAAAGCACCCTGGAGCGCGAGAAAGCCATTGTTGGCCGGCTCTGCCTGCAACGCCCTCAGTCACGTGCCCTCCTCGGCCTGCAGGCTCCTCACTGAAGCGGGGGCGGCCGAGATGAGCCCTCAGATGCACCAAGCTCCACACCCTCATCTCCGGCTCTGTGCTGATGGATAGGGGAGCTGCCTGTGGACACAGGCAGACCAGACCACCTGAGGCTCGTTCTAGGAAATGTGTTCAGTGAGGCCAAACTTGGTGACTCTGGCTTCCGGAATGGTTCCCATGGCCAGAGAATTACAAAAAAATCCTTTGTACTGGGAAGATAAAGTACAGCTTAGTCTCTTCCTGGGGACTCTTCCTGGAGGGCCACCAGCTCCTGGGTTCAGACACCCCGAGTTCTCTGCAGAGGCTGCACTCTCAGAAGAGTGCACCTTCGTTCATTTGCCAGCTCTTTACAGAGCGGCTCCTACGTGCCAGGTGCGGTCTAGGCACCAGCAACGCAATAAGGGGTGAAACAGACCAAGGCCCTGTTCTTGGGGAGGTGACATTCAGGGGGGTCGGGGTGGAAGGCACAGTGAACAGCAAGTGAAGCCTGCCCCTGCAAGAACAGGCACACAGGTGTGTGTGTGTGTGTGTGTGTGTGTGTGCACATATACATGAAATATCAAGTGGCTGGAGGGTTTACTTTAGACTGGGCAGTGTGGAAGTCCTCTCTGAGAGGCATCCCCTTGGAGCAGAGACCTGAAGGAATTAAAGGAGTCTTCCATGTGCATATCGAGGGGAGGAAGTTTCCAGGCAGAGGGACCAGCATGTGCAAAGGCCCTGTGGTGGAACGTGCCGGCTGTGTTCTCGGCGAGTCAGCGTGGAGGGAACAAGGAGAAGATCTCAAGCTGAGGTGATGGAGGGCCCCTGGGTCATGGCAAAGATTGGGGTCATGTTCTGAGATAGAAGGGGTGATAAGGGGGTTTGGCACGGAGGGCTTGACGTATTTTGCCTTAATATTTTAAAGGGATCCCTCTGGCTGCCTGTGGGCACGGATGGCACAGGATCAATGCAGGGAGATGAGCAAGGAGGCAAGTGCCACAGTCCAGAAGGGACGACAGGCACCCAGTCTTCGTGTTAGGAGCGGCGTGGGCAGGTGGTCACATGGTGGCCATCGCTGCAAGATAAAGCCAGCAGGTTTGGTGGATGGATGGGATGTGGAGGAGTAAGAGAAAGATGAGGGTCACGCTGACTCTAAGACTCGGCCTAATCGCCAGAAGGTTGTAGGTGCATTTTTTTTTTTATTTTTTTATTTTTAATGGGAGTGATGGGCTTGGAGGGAAGACAAGGGGCATTAGAAACCCGCAGGAGTGCACCTTGATGCCCGAGGATGACCCTGAGGCCAAGCAGGGTCCCTACCCTTAGTCTCTGGGGCCCCTCCCAGACCTGCAGAAGGTCCTGAAACACTAACATTTGATTTAAATCCAAAACATTCTTTCCTAACCTAAAGCTGCCCAGGGCAGTTTGCTTTCTCTTTTAAAGACGACACCTGGATTTTATTCTAATGGTGGGGGTGCCTATCTAGAAAGGATGGGCGGCACCTGCGGAGAAAGACTGAATGGGGCCTGGTGGGGTGGCTGCTGCCTGCAATCCCAGCACTTTGGGAGCCTGAGGTGGGAGGATGACTTGAGGCCAGGAGTTTGAGACCAGCCTGGACAACATGGTGAAACCCCCTCTCTACTAATACAAAAATTAGCCGGGTGTGGTGGCACGCTCCCATAGTCCCAACTACTTGGGAGGCTGAGACATGAGAATTGCTTGAACCTGGGAGGTGGAGGTTGCAGTTATGGTAGGAGTTATTAAGAGATTATTTTAGGCAGATAGAGAGGAAAAGGGGTCTTTGGGAAGTTTCGTTTATTTAAAGCAACTCCGGATTCTCGTAAAGCCCCAGGTCTTGGAGCCAGGCCAGCAACCTTTGATATGCAAATGCAGGCCATTAGAAACTGGATCCACCCAAACATGGAGATTCCTGCGCCTTTTTGCCCTTTCCCCACAGGGTCCTGGTAACACAGCGGTGGGGTGTGGGGGGAAGTGGGGAACATCTTTGTACCCTGTATTTGCATATCGAAAGGCTAGGGTGGGAGGGCCAGCTTTTTCCACAGTCTACGTGAATGACAAGCCTAGTGAAACCAATCCCCTGAGCCCTATGCAAATCAGACACCGCCTCCTCCAGCCTCTGTGTATATACCTGGCTGGTATCCCTGGTAGGTAGGGCCCTCGGCTTTGGAGTTCCTCTGTCTCTGTACAGGGGAGCTCCTTCCATCTCCTTTCCTTCTTGCCCCTTCTGGCCTCTTAAACTCTCTGCTTCTTAAAACAACTCCACCTGTTTCCATGTCGTCTTATCTAATTCGTTATGAGACCCAGAGTCCTGGTGTTCCTTGTCCCATCAGAGCCATATCACAGTGAGCCAAGATGGAGCCACTGCACTCAAGCCTGGGCTACAGAGCGAACGTTCATCTCAAAAAAAAAAAAAAAAAAAAAACACCAAAAAGGAATGAATGGAAGAAGGTGGCATGGTGGCTCACGCCTGTAATCCCAGGACTTTGGGAGGCTGAGGCAGGTGGCTCACTTGAGGTCAGGAGTTCAAGACCAGAATGGCCAACATAGTGAAACTCCGTATCTACTAAAAGCACAAAAATCAGCCAGGCATGGTGGTGGGCACCCATAGCCCCAGCTACTTGGGAGGGAGGCTGAGGCAGGAGAATCGCTTGAACCCGGGAGGCAGAGGTTGCGGTGAGACGAAATTGTGCCATAGCATTCCAGCCTGGGTGACAGAGCAAGACTCTGGCTCAAAAAAAAAAAAGAATGAATGGAAGAAGATTCTGTGAGTTCCCAGAGTGCCGCAGGCCCATGCGGGAGATTGAACATGGCTGCCGCCTGTCCAGATGGGTTTGTGGGAAAGCGCTACAACTGTTTAAGGGAGTTTGAATGTTAAAGAGGATATTAATGGCAGGAAGGAAATTACTGAGTCTTCAAATACCATCAACTGGGAAAAAGATGGTTGGGACTTTTAGGGACATGTAGTTTGTCCCAGTGAAATAAAGCATCTTAAAACCTGTCTTTGCTGGCATAGAAGTACCGCAGTCTTATCTCACAGAGCAGTTAACGTCACAGTGATGAGTTTCTTAAAAACAAAAAACAAAAGAATGCTTTCCACCCATCTATCTTTCTAAAGCAACTGCAATAAAATACACATTTGTGCAATGGAATTTACAAAGCACCTACTAAGCACAGAACCCTGGGCTAAGAAGAGTGAAGAAACACAGCTCGTTCTCAGTGGGTCCATGGCAGGTGGGAGAAACACACAGACATAAATGGCACACAGGATGCAGTGGGTTAGTGCAGGGAGAAAGGTCCCAGGGTCTAGAGAGGGGAGAGAGTCAGAGAAGGCTTGTTAGGAGAGACTGTGTGGGTTAGCTTGCTATTGGCTGCAAGTGACTGAAACCCCTAATGAATCTGGCTTATGCGGTAAGTGAATGTGTTAGGTGGACTTGGCCGGGCGTGGTGGCTCACTCCTGCAATCCCAGCACTTTGGGTGGCTGAGGCGGGTGGATTACAAAGTTAGAAGTTTGAGACCAGCCTGGCCAACGTGGTGAAACACTATCTCTACTAAAAATACAAAAATTAGCTGGGTGTAGTGGCGCATGCCTGTAATCCCAGCTACTCTGGAGGCTGAGGTAGGAGAATTGCTTGAACCCAGGAGGTGGAGGTTGCGGTGAGCCGAGATCGCGCCATTGCACTCCAGCCTGGGTAACAAGATGGAAACTCTGTCTCAAAAAAAAAGAGAGAGGGGGACTTGAGGGTGGGTTGATTCAGTGGCTCTGCAACACCACCAGTCTCTCTGCTTTGCCATCGCCTGTTGTGGGATGTCACAACGTGGCTGCCACCAGCAACTGGGACCACATGTCTCCTTGTTCAGGTGAAGAAGGAAATTTTCCTTGACCCCTTCACAGGTGGGACCTGGAGCAAACTCTACTCACTGGAAGCTGTTGTACTCAACCCCTTGTGGGAGGGGCATGTAGGTGAGCAGGTTCAGGAGCTGGGGTGAGTGCCTTTGGGTTTTGCAGAAGTAAAACTCTGTGTGGGCCCCGAGGCAGTGCCCCGAGGAGTACCTGCAAACCCTGAAACCGCAGAGGATGTGTGTGACCCGTGCTCTTTTAGCTCTGGCGTCCGTCTGCAGGCACAGCTCAGAGGGCCCTCTGCCTTTTTGCATGAGGTTGTTGCTCTCCGCCAGCGAGGGCAGAAGGTCAGTGTGACAGCATTTAGTGACCACACCTGTGGCACCTGAGCACTTGTGTGGCATCCAGGAAAAATCAGTTCTCATGAACAAATCAAAGGGTGGTGAATATGGAGGATTTTATGGCTGATGAAAGCGGAGATGGAAAGGGGATGGAGCAGGAAGATGATCTTTCCCTGGAGTCTGGCTGTCCCCAGTGGAGCCCTCTCTGAAGCAACATCATCACACCGTACCTCTGAAGTCAAACTGCTTCTCCCCAATATCCAGCTACTTCTCCTCTTCTCTGCTGGAGAAGCCTGGGGTTTTTATGGCACAAGATGGGGACTGGGGTGTGTCATGGGTGGTTTTGGAAAAGGCAACATTCAAGTGAGAAAACAGGAATGCGTGTTCTCACTTTGGGCTGTGGTTCCAGGTTTGAGGGTAGAACCCTTGCTGGGGACCACCCTCTTCTCCCAGAGTTTCCCTGCCTCCTGTCCCTATCACAGGCCCCTGGCATTGAGAGAGAAATCACTCCATCAAGTGTGGGATGCACTCCGGGTCTTCAGTACAATCGGCCATCTTGGGCCACGTGACCTCCCAGGGACCCGCCCTTGACATAGGCTAATTGGGATGACCCTGAAGCTGAGGACCACGTGAACATCCCCTGAACCAAGGGGCTGCACGGGGAACAGGTAGACACTGGGACAAAGTCAGGCTTCTCTGTCAGGAGGACGAATGTGAAGGATGTTGGTTAGGCAGCCGCCTGAGCAGGGCTTTGGTGGAGTGGTGCGCTTTTAGACTAGCAGAGATGACAACAATTACATTTTGCCTGCCACTCATCGAACGTAGAGCTTTAAATGCAGAGTGGAATCTTCTCTGGGTAGCTCCCTTAACTCATGCCGCTGATGCTTCCAAGCCCTCCGTTCCTCCATAAACACACAGATGGACAAGCCCGCAGCTTGGGGCTGTCTGCTACTGTCTGAAATGCCCATCGTGTTTTCTGCTTGCTGAAAGTCAGGGGTTTTGTTCCCAAACCTGTTTACTCCAGCTGTGAGTGAGTGTAATGGGGTTTTTTGGATTCTCCACTTTAGCGTATTTAGCTTTCTTAATGGGCCTGCTGCTTGGCATTGCAACTGGAAAACTTAATAGACGTAGCAAATGGATAATTAGGAGGGGGAGAAAGAAAGGGAGTTGCTGCTTTTATGGAAACCAAGTTGAATTGTCTGGCAAGATTTGTTAAGGACAAAAAGCTGAAAAAGAGATTGGAAAAGTATCTAGAACTGCCCAGTAACTGCTTAATAACTGCCCAGCCATTGCTGCACGCAGGGCACAGTGGCTCATGTCTGTAATCCCAGCACTTTGGGAGGCTGAGGTCAGAGGATCATGTAAGTCCAGGAATTCAGGATCAGCCTGGGCAACGTAGGGAGACGCTGTCTCTACTAAAAATAAAATTAAAAGAAATTGCTGGGCATGGTAGTGCACACTGGTAGTCCCAACTACTTGGGAGGCTGACGTGGGAAGATTGCTTGATCCCAGGGATTTGAGGCTGCAGTGAGCTATGATTATGCCACTATACTCCAGCCTGGGTGGGAGAGCCTGTAATCCCAGCACTTTGGGAGGCCGGGGGTGGGGCAGATCACTTGAGGTCAGGAGTTTGAGACCAGACTGGCCAACAAGGTGAAACCCTGTCTCTACTAGTAATACAAAAAAATTAGCCAGACATAGTGGCTTGCACCTGTAGTCGCAGCTACTCGGGAAGCTGAGACATGAGAATTGCTTGAACCCAGGAGGCAGAGCTTGCAGCGAGCTGAGATTGCGCCATTGCACTCCAGCCTGGGCAACAGAGAGACTCTGTCTCTTGACCACATGATCCGCCTACCTCGACCTCCCAAAGTGCTGGGTTTATAGGCCTGAAACACCACGCCCGGCTGAAAAATTTTAAATTATGTGTGGTTCACGTTCTGTTTCTGTTGGACAATGCCTGTGTGGAAGGATTCTGCACTCGGAGTGCGTGCCCTCATTCCGCTTCAAAGAAGCTAAAACTGAACATTGAAGGATTATATAAAGAACAAAGAATGGGAGAATCCAACAGCAGGCCCACATTATGAAGAAAGTCATTAGCCCTGGCATGAAAATATTTGCCAATTATAGGAGAGTGATGTGTTTTCTGTTAACTGTATAAAGCTGTGAGTGAGTGTAAATGGGGTTTTTTGGATTCTCCACTTTAGCATATTTAGCTTTCTTAATGGGCCCGCTGCTGGTCCCAGCTGTGCTGAATTTTCTGGCAGTTTCTCTTGGTTTGATGGCAGCCTTTGGAGGTCAGGGCAGTTATGACAATTCTCACTCTGGAGCTGGGGAAACTGAGGCTCAGGGAGGGAGTACGACATTGAGGGTCCCACAGGCAGTGAGCAGAGAAATAAGGCTTGGCCAGCGGGGATGCCAGCCCCTGTGCCCTGGGATCCTCTTCTGCATTTTGTGTTCACTTCCGGGCCCTCGTAGCTGTGCCTACCTTCCCCTCCATGGGTCACACTTCTGGCTCTCATAAGAGGATGGCCCTGGGGCTCCTGGATCCGCCCTACCTCAACAAAGAGCGGGTTGTGTCTGGAGTGCAGGTGTCTGGAAGCCCAGCTCCCTGCCCTGAGGCAGGACAAGGAATGGCTGTGACTCATCACACCCTGGGCTGGACTCCCCTGCAGGGTGGGCTGAAGCCTGCCTCCCTCCCTGAGGGGCTTGGTTTAAGGCCCCACCCTGGCTTCCTGTTCTTCCTGATCCCCTCTTCCTACCCCTTTCCCATCCTCCCTGGTGCAGATCTTAGACCCAGTCCTTGCATGACGCTCCACTTCAAGGGAAACTGACAAGAAATAGGTGCAGTGCATGGGGCGGGGGGAGGGGAGGGCTCAGAGACACCCTGGGCCTCCACATCGCATGCTTTCCAGACCCTGGGGCACCGGGAATGCACCCCTTGTTGCAAACCTCACCCTCGATTCCTGCCTCATGTAAAGCCCTAGGGAACCCTCACCCAGGGGACCCCTTCCCAGCTGGGTCCAGCCCAGCATCCCCTCTGCCCATGGATATTCCCAGCACTCCTGGGGGAAGGAGTCTGTGAGCCGCTGTCCTGCGTGGAGAGCAGTCTAGCCTCTGCAGGTGGTTTCCTGAAGCCCTGCTCCTTGTCTTGGGCCAAAGTGTCTCCTCCTGCTAATTCCGTCCTAGAAATCTTTTGAATGTCTCAGAAGAGACAGTGAATGGAAAGAGGCATCTGGAGCAATATTGGTATCAGGGGCTGTCGCTGAGGCCCCTCTTCTTCTGGTCACAGCGCCAGAGCGCCGTCAGTGGTCAGTGGTGTGGGCCTGGTGCTGGGTCCTTGAAGTGGCTCCGCTGTCCTGCAGCTGTGGCCCAGGGAGCACTGATTCCACCCAGCCGGACTGTGTTCACCTGTGAGCAGGATCCCAATAACATCGTGGAGTTCAGGTGAGGATTAAGCAAGTTCATGCACCTGGAGAGCTCAGAACTGCAGTCCCAGCCCGCGGGAAGCGCTGTGTGCGTCAGCCCATCGTCCTCTGCCGGGGCCGGTCAGGATCACCGATGAGTCCGGTCAAGAGGCAGCCTGGAATCAGGGCTTTGGGCTTAGGAAGGGAGATTTCTGTAGGAGCGCTTTGAGATTTAGCCTGTAATGGGCAGCTTTGCTTCTAATCGCTCTTGAGAGACAAGCCGTAAAACATGGGTTATCCCTAAACTGAGAGCAGAAAGCGCTGAGGAGAGGAACGGCGGCCCCGGCTCTCCGGCCACGCGCCCACTCTGACGGCTGATGACGGACGGATGGCTGGAGGACGTTTCGAAGTCAAGGTTTGGGGCTGCTGCCTTTTCTCCTTCTGTTCTTAATTTAAAAAAGTTTATCCCAGAGTCTCCATTACTACAGATTCCCCGACACTGCTGTGGGCTAATCTTTAGGATAAAGCATCACCTTTTTTGAGTGTTTTTCTCCTTCAGTTATCCTCTTTTATCTTGAAACCAGGAAGAAACATATGTTCTTATTCGATGCTGGAAATTGCATCCCTTGCTTATTTTTAAACCTTTTCATCTTCCCTTCATTTTCTACCTAAATGTCTCAATTTGTGTTTATCTTTCTCTTTCAGGGACCGCAGATGCTTAAGTACGTGCAGGCTGTGAAGCGGGTCGTAAATGTGATATTATTACTCTGACTATCCCTGATAACAAAGGCATGTCCTCTGCCCCTCCAATCCTGGGCATCCTCTCTCAGATGACTGACTATAGCCGCTCAGAGCAATTACAGAGGATGGTGAAGAATCAGCCTGTTTGGATGAAGGCCTTTTGTGGGCAGGCGGAGAAGAAACCTCTCGAGAGAAGGAAGCATTGCCAGGGGCGTGGGTGCCTCAGTCCCATCTTTGACCAATTCATTCAACAAACATTTATCAAGGAATGTCTTTGTGCCGGACTCCATCCTAGGCATGGGGCATGCAAGAAGGACAGGTCCCTGTACCTGTGGAGCCCCCTGCAGGAGGCAAGACAGGAAATGAACAATTAAACAGTGTAATTTCAGATCATACTAAGTGGTGTAAGATAAAGTGTGTTGATGTGATAGCAAGGGCCTGGGGACTAGGGAGCATCAAGGATGGCTCTCTCTGTATGGAGACCAGGTTTGTGTTGAGACTCTAATGCAGAAAAGGAATCTACTGAGCAAAAAGTAGTGAAAGAACCATTTCTGTTCAACATAGCAGTGGAACTCCTAGTTAGAGCAATTAGGCAAGAAAAATAAATAAAAGCCATCCAAATTGGAAAAGAAGAAGTAAAATTATCTCTGTACTCAGGTGACATGACCTTATATGCAGAAAACCCTGAAGATTCTACACCCCCCCCCTTTTTAGAACTAACAAGTGAATCTGATAAATTGCAGGATATAAACTCAACATGCAGAAATCAGTGAACATGACCAATTCAGAAAGAAAATTAAGAAGAGAATTCAATTTACGAGAGCATTAAAAAAAAAAAAAAAAGACAGGAATAAACTTAAATGAAGAGGCAAAAGATTTATACCCTGAAAGCTATAAAAAACTATACAAATTTAAAACTATAAAAATTGCTGAAAAATGAAAGCAGACACAAATAAATGCAGACACCAGGTGCTTGCTCATGAATTGGAGGACTTAATTGGTAAGATGCCCTAACCTTCCAAATCGATCTACAGATTCAATGCAACCCCATCAAAATTCCAATTTTTTTTATGGAAATAGAAAAATTTATACTAAAATTCACATGGAAACTCAAGGGACCTCAAATAGCCAAAACAATCTTGAAAAAGAAGAACACAGAGATACCACACTTCCTGATTTCAAAACTTACTGCAAAGCTACAATAATCAAGACAGTGTTACACTGACATAGGATAGGCGTGTAAAACAAGGGAACAGTATAGACAGCCCAGAATTAAACCCTCACATGTAGGGCAGATGATCTTTGGCAAAGATGCTAAGACCGCAAGATGGAGAAGGGACACTCTCTTCAGCAAATGGTGTTGGGAAAACTGTATATCTATATGCACAAGAACCTTACATCCTATATAAAAATTAACTCAAAACATGGATCAAAAACCTAAGCATAAACCTAAAACTATAAAACTCCTAGAATAAAACATAAGGGGAAAATTTCCTGACACTGGTGTGTTTTGCAATGATTTATTGAGTATGAAACTAAAAGTGTAGCTAGCAAAAGGAAAAGCTGATAGACTACAGCAATATGAAACACTTTGCATCCAAGGGCACAGCAGAGTGGAAAGGTAACCTCTGAAGTGGTAGAAAATGTCTAATATGTATATAAGGGGCTAATATCCAGAATATTAAAAGAACTCCTACAACTCAACAACAGAAAAAGAAATAACTCTATTACAAAACGAGCAAAGGACTTGAATAGACATTTCTCCAAAGAAGATATACAAATAGCCCATAAACACAAGACAAGCTCAACACCACTAATCATTAGGAAAATGCAAATCAAAACCACAATGAGACACCGCCTCATGCTCATTAGGGTGTCTACTATCAAGAAAACAGAAACGAACAAGTGTTGGTGGGGGTGTGGAAAAGCTGGAACCCATGTGCAATATTGAAGGAAATGTCAATTGTATACCCCTATGGAATTAGACTACAGGGGTATAATTGTATACCTTAGGGGTATACCATAGGGGTATAATTGTATACCACAGGGGTATACCATAGGGGTATAATTGTATACCCATATGGAAAACAGTATCGGTGTTCCTCAGAACCTTAAACATGTAATTACCATGTGGTCCAGCAATTCATTTCTGGGTATATACATCAAAAAATTGAAAGCAGGGATTTGAAGAGCTGCCTGTACACGCATGCTCATAGCAGTATCGTTTGCAATGTCTAAAAGATAGAAACAATGCAGATGTCCATTGACAGTTGAATGGATAAAGAAAATGTGGTGTATCCATACAACGGAATATTACTCAGCCTTAGAAAGGAAGGAGATTCTGACACATGCTGCAACATGAATGAACCTTGAGGACTTTATGCTGAATGAAATAAGCCAGTCACAAAAGGACAATTACTGTATGATTCCACATATAGGAGGTACCTAGAGTAGTCAGATTATAAAGACAGGATGGAATGGTGGCTGTCAAGGACGGAAGGGAAGGAGAATGGGAAGTTGTATTTAATGGTTACAGAGTTTCAGTTTTGCCAGATGGAAAGTTCTGTTGAGGGATGGTGGTGATAGTAGCACCATGGTGTACATGTACTTAATGCCACTGAACTTTGTACGCTTAGATATGGTTAAGATGGTTAAGTTTTGTGTGTAATTTGCCACAGTTTGGAAACATGGTCAGAAGAGAGTTGCATGCTTAGGGAACAGCAAAGGCGGAGGCCCTGTGGTAGAGATGAGCTTGGCACATTTGAGACAAAGGAGTCTCATGCTCTAGGGTCAAAGTGAATCAGGCGGAGGAGTGGAAAGAGGTGTGACCACAAGGATAGACAGGGGACAGAACAGGCTGGACTTTGGGAGTTTGCATTTCATACTACAGCTGTGAAATCTGAGATTCACAACAAAGAGCCCCAGTAACTTGCCCAAGGTGAAATAGCCAGTAGGTGGCAGTGGCAGGGAGTCCACGTGGTTCCCTAATAGCTTAGCTGGTCCCCCTTCTTCCTGAGTAATAGAACTACTGCTGACTCTCAGTTGTGCCTACGGTCATGCAGAGTCATGACTGTGACTATATTTCCCAGTCCCCTTGCAGCTAAGCGTGGTGAGGGAACTTAGTCGTAGACAGTGGGAAAGTAGACAAAAGGATCATGCGCAACGTCAGGGATGTGTCCTTAAAGGAAGAGACATTCTTTTCTTTATCTTTTGTGCTTTCCTGCTATTTGGAATGTCAGTGTGATGGCTGGAGTTTGGCAGCCATCTTAGACCCATGAAGCAAGGGAGAGTGCCATGACTGGTGGGAGAGTGTGGCCGACATTGGACTTGGGAGTTGGGAGGGCTCCTGAGGTGGTGTCATGTGATCTGCCTTGTCTGACAAGGAGGAGCCAGCAGAGGGTGGGCAGATTTAGGGAAGGTCACTCCTGGTAGAAGGATCTGAGGAGGGATAAGCTGGGAGTAAGAGGGGGTGATGGTTGGACAGGGCAGGGAGGCTGGAGGGACCGAGGGCACGTGTGAGGCGAGCGTGGGCAGAGACAGGAGCTGAGAGGGGGCAGAGCCTGACCCATCAGTCCCGTGATGGGGGCACTGGAGGGTTGTGGTCAGAAAAGTGGCTGATTCAGCATGAGAAGCATCCTTCTAACTGCTGTGTGAAGAAGAGGCTGCTTGTGAGCAGGAGGGGAGGCCAGGGTGAGGCAGGACAGCCACCCAGGGTCAGCAGATGGTGGAAGGTGGAATGGGAAGCATGTGTTCTCTGGAGCATGGAGTGTAGCCATCTGAGGGACGATGGGCCAGCTCCTGCCCTGGGCTCAGGGACATCCGTGGCTGCTGATTGTGATAAAGACAGTGGGATTGCTGGGCAAGGTGGCTCATGCTGTAATTCCAGCACTTTGTGAGTAGTCAAGGAGGGCAGATCACCTGAGGTCGGGAGTTCAAGACCAGCCTGACCAACATAGAGAAACCCTGTCTCTACTAAAAATACAAAATTAGCCGGGCATGGTGACACATGCCTATAATTCCAGCTACTCAGGAGGCTGAGGCTGGAGACTCACTTGAACCTGGGAGGTGAAGGTTGCAGTGAGCCAAGATCGCACAACTGCACTTCTGTCTGGTCAACAAGAGTGAAACTCTGTCTCAAAAGCAACAACAACAACAACAACAACAACAACAACAAAAACAACAACCCCAGAAAGATGGGGCAGGACCTCAGAGCTCCCTTCCCAGCCTGTGTTTCTGCAGGGAAAGGTTGGATCCAGGGAACAGAATCAGTCCCAGCATAAAAAACACATGATGCTGTAGGGCCAGGAATGAAGGGCATGAGAATGTTAATCAGATGCCATAGAATACATAAAACCAGTCAGTAACAATCAGAAATAATATAAAGCCAATAATCAATATAAAATCAATCAGTAATAATATAAAGCCAATAATCAATAGAAAATTCAGCGCAACCATAATGAGGGTGATGGTGCCTAATATTTTGAACGCTTGCATCCCATGGGCAGACAGTGCACTGAGCATTTGCTGATATTTTTTGCCTTAACCTGTCCAATAAGCCTAGGTAACAGGAACTATCATTATCTTCAATTTACAGACGAGGACAGTCAGGCACAGAGAGATTTAAATAACTTGCCCAAAGTCACACAGCTAGTAAGCGGTGGGCTGGGATTTGAACCCAGAGATCCTGCCTCTGACACAGGTGTTGTGTGTGAATTTGGCTTAGCCGATGGGATCCTCTTGTCTAGATCCAGGAGGTCTTCACCTTTTCCGATATCTGGTTCACTTGCATCCAGTGATTGTGCTTGCCCCGAGTGAGGGGGTACATCAGGGCTGAGGATGCTGGTTTGAACCTTTGAGCAGCATGAGAGACACACTGAAGAGCAGATGCAGCCAGGTGGGAAAGCTGACACCTCCTGGACCCTCGAAGGCTGAACCGGAGACCCAGGGACAGGGATAGGGTCCCATGGGAGTCCCCAACTCTTGTCATCATTTCCGTGTTCACTTGTTCTTGGGGGAGGGGACATCAGATCCCCCTTCCCCTGTTAGAATTTTAGCCCCAGGAAGGGGTTTTAGTTCAATGTGTGTCTCTAGTGCCTTGGGCAGTTCCTGCCTCAATATGTGTGGAAATATTATTTTAATAAACACGAGGGCAGCAACGTTATCTGTCCCTTTCAGCCCAGCACCTAGCAGAGTGCCTGGCATGCACAGGACTCAATAAATATTTGTAGAATGGGTAAATGAATGAATGAATGAATGACGTCTCTCAATCCTTCCCCATACTTGCCTCCTCTACTGTCTTCGGGACCCTCTTCTCCCCATCTCATTCCAACATCCCTGTTTTTGGGCTTTCTTGAGTGGCTTGGGGGTCCCATTATGCTCCCCCAGTGCCTGTTTTAACAGCCTCCCTCCTGCTACGATGACGAATGTCTGTCATCCCAGATGCTGAGGCCACCTCCACTGTGAGGCTTAAACCACTGTTGGAAGGACGCTTCCTCCCGCCGTTAGCACTGCTCTGCTGTGCCCCTGGGGTTGCAGCACCTCCTCTGACTGACCCTTTGCATCGGTCACACTCCTGAAAACAAGTTCCCAGGCAGACAGACGCCACCCCCGAGAGTCTAGGATTCAGGTGCTTGCTTGCATCAGTGCTAAAAACAGCATGATTTTCCCCAACTCAGCTGCACCTGTGCAGACAAGAATAGGACAGCATATTTTTAGCAGGTAACAGACTGCACACATGGAGGCTATAATTAGCATTTCATTCAAAGGCAGGAGTTTCCCATTCAATGTAAGAGTGACTGACCACAGGGTGCTCTCACCGCAGCCTCTGTCTCACGTGCCTGGTGCGGGAAGGAGCCAGTGGCACCGAGGGAGACCCTGGGGTTCCCTGGACGCCCAGGAAGGGGGCGGGGCCTTTGTGGATATGCTCCAGTCACTGCTCATGCCTTTTCTCTCTGGCCTGTCCAGAGCCTTGGTCCTGCCCAGACCCCAGCGCTGTCCTCCTTTGGGGGTCACCTGGCCAGGCCATGTGATGAAGATGCCCTGTCAGGCTGGACTGGGGCTTGCGGGTCCTCTGTCCCTCACTCAAGGCTGCCCCATGGGGGACAGGAACAGGGCACGGGTTACCCGGTTGTGGGAGAGACTGCTGGATGGCCTCAGCATCCCTCCTGGTAGCAGGGAGTCTGGCTGGCTGGAACAAAGACTATATTTCCCAGGCCTCCTTGTGACCAAAGCGTGGCCAATGGGGTGTGAGCATTGTCTCTCTTTCTCTTCTCCTTGGCTGGGAGAGAACAGAGACAGTCTCAAAAATCCGAGGATCAAGATAGAAGGAAGTGGGGCCTCAGTTTCCTCTTCTGTAAAATGGAGGAGTAATTGTACCTATGTTCTCTGGTTTCTGTAAGTTAGGATTCTTTCACCTGCTAAGTGACGAAAAATTAAACCCCAGTGGTCTAAGGCAAGGGTGGATTTATTGGCTCAGGTAACTGGAAAAAGTGTTTAAGAAAGAGGGTGACTCAGGCATGACTGTTTATCCATGGCCTGGGGGGACCTGCTTGAGTTACCGGTGGCTGTTATGTTCACCGTAAATTTGTTCACGTGACCAACAATTCCATCTTGAAAGGATCACATAATCTTATTATTATTATTATTATTTTATTTTATTTTTTTTAATTTTTTTTTTTTTGAGACGGAGTTTCGCTCTTGTTACCCAGGCTGGAGTGCAATGGCGCGATCTCGGCTCACCGCAACCTCCGCCTCCTGGGTTCAGGCAATTCTCCTGCCTCAGCCTCCTGAGTAGCTGGGATTACAGGCACAGGCCACCATGCCCAGCTAATTTTTGTATTTTTAGTAGAGACGGGGTTTCACTATGTTGACCAGAATGGTCTCGATCTCTTGACCTCGTGATCCACCCGCCTCGGCCTCCCAAAGTGCTGGGATTACAGGCTTGAGCCACCGCGCCCGGCCACATAATCTTATTATAACCCCAGTGTTTAAATCCTGAGTGCATGGGATGTCCAAAACCATCAAGATTCCTGCCGTTCACGGAGCCGACATTTCTCCTGCTCCTCTCCACTCTTTTTTTCTGGCCTCTGCTGAGCTTGAATTCTTCACTGTGCATCTGACAGCTGCCCTCCTCGCTTCTGCGAGGACCCCTGCATTTAACCACATTGTGGGTTTCTTCTTCTGCTTTTCTTTTTTTGAGATGGAGTCTCACTCTGTCTCCCAGGCTGGAGTGCAATGGCATGATCTTGGCTCACTGCAACCTCTGCCTCCCAGGTTCAAGCGATTCTCCTGCCTCAGTTTCCCGAGTAGCTGGGATTACAGGCATGAGCCACCATGCCCGGCTAATTTCATATTTTTAGTAGAGACGGGGTTTCTCTACGTTGGTCAGGCTGGTCTCGAACTCTGGACTTCACATGATCCACCCACCTTGGCCTCTCAAAGTGCTGGGATTAGTATTGGCATGAGCCACCACTCCTGGCATCTTCTTCTGCTTTTCACTTCTCCAAGTTCCACATCCCCAAGCAGCTGCTACAGGCACATTTTACTGAACACTCCGGAGCAACCCAGAGTGTGATTTCATCTATGCCCCGGTCCTTTGGCCATTTCTGCCAACTCTAACATCAGGGCATGTTGCTTAGCAACCCCAGTTTTGTTTTCACAAAGAAACTTTAATTCGAAAGGAAAACTCTATCACCAGAGTAAATAGAGAACCAGCATCTCTTGCTTGCAAAAGGATGATGACTGTAGAAATAAAAGCAATCAACCTAAACAGAGGTGTTTCATTCTACAGAAAGCTCGGGGCCTGTCCTTTTTTCTGTTCAAAAGGATGAAATGCAAGGAGAAAGGAGCTAAAGGCGTATCAGCACCAAATCAAGATGTTTTCTCTGAGGCGGCTGAAGAATTGGAGCAAAACCGCAGCAGGATTCAGTGATCTTAGTGCTAGCCCCGTTTGCTCTGTCAAATCACCTCATCTTTATCCTCCGGGAGCTCCTGAGCTAGGAGGGCTGTTGGGAGCCTGGGAGAAGAACCTTCCAGGTGATGGGGGTTAGCATCAGTTAGGCTTGGCAGGAGAGTGGGGCCCAAAGAAGTAGCAGAAGGCCGAGTGTGGTGGCTCACACCTATAATCCCAGTGCTCTGGGAGGCCAAGGTGGGTGGATCACTTGAGGCCAGGAGTTCGAGTCCAGCCTGGCCCACATGGCGAAACCCTAACTATTTTTAGTCTCTACTAAAAATACAAAAATTAGCCTGGTGTGGTGGTGGTGCACACCTGTAATCCCAGCTACTCGGGGGGCTGAGGCACAAACAAGAATTGCTTGAACCTGGGAGGCGGAGGTTGCAGTGAACCAAGATAGAGCCCCTGCACTGCAGCCTGGGCAACAGAATGAGGCTGTCTTAAAAAAAAAAAAAGTAGCAGAGAGAAGCCTGCAAAGCAGGAAGGCAAAGGGGGTGAGAGAGGAGAGCAGGCAGGGACCATATGGCACAGAGCCTGGCAGCTGCGGTCAAGGGTGCTGCTGGGCTGGAAAGCTGGGGCGTGAGGGCACCAGGTGACTGCTCCTAAAGTCCAGGTGGCCTGGGAAAAGGAGAAAGCATGGGGGGACATTCAGCCAGGCAGGATTGGGTCCCACCCATGTGCCACCCTTAGTGTGGCCTCTGCCCCTCCCCCCCAGCAGGTGCTCCCCGAGTCCCTTGGAGGCTTTGCTGTGGGATAAGTGAAGACTTTGTCTTCATTTGCTGAGTGCATGTGTCCCTGTCTCTCACAGCAACCCCTGGGCAGCTCAGGGATAAGAATGTAGTGATGGGCAGCGGCGATGTCCCCTGCGAAGAGCCCTGATTGGATTTCTGAGGCATCTCCGGCCCCGAGGGCCGCAGCGAGGCCCTGGCCTGGGACCTTTATCTGCATGCCTCTCACTTCCCTGATTGAATCTATCAATTCCCTGTCTATCAACGCCTTCCCTGAGACACAAGGATGGGATGGTTTAAATGATTTACTTATTTCAAGCCACTGGGGCTTGGCAGAGAAGCCAATAGGTGAATGTTAGAATGTTTTCCCTTAATTATTTAGGCTCTCTGAAGGACAATCTGAAATATCTTGAAATGCTGAAATATCTGAAATATCTTGAAATATCTGAAATGCTGTGAATGGAGCCAAGGTAGAGACGAGGCTGGAGCTGGAGGAAGGGTTCTCTGAACCACCTGCCCTCCTACGTGGGCCCCCACCCAGGGCACAGGTGTATTTAATTCACCTGTAGTCAGTGAATGTTGGTGGAGCGCCTCTGCCACATTGAGCACTGGTCTAGCTGCAGGGACACAGAGATGGAAACCACGTGGCCTCAGACCCTTCAGTTACTCACAGTCTATTGAAAGGGAGGGTGTTTGGGGACATGATGAGAGTTATAGTTTAAGGATGGAGAGGGCAGGTTAGGAGCAAAGCAAAGAGGAAGTTCATGGAAGGGAATGAAGAGAGCTGGAAATGTACTCCAGGGCGAGGATATTTGATGCTTAAGAATTTTAAATAAATTTTTAATAAATCATTTCCTTTTTCTTGTTTCTTGGAGTACAAAGGAAACCTTTAAAAAATTTAAAAATAAAGATTTGTATAGGCCACACTCTGATAATAACAAAGACATTAAAATAAACAGTAGAGCTGGGCGCAGTGGCTCACACCTGTAATCCCAGCACTTCGGGAGGGTGAGGCCGGTGGATTGCCTGAGGTCAGAAGTTTGAGACCAGCCTGGCCAACATAGTGAAACCCTGTCTCTACTAAAAATACCAAAAAAAAAAAAAAAAAAAATTAGTTGGGCAGGGTGGTGGGAGCCTGTAATCCCAGCTACTAGGGAGGCTGAGGCAGGAGAATCATTTGAACCCGGGAGGTGGAGATTGCAGTGAGCCGAGATTGGGCCACTGCACTCCAGCCTGGACGACAAGAGCAAAATTCCATCTCTAAATAAATAAATAGTAGTGATAGCCCTGGCCAGGTGCGGTGGCTCATGCCTGTAATCCCAGCACTTTGGGAGGACAAGGGAGCCGAGGTTGGTTACAGTGAGCCGAGATCGTGCCATTGCACTCCAGCCTCGGCAACAGAGCGAGACTCCATCTCAAAAAAAAAAAAAAAAAAAAAAAAAAAAAAGCCTTGCTCTTCCTCAATCAAAATCCCACTGGGGGTAAAAAATATTGAATTGTAGTATACATAAGAAAAGTGCCCAAGCCAGGCGTGGTGGCTCATGCCTGTAATCCCAGCACTTCGGGGGCCCGAGGTGGGCTGATCACTTGAGGTCAGGGGTTTGAGACCAGCCTGCGCAACACAGTGAGACCTCATCTCTATTTAAAAGAAAAGAAAAGTGCCCAGACCAAAAGATTACATTTCAATTAATCATCACCAGATGCACACACCTGTGCCCAGACCCTAGATAAAGAAACAGCCGGCCAGGAGTAATTCCAGCCCTTTGGGAGGCTGAGGTGGGTGGATCACCTGAGGTTGGGAGTTCAAGATCAGCCTGGCTATCATGGTGAAAACCTGTCTCTACTAAAAATACAAAATTAGCCGGGTATAGTGGCATGTGCCTGTAATTGTTAACTACTCAGGAGGCTGAGGCAGGAGAATTGCTTGAACCTGGGAGGTGGAGATTGCAGTGAGTTGAGATTGCACCATTGCGCTTTAGCCTGGGCAACAAGAGTGAGGCTCCATCTCAAAAAAATAAAAAGAAAAAAGCAGCAGCAATACTAGAATACTAGTACACAGAGACCATCTGAAGAGCCTCTCAGAGGGGCATATTCTCCTCCTCAGTCTTGAGGAAATTGGATCCAAAAGAGCCTTGGGTCTCTTTCAGCTGTTTAATTTGAGTATTCTATGTGCAGATTTTAATGTATTGAACTTCTTGAAAAGGAACTTACCTGTGTTTAATTTATCTTGGTTTCATCCCACTGGGTAACAAATGCATTGGACCCTTGAACAACACAGGTTAGAACTGCCGGAGTCTACATATATGCAGACTTTCTTCTGCCTCTGCCACCCTGAGGCGGTAGACAAACCTTTCCTCTTCCTCCTCCTCCTCCTCAGCCTACTGAATGTGAAGACGACAAGGAAGAAGAGCTTTATGATGATCCAGTGCCACTTAATGAAGAGTACACGTATATTCCCTTCCTTATGGTTTTCTTTTCTTTTTTTTTTTTTTTTTTTTTTTTTGAGGCGGAGTTTCGCTCTTGTTACCCAGGCGATGCAATGGCGCGATCTCGGCTCACTGCAACCTCCGCCTCCTGGGTTCAGGCAATTCTTCTGCCTCAGCCTCCCAAGTAGCTGGGATTACAGGCACGTGCCACCATGCCCAGCTCATTTAAAAAATATTTTTAGTAGAGACAGGGTTTTACGATGTTGACAAGTATGGTCTCGATCTCTTGACCTTGTGATCCACCCGCCTCAGCCTCCCAAAGTGCTGGGATTACGGGCGTGAGCCACCGCGCCCGGCCCATGACTTTCTTAACATTCTTTGCTCCAGACAACTTTATTGTAAGAATATAGTATATGATACATATAACATACAAAAACTGTTATGTTATCAGTAAAGCTTCTGGTCAACAGTAGGCTATCAGTAGCTCAGTTTTCACAGAGTCAAAAGTTATACGTGGATTTTGACTGCGCGGGATTTGGTGACCCTAACTCCCACATTGTTCAAGCATCAGTTGTCCTCCAAATGACAGAATGTAATGCCAGAAATCTGGAAAAGGTTGATATATTTTTCTGGTCACCAGAAGAAAATCCACCCAGGGAGCTGGTCAACTGGATGGAGGAGGCTCTCCAGCTCATGCTCACGGTGCCCATGAGTTGGAGGGATTCTGCCGGCTTCGGCGATGAGCAGCTCACAGTTCCCAGGAAGGTGACAATAGCCTGGGAGCTGCTTCCTTGAACACTCTGAACCGGCTGGGACCTGTGGAGAGGAACCAGCTGGTTTTTAAAGTTTATCTGTGTCAGAGAAACGGCTGCTCCCGCACCGAGAATCAGTAAGCTCCATTTCCCGTCACCCCGGTTTCTTCTTTTTCTCATCTCTTCCTCTCTGTATACTTTGCCTCAGTAAGAAAAATGTATTATGGTTTCTGAAGGCAACCACTTGCTGCTCCTCCCTCGTGAACAGTCGAGCACAGAATGAATTTAGATTTTTTGCAGTGTCAAGGCCTCTCATTGAATTATTCCCACTGTCTCTCGTCTCTCCTGGTAAATGAGTTTAATGATCTCTTGCTCCTTCTACTCTTGAAAGCTGCCCCCTGGGCCTGTGGCTTGGGCAGCCTCAGGTTTCCTGACGTTGCCTGCACTCCAGACCTCAGCCCCAGCCTGTCCCCGTCCTCACCTCCCCACAGCGCGTCCCATCTTCCCACATCCTTGTTCTCATCACCTGTTCTCTCTGTACCGATTTGCTCACCGGCATTCCCATATTTCCTACTTCTACTGAAATCCTGATTGTATCCAGTCATGCTTTTTTGATTTTTAAGAAAACGGAAATGTCTGTAATTCCAACACTATGCGAGGCCGTGGTGGGTGGGTCAGTTGAGCCCCAGGAGTTTGAGACCAGCCTGGGCAACATGGCAAGGCACAAAAATTAGCCGGGCGTGGTGGCATGCAGCTGTAGTCACAGCTACTCAGGAGAGTGAGGCAGGAGGATCGCTTGAGCCCAGGAGGCTGTGGCTGTGGTGGTTGAGGCCATGATCAGACCACTGTATTCAGCCTGCGAAACAGAGAGACCCTGTCTTACACAACCAACCAACCCTGAAATGTTGGCTGGGTGTGGTGGCTCACGCCTGTAATCTCAACACATTGGGAGGCTGAGGTGGGCGGATCACTTGAGGCCAACTTTAGTGAAACCCTATCGCTACTAAAAATGTCTGTATTTTTCCTGAGGCTTTCCTGTCCCGCCCTGTCCTGTCCCAGGCTGGCCAACATAGTGAAATCCCATTGCTACTAAAAATACAAACATTAGGTGGGTGTGATGGCAGACACCTGTAATCCCAGCTACTCGGGGAGACTGAGGCACAATAATTGCTTGAACCTGGGAGGCAGAGGTTGCAGTGAGCTGAGATCATGCCACTGTACTCCAGCCTGGGCAACAGAGTAAGACTTTGTCTCAAAACAAACAGAAACAAACAAAACCCCCTGAAATGTGACGATGACGGTTGTGTCGGTATCAACAGCTGTTGCTTCCCAGTTTACATTAGTCGCAGTGGGAGGGTGGGCAGCCGGGAATGTCGGGCATTCCCCTGGCCTGTGCAATTTGAATGATAGATACAAAACTGCTCAATTCACCAAAAACAATTATGTAAGAAAGGGACCTTTCACTTCTTCATATGGGTCCCTGATTACATGTGATGCAGCTGACAGTTACACATATACCCTCAGGAGTTTGAAAAATTCTAACAAAAAAAAGAGTGTAAGTCCCTTCACACTGAACTGGAACGATTAATTCTCTGTAAAAATCTCTGCATGATGGATCATGCTACATTTCAAACCTCTACAGACTGTCTCCTGTAAATGTCTGTTTCTTGTTTTTTGTTTTTGAGATGGAGTCCAATGGCACAATCTCAGTTCACTGCAACTTCTTGCTCCTGGGTTCAAGAGATTCTTCCTGCCTTAGCCTCCTGAGTAGCTGGGATTACAGACACTTGCCATCATGCCCAGCTAATTTTTGTGTTTTTAGTAGAGACAGCGTTTTGCCATGTTGGCCAGGCTGGTCTCAAACTGCTGACCTCAGGTGATCCACCTACCTTGGCCTCCCAAAGTGTTGGGATTATAGGCATGAGCCACAGCTCCCAGCCTTTTTTTTTTTTTTTTCTTTCTTTTTTTTTAAAAAAATATAATTTCAACTTTTGTTTTAGATTCAGGGGTACATATGCAGGTTCGTTACCTGGGTACATTGTGTGATGCTGAGGTTTAAGGTACCGTTGATCTCATCACCCATGTACTGAGAATAGTACCCAATAGGCAATTTAGCCCTTTTCCCCTTCACTTCTTCTCCCCTTTAGTAATCTCTAGTGTCCATCATTGCCATGTTTAGATTTATGTGTACGCAATGTTTAGCTCCTACTTAAGAGTGAGAACATGTGGTATTCGGTTTTCTGTTCCAGTGTTAATTCACGTAGGATAATGGCCTCCAACTGCAGCCATGTTGCTGAAAGGGACATGATTTCCTTCTTTTTCAAGGCTGCATACTATTCCATGGTATATATGTCTGTTTCTTTTCCCTGAGTCTTTTTGGGCCCCATGTAGAAGGGTCTGCAGGAAAATTAACCAGCAACAGTATCAGGACTGGGGAAGGGCAAAGTTCACGGGATCTTGGTGGTATAGGGGGAGCTCTGGAAGCCCCCACCTTTAGCTCAGGCTGAAAGAGAAAAATGGGGTTGATTCTGGAAGGCTTGTTGGTGGAGAGGATGAGACATTGCTAGATCACTGTAAGAAGGTGAAGCATGCTTGACCGGGCTCAGCGTGTTTTGTGCCAGGGTTATGTTCTGAGAGATAGAAGGTTAACTAAGTTGCAGCTGTGGATTGTTTGTCTATTGGTTTTTAAACAATTACTCTCAAAACTTAGTGACTTAAAACAACAAACATTTATTATCGCACATGTTTCTGAGGGTCAGAATTCTGGGAGCAGCTTAGCTCCCAGAATCTGTCACGCGGTTGCAGGCAAGCTGCTGGCTGGGGCGGTGGTCTTCTAAGATTTGTAAGAGCTGGAGGCGGATGGGCCTCCAGGCTCATTTATGTGGTTACTGGCAGGAGGCTTTGGTATTTCACCACCGGAGCCTCTCCACCACATGGCTTCTGAGCAAGGAAGAGAGATAGAGATAGAGAGATACAGAGTGAGAGACAGAGAGAAAGAAGAGATCAAGATAGAAACTGCTGCTTTTATAACATAAAAGTGATTTCTCCCAAATGCTGTTGGTCACCCCAGCTAATATGGTACTACGTGTGGGGGGACAGCCGAGTCCCAGAAAGGGGTGCTCACTGGAGGCCAGCTACCACAAACAGGGTGTCTCTCGTTTCAATCTTTTATTCAAAAAATGACTGGGCACCATGGCTCACGCCTGTAATCCCAGCACTTTGGGAGGCCAAGGTGTGGGGTTGCAGAGGGCTATGACTTGAGGTCAGCAGTTCGAGACCAGCCTGGCCAACATGGCGAAACCCCATTTCTATTAAAAATACAAAAATGAGCCGGGCGTGGTGGTGCACATTTGTAATCCCAGCTACCTGTGAGGCTGAGGCAGTAGAATGGCTTGAACCCAGGAGACAGAGGTTGCAGTGAGCTGAGATCGCACCACTGAACTCCAGCCTGGGTGCCAGAATGTCACCGAGGAGCTGGTGGGCCTGTGTGGAGTGAGAAGTAGGAAGCGAAGTCAGGAATGAAGTCCCAAAATTAGGAAGATTCTGAACACGTGCAGGACCTCGTCTCCAAGGTGAGAAATTCGACTCAAGTGTGGTGGAGCCGCTGAGGGGGTTTGAGCAGAGGGAGGATGTGTTCCAGTGGGTTTAACAGGAGTCCTGTGGCTGTTACGGGGAAAATGGCCCCATGGAGGGCGAGAAGGAGACACAGGCAGCAAGGAGGCTCTGGAATATTCCAGGTGAGAGATGAGGGTGACCTGGTCCAGGGTGGGATGGTGGAGGTTGGGAGGAGTGGTGGGAATCAGGACTGATTTTTGAAAGTAGAGCCGGCAGGATTTTCTGATCAGTTGGAAATGATGTGAGGGAGAAAGGCGTCAAGAGCAAATCCAAGGTCACTTCGCACTGTTCCTATGGAGATGCTCAAAACATGGGGACTTACTAGCTGTGATGAATTTACTATTAAGAGTATGTTGGCAGATGCTGCAGGCTTCCAAGCCTTCTTTAGAATGTTCTCATAGTGGAAAACAAAGCTTAAGTGAGCCCCACACTCATGATGTTCACCCCTCAAGCCATGAGATGTATGCCGCAAAAGCCCACATGTGTTAGTGGTTGTCCCGTAGCTGCGTATGTGCTGGGAGGTGATCAGGCTGCTTGCTACAAACCCAAAGACATTGTTGTCAGGGGAAATAGAAGTTCAGACAGAAAGATGGAGCCTATGGGGATGAATGAGTCCAACCAGGGTGTCTAGCACCCCATCCACAGAGGGAGGAGGGCCTTGTGGTCTCTCTATCCCCAGGCTGGGTGAGGTGACAACACCCAGACCCCACTGTGGTTGGCCAGTTCAAGAGGAGGCAGGGCCGCAGGTGAGCCTGTCCAGGGGAGCAGGTGCCATGTGGCCCAGAGAAGGGAGGTCAGGGAGGTCTCCCAGGAGGAGCTGACGTGTGTGAGCCGGGCTGGGCAGGGAAGTGGGGAGAGTGAGAAAGGGGGTTCCAGGAGGAGAGAGCAAGACCAGGATGTGTAAAAGTGCAGCCGACAAGGCCAGAGGGAAGTGATCTGGGACACGATGCAGGATGATGGGACTGTGTAGAGCAGCAGTATCCAACCTTTTGGCACCAGAGACCAGTTTCATGGAGGACTTTTTTTCCGTGGTCTTGGGGGTGGGGTGGAGGGATGGTTTCGGGATGATTCACATGCATTACATTTATTGTGCCCTTTATTTCTATCATGATTACATTGTAATATATAATGAAATAATTATGCAATTCACCATAATGCAGAATCAGTGGGAGCCCTGAACCTGTTTTCCTGCAACTAGACGATCTCATTTTGGGATGAGGGGAGACAGTGACAGATCATCAGGCATGAGAGCCTCATCAGGACTGTGCAGCCGAGATCTCCCGCGTGCGCAGTTCACAGCAGGGTTTGTAGTCCTATAAGGATCTAGTGCTGCTGCTGATGTGACAGGAGGCGGAGCTCAGGCGTTCACCTCCCACCGTGCAGCCTGGTTCCTAACAGTCCACAGACCAGTAGTGGCCTGTGGCCTGGGGGTTGGGGACCCCTGGTCTAGAGCCACTTATATCCATTAGGACCTTTGGCTGTAAGTGGCAGACACCTATCTCAATTCAAACAGGGACTTAGTGGCCGACTCTATGGGGAGTTTTCAGATACAGAAGGGGCTGGGGACCAGGATTAGAGAGGACAAGTCTGGGGCCACACCAGGAGGTCTCAGCAGCAGGAACTGTGGGGCAGCCTGTGCAGGCCCCGCCCTGGCATCCATGACCCGACTGGTCTTTGCATTTGAGGGAGAAGAACCCACAGAACCATGACGGCCTCATGATGTTTCACACGAGGAGCTGGAGTCCAAGGTCATGCAGCACGTCCACTGTCACACAGCCAGCAGGTGCCAAGGGAGGGTACCTATCCCAGCCCACAGGCTCCCAGGCTCAGATTTTCCTACTGCAATGGAGCTTTCAACCTCAGACATTCCTGAGCTACTATCACGATTTTTATCATTTGCGTTATACAATCTCTTCTATTATTAAATTTTTAAAATCCATGTTTCATATGTTAGTTTTATTTTTGTCTAATGTACAAGTACTTTTTTTTTGAGACAGAGTCTTGCTCTGTCGCCCAGACTGGAGTGCGGTGGCAGGATCTTGGCTCACTACAACCTGCACCTCCTGGGTGCAAGGGATTCTCCTGCCTCAGTCTCCTGAGTAGCTGGGACTACAGGCAGCTGCCACTGGACCTGTCTAATTTTTTGTATTTTTAGTAGAGACAGGGTTTCACTGTGTTAGCCAGGATGGTCTTGATCTCCTGACCTCGTGACCTGACTGCCTCGGCCTACCAAAGTGCTGGGATTACAGGTGTGAACCACTACGCTGGGCCCAAGTACTCTTAAACTATTAAAATGAGCAGCACAGGCTGGGTATGGCGGCTCATGCCTGTCATCCCAGCACTTTGGGAGACCAAGGCAGGAGGATCATTTGAGGCCAGGAGTTCGAAACCAGCCTTGACAACACAGCAAGGCCCCAGCTCTATTAAAAACAAACAAACAAACAAACAAAAAAGCAGCATTCATTTGTGAAAGACCCAAATCGTCTTTGGAGATATGTGTGCCTTGTTTTGGGAAACCCTGTACCATAACTGATGTTCTGTGCTGGAGACTGATTATTTGCAGTCACTTTTGGCAAAGAACCCTTGTTCACTGGAATCATATGCAGAAGAAGTAGGGGTGGCTCTACTGGGAGAGGAGCATGGGAACCACCCATCTTCCTTGGCTTAGAACTGAGGAGCTGGCTGGGACATGGGGCTATCAGTGCTAAAACTGGAGAGTTCTGGGCCATCCTGGCTAGTCAGTGACCCTGGAGAGGAAGTTGGAGGATCAGAGTCCAGCCCAGCTGGTTTCCCAGCCCTCACCATGTGGCAGATGTGAGGAGGCTTCCTTGGACCCCGGTACAGGAATGAAGGGGGCCTGTGTCAGGAAAGCAGAAGCTGCAGCCCGAGGTCAGTGCGTGATGAGTGCTGTGCGTGGGCACCTCCGCCTGGCCAGCTTCCGGGGCTGCAGAGGCTGGACAGCTAAAACCTGCATTTCCCAGTCTCTTGGACATGGAGGAGTTGAAGCCCCTGCTCGGTTAATGCCTCCAGCCTGGGCGCAGTGGGAAGGGTTGGGTCTTCTGCATCAGGGTTCCAGGGCGTGGCCATTTCATTTGTGTTTGTTCCAGGGATGTGGGGGCTGATCAGGGGAAGAACCTGACTATGAGGTGGCAGTAACACACACTCGTGTCACTGGGCAGGACTTTGACAGGTTTGCAAGCAGGGGAGGTCCCTCGCAGCAGAAGCCAGCGAGGGCAAGGGAACTCTGGGGCAGGGCCTTGTGTGACCAAGTGATGTCGCTCAGCAGCGCAGCCTGCCAGGGAGTCTCTGGGTCAGCGTGCTCCCAAGGACAGAGAAATATTGGGAGCCCTGTAACGACAAGGCTTTCTGTCTTATGTATGAGTAAGAGCTGTCACGTGAGGTTTTGCAGGTCAGGCAAAGCAGGCAGGCAGTAAATGGCTAAAAATCCTTTGGGTTATCTTAAAGATAATCAGGTGTGTAAAAGTTTGAGTTTGGTGCCAGTGGGCTTTTGAGTTAACGGGGCTCAGTTTGCTGTGAAGAAAGAAATGGGCTGGGCATAGTGGCTCACACCTGTAATCCCAGCACTTGGCAGGTCTGAGGCAGGCAGATCACCTGAGGTCAGGAGTTTGAAACCAGCCTGGCCAACACGGCAAAACCTTGCCTCTATTAAAAATACAAAAATTAGCTGAGTGTGGTGGTACATGCCTGTACTTCCAGCTACTCGGGAGGCTGAGACAGGGAAATTGCTCGAACCTGGGAGGCAGGCTCAGACTCCTGAGTAGCTGGGATTACAGGTACGTACCACCAGGCCTGGCTAAGTTTTTATATTTTTAGTAGAGACGGGGTTTCACCATGTTGGCCAGGCTGGTCTCGAACTCCTGACTTCAGGTGGTCCACCTGCCTCGGCCTCCCAAAGTGCTGGGATTGCAGGTGTGAGCCACCGCTTCTGGCCTTCATTTTACTTTGATTACCTCTGCAAAGAAGGTCACATTCGGAGGTACTACAGGTTAAGATTCCAAGACAGGAATTTTGAAAGGGACACAGTTTAACACAGGACAGTGAGGTACGTGGAAAGGGCCCCAGGTCATGGCTCCCGAAGTGTCCAGGGCTAACGGGCAGCTAAAGGAAAGAAGGGCTGGAGAAGAGCAGGTTTCCACAGGCCTGGGCAACCTCGCATTTAGGAAGCCTGCCACAGAGGTCCCTGTGTGGGAGGGAAATGTACCTTGAAATGTACCTTTCCTGGCTGGGTGCAGTGGCTAACACCTGTAATCCCAGTACTTTGGGAGGTTGAGGAGGGTGGATCATGAGGTCAGGAGTTCAAGACCAGCCTGGCCAACATAGTGAAACACCATCTCTACTAAAAATACAAACATTAGCTGGGTGTGGTGGTGTCCGCCTGTAAGCTCAGCCACTAAGGAGGCTGAGGCAGGAGAATCGCTTGAACCCGGAAGGCAGAGGTGGCAGTGAGCCAAGATTGCACCATTGCACTCCAGCCTGGGCAACAGAGTAAGACTCTGTCTCAAAAAAAAAAAAAAAAAAAAAAAAGGACCTTCCTGGCACAGACCAAGGACTTCAAGTACTGTGCTATTGTGATGACGAATGAACCAGAAACACCCATTGTCATGCCAGTGACACATCTCACAGACCCAAGACCATCCTCTCCTCCTGTGAGTCAGCGGGTTTCAGGATCAGAGCAACTGGGCAGGTGACAGGTCAGCGATGTCCCCTCTGCACAGCCTCCAGGGTGTCTGGGGTGGATTAGCTGGGCAGCGAGATCACAGAGCAACCAGACCTTATGCTGCTGCAACACGAGGGCAGGACGTTTCCTCCCTGCCTTTTTCAAACTTCCTGTGGTGGATTCCTTTTTTAGTTCAGGGAAGATTGATGATTTCATTATTTGTGGCACTCAGCAATAAATCTCAGAGTTGCAGCTGAAGTGAGCTCTTTCCCCACGCTCCGTCTTCCGCTCTGTTATTCATCACGTTTAATCAATCGCTTACCTGGGACGGCTGCCGGCCTTGGGGAGGGCAGGGTATTATGGACTTGGGACAGTTTTACACTTTAGAGGCTGAGGGGAGGGGACCGCGTTAGGATGGGACAGGGCTGGGGTGGGAGGGCCATGGCTCAAGGTGGGCCGGAGCCAGTGAAGCTTCAACAGAAGCCACAGAATGATCAATAAAGGGAAGTGACAGCAAAACCTTCCAGGGACCTTGAAGCCTGGCCCTCTTTGCCAAGAAAATCTCTCCTAAAAGAGGTGAGACTTAATACCAAAAAGAAAAGGAGAGAAATGGCCGAAGAGTTCTCTGCCAAGGCAACATTGGAGACTTTAACTCGAGATAAAACGTGCTCTCGTTTGTGTACAATTAGTTTCGTCCCCACATGAAAGCTTTTGTCTATCACTCGAGTGTTTCAATAGCAACCGGGTAATTACGGTAGCATGTGCCTCTTCAGTTTGGGAAGCGGCTGTTTGTGTTAACATGTTGGAGAAGCATACATGGCTTGGACTGGTTCCTGGGTCTAAGAAGGTAAAACACAAAGCAAGACAAAACACACGGAGAATGGAAGAAAACACCTCCAAATAGAGCCTCGGCCCCCTCGGGGACGAGGTCATTTGGAAAATGTGAGCAGGACCTTGCCTGAGAACGGAGGGGCCTGGGCTTCCTGGGATGGGAGGCTCTGAGGAGGAGACTTTGGTTTCCAGGAACTCTAAAAACTGAGTCACGAATTCAAATACCCTCCGGGGACAGGTAGGAGGTGTGTGTTCAGGAAGGAGTTGGCTGTAGTTTTTCAGCACAAGTGTGTCTTGTTTGCATAGCAACACTTGAGTGTAAAGACTTTCTATTCGACATAGGAATATGCATTCTCATTATTCTTGAAATTTATGGATCTCTTAATTTACCTTTTTTATTTTTTTGCTTTTAATAAAGAGATGGTGTATGACTTTTCTGCTGCTGTGTAACAAATTGCCACAAATGTAGGGGCTTAAAACAGCAAACGTCTCATCTCACAGGTTTTCCAACATGACGTGGCTGGGAGCTCCTCTGAGGGTCTGACCAGGCTAACCAGGTCTGACCAGGATAACATCAAGGTATCCGCCAGGTGGTTCTTATCCGGGACTCAGGGCCTCTTTCAAGTTCACCGGTTGTTGGTAGAATTCATTTCCTTCTTATGCTTTCCATGGGGTCCTCCCTATGTTCAAGCTAGCGATGGTGGGTGGGCTCCTTCTCATGCTTTGAATCTCTCTACCTTCCTTTTTGCCTTTTAAGGGTTCATGTAAATATCTCGAACCCACCTGGATAATCCAGGATGATAGTCCTATTTTAAGATCAGCTGACGATTTAATCTTAATTACATCTACAGAGTCCCTTTCGCTCTGCAATGTAACATAGTAATGAAAGTCACATCTGATGGTGGAGGTTATGGAGATCAACTCAAAGCTGAGAAGTGGAAAACCTGATTAAAAAGGGACGAAAGATCTGAAGAGAAATTTCACCAAAGAAGATATTCGAGTGGCAGCTGAGCACATGGAAAGATGCTCAACGTCTTTGTAAAATCACCATGTGATGGCACGACACACCCAGTGGAATTGCTAAATTGAGAGAGACTGACAAGACCAAGGGTTGGCAAACATTTAGAGCAGACGGAACACTCCTACATTATTGGTGGTGGTTCAAATGGTACCACCACTTTGTAAAAACAGTTCACAGTTTCCTATAAAGTTAAACACACACTTACTGTTTGACCCAATGATCTCACTCCTCAGTATTTATCCAAAAGAAATGAAAACATATGTCCACACATAGCAGCTTTATTCATCATGAAACAACACAAATGCATATCACCCAGTGAATGGGTAAACACATCAGTGTATGCAGTTACAATGGAATATGATACTGCTCAACAGCAATGCAAAAGAAGTGATTTACCAATAAAAGGAACAGGGTTGGGCCAGGCGCGGTGGTTCACGCCTGTAATCCCAGCACTTTGGGAGGCTGAGGCAGGCAGATCATGAGGTCAGGAGTTCGAGACCATCCTGGTCAACATGGTGAAACCCCATCTCTACTAAAACACAAAAAATTATCTGGGCGTGGTGGTGTGCACCTGTAATCCCAGCTGCTCAGGTGGCTGAGGCAGGAGAATTGCTTGAACCCAGGAGGTGAAAGTTGACTGAGCCGAGATCGCGCCACTGCACTCCGGCCTGGGAGACAAGAGTAAGACTCTATCTCAAAAAGAAAAAAAAAAAAAAAGTGTTGGAGTTCAAAAGTATGTTGCAAAAGTATGTTGCAGTTGAGTGTGCTGTGGCTCCAGGTGGCCTGTACCTCCAGGTCTGTGCCCCACACTGCCTTCCTGCCATGGAGCCTGACCCCAATGGCCCTGCTGCCTCTGGCCTCGCTGCCATCCCTGAGGGATGGTTCCACCGGACGTGCAGCCTGTGGTCCGGGCAGGCCTTGTCTCTGCTCGATGACCTGCGCTCGCACTACCAGAACATGCTTGTCTTCTGCAGTAAAACCTACAGCAATGTGCTGGTGTTGGATGGCGTCGCCCCCAGGCACAGAGAGGGATGAGTTCTCCTACTAGGAGATGACAGCCAACCTGCCGCTCTGCAGCCACCCCAACCCACGAAAGGTGCTGATCATCCGGGACAGAGATGGGTGTCTTGCTTGATGTGGGGAAAGCACCTCTCTATGGAGTTCATGGTCCAGTGTGACATTGACAAGGATATCGTCCACGTTTCTAAGAAGTTCCTGCCAGGCATGGCCAACTGCTACTCTAGTTCAAAGTTGACCCTTCTTCTTTTTTTTTGAGACAGAGTTTCTCTCTTGTTGTCCAGGCTGGAGTGCAATGGTGCAATCTTGGCTCACCGAAACCTCTACCTCTGGGTTCAAGCGATTCTCCTGCCTCAGTTTCCCCAGTAGCTGGGATTACAGGCATGCGGCACTATGCCTGGCTAATTTTTTGAATTTTTAGTAGAGACGGGGTTCCTCCATGTTGGTCAGGCTGGTCTCGAACTCCTGACCTCAGGTGATCCGCCCACCTTGGCCTCCCAAAGTGCTGGGATTACAAGCGTGGGCCACCCCACCCAGTCCAAAGCCCATCCCTTCATGTGGGTGATGGTTTTGAGTTAATGAAGCAGAACCAGGATGGCTTTGATGTGATCGCTCAGATCACATGGGCCCTGCCAAAAGCCTCTTCAAGGAAGCCTGTTATCAGCAGAAGAAGGTGGCCCTCGAGGAGGATGGCATTCTCTGCTGCCAGGGAGAGCATCTGTGGCTGCACCTGTACCTCATAAGGAGATGAGGCAGTTGTGCTACTTGCGTGGTGGGCTACACCTACTGCATGGTCCCCTTCTACCCCTGCAGCCAGACTGGCTTCATGCTGTGCGGCAGAACATGAGCACCCGTGTCTGGGAGCCCGTGTAGCACCCGACACAGCGGCAGGCAGCGCAGATGCAGCTGACATACCACAGCCTGGACGCGCCCTGCACAGCCTCATGCCGCCCGAGTTCGCCAGCCTGCAAGGCCTGAATGATGCGAGCCGAGCCCCGCTGTGGCCACCAACACCACCTGGGACCTCGGACCAGGGATCCTCCAGGGTGCCTGGTGCCTCCAGCCCTCCTGCTGCCTCTCACTGATCAACTGGGTGTTACAGGCCCCAGAACACTGCCCGGCCTGCCCTGTCTGTCTGTGTCTCCCTGTGTGGTATTCATTTTTTTTTTTCTTTCTTTTTTTTTTTAGAGATGGGGTTTCATCAGGTTGGCCAGGCTGGTCTTGAATTCCTGACCTCAAGCAATCCACCCGCCTCGGTCTCCCAAAGTGCTAGGATTACAGGCTTGAGCCACCGCGCCCAGCCCCTTGTGTGGCATTCAATAGCCAAGCCTATACCAGCTGTGTGAAGCGCTCTCTCTCCCTCTTCTCTTGCCCTCCTCACTCACCCAACACATGTATTTACAACAACAACAGCAACATAGTATGTTTAGGAAGAAGCCAGGCCCAATGTAGATTCCATTTGCATGCAGTTGTGGAAAATTCAAAAGCAACAAAGAGTAGTGGTTGCCAGGGGTTGATAGCGGAGAGAAGAGACTGACTGCCAAGGAACCGGAGGGAACGTTTTTGGGATGGGGGAACCTTCTGGATTATGATTGTTATGATGATTATTTATATGACTGCATACAATTGTCAAAATGCAACAAAGTGTTCACTTAAAATTCGTGACTTTTATTATATGAAATTATACCCCCATAGAGCTGACATTATATAATTACTATAATGAAACAATCAGTGCTCCCTGCCAGAATTTCGGGCAACTGTATAAAGAAATACACATATGTGGCTGGGTGTGGTGCCTCACTCCTGTAATCCCAGCACTTCGAGAGGCCAAGACAGGTGGATCGCTTTGAGCTCAGGAGTTAGAAACTAGCCTGGGCAACATGTTGAAACCCCATCTCTACAAAAAATACAAAAATCAGCCAGGCATAGTGGCTTGTGCCTGTGGTTGCAGCTAAGCGGGAGGCTAAGGCTGGAGGATCACTTGAGCCTTGGAAGTGGAAGTTGAAGTGAGCTGAGATTGCGCCACTGCACTCCAGCCTGGGCGACAGAGTGAGACCCTGTCACACACACACACACACACGAAATACATATAAGTGCTGGGCATGGTGGCTCATGCCTGTAATCCCAGCACTTTGGGAGGCCAAGGTGGGCAGATCACCTGAAGTCAGGAGTTTGAGACCATACTGGCCAACATGGCGAAACCCTGTCTATACTAAAAATACAAAAATTAACCAGGCGTGGTGGTGTGAACATGTTATCCCAACTACTTGGGTGGCTGAGGCAGGAGAATTGCTTTAACCTGGGAGGCAGAGGTTGCAGTGAGCCAAGATCACACCACTGTACTCCAGCCTGGGTGACAGAGCGAGACTCCATCTCAAAAAAAAAAAAAAAAAGAAAAAAAAGAAAAAAAATACATATATGTAAAAAGTACATGAAAAGTATACGAAAAGGAAACAGACATCCTCATCCTGGGTGTTGTGTGTGCCTCCCTGCACCCCCCCCCCACCCACTTCAAGCCCATGCTGTGGCTTACTAGATGTTTGTGACTATGAAGATATTTTTATGCATTGTAGAATCAGCATCATATGTGAAGTGATAGATATTATTCAAGGTCTAAACCAACAATCAGAGGTTTGCTCAGTGAGAAGTGACTCTACACATGGCCTGTCAAATAGGACCACACTTTGTACCCCCAGGACTTTGCACATACCGTTCCCTCTGCTGGGATTGCTCTTCCTGAGGCTCTTTGACCTGCCACTCTCTTCTCTTTCTTGGGATTTTAGCATCAAAGTCATCTCAGAAAGGCCCTCCCTGACCAGGCTCATCTAAGATAATCTCCCTTTGGATGAACTCAGGGTCAACTGATTAGGGACCTTAATTACATCTGCAAAACTCATCCTGGCTACAGAACATAATCTAATCACAGGAGTGAAATCCCATCCTATGGGCAAGTCCCACCTATATGCAAATAGACGGTGTTATACAGGGTGTGTTTGCTCCGGGGATGGAAAACTTATGGGCCACCTAGAAAATTCTACCTACAACGTTGGCTCTGAATAAGTTTGTTGAATGGGTAAAACACCTGCCCTTCCAAATGCCTTCCTTTATTTAAGATATTTCCTTTGCCAGGAGTTCTTTCCATCTTGCTGCCCACTTTGCTTCTCAAAATCTCGTTTATCCTCTGGCTCAGATTCCCTTCTCATTCATGACTTTCTCACTGTTTCAGGCAGACAAAGGTTAGGATTTACCTTCTTCACTACATATGTGAGGCCAGATGGTTTCTTAGTTGTAACATTCTTATGTAGAGACACACATGCACATTTACATAAAAGGATCACAAGATTCCTGTTGACAACTGTAGACATTTTCTTCTTCTCTGCCCTTCCCCTCACACCTGCCCCTCCATCTCCAAATATAACTTATATTTAAAAAAGTGTATCCTTCCATGTTTTCCTTTGTATTCATATAATCCCATAACCCTACAAAGCTCATTTCTTTTTCTAGAATTCCTTTCTCATTCTCTCTCGCTCTCTCATACACACACACACACACACACACACACACACACACACACAAAGGTATAAAAGTAATTTTTTTTTTAAAGGGAGGATGTCATTATTTTGGAAAAATGATATTATACGATATGCATTTTTCTGCGTCTTGATTTTCTCACTCAATATCTTGTAGAAATATCTTCAAGTCATCTTGTATAGCTCCAAATTAAAGATAGTTCCTTACAACAGATGTGCATTATGTCATGGAGTAAATATACTTGCAAATTACTCAGCCATTCCCCTGGTAATGGGAATTTGTTTTGTTTCTGGTTCTGCGCCACTATGAAAAACACTGCAGTAAATATCTTCATACATTTTGGTACAAATAGGATGGATTTTCAATGGTTCAAGAGCCAGGCGTATGCACAGGGTGTATGCACTTTTTACAATTTTACCAAATGCTGCCAGATTGCCTTCAGAAGAGATTGTATATTCCACGTTTCTACTAGGCTGTAGGACAGTCCATCTTCCCTACAGCCCAGGTGCAATAGGATTTGTGGCACTCTTACATTTTTGTCAGTGCACTAGGCATAAAGCCATAACTCAGAGTTGAATATGAAATTTCTTGAATACTGAGGAATTCAAATATCTTGTCTTTTCCTTTACTTACTTCTTTTTTTCCTTTTTCTTCCTTCTTCCCTCCTTCCCTCCCATCTTTCCTTATTTTTCTTTTTTAAATATTGAGATTTGCTCTCCGGGAATGCTCGCTTTGTAACCTTTGCCTTTTTCTGGTTAGTTTGTAAGAATTCTCCGTATATAATAGAAATTAACCTTTATCTATCATTTTCCTTACAATAATTTTACAGATTTATAGTGTATATGTGTATTTTATTTACGTAATCTTGAAATGTACTTGAAATGTACATAATCTTGAAAAAAATTTAATATTCAAATATGCTTATTTTTGTCTTTTATTTCTTGAGGATTTCCATTCTTGGTTTGTAAGATGCCCCTAACCTTTAGATTATATCTGTAGTATCATAGGTTTTCTTGCAAAATTTTAATTTTACTTTATACAATGATATCTTCAAGTCATTAGAATTTAACTTCATAGAAGACATGAGATGAGGATCCATTTTAGTTTTAACCTTAATTTTCTTGCAAATGGAAAACCAGTTGTTCTGGGATCATTTGCTAAACAAGTCACCTTTTCCTTTTCAAATGAATTGGTGTCTTAAGTTATGTGGTGGTTTCTTGGGAGGTCAGCCGGCGTTGTGAATGTTGGGTATAAGTTTTGTTTTCTCTCTGGCCAGCTTGAGTGAGCAGAGTGTCCTGGGGCGCTTCTGTTTCGTTGCTTTACCCATTCATTTAACATTAGTTGGCAACTATTATGTTCTAGGCTGAAAAATATGCCTGTACTATGTCCTCAGGTCTTTTTGGTTGAATACGAGACATAAGAAAAGCACAGGAGGTCTTTGTCAACCAGGAAAAATAGTCCCTTAAAGTCAATTTACTTACGACAGGGACTTTAGATTTCAAAATAAAGAGTAGAAAAAAGTGACTGAGACTTTATCTTGAATAGTCAAATGAAAAGTTTTAGAGGACGTGTATTTTCTTATACTTAACAAAATTGACGCTGTAATTGCAATGAAGGAGGCATTGATTTGGGTGTATCATTTTCTCATAAATCCCCTGCACTTCATGTTTAACGTTCACGGTTCTACAAAAGAAATTCAGTTTTGCAAAATGTTTCAGAGCTCATTCATTTCCCCAAAGGACTCAATTCCTTTGTACACAGCCAATTCTTTTTAAATATCCATCAGGTGGTGTGTTGGTAACGGGTCTAATTTGCCATGTCTTCATGTGCCCATGGCTCCATGAGCTGTTTTCACCAATTTCACTTTCATGAAATTCACCAAATCCCATAGTCTTTGCAAGAGTTGCATTTCCATTTGGCACTGGTTTTCATTTACTTGCATTGTGTACACGGTTGTTTTCATGTCACCCTCAGGAAGGCTGACCCCTGACGACCTGTCGGGGCTGGCACGGGGGAGAGAAGTGCAGCTGTGACTACAGGGTGGATTTTGGAGATGAATGTTCTAAGTGGGCTGTTCATTAGTGACCTCTTTTGGACTGTGATGGCTTCTTCTATCTATGCAACTTGGTAATAACTGTGTGGGGACTCCACTCATAAAGTTTCGGACCATGTGAACTCCTTTATAGAAAAAACTATAATCTACAAAATAGGAGAGACATATGGCTGGAACACTGGGAGTTCTGAGAGGGGACAGGTTACGGCTGGGTGGGAGCTCACGGGGAACTGATGACAGGTTTGCAGGATGGCAGGAGCCAGCTGAGTGGTTCTAGAGGAACGAGTTGGGTTTGGCTGTGCGGAGGGCATTATAGCTAAAGGGAACAGCATGAGCAGATGCAGAGAGGATGACACGAAGGACAGCACACGGTCTCCCTTCAAGGAAGAATTTGCTGCTGGGCTGCTCCGGTGTGTGGTCGGCAGATGGCCTCCAGCTGGCAGCTGGAGCCCCCCCTACCACGGTCAACCTCTCCCCCTGCCCAACCTGCTACCCACTTCCTTTCACAAGTGTTGATCCCTAAAAACAACTTCCACAGAAAACTTCGTCTCAGTCTCCGCTTCTGGAGACCCCAGCCCGAGGCAAGAGCAATGGGTTGGTGTGGGGGCCATGGTGGGGGATCCACGTGGTCCAGCTCCAACTGCAGGAGTCCCCATCTGGTTCCTAGTCTTCATCAAGCCCACGAATTCCTCAGATGGAAGGGTTCCACGGTTGATGGAAAATATCATGTGTCATGTTCTGGGGATGTTGATCTGATTTGCCTGTGACATCAGGAGTAGCCTTTTAGTTTTATTTTTAAATGCTTGTTTCTGTGCCCAGTGCAGACCTTTAGCTGATGTCCAGGTTCATGCATTCAGCTGCGGCTGGGCTCTCTCCATCTCAAATAGCCGTGGGTTTCCCTCGCCGCCTCCTCCCTGCACCCCCCACCTCCGTGATGGCTGCTCTTCCTGCCCAGGTGCTCAGGCAAACATGGCCAGCTCCTCTCCTCCCTGGCACCCACCCTCTGACCGCTCGGCACCTCTGTTCCCTCTGCTGTCCACACGGACTGATTCCCGCACTCCAGTACCTGCCTACTCCCGCTGCTTCCCTGCCTGGCTGCTCTCGGAGGATGATCACACGTGGCCCTCCCTGGTCCCCCTGCTCAGCCTCCACCGCAGTCTATTCCGTTCAATAACTCAGAACAGCCACTTCCTGTGCTGAGCCTGATCTCCAGCCTCGCTCTCTGCAGCCACAGCCTTTCCCCGGTTGACAGAGTTCTGAGCTTCTGGTGCCTTCCACCTGCTGGCTTCTTTCCTGCTTCTCTCCTGCGTCCCCTCACTCCAGTCCCACGGCCTCTTGCTCTTTCTAGGACAGGTTGGGAGATCCCCCACTTGGGGTCTTACCCTCCGCCCTGCCCACCCCGAAATGCTCCTCTCTGGAACGGCCACTCGCTACACTCTCACCACCTGGGCACCTGCTGCAAGGCCCCCTTCTTGGGGGCCTCCTCTGGTGTCCATGAACAATCACAGCTCCCACCGCCACCCCTCCCTTCCCCCTTCCCAGCTTCTTTCTCCAGCGTACTTCCCGCCATCTGACATACTTTGCACGGCACATGCAGCCTTAGGTTGGATTCTGTTCAGCAGAACCTGAGCACCCATGACTGGGAGCCTGTGTGACACCCGACACGGCAGCAGGTGTGGCAGATGCAGAAATACCACAACCCAGACGTGCATCGAGCAGCCTTCGTGCCTTCCAGACTGGAAATGACTCAGTTCATCTGGAGAAGTCCCCAGGAAGCTTGGGCAGGATGGCAGGGAGGGAGATGGGAAGGAAAAGACGCCCATCCTGGTGGGATAAGGAGCAGGTGCCCAGCGTGGGCTGCTGGGGTTCAGCTGCGCTGAGGAGCAGCCTCAGAGGTGTGCACTGGAGAGGCCAGGAAGCCAGGTCTGTTCCCCTGAAGCTTTCATTTGCCCAGGGCAGCTTCCCAGGACTCCACTCCCACGCCACATGGGCTCCTGTAGCACGAGGAGGCCCCGCAGGAGAGGAGGGGCAGCAAGACGCTATGGCAGGGCAAAGACACTGAGGCCTGCGGGGCCCAGGTGGCACCACTGGCATCTGCTTTGCGCACTCTCTTGGGCTGCCGCCTGCTGGTCGCCTGTCTCCCTCTGCGGGTCGGGGGCTCCCTGAAGCCAGGGGCCTTTGTCTGTTTTGTTCTTTGCTGTGCCCAGAGACTACAACTGTGCCTGGCGCACAGTCGGCCCTGCTTAAATACGCGCTGAGTGAGTGGCGCCTCCTGGGTCCGCCTCTGCAGGCTTCTGGGATGGATATTTGGCATCTTTAAAGAACCCAGATCCTAGGCAAAGTCACCCCTGATTTGGTGGATGCAGAATCCACCTCCTGCTGCTTCCGGGCTGACTCCGAAGCCTGTTGCTGCTGTTTGCAGCCAGGTTGGCTTTTCCAACAGCAGCATCTCTGGAGAGGGGCTCGGACTGCTGATAAAATCTCCCATTACACCGGGTGTTTTTCCGATGATTCTGCATAGCTGCCTTTTGATGTTGCAGTCATGAATCCTGATGGCAGAGTGACGATAATGGTCCCTATTATCCCCGGCTTCTCACTTGATAGGATGACCAAGAGCCTGCAAATTGCTCCTGAGTGCACCTCTAGCAACAGATTTTTTGGGAAACTGTTCCACCTGGTTTGTTCAGGAGAAGAAACAACATATAATGTGTATTTTCATTTCTTCCTTTAGCGGAGGAGTCACAATTGTATTGGAAGCTGTCCAAGTGCCCAAGACCCCGACACAGACTCGTGAACATCCTCCCCATCCTTGAAGGCAAAGCGTCCATCTTCACATCTCCAGCTCCAGTACAGGGCCGGGCAGGAGGTAGAGCTCAAGGCATGGAGTGTCTGTGGGCTGTCCGAGTGAGGTTAGATGGGAGCCCAGACTGCTGGCCTGCAGGAGGGCCCACAGTCTGGCTGAGTCTGTTTCTTTCCCTGGGGGAGGTTCAGCCCAAATGCCGTGGCCAGGATTGCTGTAGAAGGAGCCTTTCCCCGGCTCATTGCAGCCAGGAGGGAGGCTTGTGAGTTCCGTTCACCCTTGGTGCTGAGTTTGAATTGGGTGCTTGGTTAAGGTGCCGGACATCAGATTTCTCTGTTGTAAAGGACCCCTTTTCCTTTGTAATTGCCAAATAACATGTGTGGTGATATTTTGGGACCTTGTGGATACCCTGTTTGTCAAAGTCTTTCCCCCAGTGTTTTTGCTCCGCTGATGGTCTTCATATAATAACGATCTTGATGGCTGCAAATGGTGACTGTCTAACTCTGTTCGGTTCGGTCTTGTATGTTTATTAGCCGGCCTTCTTCCGGGAAGAACTGTCGCTTCTCTCAGTCACTATTTTCAGTGTGGTTATGGACTCAGGGATTCTGTTTTTTTTCATGCAGTCACAGCCACCACTGAAATTGTTTTATGTTCTTACATGCCTGCATCTGGCCAGTGGGAGCCCCATTCTTCTAGCTTCTGCTTTGTGACTTGTTCTGATTGTCCCCTTTGATGACTTACTAATTTTCTGGTACAAGATGAAATCTTCAAAACACGTCAGTATCACGAGAAACAAACAAGGATGGTGCACTGTCCTAGGAGATGAGTCATGACAACCAAAGATAATGCACGATCATCCACAGCGTCTCAGAATGAGGAAAAAAATCTCTAAATTTGGGCTGTATAAACCAGGGTTGTGCAGTCTTTTGGCTTCCTGGGCCACACTGGAAGAAGAATTGGCTTGGGCCACACATAAAATACACTAACACTGGCCCAGCACCGTGGCTCACACCTTTAATCTCAGCACTTTGGGAGGCCGAGGCGGATGGATCACAAGTTCAGGAATTCAAGACCAGCCTGGCCAACATGGTGAAACCCCATCTCTACTAAAAATACAAAAAAATTAGCTGGGTGTGGTGGTGGGCACCTGTAATCCCAGCTACTTGGGAGGCTGAGGCAAAGAATTGCTTGAACCCAGGAGGTGGGGGTTGCAGTGAGCCGAGATTGCACCACTGCACTCCAGCCTGGGTGACAGAGCAAGACTTCATCTCAAAAAAAAAAAAAAAAAAAAGAAAGAAAGAAACAAGTATTGATGTTGGGGACAAACCTTTGGCCCTTGACTGCCCTGTAAATATATCTCTTATCACTGCTGCCTCTGTGAGGGGGAAAGAAAAAAAGAAGGAAAGATGGAAGGCAGGATGGAAGGAAGGGATTTATTGATTAGCATGTCTGAACCAAGCACCGTGTCAGGCACTTGCTTTTACATTATTCGTCTCCTTCCATTGACAATCTTTAAGAGGCAAGAAAATCAGAGCTTAGAGAAGCCACAGACCTGTCCCTTGGCCACAGAATAAACACTGGGCATTTCATATGATGATACTCAGCAAAGAAATATGATTAAGCTAATTAGCCATAAGGAGATATCAGTGGAAAGCTACCTAGATACAGAGATTTAAAAAATCCTTGGCTGGGCACAGTGGCTCGTACCTATAATCCCAGTACATTGGGAGGCCTAGGCTTGAGCCCAGGAGTTTGAGACCAGCCTGTGCTATGTAGTGAGACCCTGTCTCTACAGAAAATAAGAAAATTAGCTGGGTGTGGTGCTGTGTACCTGTAGTCCCAGCTACTTGGGAGGCTGAGGTGTGAAGATCACTTGAGCCCAGAAGGTGGAGACTACAATGAGCCATGATGGTGCCACAGCACTCTAGCCTGGGTGACTTAGTGAGACCCTGTCTCAAAATAAAAATGAAAAAAAAAAAAAAAAAAAAAAAACAAACAAACAAAAAACACCTCCAACCAGGGTTTACCTGTTTGTAAAAGGAAGCTTTGTAGCAGGAAGAGTTGTGTCGCTTGAGCTGAAACATGGGTAGGGACAGCCTGGCCTTCTCACCTAAGCCGAGCCTTGGCCCAGTGGGCGGGTCTTGGAAAGCAGGTGCTGTCTCCTTTGCTTCTTACACAGTTCATAGGACATGACTGTGGCAGGACCCTTCCCCATCAGGGAGCTCCACCCCTTGCTTCACAGTGAGGAGCGGAGGCCCTGGGTGACTTGGCTGGGGTGAGCCCTGAGATGGGGGTGAGTCTGGTCTGGGCACAGCCTCCCCACCCCTGGCCAGTGCTTTACAGGATTCAGAGCTCCACAGGCATAAACTCAGGGGCTTCCTCCACAATTTGAAGACGCTCCCGAGGAAGAATCTTAGGGACAGGAAGCCTTTGCCCAGTGCTGTGTTACAATGGAGTCAGCGCTGGGTGTGGAAATTAGGGTGAGTGGGTGGGAATCCATTGCCCCTTCCCCAGCCCCAGCCACCCAGGACACCTGCGGCTGTAGAAGGGAAGGGCACTTTTGCAAACTTAAACAGCAGCGACAAGGACTCTTTCTGATTGCTCTCCAGTGAGACATGAGTAAATTAGCTAATTAAGGGAGCTCTACTGAATACATTCTACATGCAGGCAATTTGCTGTTTACTTCCCACATGGACAGAGAAATAAAAATAGGAACTAAATCGACATCTCAGAGAGAAAAAATACCTTTGACGAGTGAATTATAATTAAAGATTTCTTGATTATTGAAAGTGTGTGAAATGGTGCTCACCCCAAGGTCAAAAAGTTAATAGCCCCGCCCAAACCAAAGTGTCCATCATTCGTTCAGGAAAGTATCTATGCAGCTCCTGAGATGGGCCAGGTGTGTGGCTGGGCCTGATGATGAAATGGTGGGGAGGGCAGAGCAGAGGAGGGTATTAGTCAAATAGTTAAGCAGATGAGACAGATCAGAGCCCCTCTGCCCACATTTCCTGGGGTCTGGCATCTTGAGATTCTGGTAACAATAGGCCGGGAAGAAGCCAGACGCTGTTTGTAGAAAGACAGAGTTGGTGGATGGGACTTGCTGGCAGTTGAAACGTCACAAGGCGATGCCTCTGATGGTGTTTTAGATGCTCTTTTCTGAGGCCGGGTTATCATGGGGGGTCCTATCCTCCCCCCACTCTCACTCTCATGGACAGTTCTGGACCAAGCAGGAATGACTGACCATCATGCCACATTGGGGCCAGAAGAGATAGGGACTGGGGAGTTGAGGAGTGTCAGTGGAGGAGGAGAGAAAATGAGGGGGCGAACGGGGAAGAAGGTGGGGCCAACTTCTTGCTGGCTGAGAGGGGATTGTGGTTCTCCCTGGCAGCTTGGGACCAAGGTGCATTCCCATGGACGAGCTCGGGAGGTGAGTGGCCAGAGGACTTCCACCCTACCCTGTTCTTGTGTCACAAGGAGGATACCGCATGGGTTAGGGTGTGTTGCCTGAATCTGGGTGAAATACTGACTGCTCACTGTGTCTTCTTTGTGCATGTGCCTGGATGGCAAAGGAGAGCCCTGTTATATTGTAAACGGTGGCATTCCTCCCCTCTCTGATGAGTGCACTCAGCCAGAGTGTACATTCTCACGTGTCTGAGATTCCTGAACTACTTGGTGACCAACTACACCGAAGAAAATTGCTCTAGTTCTTAGGACAGTTCTAGGACACAGTGAGCATGCAGTAGATACCTGTGGACCCACTGAATGAGTGTCCCGGGACTCAGGCAGGGGCACAGTCACGGGACCGTGCTGTTAGGGAACAGTGCTGAGGAGTGGGAGTGGTCTCAGCGTAGGGCCAAAGCCCCAGATTTGGTAACAAGTCCCCCGAGATTGTTAATCCTGCCTCAGCCTCCCAAGCAGCCCCTGGATATTGGAACCCCTGGGGAGGGTGCCCTACATTTGATAACAAGTGCTTCCTCTCAAAGTGAGGCACCACAGTGTGACAAGAGGGGCTTTGGGGGACCTGACCTGGGCCCTGGGCCTAGGCAAGGAGGTGATCGGCACACAGGAGAACCCTCCAAGGAGGTGACATTCATCTGAGACCTGACAGGTGATGAGGTTCCTGGAGGTAACTGGGTTAGGATCAGGGTGGGGGTGGGGAATACTCCAGGAGGAGGGGCCAGCACGTGCCGAGACCCTGAGGTTCCGGGAAGCCTGGTCTGTCCAAGGCCAGCAGAGAGGTCAGTGTGGCCATGACCGAGTGGACATAGTGGTTAGTGGTGGGAGGTGGAATTGGAGAGGCAGGGACCTGTGGGGGTTTGGACGCCATCCTGAGGGCCAAGGGCAGCCTCTGTGGTGTGATGGGGTCCAATCTGTCTTTTGGACGTGCCCATGGGAGGACTTCCTTGGCGAGGGCTGATCCTTTCCTCCTCATTCCCACTGTGGTCTGTCTCATTGGTAGGAGTCTGGGTGCGATGGCCAACCTCTGTTTTAGGGCCTTGGCCACATCTCAGGAGAAAATCTGAGAAGACTGATTTTCAGGAAATGCTTGGCCGGTAACTCTGCCATGGGAAACGGGGGTCTTAGAGCCAGGTCAGTGACACCCTCTTGTTCTTGGGACCCTGCTGAGACATGGCGGGGTGGGGGGGTGATATGATATGCAGGGACCTGCCAAGGGGTCAGAATGAAGGTGTTTGGCTTTAGGAAGCAGCCCAGGCCGGGAAGTGTAGATTTTACCGGAGCTGTAGGTTTCATGAGGAACCTGGGGCGCACTGAGGCATCTCCCTGCACATAGCTGCCTGCCCATGGTGAGCATCTTGGGGCAGGGGTCTGGGGCTTCTCCTGGCTGCCCTGTCTCCGGTTCAGTCCCAAGAATAGGACGGTGTCGCTGACCTTGCTCTCAGACCCCCGCTTCCCACGCAGAGTTCCCGGCCTGCCTGCAAAGTGTTAACCACACTCTTGGAATTCCTCAGGGGTGAGCACAAGCCTCTCCGTTTCATCTGTGCCTATCGTGGACGCATTACCTATGTCATGAAGTAATACAAGTAGCATTTGGGGTAAAAACATTAACTAAAAATAGGTGAAACCGTGAAATTCAGTGACAAGGATGCTCATGAATGAATAAGAGGCCACACAAGATGGCATTTCAAGGAGATTCTCACTCCTGAGCCTGTCGCTTTTCCCTGCACGGCACAGGCAAGCCCTGATTTTCCAGCAGGAGGATTGTCTTAATTAAATCTTATTTGTCAAGAAGGCAAGATGTGTTTGTGTTTCCTCGGGCTCCCATTGTTAAAAACTTTGCAGTGTTTTCTCTGACAAATGCTCCTTTTCTGCTCAAAAGAGCTGATTGTTGCTGTTTTTCTCTCTTCCATTGTGTGGAGGAAATGCTACAAGTTCTTTGTCAGGTGATCAATTATCCTCCTTAAAGGATCCCTAAAGTCATCATCTGAAAATTATGGCTCCTGAAAAAAATAAAATGCCCACTTTAACATATTGTTGCATGTCAGAGTGCGTTTCTCTCCCCTGCAGAGTCATAGAGCCTGTAAATTGCCTGTGGTAATGACCTCTGCCTCCAAATGCAGTCACTGGTCTCTGCTCAGATAGACACTGTCTGTCACTTCTGAGGTTTCACTGTTGACACTGTGTCTCTTTTAGCTTCTAGGAAGCCCTGTAATGATGCTGCAATTAGCAATACATCCTTCCCTCTCTTCCAACTCCAATCGCTCTAATTTATGTCCCTCGACAATACTCACACCAAGCACGCCATCTGTACCACTGTGTATGGAAGGAAGTTCTCAGGTTCAAGGTCTCTGGCAGATAAACACAATTTCAAGTTCACGGACATCCTCAGCAGTCATCAACTACCCCACCAAGAAAGCAAGTCCTTGGTATTGTTGGCGAGTAGCAGGTAATTGATGAGCTTGTCAGCATGATCCACGGTCCCTGATCTGTATCAATATGAAATAAGAAACCATTTAAGAGGTGTCAGGAAAACATGGCAGGCCCCCCTCTTCCTCCTCTTACCATTTGACATTGACTCATTCACGTATGAAATTGAATCTTTGTGATGGTGAAATGTTAAAGACCCTGCGTAGTCAAATTACTATCATGGAACCAGCAAGTGGAAACAGGTTATTAAATGTCCCTGGTTCCTCCTCATTCAAACAGGTAGAAGAAAACAAACAGAAGGCTTAGGTGCAAATGTGCATTCAGTCGTGAAAAGGAAAGCTGGGTGGTGCCCCAGATAATTCAGGTTAAAAAGACTTTTATCAGAAGATAGAGACACCCAGGCATGACTTGAAGATGCAGCCATAGTCCGTCCATCACATCTTCTTGTGAATGAGCCTCAAGTTTCTTGCCAACACAAGGATAGCTAAATGTCCCTGTGACATTCAGTGAAAATGTTGAAGCATCACTGAAATTCCTTGAGCCAAGGTGCACCTGTTCAGGTCCCCAGACCTTTTCTGAGATCTGGGCAGACCATCTTCCCTCACTGGGCTTCAGTTCCCTTATTTAAAACTACACATTCCTTTTGACATTCCTTGTTTTTGCCCAACGCAAGATAAAGGAGAGGTGGCAGAAAAGTTGAACCCATTTCTGCTCATGTTCCCAGAAGAAAAACCTTGATCTCAGGGCATGCTAAGATGTGTTCTGGGGAGAATGGATCCTTAATGTTACGAATGTATTGTGTAGGAATCACAGCCTCGAGTGGAAAGTCAAACTTTCAGACTTGCCAAAAATTTCAAAAAGAGGGTTCTGAAGTGCATGTGAAATCTTCACATGTCTTTCTGCGAGTACATTACTCATTCATTCACAAGGCATTTGGCCATTCCACTGTAATGCACAGTTAGTTGGTTAATCGCTGGTGTAGACCCCAGCATTCATACATCCTACTTCCTTGCAAATAGAGCTCAGATGTTGGAAAGCAGGTTCCCTGCCCAATAATCCAGGGAGTGGATTATTATTGGTCTGAACCCATCGTGGCAATCTCACTTAGCTTTAGTGATTGCCCTGGGGAGAACATATGAGTCAGGGCTAGTCAATGAGATGTAATTTGGGGGTCTTATGGTGGGGGCTTCTGGGGTCTCTACAAGGGGATCTGTGAGGAGCAAGTCTGTCTTTTCTATCTTCTTTATTCTGGTCATGGCTCTGAGTGGATGTCATGGCAGATGACATGGCAGCCGTCTTGTCTCAGTGAGACACCAGGCAGAGGAGAAAGCCGACGCACAGAGGAAGGGAGAGCAGAGCCACAGGGCATCAGCGGCAAGTGGCCGAGGTGACCAGCAGGGGACTTGGTGACGTGTGGCTCTCAGACCTTTTCTTACTGCTGCCAGCATTTCCCTCTGATGCCCCAATAGTCCATCTGCAAGCCCAGAAGTGCCTGGGAGTCCCTTGGCCTCCAGATAAGGCCACCCCATCCCTGGCCCACACCGCAATTGTCAGGGACTGATGGGAAGCCCCACAATGCTGCGTGAGCCTGGAAAACCCCCACCTTTCTGCTGCTAAACACACAGCTTCCCTGGCACATTCTACCCTGAGAGCGTGGAATTAATTTGCGGGATGCCTTCTAGCCCCGTCCGAGTCCATCTCCTCGTGGAGCTCGGGGCTCCTGGGTCATCCTTCATCCCCTGGACTCTCAGCCCCACATGACCCAGTGGGAAATGAGGCCTGAGCCCTCTGTCTCTGGCCCTGCCTGCCCTGTTTCTGTGTCAATTTCCTTTATAGCGTTGTCACTGTGTGACTCAGTCTCCCATGGGTCCCAGAGGGGATCATCTGAGCCCAGGTCTCCTCACCCAGAGCCCAAGGCCAACCGCGAGAGTCAGTGCCTTCGGGGGAGATGCAGTCCCGGGGGCCCATGGTGGGGAAGCGGGAAGCAAGGTGGGGAGGTTGGGAAGTGACGACTGAGCTGGTGACAGCCTCCCAGAGACCCAGCCAGTCACCAGGTCACATGGACCATCTCCAGACATGCTGTGCGGAAACACTCCTCTCAGGATGGCCCACATGAGGATGGTTGGGAGGAGCCATTTATGGCTGATCCCTCCTTTCTCCTCTCCCTTGAGGGTCCAGGTTTGCTTTTCAGGGAGTCCTCTCTTTCTCAACACCAGGGGGCATCACCCAGTCCCTTGGTGGCTGCTGGGGAAGCCAGATCCCACAATCATTTTTGTCGTTGCTTAACTGAATCCAGAATTGGTGGAGAATTCAGAATCTTGGGGCACTGATCTCAGGCTGTGTGTGGTGTAAGGCCTGAAATTGAGGTGCAATATTAAGTACAGTCTTGACGTCTTTGAGCTTCACAGGGCGCAGAGGCCTAACCCCTAGTTCCCTGCCCTCACTGATGCCCCCAGCTCAGTGGGAAAGGCTCCCACCTGGCAGGTTCCCTGTCAACTGGAGCAGCTGCCTTCCACCTGGTCCTCAGCTTAACTGCCTTCACCTCCCTGCCCACAGGAACCAGGGGTACCTCACCCCCTTGTTACTACAGGGTCTGTCTCCCCCAGCCCCTCCTGTTCTCTCTGTTCCCAGGTGCACCCCCTGTGCCTCTGCAGGGTGGGTGTTGTCCTCCCTTGTGGGCTGTATCTGTGACTGACCTGCTGTCCATCTCATCTGGCCAATGCTGGGTGTCCTGTGCTCGGCCATCTCATACCATTTCGGGTGAGGATGCCTCCCTCACCGCTGGGTGAGCAGGAGGCAGTTGGAGCACAGCAGCGTCCTATGGACCTGCACTGAGTCAGTTCCTGCAGTGGAAGGTCGGGAAACCCGAGGCGACAGGCCGCGTGGGTCTGACACACAGCCCTGAGGGTTTGCATCTCATTTGCTTGTCGGTTTCTCTCTAGTGGAAAATGTACTTCTTAAGGGCAGAAATTTGAGGCTGCATTTTTCCACTGCTGAGTCTCAAGCACCGTAAGATTTCTGGCACGTAGCAGGCGCTCAGTAAATATCTATAGAGTGAATAAATAAATGAGCCAATGCATTCACTGAACAACCCTGGCTGGGAAAGAATGAAGACACGATTATTGAGGCTAGGTGTATTAGTCAGGGCTCTCTGGAGAAACAGAAAAGATAGGCCAGGTGTGGTGGCTCACGCTTGTAATCCCAGTACTCAGGGAAGCCAAGGTGGGTGGATCACCTGAGGTCAGGAGTTTTAGACTAGCCTGGCTAACGTGGTGAAACTCTGTTTCTACTAAAAACACAAAAATTAGCCGGGCGTGGTGGCATATGCTTATAATCCCAGCTATTTGGGTGGAGAATCGCTTGAACCTGGGAGGTGGTGGTTGCAGTGAGCCAAGATTGCACCACTGCACTCCAGCCTGGGCAACACAGTGAGACTCCCTCTTTAAAAAAAAAAAAAAGAAAAAGAAAAAAAGGCCAGGTGCAGTGGCTCATGCCAGCACTTTGGGAGGCTGCAGTGGGCAGATCACGAGGTCAAGAGATGGAGACCATCATGGCCAACATGGTGAAACCCTGTCTCTACTAAAAATACAAAAATTAGCTGGGCGTGGCGGTGTGTGCCTGTAATCCCAGCTACTTGGGAGGCTGAGGTGGGAGAATGACTTGAACCGAGGAAGCCGAAGTTGCAGTGAGCTGAGATTGTGCCACTGCACTCCAGCCTGGCGACAGAGTGAGACTCAGTCTCAAAAAAAAAAAAAAAAAAAAAAAAGAGAGAGAGAGAGAGAACAGATATATATCTATATAGATGCATATAGATATCTATCTATATGCATTTATATAGATGCATATAGATATCTATCTATATGCATTTATATAGATTATCTATCTATCTATCTATCTATCTATCTGTCTGTCTGTCTATCTATATAATGGGAATGAGCCTACGTGATTGTGGAAGCTGAGAAATCTTGTGATGTTCCATCTGCAAGATGGAGAACCAGGAAGGTTGGTGGTAGAATTTGGTCCAAGTCCCAAGGTCTGAGGACAAGGAGAACCAGAAGCACTCATGTCTGAGGTCAGGAGAAGATGGATGTCGCAGCTCAGACAGAGAATTGGCTGAATTGGCCAATTGGCCTGTGAATTGGCCTTTCGTCTACCGTTTTGAGTTCTGTTGTTTTATCCAGGCCCTCAATGAATAGAGGATGTCAACCCACACTGGTGAGGGTGGATCTTCACTACTCAGTAACTGACTCAAATGCCCATCTCTTCCAAAACGTCCTCACAGAACCATCTAGCATAATGTTTACCAGCTATCTGGGCATCCTGTCTTCTGTTCATGTTGACATATAAAATTAACCATAACACTAGGTTTTGCAGGAAAAGTTGTCAATATTTCATTTTTAAAAAAATGATCTTGAAGAAGGCAATGTGGAGGCAAAGGCTTCAGGTCTTCAGTGAACCACAGCTTCTTGCCATTCTCTGTTTCTCTTCAAAGTGGTGATGGAGTGGACAGGTGGATGGTGACAATCTTTCTCCTTCCTCCTCTCCCTGTCCCAGCACTAACCCCAGCCTCCTCCCTCTGCCTTGGGAACAGACTTTCATGGCTGCTGCCTTGGGCCCAACACTTGAGCCCATTCCATTGGTTCCACCACTTACGGTCAATGTTTCAGGGTAGGAATGAGTATGTTGTGCATCTGCCTGCTCTTCTCTGAGCTTTGGGGTAGCCTTAAAGAAGTGGGAGCCTCTCTGCTGAGCACACTTCCCACGCTGGGCAGCAAATCCTTCCTTGAAGTGGGATTGGTGCAGCACATCTCCATGTCCACCACGAACTGGAGATGGTCGCCAGGAAGCTGAGGTCACACAGAGGCTGGACCTCCAAGAATACATGAGAACCCTTTGCAGTCTGTTTTTGGTCTATAAAATGGAAAGAACACTGGGTTTCATTGATTCTAAGATGCACCTTCGTCCCATGTTAATATCTCTCTAGTCTGGTTGTGTCACATAATTGATGGGATCTGATCACGGGTCAGAATTTAATTGTCAATGTTTTTTCTTTCTTAGTGGTACATAGTACAATGATGCATCATGCAGTCAATCTGGTCTTAGATGTGTGACCTGCAGGATCACCGCCATTGACCAACCATCATGAAGGTCCGATGAAACAGCAGGGTGGGACAAGCCTTTGTGAATTATAAAATGCTCCACAGTCATTCATCCAGGCTCTACCCAGGGAGCATCCCTGGTCAGTGTTTTTCCTCCCCAGGTATCGCATGCCTCATCCTTTCCCAAGGGATGATGGACTGGACATGATGTTGGCATTTGCTCTGCTGGGTGATGGGATGGAGGCGATGTCTCCAGAAACCCAAAGCCCAGGAGGACTGCCAGGCCACTGTGCACAGAGTTCAGATGAAATGGAGATAAAGTCCCTGGGTGAGATGGTCCCAGGGCCCCTTCCAGATCTGACATTCTAGGGCCCAGAAATGGTTTCTCTGAGGTTTCGAGGGAGGGAGGTTGGTGGGACTGGCACTGCACACCCCCAGGGCCACCACTGATGCGCGGCCACAGGCTCACTGCCCTGGGAGGTCTGCAGTGAGGGATCCATGTCCTCACAGCTGCTGGTCTCTGTGTGGCTCATCAGGAAATGGGGGAGAGACCCCAAAGAGGTACTGTTTAGCCAGAGGCATGACTGCCTTAAGGCAGGAGGCTGCTGCAGAGAAGACGGAAATCTCACAGATGCCACGTCCGGAAAATGTCGGCAGCGAGACGTGTATGTGCTGCCCGTGTCTGCACAGGGCGAATGCAGCAAGTGCCATGTCCTGATCTAGTCTTCCGGGGCATCTAAAGGATGGGCTGGCCCCAGCACTGTGCTGGAGCCACCATGGGGACCAAGCCTGTGCAGATGACCTGACTTGAGGCACCTGTACCCACCAGCCTTAACTGCTAGCTTGCCACACTCAGAACCTGTAGCTTTCAAATTTTCTAAATCAAAAATCACTTTTATCATAAAAGAAATAAATATTCATTATAAAAGATTCATGGTAAAATCCCCTGAGCACCACCTTGCTACCTGTCAGCTGGAGTTTAGATGCTGAAAGGTGGTGGCAGGGACCTGCCTGTCACATGTGGAGACCCGTCATGCATTTCTGCCCATGCCTGCTGTAAGGAGAGCTGTGAGTGAGTCCAGCATTCAAGGCTCCCTGTGGTCCCAGCCCAAGCGACATATAGGGTGACAGAAATCATTTCCGGCTGCCATGATCCACTTCTCCTCCCTGATGCTGCCTGACTTCCTTTTGGGAATTCCCCTCCTATGTGGTAGGGTTGCAGGGGTGTGTGTGGGATTCCTGGTGACACTTCTCTAGGGAAGCTGAGGGCGCAACCCTGCCTCCCCGACGCATGTTTCCTGAGGGGCAAGCCCTGGTCTAAGTGGCCCTTCGTATGCACTTTCCTGGAACTTTGGGTTTTGAGCAAGTGAGGGGAAGAAGGGAGATGGAGGTCAGGGTGGGGAGAGGCCCCTGTCCCAGGTGCAGCGTCTTGACCCTCCAGTTCTGTGGGAGGGCTGCCTCTTGGTGGATCCGGTGGTTCCTCCCACGCTTCCCCACCCTCATCTGCTCTGGGGGGCTGGAGATCCTGCTGCTGAGGACTTTTCTGCGCACACCTTTCAGGTGTGTCCTTGTTGCTCATGGCTAAGACCCTCAGCTGCATCGCCATCTGTCTAAGCCTCTAGGTGAGGACATCCCTGGTTTCCCTGAGCTCCTGCTGCCAGATGACTCGAGACCCCTCCCGTGCAAACTCTTAAAGGACCCCTCCTCAGAATCTCTGGAATCTTCTTTCTGGTAGAAAACAAGGGGTCTCCGTGAGGTGACCCTCGGTCGTGCATGGAAACACACGCTCAGGGTAGCTGCAGGGTAGGACAGGGACCAGGACACCAGCCATCTAAGGGGAGTCAGTGGTGGGAGGGGGGTCCAGGCTCTGACGGGCAGGACCAGACCTGGGAAGCCATCATGTTACCTGCTGATCGCTCTGCCCTCTCCCTGGAGCCTCACATGCTTTTTGGCCAGTTACTTTATTCTTTTCTTCCTTCTACCTCCCTGATTACATGGCTGAAAATGGCAGCCTCTATGGTCCCCAAATGTGCGTTTCCTTAGTTCAGTGCCTTAAAGAGATTCTGATTGGCCCTCGGGGTCGGGGGGCTCTGCCCCTTCCAGTCTGCTATGGACAGGAGTCAGGTCACAGAGGGCAGGAACAGGCCACGCCTGGGAGTGTGGGTAGGCTGTTGTCTAAGAAGGATGTCAGGGCTGGGCATGTGTTCCCAAGGCCATCCCTCAAGAGCCCTGGGGATTGTGCCCCTTGCTGAGGAGGACAGTGGGCCAGTGACATTTAGACCTTCTGCCCCGAATGGCTGAACGGATTAATTTGCCCCCATATGGGGAAAATCTACAAACTACCTTTTAATGAATGGCCTCTGTGGAAACTGCTCAAGGGGGAAAGATGACTCTGGTCCTTGCTGCCAAAGCTCGTTTCCCTTTGCACTCAGGCTGATTTGTAACACTCATCATAAGCCATTCATTCTACTTTTGTGGAATGAACTCCAGAAGAATTTCTCTTTCGCAAGCCTATCCAATAATAGGTGGATTTGAGCAAGAGCTTTCATAAGCAGCGTGTCAGGCTAACCTGCAATAATGTGAGAAATTTAAAAAATAATTTGATTCTCTTCCTTACCTCTGCCTCCCCAGTGAATGGGATGGCGACGAAAAGTGTGACGGAGATGACTTCAGAGCAAGGCTCCATCTTCCCGGAGAGGGGCCGTACTTCTCCCGATCAGACCACATCATTGATTTTCTTCTCTTCTCTTATACTGAGACACTTTGTTTCTTCATTTCATTTTGACTTTTGAGATATAAATCAAAATCCACGTATGATTCACACTTCAACAGTATAAAATTCAGTGTTTTTCAGTATTCTCGAGGTTGTGCAAGCTTCACCGATATCAAAGCCCAGGACAGCGTCATCGCTGAAAAGAATCCTGGACCCGTTAGCAGTCACTCCCCAACTGTCCTAGGGAATTACTAATTTATTTTCTGTCTATGGACTCGGCTGTTCTGGACATTTCATAAATGGGACCATATACCATGTGATCTTTTGTGTCTGGCTGTTCTCACTTGTTATAATGTTCTCAAGGTTCATTCATGTTGTAGCATGAACCAACATTTCATTCCTTTTTATGACTGAATAATATTCCATGGCATGGATAACTTTTTTTTTGTTTGTTTTTTGTTTTTTTGAGACTCACTCTGTCACCCAGGCTGGAGTACAGTGGCATAATCTCAGTGTGCTGCCTCCTGGGTTTAAGCGATTCTCTGCCTCAGCCTCCTGAGTAGCTGGAATCACAGGCATACGCCACTATACCCAGCGAATTCTTGTATTTTTAGTAGAGATGGGGTTTCACTATGATGCTACATGCCCAGGTTGGTCTCAAACTCCTGGCATCAAGTGATCTGCCCACCTTGGCCTCCCAAAGTGCTGGGATTTTAGGCATGAACCACTATACCTGGCCTACTCTTCTGGTTTTAAGTAAGGAATAATTCAAATTACCTTAAACAAACAAAAGAATGTTAGGCCTCACATCACTGAAGCGTTCAGAGGTGCGTGGGCAGGTTCCAAAATGATTCCCAGTGGCCCTCGTCCTTATGAAGACTCTTCTCCTTTCGTGTGAGTGGAGCTTGTGAGTAGGCTACTACTGTGACATCATATGATAAGGGGGATCGTGCAGATCTAATTAAGGCTATTAGTCAATTGACTCTGAGCAAATCAGAAAGCAGATTATCAGGTGGACCTGGCCTAATCACACTAGCTGTTTAAATCTGGGCCTAGAGATCAGAGCAGAAGTTAGAAATTCAAATCACAAGAGTAATTCAAAATGCCATTGGCTTAAAAATGGAGGGGCAGCCAGGTGTGGTGGCTCACACCTGTAATCCCAGCACTTTGGGAGGCTGCAGTAGGCAGATCACAAGGTCAAGAGACTGAGACCATCCTGGCCAACATGGTGAAACCCCATCTCTACTAAAAATACAGAAATTAGCTGGGCCTGGTGGCAGCTACTCAGGAGACTGAGGCAGGAGAATTGCTTGAACCTGGGAGGTGGAGGTTACAGTGAGCTGAGATAGTGCCCCTGCACTCCCACCTGGGCGAAACAGTGAGACTCTGTCTCAAAAAAAAAAAAAAAAAAAAAAAAAAAAGGAGGGGCCCGAATGCCAAAGATTCAAGAGGCCTCCAGGAGCGGAGAGTGGTTCCTGGTGAACATCGGCTAGAAGATGAGACTCTCTTAGGCTTTTCATGTTTCGTTATGTTTCTTTGCACTCCGTGTTGATTGCTGCACTACTCACAATAGCCAAACTATGAGATCACCCTAAGTGGCTGTCAGTGGGTGAATGGATTTAAATAAGTGTTATCTACACAACGGGTTATTATTCAGCCATAAAAAAAGATGACGTCCTGTCATTTGCAGCAACATGGATGGAGCTAGAGGCCATCATTTTAAGGGAAATAAGTCAAGCACAGAAAGACAAATATCACATTCTCACTCCCATATGGGAGCCACAAAGGTGGATCTCATGAAGACAGAAAGTAGATTGGTGTTTACCAGAGGCTGGGAAGGGAAGGGGTGGGGCGCATGAAGAGATTAATTAATCTTACAAGTGCTTGATTAATGGGCATGAACGCATAGTCAGATAGAAGACATAATCAGTATTGTATCGATCAGTAGGGTCACTGCACTTTACAATAATCTATCGTATATTTCAGAATACCTGGAAGGGGGAGCTTTAGCCTTGTAACCAAATGGAATTCAATTGCACCAACAACAAGAACTAGCTTGGAAACAGATTTTACTCCCAGAGCCAGTAAGAACTCAACACCTTGACCTCAGCCTTGTGGGTCTCAGAGCAGAGCCCAGTACTGCTGGACCGAACTTCTCACCTACAGAATTATGAGCTAATAAATGTGTGTGTTTTGGAACCACTAAGTGCACAGTAATCTGACACAGGAATAGAAAATTCACACAAAAGGCCAGCTGCTTTCAGGTACTGCTGCATCCAGGTGCTCAGATGAAGTTGCGAAGTCTCCCTGTCTCTGTGTCCCTCCAGGCTTGCTTTCTTACAGTTGTTGGTGCATTTGGAGGATGGCTCTCTCCTTGCAGTGATGACACCTCCAAGGGACCCTCTTCCTTCTCCCAGCTTCCCTATCCCAGAGGAAAGGGAGCCTCCTTTGCCATTCATACAACAGCCCTCAGAGTGAGTTTCATTTGAAGGGTGATTCTCACGAGCTCCTCCCTTGGGTGATGGTTTGTTATGCAACACCATTGTGACAATAGGAGACAGACAGAGGTGCTGTCTGCCGGGAGGGACTGGGTGGCAACAGCAAGAAGAAGGCCGAAGTTACTGGCTTTTGCAAAGTCCTGAACCAGTGAAGAGATTTGCCCAAGTGCCCAGGAGGGCGGGAGCCTTTGGGCAGCAGCCAGGCGGGCCCAGGAGCTTTCTGCAGAGCTGTGCAGGCTTGCTGAAGTCTGCGTTTGAACAGTGACAGAGACCTGTGTTGTGTTCCCAAGAGTGTCAGGAGCGTATTGCCAGTCTAGGGCCTCAGACAGAACAGCCTCTACCACCCGAGGAACCCCTGTTTGCCAGGGATTGGTCTGAGCATCTCCTATGACCTTACTGTACCTTCTCAGCAGGTGGGCGCTGTCACTGGACGGATGAGGAAACTGAGGCATGGGGTGGTAAATCACTGCTCAGGGTCGCACAAGGGGTAAGTGGCAGCATGTGGCACAGAGCCTAGGCTGTCTGCTTCTGGAAGCTCTGCTCATCACTGCTACACTCCGCCCCAGGGCACCTGAGGGACTGCAAGGGCTGTGTGAGACCTGGGCCACTAGTGATAACCGGGGACCGAGAGAGGAAGGCTTGGCTTCCCTCATTCCCAACCTTAGACCCAGCCAAGGCCTGCGACGTGGACCTCCTCTCAGGCTGGCAGAGGAAGAATGGCTAAGATGGCGTTTCCTGCAGTCACAATGAGGCAGACTTAAAGAAAAGAAAGAGACGCAGCATCTCTTACACACCTGACTCTGCACAGATGTTCACCTTCGCAGCCCGTGGTGTTGGGTGGCAGGCTTGATGCCGCCCGCCTGACACAGGCAGCGTTTCTGAGGAACTCCGGGACCACAGGCTCTAGGCCCCTACAAGAACCTTGAACGTCACTGGCCACGAAGAAAGGGACTCCCAGAGGTCACATGCAGGTGGCCTTGGCCTAGAGCCAGGGCTGGGGTTCAGACCTGGAACTGCAGAAGGGAACGTGTCGAGAGCTTGCTGCTGACTCTGGGGAGGGGGTGCAGCTGGCCGTGGAGCTGCCCTGAAGCCACAGGAGGTGGGGAGACATGTGGCCAGAGCACAGGATACCCATTTCCCGAGAATATTCCCCCCCCCCACTCTCATTGCTTCATTTGTAGACACCACACTTAATTCACGCATCGATCAGAAATCACATTGAAAGGGAATGTGAGTTTTCCGGGTTTACCCAAAGGGAGCCTGGGTTAGCAGCAGTGGCGAGGGGGCCCGGCCTTACAGGAGTGAAGGTGAAGGTGACTGTGAACTCAGCTCCCCTCCTGTGGCGTCTCGGGAAGATCATTTCTCGGCCCCCACCGTTGAAGAAGAGCAATAAAGAACCAAATCTCCTTTGAAAGGCATTTGACAACATTTAAACTCCACCAGGCAGCCTAAGGAATCTTTTCAATAAAAAATTCATCCTGAGCTAAAGTTTCTGCCTGACTGAATTCATCTTTTCTGGAGTGGGTGGTTGTCCCTGCTGCAGATAATTGTGACCCTGGATGGCAGGACCTGTGTTCACCGTGAAAGAAACTTTCCTCTGAGGGCCCCAAAGACCCTGAGTGTGAATTGCCTGAGTGGGTGGGGGGTCTCTCACCTGTGAGTCCTCCCAGCAGGGGCCCCGTCCTTCCCCTCACCTTGCCCCAGGCCTGTTTCCCTTGAGGTCTGAGCCGCCCAGTGAGGGGTCATCCCTGCTTCGAGCTAAAACCCGGGAGGGTGTTTGGTTTTCTGTTCTCAAGTCAGTTTGCTGAGAATGATGGTTTCCAGGTTCATCTATGTCTATGCATGGATGAACGAACTCATTTTTAATGGCTGCATAGTATTCCATGGTGTATATGTGCCACATTTTCCCTGTCCAGTCTATCGTCATTGGGCATTTAGGTTGGTTCCAAGTCTTTGCTATTGTAAACAGGTGGGTGTTGAACAATGAGAACACATGGACACAGGGAGGGGAGCACCACACACTGAGGTCTGTTGGGGGGAACTAGGGGAGGGACAGCAGGGGGTGGAGAGGTGGGGAGGGATTAACATGGGGAGAAATGGCAGATACAGGTGATGGGGAGGAAGGCAGCAAACCACACTGCCCTGTATGTATCTATGCAACAGTCCTGAATGTTCTTCACATGTACCCCAGAACCTAAAATGCAATAAAATACATTTAAAAAACAACAAACAAACAAACAAACAAAACCGAGGAGGGACTCCCACCCCCACGCAGGGCCCTAGAGCGCGTGCGCCGCTTCAACCATCTGATCAAGGACGGATTCGCCTCCCTGCTCAGGACAGCAGCTTGTGGTCCATTCAGCCCCAGGAGCGTGTCGGCGGGGTAACGTAAGGGACACAGAAAATTGAAGTTTGGGTCTGATGGGATTAAACCGTCAACCAACGTCCCTGTGTCTTCTTTTTCCTGACACCAGACGCCAAGAAGAAACAACCCCCCACACACCTGTCAGTGAATCCCGAAGGGTGAGCTTGGGGCCAGGTGCCTGTGACGGCTCCACGTGAGTTTTGACCTTTTGATTTCTGCAGCAGTGAACCCAGTGCTCTGGGCTGGGAATTGGTGCTTGCTAAAAGCACAGGTGGTTTGCAGTGATGTTTTCCTTCTGTAGCAAAGTAACACATGCTCCTTACAGAGAGTCAGACATGCAAAGAGGCAGGCATGTTATTTAAGGGTAAGTTAAACATTCAACAGGTCCACAGGGACTGAGTGGAAGGTCTCCCCGCAGCTCAGCGCCTCAGCCTCCCAGTGTCTTCTTGAAGACAGTGCAGGGCCTGAGGCGGGGGCCAGTGGGTGGGAGGCTATCTAAAGACCCCAGGAAGTGATGAGAGGATCTCAGCCCATTTTGGCCCCTGTCCTCGGGAGTCACTGGCTTGGACTGGCCTCTTGGCAGCACCCAGTGAGAAGGGGACAAACCAGGCTGTGACTCTGGCCTTTTACTCCTCTGTGATGAGGATTCCCTTGCTGCAACCCCCCTCTCTGGCCCATCCACGGAGCACAGACCCGTCCTTGCTGGCTGACATTTCCCTGCTCCCTGAGGCCAGGTGTGCACCCTAGGGATGCTCAGACAGTGTCCCTGGATTGATTTCGGGGCCCTCATGTCTCAAAGGAGATGTCATTCCCTGCAGAGCTTCATTCACCTGCTCTGAGCACTCCTCATCCTGCCCAGGGACATTCTCTCTGGTTTGGCTGGAATGAATGGCCCCACCATGCCAACTCTGGGATTCAGGCAAATCAGAGCTGCTAGGCCCGGGCTGTGTTGTCCGGCTGGCCCAGGTGTTTGTACTGAAACATATCTCGGCCCCCACTAGCTGGTGCAGAGATGCTGTCTCTATCCCTGTGAAGACCCTGTGCTGGCTCCCCAGGATACAGTAGCACAAGGGGCACAATTGCTGGCCCAGCCGGAACTTGGGGACCCTACACTGGAGCTATGGTTAGTGTCTACAATGACTGGTCAGTTGCCAAGGGAACAAGGACAGGGCCGTGGGCAGACGTGCTGTGGCCTCTCAGTGCTGGGTGTGTGAGTGGCCAGAGAGGATATCTGAGCTTTCCCAGGTGTCTTCACACCCAGACGTGGGCCTGCCAGACCCTGATGGCCCCAAGAGTCCCAACCAGATCCCTGAGGGCCATCCCAACATGCTGGGAATGACCATGGGTGCCAAGCAGCCACTGGGCAGCCGGGGAAGGGCTGTCACCTCGAATGTTCCACTATCTGGCTCCTCCTCTTTCCTCAGGGACCCCAATCTACCCATGGGGCACAGGTCCTCACACAAAGGCTGGTCCAGGAAAAACAGGACTGCATTGCCAGGTGGGCTGTCCTTTCCCTCCCCACAGTCTGCTCTGATTACAGAAACGACGGGCTCATGGCCAGAGACACCAGGCAACAGAGAAAGAGAATAAAGTCGAAAATCAGAATCTTTCCCGATCCTACCCCCACACGGGGCTGCGTTTCAAATAACTTAGCTCCTTGGTTTTGTCTGTAGGGAGGCCTGAGTTCCTATAATTGGGCTATTTCTTTTCTTTCTTTCTTTTTTTTTTGAGAGTCTCACTTTGTCACCCAGGCTGGAGTGCAGTGGCATGATACTGGCTCACTGCAACCTTTGCCTCCTGGGTTCAAGTGATTCTTGTGCCTCAACTGGGCACCACCCTAGCACCACCATGCCCAGCTGATTTTTGTATTTTTAGTAGAGGCTGGGGTTTCACCATGTTGGCCAGACTGGTCTCAAACTCCTGATCTCAGTTCATCTGCCCACCTCAGCCTCCCAAAGTGCTGGGATTACAGGCATGAGCCACCGTACCTGGCCTTGTCTGTTTTCTCTTAACGAGTGCTTGATGTCAATGGGAGAAGCAGTCCTGGCCTGAGCCTCTAAGTCAAAGTGTCTGGGCACAGCTGGGGACAGTCAACCATGGACCCGGGTATCGTGGTCCTGATGGTAGACTGTGGTCGTGGTTGGCACAGGTGGGTCATCACGATCTCCCCTGCAGCTGGTTTGTGGAAGGTCCGAACTGGATATGAGCAGGAAACAGCTTCATTTTTCTCCAGCTGTTGCCGTCCAGCAGCTTCTGTGAGGCAGGGCTGGGTTAAGGTGAGCAGGTGAGGCCAAGTCATGCAAATGTATGGTTGGATTGTGTCTTAGTTGAAGTGTTGATAACTTTTTCCATTAGGGATTCTTTTTTGCATTAAATTTAATTTTTTTAAAAAAATTCTGCATCAAAATGTTATTTATTTTGATTGGTGAATCTTTTGGCACCCCCTTAAATTTTGTGCCTCACTTGCCGCACCTGATAATCCAGAGATGAGCGCCTCCCTCCCCTGCCTTGCCTTAGTCCCCATCCCGCTGACAGGTCTCTGGTCTCTGCTTCTTGATGACATCTGGGGAAGTTTTCCCAGGATTTTGATCACTTTGATTTATAATAACAGACTTGTTAACAATGAATGGAATACGGCCAGGCGCAGTGGCTCACACCTGTAATTCCAGCACTTTGGGAGGCCAAGGTGGGCAGATCACATGAGGTCAGGAGTTCAAGACCAGCCTGACCAACATGGTGAAACCCCGTTTCTAATGAAAATACAAAAATTAGCTGGGCATGGTGACAGGCACCTATAACCTAGCTACTCAGGAGGCTGAGGCAGGGGAATCACTTGAACCTGGAAGGCAGAGTTTGCAGTGAGCTGAGTTCATGCCACTGTACTCCAACCTGGGCCACAGAGCAAGACTCTGTCTCAAAACAAAAACGAAAACAAAAATGAATGGAATAATTGGTGTTTAGGTGTTACAAAATCCAGGCCAGACAAATCTAAGCTTTAATCTCACACTGCGTTCCTAGATGAGTCTCTTCTCCAGCTCCAGTTCAGCCTAAGCCTTGGGGGTCCTTAGCTGGGTGGGCACCACCTGTTCCCTTCCCCACCTTTGTTCCTGTTTTTTTTTTTTTTTTCTCTGCTGGCTTCTCTGGGGTTGGCTGCATTCAGAGGTAGGGACAGGCTAAAGGTCTCTGGCTTTTTGGTTCTGTTGATGGGTGAGCTCCCACTACTAGCTTTCTCTTGTAGGATATTTCATTTATTTATTTGTTAAAAATATTCACTTAGAACACATGATTCACATGCCAGACACTGTTCCAGGCACTGGGGATAGAGTGATAAATGAGATAAACAAAAATGCCTGCTCATGTTGAGTTCCTATTCTAGGGAAGACAAAAAAGAAAGAAAATACACGTGTACTTAGTGCATTAGAAGCTTCCAAGTACTGTAAAGAAAAATAAAGCAGGCTAGACTCAGTGACTCATGTCTGTAATCCCAGCACTTTGGGAGTTCGAGACCAGCCTGGGCAACATGGCAAAACTCGGTCTCTACAAAAAAAATAATTAGGTGGGTGTGGTGGCATGCACCTGTGGTCCCAGCCACTGGGGAGGCTTAGGTGGGAGGATTGCTTGAGTCTGGGAGGCGGCATTGCAGTAAGCCAAGATTGTACCATTGCACTCCAGCCTGGGTGACAGCCAGACCCTGTTTGGAAAAAAAAATAAAAAGCAGAGATGGGGGGCCAGTAGGTAAGGGGGGCGGGGAGGCAAGCATCCCTGAGCTCTCACGGTTCTTCTCTGCCCCTCTTCTGTCTCATGAGGCACAGGCTCCCTGGGGCTTGTGGTTGTTTTACGCCAACCTAATATCCTTTTCTTCCCAACAGTTGGAGGCCAACTGAGGCTTCTCTGTCCTCCACGGGGAACAGTATTGGCCTAAACCTGCAGACGCTATTGCAAAGGGAAGTCAGCTCCGGTAAACCTGCTGATGAAGAATGATCCCAGCGTGGGGACGCAGAGGCTGACATTTCTTGCTGTAGGTGATTTAATGATGGGCCTCAATACTTCACTCCTCTGGTAAGAGTATGACACATCCACATCCTTGCCAGGGCCTGAGGGAGGCTGGAGAGACTTATCCATCCCATAGGTGCTGCTTGTGCCTGGGTTATTTTAATAGACACGGCACAAGCAGAAGCCTGAAATGTGTTGGCCTGCCAGGCCTGCCCTCTAATGCTCTTGATTTTTCCCATGAGATGAGTGTGCCCTAGGGAACTCCGGCTCCAACTGCCGGTTGAGAGGCGTGTGGAGCACACATGGTTCCAACCCTCAGCCTGGAGTCAAGCCCAGACTAGATCAGCCTAAACCCAGCCAAGCCACGGGTGCAGGAGTGAAGAGCAAACACTAACTGCCCATGACACTGACGTTCAAAGGGGCGTGTCCTGTTACGGGCTTCCTCCCACCAACAATGAAGGTATTTCTCTATCAGTCAGTCGGTAAATAATTACCGACCAATAATACGCTAGGAAGGTGGAGCGATTTGAATCGATTTGGTCCCTATTCTCATGGAGCTTACTTTCTAGAGGGGAAGACAGATGATGGATGAATAAATAGAAATGATTCTATTAGGTTGGTGCAGCAGTAATCCTGGTTTTTGCCATTAAAAGTAATGGCAATAAAAAGCAAGGAGGAGTTGGTGCTGCAGTTCATTAAAAGTAACAGCAAAACTTCGATGACTTCTGCACCAACCTAATGGAATAATTATGAGTGTGCAAAACGTTGCAATGGGCACGTTCCAGGTTCGGGGATGGCATCTAGTTTCCCGAAGTCAGGAGATAGGGGTTGGCAACCTAGCCAAGGTTAAGTCCAAGTGATGGGGGTGGGCAGGGAGCGATATTTCAGTGGAGACTCCAAGGATTACTGGTAATTAGAAATGTAAACCCAGATGGTGAGAGGGGGAAGCATTTCAGGCAAAGAGAACAGCGTGTGCAAAGGCCTATGGGAGGAGGACATCGTGTGTCTATCAACTTTTAGGGCAGGCGGCCCCCTAAGGCCATTTATCCGGCCCCCTGCCGCACTTCAGGAAGGGGCACCTCTTTCACTGGTGGTCAGTGAGAGGAGCACAGTATGTGGCGGCCCTCCAACGGTCTGAGGGACAGTGAACTGGCCCCGTGTGTAAAAAGTTTGGGGACGCCTGCTTTAGGGCAACCAGCAGGCTGGAGCTGAGAGCGTTAGGAGGAGGGTGGGAGCCGGGGAAAGGCACCCTGGGCATAGCAGGGACAAAAGCCTGGAGTCAGGCCTGAGCCTGTGTGGTCTGAGGAACCGACAGAAGCATGTCCGGCAGGAAAGTAACAGCAGAGGGGAGACCATGAGGCCAGGGCAGAGGGCAGGGCCGTGCTGGGCACTGTGGGCTGTGGATGGGAGCTGGCATTTATGCTCCAGTGAGGGGAACATGTTAGAAGATTTTAAGGAGGGCAGTAACATTTGGGAATAGTATGTATTCCGGGAATGTCAACAAAGTGAATTCATAGTTTGGCTGTTCCTAAGACTTCTGCACAGGCAGAGAGAAATAAGATCATTGCTACAGCTGTGAGATAAGATTATATTAAAAATATTGCTAAGTTTTTAAAGGTCATTTCAAATGGTGGATTTCTATCTTATATTCGGACATAGGTAGATTGCAAGGTTGACGGCAAGTAGAAAAGTTTCCTGACTTGTGTGAACATAAAAGAAACATCAGTTTGAAAGCAAAACATTTATTCATTTACTTCCTCTGCAGTTTTCTTGACTGCTGAATTTCATGAGAAGGGATTGATAATGAGGTGCTCGCTTTCAAGTATGAGAGTCGTTGAGCTCCAGTTGCGGAGCTGGAGCCCCGGGGAGGAGCCGGTGCGGGGTGCTGCCGCTGATGTCTTAGGGTCGTGGGGCTCAAGATCTGGGAGGAGCGGATGCTGAGGTTCTAGTTTGAGGGTCGTGGAGCTGGAGACCCAGACAGGAGCTGGTGCTGCCGCTGTTCAAACCTGAGGGTGGTGGAGCTGGAGCCTGGGGTAGGAGCTGGTGCTGTCTTTCAAGTATGAGAGTCATAGAGCTGGAGGTGCAAGGAAGCGCTGCTGTTCTAGGGTGAGGGTTGTCGAGCTGGAGACCCAGGGAGGTGCGGTGTTGTTCTCGTTTGAGGGTCATGGAGCTGGAGACCCAGGGAGGAGCTGGTGCTGCTGTTCTAGTTTTAGGGTCGGGGAGCTGGAGCCTTGGGGAGGAGCTAGTGCTGCCTTTCAAGTCTGAGAGTCGTTGAGCTGGAGGTACAAGGAAGCGCTGCTGTTCTAGGGTGAGGGTCATGGGGCTGGAACCCCAGGGAGCAGCGGTGTTGTTTTAGTTTGAGAGTCGTGGAGCTGGAGACCCAAGGAGGAGCTGGTGTTTTTTTGTTTAAGTCTGAGGGTCACGGAGCTTGAGACTCCAGGAGGAACTGGTGCTGAGGTTCTAGTTTGAGGGTCGTGGAGCTGGAGACCCAGACAGGAGCTGGTGCTACCGGTGTTCAAATCTGAGGGTGGTGGAGCTGGAGCCTTGGGGAGGAGCCGGTGTTGCCTTTCAAGTCTGAGAGTCGTTGAGTTGGAGATCCAGGGAGGAGCCGTTGCTACTGCTGTAGTTTGAGGATGGTGAATCTGGAGACCTGGGGAGGAGCTCGTGCTGCTGTTGACGTCTGAGGGTCAGGGAGCTGGAGACCTGGGGAGCTCAGTGCAGCCGAGCTCAGACCAGCAGAGCTTGTGCTGCTGTTGTGGTTTCAGGATTGTGGAGCTGGAGACCCGGGGAGGAGCTGGCACTGTAGTTGATGTTTGAGGGTCGGGGAGCTGGAATCTGGGGAGGAGCCCATGCTGCTGTTTAAGTCTGAAGGCCGTGGAGCTAAACATGGAGCCAAAGCTGGGGAAGTAGAGAGAGAGTCACAGGAGACCACTTGACACTGTGGATGTAGTTGTACCCTAAGCAGGTTACACTTGGGATTGTCTCAGTTCTAGTGATTAATGCTCTCTTTTTCCTCTTACACGGTTTGGATTTGTTTTCTGTCCCACAAGACAGAGAGACCCTGATTAATACCCTTAGGAATTAAAAAGCTTACAAAAACTCAGTGATGTTGGTTATAGTAATAATAGGAATTAAATCATGATTATCCTGATGACACACACAAAATCACACACACACACACACACACACACACACACAATACATATCTTTTCAATCAGTTAGTAAAATTTAAAAAAATGGAAAAATAGAACCAAGTAAACCTGTAAAATGTTGTTTCATGGAGAAGCGATGGAGGACAGAGATTCATCTGAGAGTTGCTATTGATGGAGAAACTGAGAACTTACCATTTTTCCGTGAGGTTTCGATGTGGAATGATACTCTGTGCGTTCTGGCAGCTGAGTCCGTTCACACAGCCTGGGGATGCAGCAGGTGTTACAGAAGGGCCTCTCCCAGCTGGTCCTGCCTCTCTGCTGTGATGAGTGCGGCCTCTGATCCCCGAACACTGACTGTCTTGAGAGGAGACCAGGCCTATGACAACAAGGGTGTCCATGGTGAGGTTCCATGGATGGAGTGCAGGGATGCTCCCGATGTGCCTTCCTGATGCTCACCTGCCATCTTGCTATTAATGCATCTTGTTTATAACTGTCTTCTAAAGATTGAATAGAAAAAAGCATTTGTACAATATGGGTCAGGGATAAAGAATAAGCATAGGATCTCCACCAAGTTTAGACTAGAATCAAAGAGACAGAACTCTGGATGCTCCCTGGAGGCCCCTCCTGAACCCCAGTCCCTTCCCTTCTACAGAGGGAGTCACTTTCTGCTTTAGTCTTTCTTATTCCCGTACTTTTCTTCATAGTATGTTTCTTTCACCACGTGAGTGCACATCCCTAAACAATATGCCATTTAGTTTTTGAGCTTTCTGTGTCTCTGAGACAGGGTCTTGCTGTGCTGCCGCGGCCGTGGTTTTGGACTCTGATGTGGAGAAATTCTCCTGTGTGGCTGCTCCTAGAATGCACCGGGTCTGAGCATCTGCTCCACGTCTATTCTTGTCCTCCATTCTCTTCCCGAGACCCGTCCACATTGACGTCATTCATTTTCACTGCTGCGTGATCTCCCGTGGTATGAGGGGGACATGGGAAGTGTCTTCATTTTCCTGTCGATGATGTTTGTCCAGGTCGGGGCCCTCCGGACTGAGTTGCTAGAATGTTCTAGGGCATTTCTTGTGGACACAAGTGCCAGTTTCTTCTGGTCAGTAGCTTTCACTTTTTAAAATTTCATCCTATGTGAGAAATGTGATTTTCCTCACAACAAACAACACACACCCTTTCGTATGCAAGTGTAACAAAAAAAAATTCACAATCATTCTTGGCAGTGGCTGAGTGTTCTTGCTGCTCTCCACTCTCCCCAACACTTGCATTTATTGGGCTGTGGGGTTTTTGCCAGTCTGGTGGGTGTCGCGTGATACCTCATCCCGTTAGGCTGAGAGCTCTTCATGTTTTTATTGACCTTTCCTTCGCATTTCCTCTTCTGTGAAGGGCTGGTTCAACTCTTTTGCCCAGTTTCTGTTTAGTTGTCTGAATTTTTGCCTTATTATTATTATTATTATTTGAGATGGAGTTGCCTTCTGTCACTCAGGCTGGAGTACAGTGGCACGATCTTGGCTCACTGCCACCTCCATCTTCCGGGTTCAAGCGATTCTCTTGGCTCAGCTTCCAGAGTTCCTGGGATTAAAGGCATGTGCCACCACGTCCAGCTATTTTTCGTGTTTAGTACAGACGGGATTTCACCATGTTGACCAGACTGGTCTCAAACTCTTGACCTCAGGTGACCTGCCTGCCTCGGCTTCCCAAAGTGCTTGGATTACAGGTATGAGCCACCGTGCCTGGTCTGCCTTTTTCTTTTTCAAGAGGACTCTTTATAGGTGATACACATTCATTTTAGTGACTATCTGTGTGGCAAAGATGGGTTTGAATCCACCGGGATGAACCTGCAGGATCCCCTCTCTGTGGTGGGAGAGGAGAGAGAGAGGGATAGAGGGTCTTGGAGAATCAGAGGCAAGAGGAGGCCGAGTCAGGCGGGGGTCACAGGTGGCTGTGAGGACTTGGCTCCTCCTCTGAGCCAGGTGGGATTAGCAGGGGATTTTAACCAGAGCAGCCATGGGGTTTCCCTCATGTATTATGCCATGGTTGGCTCAGCTGACCTCACCTCTTGAACAAGACTTGGTCTTGGCCACCCAGAGGCCCGTGGTCGAGGGCTTAACACCTGGCATGGCCACTGACACATCCACGTTTGGCGCACACATGGCTGGGCAGCCCTGACCGGCTCTGCCTGGGCCTCTCGTTGGTGGCATTTCTGGGGTTTGTCCCCTCCCAAGTCTGGCCGATTTATGAGCCTCAGTACACCTCGGCATGAAGAAGGAGGTTTGGCAAATGACTCACAAAGCATCATTTTTAAAGGTTAATGGTCACTGTTGGGGGAAGAAAGGGCCACTGGGCATGGATGCTCTCTTTGCTGATGTGGTGTTTTCAATTAAGTGAAAAAAAAGAGGCAAGCGTCTCTGCATGTACCTGATTACCAAGTAGCCAAGGAGGCCTCGGGGTGTCCTGGAAGCTGGAACCATCAGCCCCGTGTGAACTATAGGTGCTTTTGTATAAGCCGCTCCTGGGTGAGGGGGAGTGGGTCAGGCGATCCCAAGCTCCGCTTCCTGCTCAGCATGAGTGAGTTGTGTGTGAGAAGGTGGCTGTGGAGGAATCCCACGGTCTGGCCAGTCACCTTCAGGAGGGCAGGGATGATGCTGTTCTCACCTTCATCATCCACAGTGCCTGGCACCTGCTCCAGGCCATGGCAGGTGTACAGGGTGCAACTGATCTTAGATAATGTGGCCCGACTCAGTGGCCCTGGGGCTAGGAGGGAAACCGGCTTGGGAGCTTTCCTGGGTCCTGCCTTACCCAACTTATATGGCGTTTCAGGAGCGAGGGCTACATTGGTGTCTGTGTGTCAGTCAGGATGAGGAACAGCAGCCACTACAACAATAGCTCCCAACGCTCAGAGGGGATGCACACAAAGGTTCTTTCCTGCTCTTTCACAGTCTCTTTCACTAAAGATATGTGTCAGTCCATTTGCATTGCTGTAACAGGGTACGTGGGGCTGGGTTATTTACGGGCGGGGCAGCTCCCCTGGAAGGACTCATAGGAGATAAGAACCTGTGACTGTGATGTGCATGTTACAAAGTCCTAAGGGAAGTGGTAAAACTCGCTTACTTCAGCAGACAGGGAGGCGCTCCCATGGCAAACTCCCTTTGCCTGGGAGTTACAGCCTCAGTAAAAGTGCCAGGGACCCCGAATCATAGCGGCTTAACTAAGATGGAGGTTCATTCCTGTTTCACGTGAAAGTCAAAGCCAGTCAGGTGATTCTTCTCTGTGTGGTTTTAGGGTCTTAGCCTCCGTCCATCTTGCTGCTCTGACTTCTTTAGTGCGCAGCGTCCCCCCACCTCAGGGGTCCATCTTGTCTCCTGCCAGCCAGCAGGGAGGGGAGAAGGGGACCAGGGTGCACAAACTTTCCTTCCTCTAAAGGCAGCTGCTGTGCACGGTCACATTGTCCCCATTGGCCACAGGCTGTTCACATGGTCACTGCTTGTTGCCAGGGATTCTGGGAAGTGCAGTCTTCATCCTGGATGCCAGTGCCCACGTGGGTCACGCCTGAGGCCAAGGGGAGAGAGGACCTGGAGAGAGCTGCCGGCTCTGCCCGCCCTTGTACACATTTCTGCAGCATAGGATGAGCCACCGCTTCAGCTTGCTCAGGATTGAGGGGGGTCGTGGAACACAGATCTTTCAGTTTCAAAACAGAGGCAGTTCCAGGCAAATCATCCCAGCTTGGCTGAGACTCAGAAGTTTGCTGGGACTGGGGATTTCTAGAGTTAAAACCAGGAAAGTTCTGGGCAAACCTGGACAAGCTGGTCCCCTCTACTCCAGACACACTGGCCTCTTTTCTGCTCCTCCAGCAGGCCAAGTCAGTGCCTGCCGCAGGGCCTTTGCATCTGCTGTTAGCCCTGCCTGGGACTCCCTTTCCACAGCTCTGTGCAGTGCTCACTCCTCTTCTGTTGAGAAAGGGCTGCTCTCTGCGTGCCCCCGGGTACCTGGTCTGCTGTGCTCAGCACTACATGCTCTGTGAAAATCCCTCCATGCTCTTAATAGAATGAGAGCTGTTCTTTTTACCCTTCCCAGCCCACTTCAGTTTCAAAGTCTCTTAGGATTATTAATTTTTATTCTCATCACCCCTGAAAGATATATCTCTTTCCCTAAGGCCATGGCTGGGCTCACGCATAGTCAGATAAATCTAATATTAATAATAACCTGAACGAAAAACATGTATTAAATCCCAAGATTATGATCTAGGAAGCAAGGATTCTGAAGAGATGTGTAAGCCTAATAAAGGCCAAAGGGTGTGGATTAAAAGGAAATGTGGGGTGGAGAAACATTTCGTGAACAAGAACCCCACCTCTTGGGTGAGTTCATTGGTAAAATCTTTCTAGAGGGCAATTTGGCAACTGGCCAATGAAAGTGCATAACTTTTGGCCCCAAATTCCATTTATAGGCATGTATCCCAGTAAATAGTCAGACAAATATGCAAAGATGAATCTCTAAGGATTTTTAGAAGAAGAAAGAAGCAGGAAGCATAAACAACTGCTCGTGGCCCCCCACCTTGGCGCCAGTGCTCCCCTCCCCCAGTGGGTGGGCCCAGGCTCCCAGGCTCCCTTGCAGTGAGTCGTGACCATGTGACCAGGTTCTGGCCAATGGGAGGCAACGAAAGTGTTGGGTGGCATTTCTGGAGACCCCCTTCTATAACTTCTGTCTTGATATGGTTTGGATGTTGGTCCCTTCCAAAACTTGTGTTGAAATGCGAGCTCCAACGTTGGAGGTGGGGCCTGGTGGGAGGTGTTTTGGTGATGGGGGCAGAGTCCTCTCACAATGGCTTGGTGCCCTCCCCATGGCAATGACTGAGTTCTTGCTCTGGGTTGATGGGAGATCTGGTTGTTTAAGGAGCCTGGCACGTCCTCCTCCCTCTCTTGCTCTTTCTCTCACCATGTGATGTGCCTGCTTCCCCTCTGCCTTCTGCCATGACTGGAAGCTTTCTGAGGCCTCCCCAGAAGCAGAGGCTGGGACCATGCTTGCACAGCCTGCAGAACTGTGAGCCTATTAGACCTATTTTCTATAAACCCCCCAGCCTCAGGTATTCCTTTACAGCAACGCAAATGGACCGACATACCTTTCGTGTCATTTCTTACTTGTTCCCTCCTTTGACCTGCTTCCTGGAATAAGCAGATGATGGTCGGAGCTATTCCTGCCACCTTGAACCTGGAGCATTAGGCTTCTACCCTGGGGATGCCAGAATGTCCTCTGGAAGGAAATGAAAGTCCTTAACACCACCCTAGATTGACAACCTCCAGTTTTGTTTTTACTTTATTGTTTGAGACAGAGTCTTGCTCTGTTGCCCAGGCTGGGGTGCAATGGCATAATCTCAACTCACTGCAACCTCTGCCTCCTTGGTTCAAGCCATCCTCATGCCTCAGCCTCCCGACTAGCTGGGATTCCAGGTGCGGGCCACCATGTTCAGCTAATATTTTTTAAATTTTAGTAGAGACAGGGTTTTACCATGTTGACCAGGCTGGTCTCAAACTCATGACCTCAAGTGATTCACCTGCTTCAGCCTCCCAAAGTGCTGGGATTACAGGTGGGAGTCACCATGCCCTGCCCAATAAAGCTTATTCTATTTTAATAAAGCAAAAATGCATGTGTAAGTGTGATAATGTGCTTGTGTATTGTCTAACAGGAGCACTACAAATCAAAATGGGAATGCTGTTTACCTTTGGTGTTGGAATCACTTGTGATTTAAAAGCTTGTTTTCTGCTATTTTTAAAAACATTTGAAATGAGTTGTGACTTTAATTATGAGAAAAAAAGATACCGTAATAATTGAGAGGGGGGAAAGCCCACCTCTTGTTGGACCTGACTGGGGCTGGGAGAAGTGTGAGACTTTTTTGCGGGTATCACTCCCTGCCACAAAAGTGGCCTTGCGGGGCCGTCCTTCACGCCAGATGCGCCTCTTTCCCCCGGTCCCTGTACCTGGTGTCAGGTCACACAGACAGTGAGCGTCCTTCCCAGAGTCTGACCTGCAGACTGGGGGAAAGTGGGGATCTAGGGACATTCAGACCCCGGGACGGGGGGGGGGGCCCGCACAGGTGTGACTGTGCCTTTGCAGGATGACCTCTCACCTCAAAAAGCAAGAAAGAGCGCTAGTGCGATTTTTAAACATTTACATGAGAGGGTTTTTAACTTCTCACCCCTTTATTCCAACGAGCACATTTGGAATCATAAAATGCACAAAGAAGACCCGCTCTTTACAGCCACCTTCCCCACGCCAGCATTCTGTTCAAAAACAGCAGGTAAAGCTCATGGCTTTGATGAAAGGTCACTCTTTTTACTGAAAACAATCAATATTGTTTCCCATTCTGGAGAGAATTTAAAGAAAATAATTTGGAAGAACATTTGGTTTGGTGTGAAGCAAACAAATGATTTCAGATCACAGATGTAATCATTTGATCTTGCTTTAAACTGGAGGTCCAGGAAGGAGCTGGTGCTGCTGTTGCAGTCTGAGGGTCGAGCAGCTGGAGACCCAGGGAGGAGCGGTGTTGCTCTAGTTTGAGGTTTCTGGAGCTGGAGACCCAAGGAGGAGTGGTGTTGTTCCAGTTTGGGGGTTGTTGAGCTTGAGACCTAGGGAGGAGCTGGTGCTGCTGTTATTTAAGGCTGAGGGTTGTGCAGCTGCAGATCCAGGAAGAAGCCAGTGTTTTTGTTGTTGAAGTCTGAGGGTTGTGGAGCTGGAGACCCAGGGAGGAGCTGGTTATTATTCCAGTTTGAGGGGTTTGGAACTGGAGCCCCGGGGAGTAGCCGGTGCTGCCACTGATGTCTTAGAGTTGTGGAGCTGAAGATCCAGGAGGAGCTGGTGCTGATGTTCTAGTTCAAGGGTCATGGAGCTGGAGACCCAGGGAGGAGCTGGTGCTGCTATTCTAATTCGAGGGGCGGAGAGACCTGGGGAGGGGCTGGTGATGCCTGTCAAGTCTGAGAGTCATTGAGCTGGAGATCCAGGGAGGAGCTGGTGCTGCTGTTTAAGTCTGAGGGTCATGGAGCTAAAGATGATCCAAAGCTGGGCAGTAGAGTCACAGGAGGCCCCTTGAAACTGTGGATGTAGCTGTACCCCAAGGAAGTTAAGCTTGGGAACGTCTCAGTTCTAGTGATTAATGCATTCTTTTTCCCCTTACACAGTTTGGATTTGTTTTCTTTCTCACCAGATAGAAAGACTCTCATTAATACTCTTAGGAATTGAAAAGCTTAAAAAAAAATCTCAGTGATTTTGGTAATAATAATAGGAATTAAACCATGATTTTCCTGACTGACACACACAAAATCACACACACACAATAGATATATCTTTTCAGTTGGTTAGTAAAATAAAAAACAAATGGAAAAACAGGCCCAAGCAAAGTTATAAACAGTTGTTTCACGGAGAAGCGATGGAGGACAGAGATTCATCTGAGAGTTGCTATTGATGAAGAAACTGAGAACTTACCATTTTTCCATGAGGTTTCGGTGTGGAATGATACTCTGTGCGTTCTGGCAGCTGAGTCCGTTCACACAGCCTGGGGATGCAGCAGGTGTTACAGAAGGGCCTCTCCCAGCTGGTCCTGCCTCTCTGCTGTGATGAGTGCGGCCTCTGATCCCCAATCACTGACTGTCTTGAGAGGAGACCAGGCCTATGAGCACAAGGGTGTCCATGGTGAGGTTCCGTGGATGGAGTGCAGGGATGCCCTGATGTGCCTTCCTGATGCTCACCTGCCATCTTGCTATTAATGTATCTTGTTTATAACTGTCTTGCAGAGATTGAATAGAAAAAAGTATTTGTACAATATGGGTCAGGGATAAAGAGTATGGACACATTGGACACACAGGATCTCCACCAAGTTTAGAGAGTAGAATTGAAGAGACAGAACTCTGGATGCTCCCTGGAGGCCCCTGCTGAGCCCCAGTCCCTTCCCTTCTACAGAGGGAGTCACTTTCTGCTTTAGTCTTTCTTATTCCTATAGTTTTCTTCATGGTACCTTCATTTCACCACATACCTGTACATCCCTAAATATGCCATGTCGTTTTTGAGCTTTCTGTGTCTTTTTGTGCTGCCGTGGCCGTGGTTTTGGACTCTGATGTGGAGAAATTCTCCTGTGTGGCTGCTCCTAGAATGCACCGGGTCTGAGCATCTGCTCCTCCACGTCTATTCTTGTCCTCCATTCTCTTCCCGAGACCCGTCCACATTGACGTCATTCATTTTCACTGCTGCGTGATCTCCTGTGGTATGAGGGGGACATGGGAAGTGTCTTCATTTTCCTGTTGATGATGTTTGTCCAGGTCGGGGCCCTCCGGACTGAGTTGCTAGAACATTCTAGGGCATTTCTTGTGGACACAAGTGCCAGTTTCTTCTGGTCAGTAGCTTTCACTTTTTAAAATTTCATCCTATGTGAGAAATGTGATTTTCCACTCGACAAACAACACACACCCTTTCATATGCAAGTGTAACAAAAAAAATTCACAATCATTCTTGGCAGTGGCTGAGTGTTCTTGCTGCTCTCCACTCTCCCCAACACTTGCATTTATTGGGCTGTGGGGTTTTTGCCAGTCTGGTGGGTGTCACGTGATACCTCATCCTGTTAGGCTGAGAGCTCTTCATGTTTTTGTTGGCCTTTCCTTCGCATTTCCTCTTCTGTGAAGGGCTGGTTCAACGGTTTTGTGCAGTTTCTGTTTAGTTGTCTGAATTTTTGCCTTTTTATTTTATTATTATTTGAGATGGAGTCTCACTCTGTCACCCAGGCCGGAGTGCAACGGTACAATGGTCCCTGTACCTGGTGTGAGGTCACACAGACAGTGAGCGTCCTTCCCAGAGTCTGACCTGCCAAGGTCGGGGGGAAGCGGAGGTCTAGTGATATTCAGAACCCGGGGGAGCTCAAACAGCTGTGACTATGCCTTTGCAGGGTGACCTTACACCTCAAAGAGCAAGAAAGAGCTCTAGTGCAATTTCTAAACATTTACATGAAAGGGGTTTTAACTTCTCACCCCTTTGTTCCAACGAGCACATTTGGAATCATAAAATGCACAAAGAAGACCCGCTCTTTACAGCCACCTTCCCCAAGCCAGCATTCTGTTCAAAAACAGGTAAAGCTCAAGGCTTTGATGAAAGGTCACTCTTTTTATTGGATACAACTAATATTGCTCACCATTCTGGGGAGAATTTCAAGAAAATAATTTGTAAAAACACTTGGTTTGGTGTGAAGCAACCAAATGATTTCAGTTCACAAATGTAATCATTTGATCTTGCTTTAAAACCAAATATTTCAGAACAGTCTGGCATCACATTCTCTTCTGAGTTGTGAAACTCTGAATTCTGAGTGAGTCTGAATTCCCAAGGCAGGACGGATGAGAGAAAAGTTTTGATGGCAGAATCCTGGCGTTGTGTTGTTATCACATGGGTTAAAGAAGTGGCTTAATTAACCCACGGAACCTGCTTATGTCTGAGGCTCCCCTGAGAAGGCGATGTTGACAAGCCCGTCCTATGGGTCTGAGGGCTGTTTGCCAGAAGTGGAGTAAGGAGGATGGTCCCAGTGTCCCTGTCTCTCAACATGATTATCGGGAGGGCTGTAGAGCTTGGACAGATCACCACTGGCTCCACGGGGACATTTCAGCAGCACTCACTGCCTGTGTGTGTTCTGTGCCAGGCACTGTGCTTGGGCTGGGATTTGGGATTCACCAGGGCATGATAGGTGATGCGCCTCTGTCCTCACGGAGCCTAAGTACTGATGGAGGCTGACAGGCAGTGCCCATGTCAACCGCAAGCGAACAAGGCACCTGCAGGTGGGGGTCAGCACCAAGGAGATGAAAGGGGCGTGTTGCTGACCGTGACTCTGGTGGAGGTTACTTAAATAGGACCATGGGGGAGGGCCTTTCTGCGGAGGTGACATTTGAGCTGAGGCCTCAACAATCAGAAGGAATCAGTTGTCAAGGGTCTGCGATAAACTCAATCTGCGGACTGTTTAAAATAATGTAAACAGTCTTACTATTAAGAAGCCTTACTATTTAAAATAATGTAAGGTGTCACAGCTGTTTCAGAATGTGTCTAGCACGTTTTCCAGTTCTCACTCCCAGGTAGGCTCGGGAAGAGGCATCTGTGTCCAGCTCGTGGCCTGTTCTCTGCCCTTGGAAGGGGGGTTCCCATCTCCCACAGCCGCCCCCAGGGGCGTGCTCCCAGGCGGGGTCAGGTTTTCCCTAGAAAAAATAAAGATTAATTTGAATTAGTTGCCAACATTGACATTTTAATTCTAAAAGTCTGTATTTTTGACTTCGTTAGAAAGGGAGCCTCTCTGGCCAGGCCAGGCTGGGATCTGGTGGGTTTCGGTTTCTGGTTAGGGATAGCTTCGCTCCTCCAGCATCTGTCCCAGTGTGGAGTCGGGGGGCCCAGGCTCAGGCAGGAAAGCTGCAGTGGCCAAGTACACTGACTGTCTCCAGAGAGCTGACGGGCCCTGCCACCTCTTGCTTGGGGTGGGCTGGGGTTCCTCGCTGCCCCTCCTCCCAGCCGGCAGCATCTAGAACTGCACCGAGACCAGCTCCACGTGAGGCTGGGAAGGAAAACCTCCCTTTATAAGTGAAATCAGCTGAAGTTGGGCTGTGACTGTGTCAGCCGGAAACTAAAAGGCCCTGTTACAAGCGCGGCCAGGAAGACTGTCACCACTGTGGCGTGCAAATGACAGAGACGCGAGGGACAGCGTCTGCCAAGAGATGAGCCGGGTGAGGGGAGGTCGTCATGAAGGAGGGAGGAGGGGTCCTCCCCATGGCAGCAGTATCATCCCGCAGGGAGATGGCTCCTGGGGAGGACCGAGTTCCGGGGAGGGCCGCATTCTGAGGAGGGCCGGTGCTGTGCGGAGTGGGCGGCTTGGGGCCGGAATGCGAGCACGTGGAGCAGTCAGTGTCTGAGCAGGGGTGCGCTGAGCCAGGTGCTCAGCCCTTCTATGTGTGCGAGGGGGTGGCCCTCTGCCCTGTCCTTTCTGCAGGCAGCCAAAAGAGAGGGAGGCCAAAGAGCTCAGCGTTAGGTAAGCTTAGGTGCAGGCCCCATTTCCTGCCAAAGGCCAGTGCCTCTGACCCTCAGTTTCCTAATCTGTATAGTGGGGCTAATCCCAACCATCTATACTTCCTGCCTGCCATGTGCCAGGCCCTTCTTACACATCTTGGATTCCTTGGGAGTAGGGACTTCATTATCCTCCTTTAGAGTTGAGAAAGAAGCCGCACAGAAAGGTTAAACCACTTACCTGGGGTCACACAGCTGCTACTGCAGAGTAAAGACTCCCAACTCAAATGGAGTATTAAGCCCTGCCTGAGCGCCAGCAGGTGCTCCAGGAACGTCAGGTGCTGTTTGTCACCCTCATTACCTGCTGGGAGCACGCGCCCCATCATGCAAACCCTGTTAGCGTGAAGTGAGGGGAAGTGTGCAGGATCAAGTGTACTGGCTGCAGCAAAGTAAGTGAAGTAATAATAACCACAAGATGATATTAACAACCCTTATTGGTGCTATCAACAGCCGCATCTGCCTACTTCTCTGGGCCCAGGGTTGTCTCCAAGCTCCCAGGAGCTGGTCCTGAGTGGGTCAGAAGAAGGGTCTGAGGTTACGGGAAGGAGCAGCTTGCCCAGCTCCTGGCCTGTTCTGTGCACGGGGAGTCCCTGTCCCCCACAGCTCTCTCCCAGGGCCGGCTCCCAGGTCGGCTTGGGAGGCCCCATGGCTGAGTGGCTTCAGGCCAGGGTTCTGCTGTGTGCTGTGTGTCTGTGGGAGTGACGCCCCCACCCCAACCTTCCTGCCCTGCCAGCTGCTGGACACACAGCAGCTACAGGGCAGGAACCCTGAGACCAGGACCTCTACGGGTCCCATGGCACAGAGCCGCCTCCTCCCTGTTCTATTGAGAAGGAGGAGGCGTGCCTCAGGGTTAATCCTGCTCCCTGCTTGCTTTGGATAAATGGTCTCTGGGTCGAACACCTCACAACGGGATGTGTCTTAGCGTGGAGTTTATCAAATCGCAGGCTGTGATGCATTAGTAGGTCTTGAAATCAATTTAGAGGGTCAAACCCGGCATTGAAAATTTGCAATAGACCAGAATAGACTAGACCAGGGAACATCAGAGCGCATTGTGTGCAGCGAGGGTGAGTGTTGTTTGGGGAAACGTGTTATGTTTCTGTATAAATGGATGTGTGTGTGTGTGTGTGTGTGTGTGTGTGTGTGCATGTGTGTGTGCGCGCGCGCACGTGCTGGGCAGCAGTTTGCAATATGTTTCTTATGGTACGTTGCACTAAAAAAGTTAGAGAATCTGTCTCACGGCCTTAGGGTAACACAAAGGGGGTCTACCCAGCAATGATCGTTTTTCTCAGAACTTTACATTTCCCTGATTTGAGACCTGTTTATAGGACTGAAAAACAGGTCTAAACCGGTACCAAGACTTTTGGTTACATCAGGTATAAGGCTGTGGCTCGTCTACGGCCATACCACCCTGAACGCGCCCGATCTCGTCTGATCTCGGAAGGCTGTGGCTCTCTGTTCCCACAGTCCATGCTGAGGGGTGGAGGGGCATTGAACTGCAGGACGAAAAAGTGATGAACCTGCGAGAAATGAGACCGAGAAAGGAAGGGGCACGGAAGGCATGCAGAGACGGGGCGAGGGAGGGGAGTAGGGTGGGGCCTGTGGCTGTGAGGGAGAGAAACGGGGTGGGGGCTGTTCCTGGAACTCCAGGAGCTGCCTTCCTGAGTGGCTGAGTCAGTGCCTCGTGGACTCAGAAACACTCATTGTCCATTCAGAGCTCCATTAGGATCTGAAAGGTGTCTGGTAGATCTTTAGAGCCATTCCGTCTTCATCCCATGTGGGACTTAGACACATGTGCACACAACATGCTTACACATATGCACACACGTACACACTCATGCATCCGTGTACTCACATGCGGATACACTCATACACATACACACATGCACACTCATACCCACTCAGACACGTATGCACATACTAGCACTCATAGACACACATGTCCACTCACACACATGCTCGCTCCTACATGCACTCTCCCCCACCCACACGCGCCCATGCACTCACAGACACAATGAGTCAGGTGTGTTTAACATGCAGCTCCTGCCTGTGCCTCCCCCAGATCCCCATGTGACCTGCTCATCAGAGGAGGCCTGGAGTTCTGGGGGGAGCCCTGGTGTCCCTCCACATGATCTCCATGACAACCCAGCTCGACACCGGTTTGTAAGTGTGAAAGCTTCAGGGCCCACACGATCTCTCACGTTAATTCATGCAGATCAGCTGTTCACTACTCAACGCTCCCATGTTCTGTGAGGCAGCGAGGCACAAAATTGGCATCTGTTGTGGTGTGTGTGTGTGTGTGTGTATGTATAGTGAGCTTGGCACACAGGATGAGGTTTGGGGCAAAATAGCATGAAAGATACAGCCAGTAGTAATTGGATTACAGTTGTTGACTGCTTTCAAAGGATTTAACGTAGAATATTAATCCCAAAGATATATGACATCTGGTGAATTCTGGAGCCTCTCACAGATAAGAATGTGGGGTAAGAGGAGAAACAACACATTTGCAAATTTGATGGAATTTCCTACGCAGTCCTGAAATTGCTGGTGGAATGGGGGATGGCAGTCCGGGTGTGAGGCGTTCGAGAGAATTTGAATGTGTCCCCCAAAGGGCTCCCCAGAGACTGCCACCGATCAGGCCATGGAAAGCCCCGGGCCCGGCACGACAGGGTCTGGGCTCTGCCTTCCTTGAACACAGGGGCGGAGGGGCAGGGGCGAGAGGTGGAGGCTAAGAATGGCTAGAGACAAATGGCTGGATTCGGTTCTTTTATCTGTAGCAGGGACTCAAACCCAGGCTGTCCTGGCTGGAGCAGGACTGGTCCTGTGGCCGAGACCCCCTCTTCCAACCCTGCACGGGGCCCCTGACCCCCAGACCTGCAGACATTCACACCCACCCCGCCATACAAAGACCCCAACCTCCCTTGTGTGAGGACAGGCATCATTTCCGGGTATCATCTTCCTGCCCTACGTGGGCAGAGTCAAGCCCCTAGACCTGGGAGGGAGGCTCCCCAATACCCGTCTCCCCGACAATGGTCAATGCTCCTCAAAGGGTCATTTCCAAAGAATGCCAGGTGGCAGGCACCAGATTCTGGCATCTGATACACTCCCATCCACTCCCTGGGGACCAAAGCAATCATCCTTTGTAAGCTCTGACGGGCAACAACTGGCCGCTGTCCTTTAATTAGCAGGGGACACGCTAAGCTATGGCCTCCTGCAGGCTCCGTAAATGTCCGTGAAATCAGCCTGGTGACTTGAGCCTGGTGCAGACTGTGGGGGCCCATGGTGGTCAAGGGGGAGCCCCCGCCCCTGGTCTGGCTCTGAGAACAGCCTCCAGGAGAAAATGCCAAGCTGCCAGGACCCGTGGCAGCCGCTCAACCCGGCAAGTCCTTTCTTGCAAATTGAGATCCAGGCTGCGATCTGGGCTGGCTCTGCACATTCTGGGCACCCGTTATCTGCTGGGTGGAGCTGCCTAGGTACTTCTTAGGGCTGCTGGTACATGGGTGGGGGCTGCTTTTGAACACGTGGCTGCCCCATCGGCCTCGCCTTCTCTGCTTCTTCTGGCCTTCTTAAATGATGGTTATTGCAGGGAGGATGCCATGCCAAGCATTCTTTTATGCAGTGCTGTGAGATGCGGCGTGTCCAGCGTCCCAGGAGAGATTCAAGCCTCATTTCCCTCTGAGACACTGGGATGGGACCACGTGCAGTGTCTCAGTGCCTGGATCCCGGGGGCGTCGTCTGAGGCTGTGCATGAGGTGCCGAGGCTTGGCCCTGGGCTGTGTGGGAAGGGAATGAAGCGTGTCTGACAGGAGGGCCCAGGTCACACCCACCAGGGGCCGGGAGTGCATGAATATAGGTGCCCGTGCTCAAAATGGAGAAAGGGGGTTGTTGGGAAGTCCTCGAGTCCAAGGCTGATGATGTGGGGTCCTTAAGGGGACTGCCTGCTACTCAGGGCAGAAGGGGACATCCTGATGCAGCACCCGTGACAGTCTCCCACTGTTCCTGCCCCCTGGAACCACTGTCCCCGGAGACCTGTGGAGGAAACCACCGCTGATGAGAAGGTGTCTCTGTCCCTTACTTTGTCTCCCCTTGGTCACTGCAAAGACAGATGCTTATAGCCCTCAGGTGACAAGCCCCATGGGCATGGCCACTGCTCCTGGCTTGCAGTGTCTTTGTGGCTATGACAGCCCGGGTTCCTCTCGGGGTGGGTGTCTCCTGCAGATGCCTCCTGCAGAAAGCTCACCTTGTCTCCTGGGCCCCAGTCCTGGCCCTGGGCAGAGGAGGGAAGGAGTGAGGTGGCGGCTGATGGATTCTCATGTCCCCTCTTTCCCGAATTCCCCCGGGCTCCTCCTTCAGAGCCTCCACCCTGAATCCTGGTGACTCACCGTGTCTCATGTAGGAAGCCCCCGGTGACATTTTGTGCCCTATACACCGGTCCCTGCAGCCTGGGCCCCGCTCCAGCTCTGCCGCCTCTGCAGGAAACCCCACTGTCACTCCGCCCTCCCTCCTTACATCTCGGGGGTGGGGAGTGCAGGGCCTTGCTGGAGGCAAGCCTCATGTGAGACCCACCCAGTGTAGCAGCTCCACTGTGCAGACCCACACCCCACCTATTTTCTTCTGTCCTTTCTGCAGTCAACACAGCCCTGGCTCTGCATTTGGCCCTGTCTTCACAGGGCTGTGTCTGGGCAGATGGGGCTGGAAAACACCTCACTGGGCTGAGCTGGGGTGTGTCGTGAACGTGGCAGCCTGGGCTGTGCAACAGGAGGCTCCAGTACCCCTTTGTGGGGGGAGGGGGTGGGAGAGTACAGGTGACATGGAATGGGCAGGGGCAGGCAGGTAGCGAGGATGATTCATTTTTCTCGAAGCATTGCCAGGCTACTTCCAATTCCTCGTCTATGGCCCAGCACAAGGAAAGCTGATGTTCTGCTGCCAGCCTGGCTTGTCTTTTAATCACACCCTTTGCTTGTCAGTTTAGACACCCTGGTATACTCTCATTGCTTTTTAGCAATCTTTCCAACTTGCTGGACTTTTCCACTCAAATAGGAGCAGTAGACCACGTGTACCATGTGCCAGGCATTGTGCTAACTGCATTTGCTATTTCAGTCCTCACAATAGCCCCATGAGACGGGCACTACCATTATCCTTATTCTGGAGATGAGGAAATCAGCCCAGAGAGGTTAATTATCTAGCCCTGAATCACTCAGCTAGCGAGTGGCAGAGCTGAAATTTGAACCTAGGCATCCTGGCTTCAGGGTCTATGCTCTTAGTCTCTCACTGTAGGTGCTCCTAAGTGAGCACCCAGCTTCCACGGCTTCAGTTGATGGGACTTCTCTAGAGGCAGGGCTGGGAGGAAGTTTATCCGTGGGTCCTGCAGTGGCCATCTGGAAGGATGGGGTTGGCTGTGGCTCAGGTTCTACCCTTGCTGCTGCTTCTCCCAGGAGCTCTGTCCCTTGGCTCATCCCAGGATCTGCTCCTCCTTCCTCCTCAGGACTCAGGTGCGGCATTGCAGCAGATGTTTGCTGAGTACCTGCTATCTGCCAGGCACTGTGCTAGGTGCAGGAGATCTCACAACAAACAAAATTCCTGCTTTTATGGAGCAGATATTCAGTAAGTGGAGAGGGATAAACAGATCAGTGAAAGGTACTCATGTCAGTTGCTAATCCACGGTATGGGGAGACATTTGGCAGGCTTGGGAATAGGAAGATCCAGGTATGTGGGAGGGCATGTTAGCTTCCTGTGGTTGCTGTGACAAATTACCACCAACTTGATAGCTTCAAGCAACACAGATGGACTCTCTTCTAGCTCTGAAGGTCAGTAGTCTGCAGTCAGCTTCACTGGGCTAAGGCAAAAGGTCAGCAGGGCTGGCTCCTGCTGGAGGTGCTGAGGGCAGGATTCTTTGCATTTTCAGTGTGTCTCTCTTTCTTTCTTTCTTCTGTTTCTTTCTTTCTCTCCTTTCTTTCTTGCTTGCTTTCACCCTCCCCTCCCCTCCCCTCCCCTCTTATTTTCTTTCTGGAGTCTCACTCTGTAGCCCAGGCAAGAGTGTAGTGGCGCGATCTCAGCTCACTGCAACCTCTGCCTCCTGGGTTCAAGCGATTCTCCTGCCTCAGCTTCCCAAGTAGCTGGGACTACAGGCATGTGCCTGCACGCCCAGCTAATTTTTGTATTTTTTTAGTATAGATGAGGTTTCACTATATGTTGGCCAGGCTGGTCTCGAACTCCTGATCTCAGGTGATCCACCTGCCTCGGCCTCCCAAAGTGTCATGGGGCTAAAGAGTCTTGGGGGTGGAGCTACTGTCTCGTTCTGGGTGGTCTGGGAGGGCCTCTCTGAGGACGTGACATGTAGGCTGAGTCCTGAAGGATAAGAAGGGGCTGCCATGGGTGATTTGAGGGAACAGTGTGCTAGGTGGAGGGAGTAGCAAGTGCAAAGGCCAGAGATCTGGCAGATCAGAGATGAGACCAGGGTATCTAAGGAGCTGGGTAAGAGATGGGGATGCGGAGATACTGTCAGGTGAGATAGAAAGAGAAGGAAGCCAGGTGTGGTGGCTGATACCTGTAATCCCAGCACTTTGGGAGGCAGAGGTGGGCAGATTCCTTGAGCCCAAGAGTTTGAGATTAGCCTGGGCAATGTGGTAAGACCTCATGTCTACAGAAAAAAAAGCGAGATGTGGTGGCACGTGCCTGTGGTCCCAGGTACTTGGGAGGCAGGAGGATCACCTGAGCCTAGAAGGTGGAGGCTGCAGTAAGTCAAGATCATGGCCCTGTAATCTAGCCTGGGTGGGTGATAGAACAAGAACCTGTGTTCAAAAAAATAAAGAAAAGGAAAGAGAATTGTCACATTTTATTGCAAAGACAGTTTTTTTTTTTTTTTTTTTTTCATTTAGAAAATTTTCTCTCCCCTTTGAGTCCAGCCTGTCAGATGGGTAGAGCCTCTCATTCTGCCTCATGAGGAGCTCGAACATGCTCCCTTAAATCTCCATCAGATCCAGCAAGCCCTTGGGCTCTGCTGGGTGTAACACTGCTCCCTGTTTACCAGAGGCTTTTGCAGGCACATTAAATGTATCACTCAGACCCTGAAGTAGATGGAGCCACAGAGAGCTTTGATTAATGGAGCTGCCGGCCAGCATTACCTCAAGATATGCATTCTTTCTCTTTGTTAAGGAATTAAGGTGCCATATTGAAACTTTAATCTTTAAATACAGGTAAATAAAACATGATTACTCTACAGAAACAGGACCCCAAGGGAAATATGTGTTTAATAGCTCCAGCATTTGGAGCAATAATTTCCACATTCCATTTTGTTTATATAATGTATCATGCTTTCCAAAAATATTTTCTCATGCACCAGTTCATTTGTGCTCATTGAATACGTGGAAGGTATTTACATGTTGCCTATATTTATAGTTGTTTTCTTAACCAGGTAGAAAAAGAGAAAGGAAAAAGAAAAAGAAAATGCCTGTCAGTCCTCCGTTGCACATACTTTCTGGTTAGTACAATGAACTCACATTTGCATGCTTTCCTTGTCTCGTATTTCATCCTTGTCTTCCTCCGTGGTGTGTGTTTAACATCAGCTGTAAACCAGTTCCTCTCCTCTCTCTTTCACTCATAAACATGTAGGGATGAGCAGCGTTTGCTCTTGCCCATCCAACATTTGTTCCTTCTTCTAATTGCACTGCTCTAATTTTATTCTCAGCAACGAGCCCTCCTGTCTTCAATCCATGTGTGTGAGTTGACTCTGCTAAGCCCTCAGCCCTAGATTTGGTCTCAGGTCCCAGCCCTGGACAGTCAGTGTATTCTCTCCACCTCCACCTTCATTCTCTTAGGTCAGAGTGATTCCTGGATGGCCAATGAAACTTGATTCTAAAACTTTGGTTTGATTTACTAGAAAGAACACCTCTCTTTTTACTGGACTGGTTTGTGTGAGAGTGTAAGCAGGGCCACAGAGCAGATAATTCTTGTCTGTGAAGCCACTGCAGAGGCAAATAGAGCCTTGTAGATATCAATCATTTGAGTGCCTGGATGCAGCCATGCCTGAAGCCATTGCCCTACAACAGGTTTTCTCAACCTCATGACTACTGAATGTTTGAGCTGGACATTTCTTTGTGGTAGAGACTGTCCTGAGCATGGTCAGATGTTTAACAACATCCCTGGCCTCCACTCACTAGATGCCAGCAGCATGCCACCCTCCCGTCTGCCACTCCCATCGTGACAACCAAAGATGTCTCTGGGTGTTGCCAAATGTCCCTCGGTGGGGGGTGGGGGTAATTTCCTCCACTAAGAACCACTGTCCTAGACTGCCCATAAGTTATGTGGGTCAGTAACGGTCTGTTTTGCTTATTTCTGCTTGAGGTTCTGTTCTTGTCTTCAAGGGGCTTTCTGCCTGAAGGAGAGCTGTACCTTTAGGACGGGTCTTCCAAAGGAACTTCCACTGGATTGCCCAGCGTGGATGGTGAGAGGAAGAGTCTGCATTTAGTCAGGTCCGTGAGGGAGAAGTGTATGGAGAGAAAGTGTTGAGTAAGTGCTTGTTTATGAGATACTGAAAGGTCAGGAAGGGAAGTGATCCCCCTGGGCTCTCATGCTTAGGGAAGGCTTCCTAGAGGAGGTGGTATATGAACATTACAGGGTTCACAGGGGTGGTAAAATGGGAGGAGAGGTGTGTGTATGTGTATGTGTTGGGGGGAACCTGTGAGCATGAAACAGGATGGAATGGGGTGCTTGGGTGGGGAGAAGCTGCTCAGGAGATCATCTGGCCAAAACCAAAGAGGGGTGTGTCAGGTAGTCATTTGTGCTGGGCTGACCGATGGGTCCAGAGTCGATGCCAAGCTAAATAAGTTAGAGTTCGAACCTCCAAAACCTATTTACCACCATCGCCATGTGTGGTAGACAGAATAATGGTCCCTTAAAGATGTTCATATCCTCACGCCCAGAATTCTGTGATTATGTCACATTGTGTGATAAACGGGACTTTGCTGGTGTGACTAGTGAGGGGCCTTGGGATGGGGAGATGGAGCTGGATTATCTGGGGGGAGGGGAACCAATGTAAGCACAAGGGTCCTTACGAGAAGGAAGCAGGAGGACCTGGGTCAGAGGTGATGAGATGATGTGAGCCGGGGAAAGAGAAAGAGGTAGGAAGATGAAAGTGAGAGGGGAGAGATGTCATTGCTTCCTTTGAAGTGGGAGGAAGGGTCATGAGCTGTGGAATGCGGCAGCCTGCAGAAGCCTGAGCAGGCAAGTCAGCAGATTCTCCCCCAGAGCCTTTGGAGGGATACAGCCCTGTGGACCCCAGATAATACAGAGCGTCACTTTGTCACCAGACTGGAGGGCAGTGGCATGATCTCGGCTCACTGCAACCTCCGCCTCCCAGGTTCAAGCAATTCTCCTGCCTCAGCCGGACTCCCGAGTAGCTGGGACAACAGGTGCATGCCACCATGCCCAGCAAATTTTTGTATTTTTATTAGAGACAGGGTTTCACCATGTTGGCCAGGATGATCCCGATCTCTTGACCTCATGATCCGCCCACCTCAGCCTCCCAAAGTGCTGGGATTACAGGCGTGAGTGAGAGTTTTTTAGATAAACATGGAAATGGGCCCTTCTGGTCTTAAAGCTTGAAACTTGTGTTTGTTATATCCGCGTTGGTTCCTTAAGAAAGGACCCCAGGCCTCTCAAATGTATCAAAGAACTGAAACTCAACAGATCACTACATCTAGGTAATGAAATGCATTCAAGATGATTGCTTTTTTGCCCTTCCCTAACTCACGTTTTCTTACACATGTTTACATTTCTTCTCTGCTATATAAACCCCTAATTTTAGTTGGTCAGGGAGATGGGTTTGCGACTGAGCTCCCACCTCCTTGGCTGCAGCACCTGATTAAAGCCTTCTTCCTCGGTAATGCTCATCATCTCAGTCATTAGCTTTCTGTGTGGTGAGCAGCAGGACCTAGACCAAACTCCTGGTCTTTTGGTAGCAGTCAGGTTACTGAAAGATCCAAAAGTAAGCAGGAAGGAAGTGCCAAGGAACAACGAGGCTGATGGTGTCAGGAAGAATTGTCTGATGGCAAGCGGCAGAACCCAACTCAGGCTGTACTCCCGGAAAGGAGAATTGATCGGTACGCTACTGGGCAGCTCAGAGAAATCAAAAGAAAGGCAAGAAACCAAGTTTAGAAAAAGAATAGGAACCAAAACCATATGGGGGTGTGGAGAGCAGGAAGTCATGGGCAGGCCCAGAAGGGCATCACTGGTGCTGTTCTTGGCTGTTCCTGTGGCCCGTGCTGCTTCTCTTAAGATGCAAGGTCCAGAGAGGGCTGGGTTCCCCCAGCTGAGGTTTTATACCTACCGTCTGGTGAGGGGAGGGCAGGGCACTTCAATTTACCACCTGCCTCAGACTTCACAACAGGGGGAGTTAATTCTCCACAATGAAGTCCGAGTGTTATTGTCAAGGACAGGGTGAGGTAAGGTGAGTCCCGAAAGATTTGGCCTATGAAGGAACAATGAGCTCTGTTTAGATTCAGCTGGCTGTTGAATTACCTAGAGTAGCCAAGGGTGGTCGTTCTGATATGGTTTGGATATTTGTCCCCACCCAGATCTCATGTTGAAATGTCATCCCCCATGCTGGAGGTGGGGCCTGGTTTGGATCATGGGGAGGCGCACCCTTCATGGCTTGGTGCCATCTTCACGTCAGTGAGTTCTCACAGTATCTGGCATTTAAAAGTGGGCATCACCTACTTCCCCTACTCTCTCTCCCTCTTGTTCCTGATTTTGCCATGCAGCATGCAGGCTCCCACCTGGCCTTCCGCCATGACTGTAAGCTTCTAGAGGCTCCCCAGGAGCAGATGCCGGCACTATGGCTTCCTGTACAGCCTGTAGAGTGCTGAGCCAATTAAACCTTTTTCCTTTATAAATTACCCAGTGTCAAGTATTTGTATATAATAATGCAAGAACAGCCTAACACAAGCTCCCAGGGCCCTTATGGAGGTGACACCTAAATACAAGGACCTGGATGACTGCCGTGATTGATGGGACACCCCATGCAGAGCAGCCAGTCCTAAAGCACAGCTGAGCAGTTTTATGGTCTGCAGTGATGTTCTGAGGGGCAAAATGGAAAACCTACTGGAACCTGCTTGGTAGTGAGAAACTGTCCAGTGAGCCTCTCAGGGAGAGAGGGAAGTGAGTGGAAGATGCCTGGGGTACCTCATGTTCCTGGAGGATCCTAAGACATTCTGCCAAGACTCCAACGAGCCACAGTTCAAGCCTTGCCTGCATTGACTATGTTGAGGTTCCGTGGCAGATTTGTTCCCCTGCATTATTATGAAAAGAAGGGTAATAGGTGTTGGGAGATTAAAAGAACATTCTGCTATCATAATAACCAGTCCCAGACAACTCCAGGGCTTCAATCATCTGGGAAAATGGGTGGTAGCCGGCCGAGGGGGTCCCTTACCCAAGTAGACATTTCTAGACATTCCCACATACCTGAAGGGTTGGCATTTTGGAGGGCAAATGTCCAAGAATTGTGGTTGGTATTTTGTGTAGATGTGGCAGACGCTGAAGGGTGCCGAGAGTGACAAAGCTTTTACGTCAATCTCAGAGCAGGGGAGGGTAGGGCTGACCAGGATCATAGCTGAATCTGAAATTCTTGCCTGAAACCTCCCCAGCCTCTTCTCAGGTGTGTGCCTTGTGTACACAAGGATGATACAGGGATCCGTGTGTTTGGAGGTTTCATCTGAGAGACCCTCACACAAGAACTTTGTGGCACTCTGTTGTTCTGATGTAAAATGATCCTGAAAGTGCAATGCCAGCCTTGGCACAGGTCACAATGAGAACACAGAGAGGGGAAAAGAGAGGCCAAGACAGACAGGTGGTGGGGAAGTGGCTGGCATGTGTCAGCGGCTCACTGGGGATTTAATTGCTGATGTTAGTAAGGGTCAGGAGAGCTGAGACCTGGGGCCAGCTACGAACTCTTATATTTTCCCTCTTTCCAAGACAGAGGCATATTAGTCCATTTTCACATTGCTATAAAGAACTGCCTGCCTCAGGAAACTTACAGTCGTGGTAGGAGGTGAAGGGGAAGCAAGGCACATCTTACATGGAGGCGGGTGAGAGAGACAGAGAGAGAGAGACAGAGAGAGAGAGACAGAGAGAGAGATAGAGAGACAGAGAGAGAGAGAGAGACAGAGAGAGAGAGAGAGACAGAGAGAGAGAGACAGAGAGAGAGACAGAGAGAGAGATAGAGAGACAGAGAGAGAGAGAGAGAGACAGAGAGAGAGAGAGAGAGAGAGAGAGAGAGACAGAGACAGAGAGAGAGAGAGACAGAGAGGTGCCACTTAAAAAACCATCAGATTCATGAGAACTCACTGACTATTAGGAGAACAGCATGGGGGAAACTGCCCCCATGATCCGATCACCTCCCACCAGGTCCCTCCCTTGACACGTAAGGATAACAATTCAGGATGAGATTTGGGTGGGGACACAGAGCCAAACCGTATCAAGATCCAAATTCACCATCTTGATGAGGGAAAGGTTGGGGTCCCCAAAACTCCTATCCTTAGAAGGGGACCCCTAAACTCACCTCACCCTTGGGCTTGAAGTAAATTCTGCAATGGGACTAAGATGAATCAAGTGAGGCTCTTTCTCTGGGCTTTTTTGAGGGGGAATGACAAAACTCTGAAAAATCAAGATAACTATTATTTTAATGGAATAGTTTAAAAGTCAAGCAAGAAAATCTGAAAGAACAACATGTGTAAACTGAAGCAGGAAAATCCACAAAGAACAAAATTTTAACTCTTTCAGGATAGGATCTGTTGTTTTATCAGGGATTAAAATTTGAGATGCATGCCTGTAAGTTTCTGATTGCTAGACTAAGCCTATTTTTAAAAGTACTATGATGAGAACCATGGCTTATTAAAAAAAACAAAAAACAACCCCAACACACCAATTTATATCAGAAACAAACTTGTGATGTATGTTCTAAAGCAACAGAACCAGATTTTCACAATATCCAGTCATCTGAATAGATGTTATGTCTGAGTCATTGAGGGGAATGCCCGATTGAATTAACAGGAATGATCAAACCCTAATTCCCAAGGCAAACCCTTTTGGGGTTCATAAATCCAGCCACCAGAAATCTTGCAAATTGCTCTCTTTGGCTCGATGTCTGCCCATCTGTTAGCTCGGGATCCTCACTCTTTCCTCTGTCCCAAAGGGCCGTCCCCTGTGTCTTGCAACAAGTTCCAGAAGAGAAGGGTATTTCTCAGGTCTGCAGAAACTCAGAGAAGAAAATGCATTTTATGATCTGAAAGGAGATGAAAAGCATATTTTAGCAGGGCATTGCAAATGCATTCCGTGCTCATGACAGAAGCATCCAAAATACCTACATTATTTAGAAAGCTGCAGGAGAGGGAAAAATGAATGCAGAGTATGCGAACGATTCATTTTGTTTTTGTAAAAATGCAGCCAAGTCAGAAAAAGCTTCACAAATGATCTAAAGACAAAATAAAATCTCTGCTGTTTGCAAAGTCAACACAGTAAAGAGATGATTAAATGAGAGCAAACCTGATACTTCACCTTAAAGGAATGGAGCATTTTAATTTTTTAAAAGGTGGAAAAAAATGCCATAACAGGATGTCTGAAGGTTAAGGAAACTGTTATTAAAATGGGAATTATGTGCTCTGGGCTGTTCGCAGCTCTGTCCCTGGAGTGTGAAATTAGTGACTGAAGGCAGATTTCACAGGCACTTCGTCGGAGCGTGTTGGTGTGGCAGTGGATTTGCGACGGGGCCTCTCCGCCAAGTCCTGCCCACTTGCAAGCTGCTGTCGTTATTCATGCACAGCACAGATAATCAGGAATGTCTGGAGCGTTTTGCATTTATATTGAATGCAGCCTCTCTCCTTCCCAGCCGGAGTGAGTCTAGGGCTGTGTGCACGGGTGGAGTGCAGGGGAGGAGGCAGCTGCAACACCAGCATTCTCACCAAGGCCATATTTTATCTTTTAAGAAGAAAAATCCATCCATATGGATTACATTCAGCAGAATGTTGGAAAATATATAGAAAATAGGAATATGGTTTGAATCTTAAACCTTAAAATAGCTCCAAGGGCAACAAGGAATTCTCCGGGTCTGGGTTTTAAGTCTGAAACAATTGATAATAATGTCCGCATTCCCCACCACGCTGTGAATCCGGAGAGTTGGTTTTGGGAAGTTTAACAGAAGAGAGAAAACTCAGGAAATACTGAATTGGGAGAAGTCGTTGCATTTCCTCATTCTCTCTCCATCTGTCTCAGTCTCATCCACTTAGTCACACACAGCAATCAAACAAAAGTGTAAATATTACTTTTCACACATTTATCTAGGTATAGTTAGGTAAGTAGAATTGAGCAAGGCCCCAGGTAAAAGGATCTTTTGAAGTAAGAGCACTTTTAGCTGTTTTGTTGATCAATTTTTGGGTGTATTATGCTTTTAAGAGACAACACAACACCAACCATTAACAAACCACCTCCTTTTCAAAATGAATATTCTCCCTTGCATGACTTCTTTGATGATGGTGAGGTATTTGGCACCTCCCAAATGTGGTTTGAACTTTGAACAGTCTTGTTGAAAATGTGAGATAAAATAAAAATCAGCTCACAGCTCTCCAAACCGCACTGCAAGTTAACTGTGTATCAGGATGTTTTTTGGTACATATCACAGAAACTCATACAGAAATTGGCTTAAACAATTACAAAATATGTTGGTTTATATGATCTAGAGGTAATCCAGCAATCCCAACATGTCTTCACGGATCAGACCCTTTCCCTCTCTGCCCTGCTGTTATGTGTTGACTTCATCCCAAGGCTGGACTTCCTCTTGGGTGAAGAAGAAATCAGGTAACCTTTGGAAGCATTCTCAGAACAGCAAGCAGGGAGTTTCCTAAAAACCACAAGCAAACCCTTTTTCAAATCGCCTTGACCTTAACTGCAATGACACGTGTTCTTGACCAAAACCCTGTCAATGAAACGAGTGGGATTACCCTTAGAACACTGTTGTAGCTAGGATGGGAGCAGGAGGAACTTTCTTGAGTCCCTGGAATGCAGGGAAAGCAGGATTCCTGGAAAGTTAAGGCCTTTTTTTTTTTTTTTTTCTTTTTCTTTTTTTGTGAGGATAGCATTGAAATGTTGGGTGGGCAGTCAACAGTATCCACTACACCTGATCAGATTCCAAAGATACCTTGGTTACCTTGATTAGGACTCTAAATCTGTGTGCATACATGTTCACATTATGCTGAATTGGTTAGAATTTCAAATGGATTTGGCATTGTTCTGTGTGAACATGGCTTCCTCTTAAAGTTCCTCCATTGATTAAAACCATTCAAACTATGGACATCTTCAGGGGCAGGAGAGAATCAAATCTCTGTTCTTGGGAGCTTTGTGGAACTTCTCTGTAGACTGGCTTCCCTGGCTTTCTGGAAGCCTCTGCTCTCCCTTTACTCTGTCTTGCCTATGATTTGGGCTGAGAATGGCACAAGGAAGCCTCCTCTTCACATGAACTTAAGCTCCAGAATCTACCACTTACTGGCCACATAAGCATTGTCCTATGGCTGGACTACACACCTACATGGGGTAAGGGGTCACCTGAATACACACATCTTGATTCCACCCCGTCAGCTGGGGATGTGACGTAAGTATTATACACACCTCCAAATTGCTCTACTCTAGCTGAGATCATGTCTTTCTTACCTTTGCCAACCCTAGAGCTGACAGCTGCCTACTGGTCATTTAGTAATAACTCAGCTAGTGGATAAATGAATGAATTTTTTGACCCATGTTTTCTAGGACTAGAATATAAACTTAATGAGAGCAGCAGTCACATTTATTTTTCCTCATTACAGCTCCAGTGCCTAGCACAGTGTGTGGCCCACCGTAGAAAGCGAATACAAATTTGTAGAATAAACAACCTGCAGAGCAGTCAGAGGGAAGATTTCACTAGAGAACACTTATAAGGCACATAACCTATTGCATGGCACGTGGTAAGTGCCATGGAATTACTCACTATTATCACTTTCTTCTCCATCACCCAGCATCCATGGCTAAGTATAGACTTTTCTCTGTCTTGTTCACTGCTGTGTCTTCAGCATGCAGCACGGTGCCTGGCATATAGTGCATGCTCAGAAGATATTTGTTCAATGAGTGAATGGAATTCTGGAGACATGCAAAATGAGGATGCTGGGGATTAGATAAAATAAAATCCATAATCCTAGAATTCTATGGGTTGAAAATTCTAAGAGCTACTCAACAAATGTGTTGAGTTGAAAGTATTTCTTTGTTTAAATGGCAATGGTCCCATTTGTCTGAGTGTCCAGATGCTGACAGATTGGGAGCATTTTTTGGGAGGGTGCAAAACCTGCACAGGAGCCATTACTTTCACTTTCAGACAACTCTCCTGAGACACCAAGATCTGCCCTACAATATCCTATATCAACCCTTTGCTTTGTCATTCAAGTTACCACAGGCAGGAGAGAAAGATTCCATTTCAATTCTGTGGAGGGTAGAGCAAAGAAATTCCCTGGGATACTTGTAACAGTCCAAACCTTTCCTTAAATAAAATACTGATTTTCAAGAGCACAGGAAATCTTCTATTTTCTTAAGGTGGGAAATCATTTAAAGGCGGCCATCTTGCTGCTTTAATTCTGAATTTCCATTAGCCTTTAATAAGTAGATAATCAGTCACTGCAGACCCTGTTGTCTTCCCTACCCCCATAGGAAATAGTCCTCCTGCCATTCAGAGAGAACAAGTATTTATTAGGTCTCAACTATGTACATGTCAGACACCTTGCTATGCAGTGGGGACAGGGAGGTGATAGCAAAGCTAATTATATTTTCAAAGACCCCTAGAATCACACAAGAGCCAAGGTCGTGTGTAGTGTGTAGCAGATGCTGTTGGTGCCTTGCCCGCCTCTCCTGGGTACTCACTGTTCCTATAAATAAATGCCAGTGACATCCATTGTGAGCACCTGCGGCTCTCTGCCTAAGAACTTTCTCTGACTGTTGGAGTATGCTCAGCCTGTGCGTGGGGGCAGGTTGGAGGTGCCAGAGGGTCAGTGCCTCAGGGACAGCCCCCAATCAGTGATGGACATGAGTTCGTGGCTAAAAATCCCAGTTTCTTTGCCCTTTGAGTGGGATAATTCACCATGTTTTAAACAGCCTTCAGCCTGAATTGCCAATTGTAGAACCTGCCTATCAAATCACCTTAGATTGCTTCCTTACTTTTTTCGTGTCTCAATTTCCTATTCCTCTACTGTTGCTTTTATAGCTCCCAAATAAATAACTTTCATCCAAATTTGTCTTCATGCCTTCCTCTGGGAGAACCCTACATAAGGCAATCAGTATGTCTCTTCCTACTAAAAGGACAAAAATCTCAACTCAAAGTTGCTTGAACAAGAATTGTTTGAATCATGCTGTGATTCACAGGAAAGCCCAGAGGACATATTGGCTTCAGGTATGGCCGGACTGAAACACTTAATCCTATGAACACTGTGTTTCTCTCGAATTCTGAGGTTTTCTTTCTGCTGTATTTGTTTCTTTTCCAAGTTCTGTTCGGTGGTTTCAGGAAGTTTCAGTTTCTTCCTTTGGGTTAAAAGAACTGCCTGAGAATTAACTTCACATTTTGTCAAAGTATTTTCCAGTAGTTTACATAGCAATTCTGAGTTTCACTCTAATTGTGACTTCCTATCTATTCATTCATTATGAATGAATTTTCCTTTGTGTCCTTTAGCATATGTATAACAGCTATTAAAAATCTTTATTTGCTAGTTTGAACATATGAGTCATCTTCAGATGAGTCTCTATTCTTATTTTTTATGTTGAAGCTTTGCCATATTTTCCTGCAATTTTGCATTATATCCAGAATATTGTGACCAATACAGGAATTCTGGATTCGGTTGGTTTCCTGTGAAAACTGTTGATTTTTTAAGCAAGCGGCTAAAGTGGCTGAACTCAAATTGAAAAGGTCTTGCCTTCAATTACTAAAGGTAAAAGAAAACAATGGAAAAGTTTTGTGTTCCCTGCAGTGGGAAGCAGCCCAAATTTCAGTTCAATTCTATGGCGGCCTTAGTTGGGCTACTTGTAGTCTGTCTACACATATGTGGTTTAGGGACCATCTAGACACTTGGAAAGTTTATACATAAAATTTGGGGCTCCCTGTCTCCAATGTCTCTCTGCTTTTGTAATTTCCCTCCTCCATTCCAGTGGCTGTTGTTTCCCAGAACCTGGTCCTCTGGTTCTTCAAGTGGGTAAGATGACTGTTATTTGGAGTTTTACTTGTCTCCCTTTTGCAGACTGGAACCTCCTCTCAAGTGAAAATCTGTTTAAGCATCAACTCTCCTCCCATATCTGTTTGCCTTTGTTCATTCTCCTGTGCTTTCAGGTCATTGTTTTAAAAATTTTTGTTGAGTTTATAGCTGTTGCATGTGAGAGGTCTGGCCTCCTAGAGGCTTAGTTGGCCATAATAGAAGCATAACGTCCTAGTCTCAAGATTCATTCTGATTGGGCCAGTGTAGGTCATGTGACTACTCCTGGATCAATCACTGTAATCAGAGTAATGGTATATAGTGATGGGCGTGGGCTTCAGAATGTTTTCCATTTTTGAGGTCAAGGGAGGGGCCCCACCAGGTCATGGGAACTGGAAATTGGGAAGGAAAACATCCACAAAGGCTAACGTTGAAAGAAAAGAGAATGGATACTGGGCAAGGACTATAAAGTGCTCAGGATGTGTTTGCAGATGTTTAGAAGGTATTACTGTTCGTCCAATGATGGACGTCTGACCAATGCTCCCTTAGGGTCGGAGAGAAGGCATCTCAGAAGGGGTATCATTCAAATAGGGCTTGGAAGCTCAGACCAGGGGCTGTCAGCCAAGGATGGAGGACAAAGCATGCAGTCTAGGAAAAAGCATGATATTTTCTAACTCAACCTGTCAGGTTCCTTTCAGACTTGGCTTCGCAGCTCATACTCATGAATCTTCTTTTCATGTTTTTGCTTCACCCAAGACCATGAAATTTGACAAGAAGATAGAAAAGACAGGAATAAATAAATCTTTGAGGCAGGATGAGTCAGAATGACTTCATTGTCTCTCCTCTCAGCTCCGTGTATTGAAAAGAGGATGAACAACACCCTTTGGATCTCCAGTTGCAGAATATTTCACTATATCAATTTATGTTCTCTCCTCTGAGATGACATCTCTTATGATTTATGATAAACAAATTACAACTTAATGTACCAGGTAGGATTACCTGATCCAGATTACTGCCATGAGTAATGGTGCTCCCAGTCATAGATGTCTAAACAGACGAGCATGTACTTTTCTCCCACGTGGTAGTCTGGGGCAATAGCTCAAAGCTGGCATGTAGGTACCAGTTGAGCAAACATCCGGGAATCTGATTTCTTCATTTGGGTTTTCCGGCAATGCATGGCTTCTATTCTCTGGAACAGTACATGGTCCAAGATGGCAACTCCAGCTCCAACCCCAGCTCCAGCCTCAGCCCCAGATGTGTTGCCCCCAAAGCAACCAGAATGAAAGAAGGAATGAAGTCAACAGGGCTCAGAGCATCAGGTTTCTTTTCAAGGAGCATTCCAAGAAGCTGTCATACCTCACTTCCACTTCTACCCTATTAACTTTATTAAATTAAATAAGCAGGAGGGCCATTAGCTCAAGGCTGTCTCTGTACTTTGAGTTCTTCCATCAAGCTCTGCAACCTAACTTAGTGTATAAACAAACTGAAACCTAATTTAGGAGTATAGATTTTTTATAACAGCCAGATCTCAGCCTTTCACCAGTGGCTTAGCTTTAGCCAATCACAAGCTGCTGAGCTTCAGTCAATCAGAAGCAGCCAACAGGTCAGACCATGTCCAAATAAGGCAAATGCCTAGCTGTAATCAATCAAGTTAATTTTGTACTTTATTTACATCTTCTGTCTATAAACACTTGCTCTCCACCTTGCTGAGTTGAACCCTCAGAACCTCTTCTGGTTCTGAGTGCTGCCTGATTCTTGAATTGTTCTTTGTCCAAATAACCTCTGTTAAATTAACTTTGTTGTCTAAAGTTTTCCTTTTAACACCTTCAAAGCCAACATAGAGCTGCAGCTTGTTTTTCAGATGGCCTCAATATTAAAAAAAAGATTCCGGAATTCTGCATACTACTGTTGCCACTGTTGCTGCCACCACTGTGACTATTACTAGGATAGTGATTATTATGTGCTAGATATACCTCTAAGCACTCAACACGCTGAATTCTCTTAACAACTCCAGCATGTAGGTACTATTATTATTATAAGTTACAGAGGAGGAAGTGGAAGCAGGGAGAGGATAGGTAACTTGCCCACAGCCATGCAGCTGGTAAGTGTCAAAGAAAGGATTCAAACCCAAATAGTCTTGTTCTAAGACACTACTTGCTATAATTATTGCAAACTGTCTGATTGGAAATTCCTTTGATTTATTTATGAGTTTTGATCCAGTAGTTTTTTCCCACAGGTCCTTTGATTTGATTAATATAAAGTATATTATGTATATTATCAAATACATGCAAAGTATTGGAGAAAGTGTAAGAAACTTCCGTTTATTAACCCATTACCCAGTGTTAATGTGCATGATAAATCTCATTTCATTTCTATATCACCTTATACTAATTTGTTTTCTTTTGGATTATTTTGAGGCCTAGACCTTATAACATTTTTGTCATAATACTTTAGTATGTGTCTGTAAAAGTGAAAGACTCCTTATTAAAACACAAATACAATACAAGTAGCTTGCCTACAAATAATAAGCAATCATTCTTTTGATATTATCAAATATCTAGTCAATGATCAAGTTTTCCTGATTATCTCATAAGCTTTTTTTCAGTTGCTTTTTAAAACAAAGATTCAATGAAGCCCATACTTTGTTTCTTACATCTGTTGTTAGTCTATGACTTTCCTAACACTCTCCGTGCGTGCGTGTGTATGTGTGTACACTTAAGTCATGTTCTGATGAAAACTGTGTGTCTTATAATGGATCCTGCTTCAAAAATTTTGGGGAAAAACCTGCTCTAGAGAATTTGAGCACTGTTGTTTTTTTTTTCCTTCAAAGCCAATTGGATCACTTCCCTCTTGCAAACTTCTCTGTCTGACTGAGATGTCATGAAAATCCTGGCCCAGGAGTCCTGTCTGACTCACAGGGACCAGGAAATTCTACTCCTCTGTAGGGGACAATGAAGGATTTGTGTGATTTTAGGGAGCAGATGGTGCTGTGCAAAATACTACAGGCCTCAACTCTTCCCCTACTTAGAAAGTATGCTGACCCCAAAGAGTGCCCCATCTGCCCCTCCCTTGATTCTAGGGGCAGCAATGATTACATTAAGTAGGCCATTGATCTGTTTGCATTTTTAAAGCCAGATTCATGACTGGGAAAGCCAAGGTCTGCCATATCTGTGATAATCACCTTAAAAATGCAGGAGGGAGAAGGGACGCACATGGAGTTGAAAAGCATCGAGTGCAGAGCAAGTGAGTAATTACGGCATAGAGGGCAGTAAATGTGCCCAATGATGCAAATCCCGGTGGAATGTGGATGCCAGTTGTATTCTCATCTCCAGCTAAGAGGGTGGCTGTCAGGACAAGAGTCCTGGACAGAAGGTGCAGAGGAGGAGGGAGGGGACAGGCCAGAAGGGGTGGGAGTCCCGGAAGCTGGATGTGGTTCTGGGTAGGCACAGCCTCAAGCATCCAGGGACAGCTAGGTATGCAGTGTGTGCAGGGCCCTCGATGGAAATAAGGCAGCTCCACCCAGTGAGTAGACTGGGTCCCCAGGTAGGAGGCACCTGAGGCTGGGAAGATACTTCCCACATAGTGATCTACCCGTCCTGGGTGGTTCATGAAATGAGTTAGACAGCACAGAAAAATCTTGCTGTCTGATGGTTATGAGTGTATTTGAATGTTATTTCACTGAGACACAAGAGAATGGAGAATGGTGATGGGTGGGAGTGCTGCAGCGTGAATGCCTAGGCTTGAATCCTGACTCTGCTGTGGACTTCCCAGCTGCGTGACTCAGCCCTGCTGTGCCTCAGTTTCCTCACCTATAACATGCATATAAGAATAGACCTATCTCCAAGAGCTGTGGGGTGAAATCAACAATGAGCTAGAAAAGCATCTGAGAGGTAGCAAGAAGTTGATAGATACCAGTGGTTATTATTGTTGCTGTCTTGGAATTTAGACTCTAGGAGCTGGACAACAGGGAGTCGAGTCTCACCTCCCAGGTTTTCTAACTGTGAGGCCTTGGGTAACCTCTTTGGGTGTCATTGTCATCATCTGTAAAATGGTGATGATAACAGTATCTTCCTCACAGGGCCGTAGTAAGGACTAGACAAGCGATCATATGAAAACCCTTAGAGCTACAGGTGGCACATGGTACATGCTCAGTCAATGGGCACGACCATCATTAGTATTACTAGTTCTTAGTAGCAGCCTATATGATACAAATGAGCCAATTTTTATAGTCCATTTGCAAAAAAAACCATATGAAGTAATTGTAGAGTTATTATCCAGGAGTGGCAGGGAAACTGTGCTTGTGGCAGACTTGCTCTGAAGTTTGAGACATAGAAAAGTGAGCATATCTGAAGACCTAGCTGGTAGTTTCTATCAGGGATGTAGCTAAAACATTTGTCTATGAAATCACCATGTCTCAGTCATCTAGAGCCATGCCATAAACAACCCCAAACTCTTGTGGTTCAAAACAACAAACATTTAATTAGCTTTCACGGTTCTGTGGGGTAACTGGGCTCATCTGGCAGTTCTTCTGGCTGCATATTTTCAGCTGGTGCTGCAAGCAAGAGAAAGGGAGGCACTAAGAAGACTCCCAGGGTTGCAGCCAGAGTCACTGGAATGGTGGCATTTCCATTTGCTGAAATGCGGTAGATGGTGAATAGAATAAGTTTGGGGCCTGAAGTTGAGCAAGAGTTCAGCTTTGTTAAGACCATGTTTGAGGAGTCAGGTGGGCAGTTGGATGTACAAGTAGAGATTTCAGGAAGAAGTTGAGGTAGGACTAGACTATTTTAGAACGCTCGGCATAGAATGGGTATGTAAAAGCTTCAGTCAGGATGTGATCGCCTGGGGAGTAGGAGGCCTGGAGGAGACACAGACGCAGAAACTGAAGCAAAGGGGTTCAAGGACTTGCCCTGTCCACAGACTGGTACAGAGAAAGCTGCACTTTGAGTTCAGGACATCTGGGCTTTCCCCCAAATGATGATGGAAAGGCAGTCAGGCCAGGGTTTGGAGGCTGTGGAGGATGTCAGAAACTCATGTGCATTTGAAGAGTCTTCTCAATGAGCAGCAAACCCACAAGTGAGCTGGAGTCTCTGTGGTCCAGGCCAGGGAGAATGTCTTCAAATACCTCTTATTCTCTCTGGGTGGATGTCTGATCCGATACGAAAACAGAATTCCACTTTTCCTTAAGCTTTTATGGTGTACACCTTATTTATAGTGACAAGTATGCCTGGCAGAGGCTGGGAAGTGGGTGAGGGTAAGGAGGGCCTGGACAAAGAGGAGGCCCAGGAGCAGTGGGGAAGCATGTGGACCCCGGCTTCCATCTGCCTGAATCTGAGCCATGGCCCTGCCACCTCCAGGCTGTGGACTTTGGGTGAGCCATCTCACCTCTCTGTTCCTATGTTTCCCTATCTCCATCCTGAGCATAATTAATTATACCTGAATCAGATGTTTGATGTGAAGATTATATTACTTTATAAATGATGTTTCCCAAACAGTGCTTGGCGCATAGAAGGTGTCTTTATGTATATTTTAGGAGTATTGTCTTATAAAGCAGGGAGCCAAGAGACACTGTCCATAGTTGGACAAAGAAATAAAGGTGTTCAAATCCTTAAAATGACCAGGAAAACCCAAAATAGAATAACAGTACCTATAAGAAATAGTTACTAATAGTAACTAGAATAACAGAATAGTAGTAACTAACATTTGTTGTTTACTACATATAATACAGTCTTCAAATTGGTACTTTCGACATTGTGGAATAGAAACTATTACTTTCCCATTTCATGGATGTGGACACAGAGACACAAAGAAATGCAATAGCTTCTCCAAGTTTCCACAGCTACTAGTAAGTGACAGAGCTAAGCTTCAGATCTGTGGAGTTTACCTTCACAGAGCCATCTTTCTTACTTCCAAAGTAGGAGGTAAAAATTATGCTACTGGGAAGAGCCCTCTGCTAAATCCTTCATATGTCACAGCAGCAAGCCAGCAACTGATATCCGCAGCTGGCCAAATGAGAGTGTGGAGCAGCTGGAACATACACTGATGGACTTTCATATGGGACGTTCATACGGACGTACATACGGGATGTACATTGATGGTGGAAATGTGAAATGAGACAGCCACTTTGGAAAGTGTTTCAGCAATTAAAAAAAAAAAAAAGCTGGGCACGGTGCCTCACACCTGTAATCCCAGCACTTTGGGAGGCTGAGGCAGGTGGATCACAAGGTCAAGAGATCGAGACCATCCTGGTCAACATGGTGAAACCCCGTCTCTACTAAAAATACAAAAAATTAGCTGGGCATGGTGGCGCGTGCCTGTAATCCCAGCTACTCAGGAGGCTGAGGCAGGAGAATTGCCTGAACCCAGGAGGCGGAGGTTGTGGTGAGCTGAGATCGCGCCGTTGCACTCCAGCCTGGGTAATGAGCGAAATTCCATCTCAAAAAAAAAAAAATAATAATAATCATACCTCTCTCCTATGACCCAGGAATTCCGCTCCTAGGCATATTCACAAGAGAAACAAATCATGTCAACAAGAATGTTTATAAGCAGCTTTTAACAGCCCCACACTGGAAATTACCTGAATGTCTACCAATAGGGGAATGAATGACTAAGTTGTAGACTATTCATGCCATGAAATACTACTCAGCAACAAGAAGGAACACACTACTGATCCATGCAGTGCCATGGACAAGAGCTGTTACTCTTGAGATGTCTTGCTTTTGGAAATATAGACATGGTTCAGAAAGTATCAAAAGTGGCTGGCCCTGGATGTGACGGAAGGTGAGGGGCCAGGAGCCAGGAACAGTTGTTTTATACTTCCAGCTTTTCTGCACGTCTGCTAATTGGAAAAATTCCATGCTATTATCATTATTATTTTTTGAGATGGAGTCTTGCTCTGTTGCCCAGGCTGGAGTGCAATGGCACGTCCTTGGCTCATGACAACCTCTGCCTCCCAGGTTCAAGCGATTGTCCTGCCTCAGCCTCCCAAGTAGCCAGGATTACAGGCACATGGCACCATGCCCAGCTAATTTTTGTATTTTTAGTAGAGACAGGGTTTCACCATGTTGGCCAGGCTGGTCTCGAACTCCTGACCTCATGATCTGCCTGCCTCAGCCTCCCACAGTGCTGGGATTACAGGCATTAGCCACTGTGCCCAATGAAACTCCATGCTATTTAATTTCATCATGCTTCCAGGGTCTGTTTCTGCTTTTTAGCAATTGATTCCCAGCCTAAGTCTAGTTAAATAACTGGCAGCCCCACTTGCTTAAGTTCAGTTTAGACACCTAGAGTCCATTTTGGAGGAGATGATATAAAATGCATGGAGTTACATAACTGGGCCCAAAGTGAAGGAAATGAATTATGTAGGTGACCAGGACTGGGTGGCTGTGTCCAAGAGTGGAGGGGCAGAGAAACTCAATCCCGGGGAGGGACACGTTGGGGGCACCTCCCATGAAAGTGACCTTGAGATGAAGCCCCACATCCGCAGGTCACCTGTGCCCTCTGAGAATATGGCCACTAGTTTTGACAGAGCCTCAGCCAGGAGCCTACAATGAACTAGAAAGACTACTAGAGAAAAGTGCTGTTTTACATACATTGAGGATTGCATGAGAAAATTTCTCATGCTGATTGGCACCGCAGTCTCTGGTGTATTCAAAATGCAAATGAAAACAACCTTTGCTGAACCAGGACTTTCCGCTTCTGGAACGCTTAAACAGTAAATCCAGAACTTCAGAGACAAGAGAAATTAGGGGCTGGCTGCCTATAGTACATAAAATTTATCATTTTTACAAAGTAGCAGACCTTGGCGTGTGATTTGTTTTACAAAATTGCCATTTAGGCACCTCCTTCCATCCTCTTATAAGGCCTGTCCGTGGTGACCAACCTGCCAGGTTCCTGTGCCCTATCTCCCCACTGCCACCCCATGCACTCCATGGGGGCAGGGATCTTCCCTGGGTCTGTCTTCATTTTCTTCCCACTGCTCAGCACAGGGCCCGCCCTGCATTCAGAGCCCAGAATATGTTTCTTGTGTAAAAGATGTTAAAGAGAAAATTATTCTCCTGCTTGTTAGAATGGTAAAAAAGACTTTATTCGGGACAACTACAATGGGTGTCAAGATGATTGTAATAGGGAAGATAGACCGAGCTCAGTTCTGAATACAATAAGAACATGTGGGGGTTTATTGCCAAGGAGCAGGTTGCTAGGTTGTGGATGGAAATTCACCAAGGAGACATCAAGAGTGAAGGGATTCTTGCTGGACTTGACCGAGTGAGGTTCTGGCTGATGGCAGCCCAGGATGACCAGATATCAAGGGTGGGACTTGAGGGGATGCTCTCCAAACTGCCTTATCAGGATTCTTGCTGCAATTGGGCTAGGCAGGTCTGGCAAGGATGGAGCCAAGGTGAAGGTCTAGTTGAGTAGAAGGCTTAGAGGATCTGATTGATTGGACCTGAGAGAGTCTTTGTCAAAGCTGGATGAAAGGTTTCTTTGCCTCAAACTAGTTCTTTAGGTTTTCAAGTGCATCGTTATTAATATTTTAGATAGACATGCCAGTAAGACGTCTTTTATTGGGTTTCTGCTTGTCGTTTATTTTCTTTGTTATGTGTTGGGTTGGGGCCCTTGGGGAACAACAGGAACTGACTCAGGCTGCCAGAGTTAAGCAGTTTCAACTGCTTCTGATGTCTTGGTCACCCTACTTAAGATGTAGCTTCTAAGAAGAGAGCACTAATTGGCCAGTGTGGGACCCGTCACCTTGATTGGCAGGTCCTCCAGACTGTATCCAAGGGGGCAAGCTTCGTTCCCCCAAAGAGAATTGCGGTGCTGTTACTGGAGAAACAGAAACACCTGAGGAAACAGTGGCTCTCAACCCCATCAGACTAACTGAACAGCCACCTTTATGGCAAATATTGTATTGCTCCTTACACTCCTGAAAGGAAATTCATAAATAACATGACCTACCTGTACACAGAATTGAAGAAATCAGACTATTGTCCTCACTTTAATATCAAGGAGAAATAAAAAGGAACTAACTTGTAGAATATTGCTTATAATAACAATAACAAAACAATAGAATTGCACAAAATTAATGCATAATAAGTACGTGCTTGGGGACAGCTGCACTACAAGGCATAAAATATGAGTGAAATATTTGCTCCTACTATTGATGACTATGTCTGGATTTAAAAATGCAAGATAATCAAAAGTCACCCTGTCTAAGAAGTACAGAAAATCACAGAACAGAGGAGGAGCGAAGAAAACACATTTAATGTGCTTTAAAAGACGTATCGAATGCTTTGTGTTCCTATGGAGTTAGATTTGAGGCTCATTTATTATAAATAGAGTTTTTATCTGCAGAAATATCCGGAAAGACATTCAAAAGTCATGGGGGTTACAAGATAATTATTTGTTGTGTGGGATTGTCTTGCATGCGGTGAGAGTGACAGCATCCTGTGTTCCTGTCTACTGAATGCCAGGAGCCCTCATAAGGAAAGCATGGGGGAAAATGTTAAGTTTAGTGTGTGTCTTGACTAGCTCATCAACCCAGGTGATCTTTGTCTTTCATTGTCTCTAACTAGACTATTTTCCAGTTCTTTATAGATACAAGTCTATTTGTAGCAAGTTCAGGGCAATGCAATTCCTGTCCATAGCGATGCACATTATGTCTACTGGGGTTCAATGCACTCCCTTCCTCCATTATGAAGGAAGTCAGTTTTGCATCTATTAATCAAATGCATTTCAGCATTCCTAATAGCCTGTAAATGTGTCTGCTCTTTGAATTTCTTTTGAATTGGTTTTAAAACCTTTCTATTTCCCTCATCCATTACTGAGTTAAATAAAACTGTGACACATTCATTTAATATTGGTTTGAGAGTCATGATTTTATCTTAAAAAAATTAGCCTTTGATAATTTCAATTATTGTGCAACCCCAAATTCACCCCACATCATTTCAAAACTCCCCAGAAGACAATACTGTACCCACTGTGAGTCAGTGTATCACACACACACATGCGCGCACGTACACACACACACACACACACACACACACACAGAGAGAGAGAGAGAGAGAGAGAGAGAGAGATGATAAACCTACAGATACCCAATTTATTTTCTCTTCTCTGTATCATGTGACCTGGAAGTTGACCCAATGCTGTATCACTTCTGTTTTACAAATATTCTGCTTTTGAATCTTAGGGTTTGAAACTAGAACCTCAAGATGGGCACAGTTTATCCGTAGTCATTTTTCTTTAACCAAAATCCTCAGCTTTTTGGCTTTTGTACGAGGAGAGGAAAAATCACAATTCCAGAGGTGACTGGACACCCTTCATCATTTATATGAAAGAGAATTTCATTTTGTATAATTCTAATCTTCTCAGCCATGGTTGTTTCTTTAGTGTTGGGTATTTTTAAGCATCAAAAGGAAAACGAAGGAAAAAAATACAGAGACCACCCCCAAGCCTGAAATCCTGTTAAACCTCACACAAAACCAAACCCAGCAGACCTTGACAGAATAAGCTCATAAACGGAACAGACCACCATCTTAGCGGTGAGATCCTGCACGGTCCTTTGTAAGCCCAATTCCTTCCATCTGGACAGCGGGGGACAGAGCAGGTTTCATATTTCCAGGTATTCTGCTTGGCTACTTGGAACGGAAGGGACCATTCTTTGATCTTTGGGTTTAGCCCTTGTTTTCATGGCTCTGGTCCTTTTATAAGGAAGGGGCAGAAATCATCACCTAAGGTAGGCAGCAGGACAGGAAAGGGGGTTGGCTGTTTTTTGTGCTCTGTTGTATGAAATTAGCATCCTGACAAAGAAAGGTCTTGCTAATAGATCAGGGGGTGAGGGTAGGGAAGATGAGATCTCCTTCCTAAAATACTTGTACTCTGATCAATGTAGGATATATTTCCGATACTGAGAAGAGCTTCTGTCTAAAGCATTTTTGAAGGGTTTTATGACATTAGAATACTAAAAATTGCGGCAAATACTCAAAAATACTAAAAAATCCCCCAAGGTGTCATGTGAATGCACAACGGGTGTAACCCATGCATCAGGTCCCATATGTTGTAGGTGTGCACCTCCCTCATTCCCTGGTGAGGCTCTTGGACCACCTGCTTTCCCTCCTGGACTTCCTCACTCCAGCCCACCACCCCAGCCCCTTAATCCTCCTCTAAGGGCCAAACTCATGCCCATGTTGGGTTGTTTCTCCTCTCTGTTTAGCCCTCTGCAGTGCTCTTTTCCTGGGAGCCAAATGACACTCTCCTCTCCCCACCATGAATTCAGGTCTCTTCTCCAATGTCCTCTCTCTCAAGAGGCCTTCCTGACTACCAGTCTAAAGTAACTCCTTGGCCGGGCACGGTGGCTCACACCTGTAATCCCAGCACTTTGGGAGGCTGAGGTGGGTGGATCACTTGAGGTTAGGAGTTTGAGACTAGCCGGGCCAACGTGGTGAAACCCTGTCTCTACTAAAAATACAAGAATTAGCCAGGTGTGGTGGCAGGCACCTGTAATCCCAGCTACTCAGGAGGCTTGAGCCTGGGAGGCAGAGGTTGCAGTGAGCCGAGATCGTGTCACTGCACACCATCCTAGACGACATAGCAAGAACCCATGTCAAAACAACTAAGTAAGTAAATAAATAAATAAGCAACTTCTCCAATCCCTCTTGATCCTATTATCCCACCTTATTTTTTTATAGCACTTTTCATTTGACGTTGGAGGTGGTCCTCAAGTTATGGTGAGGCCACGTGCTGACAAGACCATCCTAAGTTGAAAATGCATTAAGTCAAACAGTTGTTAACTCCAGCCACTCCTTGAGTTATGATGGGGCTACGTCCTGACAAACCCGTCATGAGTAGAAAATAATGTCATTTGAAAATGCATTTAATACACCTAGACTACCAAACATCATAGCTTATCCTAGCCTACCTTAAACATGCTCAGAACACTTTTATACCATTGTAAAGTCAAAAAATCATTAAGTCAAACCACCTCAAGTTGGGGACCGTGTGTAATGTATATCTATTTTTAAAAGTTGGTTATTGTCTTTCTTCCCATTACAAGGTCAAGGCCAAGAGGGCAGGTTTTGTGTTTTGTTCACATCCTTGTTTTGCTCTAGTGCTTGGGACAGAACTTGATGAACAGAACTCAACATATGGGTTGAGTAGGTCCTCAATCCATATTTACTGAATGAACGTGAGTCTCCTGTTCTTTGAAGCAGCAGCCTAGACCTACCGAGATCCTTCTTGATCCTCTTAGGATGCCCATCTGACCCAGTTCCTCTTCCCTCAATGGCCTCATTGGATGTTTGTAGCCAGCACATGCTGTTTTGAGGCCTCTAGGTGGGAGGTTTTACACTGGGCGGTGGCTAGATCTAGGAAGACAACAGAATCCCTGCCTCCCAGAGCTGACATTCTTGTAGGGAATGTGGGTATGAAATACATGGCTGTGTCTCTGTCTAGTTCTTAGATTTCATTTTACCTCATTTTATAGTTACTTTGATTATTTGTTCAAAAAGCAATCTCTCTCTGTGTGTTTCTCTTACCATTTGAAGAAACTGGGTGAGGCACTAGGGAAACTGAACTATAATAGAGACGGAGGGATCAGTGTTTAGGCTGAGGATGGGAGCGGGACAAGGGAGAAATCAGAGCAGGCTTCACAGAAGAAGTGACAGAAATAGAAGGATGAGTAGGAGTTCACTGGAAGTGGGACTGAAAGAGAAAGGCATCTGGGCAGAGGGAATGGTCTAAGTACAGGTGTAGAGGCCAAAGAGCTGCTATTGATGGAAGAGTGTGTCCTTTGAAATACACTGAAAGTGACCAGACTTTCTAGATGATAACTGAGCTTCTCATGTCTCAGTGCAATGCAATGCAACCCGACCTGATCCAACCCCAACTGACCCAGTCTGGGGTATCTTTTGAGAGCTGGCCAAGTGCAAAGCATCATGGAGGATGCAGAGAGGCACAGAGCACACCCCTTGCCCTCAAGGCATTCTGAGTCTTGCCAAGAAGGCTGATGTTACAGGCAAAGAAGAAGAAAGGATCTGATTTGTGTTTAAGGCATCACAAGAGGATGGGTGAACACACATGCTTGGGGATTTGTGCCCAATTCACTTGGTAAGGGAAAAGTGGCAAACCTTATTGGATAGCGGCCAGGTCATTCATTCATTCATTCGTTCACTCACTCACCTAACGAGGATGTGTTGAGCACTTCCACCATGTACCTGGCACATTCTAGGTGTCTGGGAAAGGGAGGTCAACAGGAACGAGGAGACCCTTGCTCTCATGGGGCTTACCCTGAAATTTCACCAAAATAAAGGTGAACAGCTGAGTAAATACGGTCTTTATAGAGAGTGGCAGTGCTGTGAAGAAAGTACAGCAGGGCAGTGGACTAGTGGGGAGTGGGGGAAGCAAGATGGGCCCCCGTTCGATGCAGTATCTGGGGAGGAGCCCCTCTGACCTCTGTTAGGGCTGAGACCAGGATGTGGAGGACAAGGCAGGCATGTAAAGGTCTGCCAGAGGACACAGCGAGTTCAAGGCTGGGAGGTGAGGACAGCCACGTGGGTGTATTTTGGGGAACAGCAGGGCCAGAGAAACTGTGGGCAAGGGACATGGCTTTATTCTAACTGGAGATACAATGAAATAAATTTCTCATTTTCAACTCACTGCTTGCAGGGGCCCCTTCTTTCCCTAACTGGAAGATTGCGATATGAAGAAAGCACTGACGAGGTTTAGTTTGATTTAGTTGTTGAAGCCCATCAAATTATCCAATCCCCACCCACTGGGCCCTTGCCTGTTCTGCCCTTGAATCTCATCTTCCACTTGGTCTGCTGACAGGGTCGACTCGCCTTGTGACGTAGCATCCCTAAGCCATCCAATTTCCTGTGCATTATTAAAATTGTTAAAACGCAAAATCCAGGTACAGTTGTTATCTCTTTCATTGGTCCACACAGAAAAGAAACAGGCAAAGAAAAGGAAAAACCATCATGTGGCCTTGGATCCATATCAGCTCAGCACGGCCAGACAAAGGCGGGGAGACTTTCTGGTTGATGTGTGAGATTTCCTTGTTGGAACAATGAGGCTTCGAAGCCGTGATGCCACCCATGGCTTCTGTTTGTGGAGGGCTCATTGAGGCTGTCTGGTGCTGAGGGGTCAGGGCGGGAACTGCATCTGCACAGGACAGTCTGTATTTTAGTAGGGATTTGCTGTGTACTTAGGGTGTGCTGAGCATGGCTCTAAGCGCTTCACAGGCATGATCTCCTTGAATCTGCCTGACAGCCCTTGCAGAGAAGTGATGTTATTAGCCCCATTCACAGATAGGAGAACTGAGGCCTGGAATGGTGAGGTGTTTCTTACTCACAGAGTGAGTGAGAGCGGGAACCTGGGTTAGCAGCAGTCTATTTCACAGCCCGTGCTGGTCGGCCCACCTGGTTGACTGATGCAGCTGGGTGACCTTGGCCCAGGATTTTCACCTCCCTCGCCTCGGGTTTCTTCTCTGGAAAGTGAGGACCACAGTCACGCCTTCCCGATGAGGCCACTGAGAGGATCAAATGGACTCCAGGATCCTGGCAAGGGCTGCACAGCGACGAGCAGTGATTGCACCTGAAAACCTGTCATTGGGAAAATAAGGCAGAGGATCTTGTGTGGGAGCCACAAAAGTCAGGATTGTGAGATGCCCCTGCCTCTGCCTGTACCAGGGGCTGTAACTCCAACAGTCGCAGTTCACCAAGATCAGTCTCCCAGATATCACGTAGGCTGTTCTCTGCTAAGTGCTTCACTTGCCGCTTCTTCCCCCAACCACACCCCACAACCAACACCCACTCCATCTCCTCCATGCAGCCAGAGCGATCGTTCAATGCGTTGAACCCACGCATCACCCCTGCTGTCTAAACGCTTCTATGGCATCACCTGGCACTAAAAATAAAGATGGAAGTTCATGAATGTGCTGTGTTGGCGGAATTGGGTTTGATTGTGAGCAAAGAGAGACCTAGGATAAAGTAAAAGAAACAGAGACAGGAGGCTGAGGCAGGAGAATTGCCTGAACCCAGGAGGCGGAGGTTGTGGTGAGCCGAGATCGCGCCATTGCACTCCAGCCTGGGTAACAAGAGCGAAACTCCGTCTCAAAAAAAAAAAAAAAAAAAAAAAAAAAAAAAAAAAAAAAAGAGAAACAGAGAAAAGGCCCTTGCGCCTGGGCCCAGTCATTAGAACCAAGTGTCGGGAAGACAGTCAGAGAGGTGGGCAGGAGCTTCATCTCAGGGGCTGGTAGGAGGCTGGATTGTACTCTGTGGGATGAAGACACAGGAGGATTTGGAGTGAGGGAGTCACATGATTTTACTGACTTTAAAAAGGTGTACTTGTCTTAGTTTTCATATTATATTTATTTCAATGGCTGTTAGGTTAATATCTCTCCTCCCTAACCTCTACCTCAAATGAACTGTCCATGGCAATAGGAACCACATCTATGGTTTTCTCAGCAGTGTATGTTCGGCTTCTACCACATTGATTGGCCTGTGTGAATATTTATTAAAGGAGAGAAGAGAGGAGAGGAAAGGTGAGTCTTGAGCCAGGGCAACCCTTTCTTCACTGATTTCCCCTTTTATATGTGCAAATGGGAGTGACCCCATGGTCTCCAAGGCTGTGTCTGTCCCAGATTTGTAGCCCACAAAACTCGTTCAGGTACAGCCACATCGATGCTGAGGTTGACTGTATGTTGAGCAAGAATAAGTAATGATGGGAGTCACATTGACAGCGATTCAACCATCTGAAGACAGGGGCCTTCAGGCATGTGGGTTTGCCACCGCCTGTCACCACTGAGGAGAGAGGTAACTAGAGGATGATTTATTGCAATTCTTCTGGTGTGATAAGAGCCAGTTGCTTAAAGGGGAAAACAGATCATCCATGGCCACGCAGCTAAAGAGTTCAGTGAGTATTCGTTCTTCTTTTCAGCCACATAGAAACTTGAAACTACTTTCTTGTATTCAGCACCTTACGTCTTTTGTAGACCTCAATTACTCAGTTATCTGACCTGCTAGCTTACTCAGGAAGGGCTAGGCCCAGTGACTCTGGTTGTATTAATCCTATGTACCCATAGACATACTTTTTGAATTGTAATCTCATAACTTTAAGAAACAGCAGCCTCATGGAATCATTTCTCTGGATGGCCCGTTAGTGGGAGAAGCTGCGTCTGGGTCCATAGGATATACCGACAGGGGATATGTATCAGATGTCAGAGTCCCATATGTGAATTTTGGTTAGTAGTGGCTATGGTGTTGGTACCTAGAGGTATCTTTATGTGAGCAGCTCTGTGGGAAGATTTGGACCAAGTTCCTGGCTATGTAACTTTTTTTTTAGACAGAGTGTTGTTCTGTCACCCAGTCTGGAGTGCAGTGGCGCGATCTTGGCTCACTGCAACATTTACCCCCTGGGTTCAAGCAATTCTCCTGTCTCAGCCTCCCAAGTAGCTTGGACTAGAGTTGCCAGCCACCACGCCAGCTAATTTTTATATTTTTAGTAGGGATGGTATTTCACCATGTTGGCCAGGCTGGTCTCAAACTCCTAACCTTAAGTGATCCACCTGCTTCAGCCTCCCAAAGTGCTGGGATTACAGGCATGAGCCACCATGCCCGACCTTGGTATGTAACTTTAAGTCTAATTATCTAGCCCTTCTGGGTGGGGGGGGGATAGATCTCCTAGCTACCCATTATGTTTTAGCAAATTTCTGCTTAAATTTACTGGACAGAGTTTTGTTGTTTGCAACTAAAGCCTTGACTCATACCTGCTACAGGTGTGTGAGGCTGGCTATGGAGTGCCAGAGAGAAAGACGGGAAAAAAAGAGGGACCCTGGAACCAGGAAGCCAGCACACGAGTTGGGCTATCATCTGCAGTTGATTGTACATATTTCCTTTTATTTAGTCACTGAACAAATATCTATTGCACACTATCCCAGGCACTGTGCTAGGTGCTGGGGGTAAAGTACTGAGCAAGACAAATGTCCTGTTCTTGCTGAGCTTCCATTCTGGTTGGAGAGAGAGCAAGAGACGGAAAATGAATAAACATTTCAGATTGTGGTAAGTGCTATGAAGAAAGGTGGGATAGAAAGCAATGACTGTGGAAGGCTACTTGAACCAGGGTGGTCAGGGAAGGGTTCTGAGGAGCCAGCCTTGGGGGTGCGGAGGGGCCAGCCATGCTAGCTGCTGGAGAGCCTGTATCCCGGTGGACGGAGCCATGAATGCAACGGCCTGGAGCAAGAAAAATTCTCCATATTAAAGGAATGCTAAGGGCCAGATTGTGCAGGACCTCGTGAGGCACAGTAAGGAGTTTGGGTTTTACTACCGTAGGAGGTCATTGGTGGGATTTAAGCAAGAGGGTGACATCATGATATACATTTGTGAAAATAGAGCTTGAGGCTATGGGGGTGGCAGGGAGCAGGGGGGCCTAACACGAGTGGAGAGCTGCTATGGAGTGGATGTTTGTCCCCTCAAACCTTGTGTTGCAAAAAACCTTGTGTTGATTTCCAATTTTGGGAGTGGGGCCTAATGGGAGGCGTTTGAGTCACAGTGGCAGATCCCTCGTAAATAGATGAATGTGCTGCCTTGTGGGCGAGGGAGTGCTCACTCTCTTACTTCCCGTGAGAGTGGGTTGTTCAGAAGAGCCTGGAGGCTCCCCCTCGTGCTCTCGCATCCTCTCTTGCTATGCGATCTCTGCACATGCCAGCTCTCCTTCACCTTCTGCCATGAGTGAAAGCAGCCCGAGGCCCTCATCAGATGCAGGCGCCCAATCTTGAACCTTCCAGCTACCAGAAACATGAGCCAAATATTTTTTATTTATAAATTATGCAGACTCAGGTATTCCTTTATAGCAACACAAAGCAGACTAAAACAGGAGCTGTCTAAAGACCTAGCACCCAGGGTTTTTACTGGGGTAGGCCCCGTAGGCACCCTCTGCTTAGCAAGCACCAGGATTCCAGACACATGGAAGGAAAGCAGGTGCCCAGCCTAAACCACATGGTTTGCAGCAAGGAGGCTATTGTAATTTTCCAACCAAGAGATCATGAGGGCTTGGATAAAGGTGGAGGTGATAGAGAAGAGAAAAGTGAGTGGACCAAGAGTCTACTTTGGAGATAGTGCTGTCAGAAAATGCTGATGGATTGGGTATGAGGTGTGAGAGAAAGTGAGTGCCAGACTTAGCCAGATGGACACAGATTATCATGGGAGAATCCATTATCATCATTAAGCACTTTAGAGTTCAAGGAACGCTGCTTCATACATCTCTCTCACTCAACCATGGGCAACTCATAGTAGAAAGGATCTTAGGGGACATCTAGTATATAACCGTGCACTTTGCCAGATGAGGAAACTGAGACTCAGAGAGGGGGAAGTATTTTTTTTTCAAGGTTAGAGAGAGAATTCATTGCAGACACCAGCGTGGAATCTGTGCTCTTTGATTTCCAAGTAAGTGATCTTTCAATACACCATTTTTACGGAAGGATTGGAAAGATTGTAAACAATACAATGTTAAAGCTGGAAAGGATCTTGTGCTGGTTCTTAAGCTGCTGCTTCTCATCCCCAAACTCAACCTTCTAAATTGTGTTCTACAATGCTGAAGCTGAGACTTCTTATTCTTTATCAAGTTTGTTTCTTGCTGGGTTCCACCCACTTGGGATAGCAGCCTGGACCCAATCAGGGGATAGAAACCACACAGTGATTTAAACAGAGAAAATGTTGCATAAAGAATTATTAAACTATGATAAAAGAATAACTGTAGAATGTTAAAAATGTATCTATGGCTCCCTAGGGCTAATGGAATGAACCCCTAGGAAGGACAAACTTGGAAAAGGGCCCCTTCCTAAGGCTGGGGTTTAGAGCTCCTTGTAGAAGGTAGTTTGCTGACCCTGTCCTAGCTTATTGGTACACAGAAAGAGCACTGAATGTAGTCACTAATATTCTAAAGTCTTCAATCCTTTCTCTCCACCTCCACTGTGGCCATTTCGGTCCAAGCCATCATCATCTCTTAACTGACTATTGCAGTAGTCTCCTGACTAGTCTCTTAGTTTCTGTCTTGACCCTGATGGGGTCAGATTTCCTAGAAGCAGAGCCTATGACAGAGGGCTTGTGCATGTGATTTATTGAGAAACTGCTCCTGAGAGAAGGAAGCGAGGGTGCAGAACAGGTCAGGGAAAAAATGCTAAGCAAGGAAGGACAGTAACTTCAGCCTGGTCCCATGGAAAGCCCCGGGGCATGAATTGTACCCCAGACTTGGTCCCAGTCTGGGGCAGGGGGCTGACATTTGCATCGCATGCTAGTCATTGGCTATGGGCTACCCTAGGGTGAACATGGGGTTGCAGGGTATTGGACAAGGAAGTTCTCGTTTGGCTTAGGGCCTTACTCTGGGGAGAAGGACACCTGTGAGCCATTTCATCCAAAACAGCTGGGGCATAGTTGCACATGCTCAATAAAGGGATCCAGGCGAGGGTCTGGTAGCATCCACTCCCACTCCAACAGTGTATTAATAGACAGTGGTCAAGGTGGTCCTCCTCTTCAAGTTCAGGTTCAAAGATGGAATAGGTCAGTCTTGTGCCGGGGACTGTAAGATTTGCTGGCCTGCCGTAGGATCTGCCAAGGGACATTAGAAGAGAGGCAGGAGACCACACTAGGGTTAGAATCCCACAGAATTTCACTTTGGCTCGGCACTTTCTGGCTGTGGGGTCTTTGGAGAGCGTCTTTTTTCTGTGCATGTATTTCATCGTCTAAAAATGGGAATACCCACACCTGCCTGAGTGACTAGTTCCGGGATCATCCTCTGGTGTGCACCACTGCTGCTGCTGCTTCACGCATTGCCACTAATTTTGAATGCCCTGCTGGATGTTCACATAGGTTAAAAAGCTGCTTGAAATGGTCTGAGCCCAGAGCCGAATTCCATTTTACACAGAAATAATTTTTTTCCCCCACTGTTTTAAACTGAGTTTTTTTCACACCGCTCCCATGTTGTCTACTATGAGAAGATTGTTCTCTGTTCTTTTCAGGACTTTATTGAATGTTACTCACCAGTTTGAAAAAAATCACCTTACCAATGGCAGAGCCTCTCGTGGTGTCCGAGTCACCCACAACGGTACAGCTATAGTTGGTCCACATCTGTGGCTTTGTTCACTGTGATTCTGCATCCAAGTTCAAGAATCTGATGACGTTATTACATCTTCAGGCTCAGTCATGCCAGGGATGTTAGTTTGTTTTCATGCTGCTATGAAGAAATACCCGAGACTGGGTAATTTATAAAGGAAAGAGCTTTAACTGACTCACAGTTCTGCAGGGCTGGGGAGGCCTGAGGAAACTTACAATCGTAGTGGAGGGGGAAGCAAGCACGCCCTTCTTCACATGGCGGCAGGAAAGAGAAGTGCAGAGTGAAATGGGGGACAAACCCCTCATAAAACTGTCAGGTTCTCTTGAGAACTCACTGTCACAAGAAAAGCATGGAGGTAACCATCCCCATGATTCAGTGACCTCCCGCCAGGTCCCTTCCACAACGTGGAGATTATGGGAGCTACAGTTCCTAGATGAGATTTAGGTGGGGACACAGCCAAACCGTATCACCAGGGCACTTACATGCGAAACGGTTTTATTTTATTATAAATTCCTTTCTTTCCCTCTTTATATCCCTCTTTATCCCTCTTGGGAAGTTATGTTGATTAAGAAATGTGCATGTAGCTAGGCTATATTTTCTATGAATTTCATTTCAGTTGAGTAAAGGGAAAGTGATAAAATATTTGTTTTAAAAGTTTGGCATTGACTCTGATAGAGTCAAGAACCACATATTTACAAACAATTAGCAACGTCTTCTCTTCCCACAACCTCACTGAGAGACACCTTGGAGCTCTTTGTTAGTTTGAGCCACGTTTTACAAGGAACAACTCTTTCCTCTCTCAACCACTGTCCTTTGCTGGGACTCCTTAACAGGGAAAAACTCCCTCTTAAGGAGCCTGCTGGGGACCCATGTAATCATTTAGCCCACATGGTGTGCCAAGTCAGCTCTCCTGGAACTGTCCCTGTTAGCGTGAGTATGGCTGCCTCACTCCCCTTTGCTGGAGGAACAGACCTGGACTTCTGCCAAACTGAGGTCCCTGCCTGTTGAGTAAGTAATTTGTTTCCTCCATAGGAGTTGCAGCGACAATCGAGAAACAAACAAACACATTTTTTTTAAAAGGCATAAAAGCTTAGTCATGCAAATCAAGGCAGAGGAGAGACGGTAAAGAAAAGGGCCTCATTCACATTCTGCAACTTCAGCAGGCCCTGGCCCATGGGCCGATTTCCATTAAAACAACTCAGCCCAGAGGAGCCAAGACTCCGGCTCATTAATAAAGGTTTGTCCCAACTGGAGTAAACACCACCCGTTCCCAGGACACCCAGAAGCAGAAAATTAACCAGAGGTGAACTGGGTCATTAGCTGCGGCACAATATGGGTCATCCTGGATTAATTTAGTTCCCTTCAACTGGAGGCTCAAAGAGAGTGACCGGTTCTCATAGTGGGGGACAGTGACTTAGCAGCGTGTTGAGGTCTCTTGGATACCAGGCCTGGAGCTGTCATTATGATTCATGGTGCCTCTGACATCACTCGGTGGTTTTGTGATGCAAAGTTAACATGTCTGAGCACACATAAGGGACTCTGCGAATACGTGTGTATTTCTTGTGTGCATGCCTGCAGAAGGGGACACACAGACTCACTCTTTTCATCAGGGATTTGTTTTAATCAGGCATGGTAAGACATACAGACACAGAAAGGACCGTCATGCGGGGGAGACATTCATTATACTCTAGGTCCCGAGAAACAGGAGACATGGAGTGCTATGCGGGGCCACATGGGGGACCATGCTGTGCAGGGCCATGTGGGGAACACTTTCTTTCAAGAGGAAGAGGGAGGCAGCAAGACGTGAGCAAGAGACTTTATCGAGGAATGAATGGGTAGGCAGAGAAGTGGGCCTAGGGTTGTGAGTTTGAGTAATTTTAGCAGGCTCTGGGACACAGGGGCTGTCCCTTGTTGTCTGGTACCTGGCCCTGGAGAGTGAGAGCCCAGTAAAAGAAGTGGTTGGGGTTTTTGGCTCTTGATTTGTTTTTCATTTGCAAGACATGCTCCAGGTGAGTTGTTTTCTGTCTCTTAGGAATTGGCGAGGCGCGTGGGAAGAGCACACCTTCCAGGGTCAGCAAGGCCTGGAAATGTCAGAGCATCAGAATACTGAAAATAAAAGACACGATCAGTACTCACACATAGACACAGAAATGACACACACATACACACACACGCAGACACACACATGGGAGTAGCTGAATTAAAAATGCCTTCCATTCCTGGAAGCGGGAGTCATATCACTTTCTCCAAAGCATGCCTTATTCTATACAATGGTGTGCCTTAAATGCAAGAACACTCGAGAAATGGCAGGGATAAACTTCAATCCAAGTGTTATAATTCAGCATTATGCGTATGTTTTGACTTTTTATCTTTTATTCGGAGAATAAGGAAACCAAATAAAGTAGAGGAAGCCCAGCCAACCAGCCCAGTTTCTGCATGAGCAGAACCAGGAGGACATTCAAAGGGGAGTGAAGCTCTCTCACCAAAGCTGCCTCCACTTGCACTGGGAAGCCCACCTCAGGTCCACCGCCTGGGCTGGGAGATTCGTCTGCAGGCTTGGCCTGTGACAGTCACACTTCCTGCTCCTCAGTCTGAGATGCCCCAACCAGATGGCAGAGACCTGATAGGGAAGGAACAGGCTCGGCGGAAGTCCGCCTGGTTTACCAGCCCGGGACTTGCAGCCGGGAAGACAGGGCTCCCTCCTGCTCCCCAACCCCTCCTGTGGGTTAAGCAAGCCCCTCCTGCTCAGAGTGGAGCCTTCCCTGCCCTGGAAAGATGCTTGGAAACTTGGCGATGCTTCCAGACGTGCAGGCGCCGGGGGCCTGTCCACTCCTCCTCCCCGTTCTCCTGGACTCACGGACCTTCCTTCCGTGCCACAAACGACCAGGTTCATTCCCGACCCAGGGACGCTGTGCGACCTCCCGATGCTGTCCCCAGCCCTGTGCATGGCTGTCCCTTCTCACTTTTCAGGGTTCTGCCAGGTGTCACCTCCTGGGTGAGCGCCTTTCTGACCACCCTGTCCCCAGGAGCCCCCTCCACCTCGGCATTTCCTAGCATGTCACCCCATTTCCTCTTCTCAGGACCCCTCACCACCACCTGAGATAAACTTGAGCATGTGTTGACTTGGGGAACATCTCTCCCCCTCCTTACCTGTGTGTGAGCTTCAGGGAAAATCAGTGACCGACCTGACTTACGAACCTATGTCCCCAGCACCTAGAGTGGTGACCAGCCCAGAGGTGCTGCCTGCCCATGACGCTGGATGACTCCGAGGGTGAGCCTGACATCCAAGTCCTGGGCTCAAGTCCAGATACGGCTGTTCCCAGACACGTGACTTTGGGAGAGATGCCTCCTCTCTGGGTCAAGGATTTTTACTCTGTGGCATGAACCAATACTCCAATACCCATCACTTAGGACTGCTGGGGCTCAGACACCAAGGTGACATATGTCAAGGTGCTTGGCCAACTCAGAGTTGTGCAGAGATGTGACCATGTTAAGTCACTGGCCCACTCCTGGATAGAAGTCAGGGAGTGGGCTAAGGAAGAGCACAGTGATGGCCCGCCTGGCAGAGGTCTGCAGTGCATGTGTTTGTGTGTGTGCGTGTGTGTGTGTGTGTGTGTGTGTGTGTGTGTATGTTATTAATGTTGTTTAATTGCCATTCAGGCCCCATAAATAGTAGCCAATTCTCCCGATGTGCCAAGTATATATACTCACTTAATCCTTGCAACAGCACTGCCGTTACCACGTCATCCCCATTCTGCAGATAAAGGAACTGAGGCAAGGGAGAGGAAGTGACACAATCTCCTGGTCTCTCTTGATGCCGCTGTGGACAACAGGCCACCCGAACTCACGTTTCCATGCTCCACTTGGCAATTTCTCTGACTCCAAGTTCCCCAATAAAAGCTTAAATTCATCACTCTGGTGTCCCTTGAGGATAAAAAGGTAATTAATTTTCTGCAGCTCACTTCTCTTTCTAGGTTAAATCTATTTTGGTGAGGAGGCTGGGGGCACTGGAAATATGATATTGATCAACCTAGAATTTGTAGAGGAGTGGACAGAAGTTTTTAATCTGACAAGACCTTCAAACCCAGCACAGAGAATCAATTTGCAGGTTCTGCTGGGACAGGGACATGGTGTGTGGGGCTGCGTTCGCCTGTGGTAGGGACACGTCAACTCCTTCTGGGGTATCTGATACCCCACAGTTCTTGTGACACTGTAGGCAGGGGAGAGCAGCACACATCACAGGGGGCTGGGGCTGGGGCTGGGGTCTTCTGAACACCCAAAGGGGCATCTCTGGGGTTCACCCACCTGGACTGTTTCTCTCTGTTTTGCTAGTTCTTAGTGGGCTTCCCTTTGCGAGAACTGTGTGACCCAGAGTGGAACCCACCCGGCAGGACACGAGCCCGAGAAATGGAAGAGACCCCTTCCCGATGACATCATTTTGCACCAAGATCCAGCTGTGCTGTAGCCAGATTCTGCTAGGACATTATGTTTCTGGAGTGAAGATCTTCGTGTTTTGGCTCATTTCAGTTTGAGCTGGCGTTCTGTCCTTTGCAATCGAGAGTGCTGCTTCGTACATGACAATTCCCCTTTTTCACCTTAGTGACTTTTAGAGCTTTTGGAGGTCTGCTGTGGGGAGGCCTAGACTGTAGGAAGGAGATTCATATTTGTCTGTATTCTTGGGAAACCTTTGACCTAAGACTAGACTGAAATGACCTCAGATGCTCTAATCAAATTGAGACCAATCCAATCCCTGGATTGGACCCCTGAACCCAAGATGAATAAGGTGCCTGCCTAGCAGGAGGTCAGGACCCCCAGGCTGATGGTGGGGTGAGAGCTGGGAGTCTGGATGGGCCAGATGTAGGCAGACAGGATGAGACGTGAAGGTCACAACCAGGAATGACACTGAAGATCAAGACCTGTGCTGTCCTCCATGGTAGTCACTGGCCGCCTGGTTTATATCAATTAAATCAGTTTATATCAATTAAAACTAAATAGCTTTAACAATTCAGTTCCCCAGTCACACTAGCCATGGTCTGAGTGCTCTGTAGTCACAGGTGGCTAGTGGCTGCCATACTGGACAGTGCAGACGCAGAACATTTTCACCATTTGCAGAAAGTTATACTGGACAGCACTAGACAGACATATAAGGTTTTGAGTCCAGAAGACATCAAGTTGGAGAGAGGCACTAGCGAGAATAAAAAAAGCAACAGTAAGTAGGCCTGTGACTGGAAGGTCCTTTCTCATTCATTCCATCCTCCTTCACTCATCTCTTCCCCTCTCATTGTTTGAGTTCCTACCAGGCACCCTCTATGGTTAGGGGCTCCAGGGAGACAAAAGAGAATTAGACAGTAGCTTCAGAGCACACAGAGCTCATGTTTAGTCTGGGGAGGCAGACACTAAAGGAGGTAAATAAGTCACTAAATGAGACAATTCCAGAAAATAATAAATATCGACATGAAAAGAGAGCAGGTAATAGGACAGAGCGTCTTTGGTAGGAGGATCGGGCTTCAAGTTTGGGGAAATGTGTCATCTTCGGGCAACTGAAGATTACAGAAAACCTCAGACATACAGAAAGGAGGGGAAAGTGCTGCTCGGGAGCCCGCTCCCTGGAAGGCTGGGGAGCCCCGGGCCGGGGGAGGTACAGAGTTCTAGGAATTGGGAAGGGGATACAACCACAAGGAAAGGAAGTGGACAGTGGCCTCCAGGAAGCAGAGAAGAAACCAAGCTCAGAAGTGGCCACGGGGCTATCGTGGAGTCTGTGTTTCATGAACAGAAATACAAAGGGGCCGTGAGGAACAGCCACCCCCGGCCGGCCCTCGCCTGTGATCGTGACCTGACACTCATGGTTTGTGAAGGTTGCTTGGTGAGCTTGTGTTTCAGAGGCATTTGGCCTCTCTGCTTTTGGAACCTCCATGAGTGGACTTTCTCTTGGGGCTCGCAGTATCTTACCTCCCTCAAGTATGTGGCTGGCTGTGGTTTAACAGCTGCTGACATCCCTGCTCCTTCAGCCTCAGCAGACAGAGCTGCAAGATCCTGGAGGCATTTTGAATCCCCAGAAACAAAGCTTGCAGGAGGCAGGAGGCCAGAGCCTTAGTGGTGGGGAGTGAAGTTCCCCCATCAAAGCTTAAAATCAGCAGGGGGAGCAGAGAGGCGCTCAGGAGAGACTGAGCCGCCAGGCCACCCAGGGGAGCTGGACCCGGGATGATGGACATCAGTCCTCCATGCAGCTCCCAGCAAGGAGCTCTGGTTGCAGGTTTGTTTTCTTTGAGCAAAACCTCAGAAACAAAGATGCCTACGATGACCCCGGCACACAGGAACTTTCCATTTCTGCATTACGCAGGGCATACAGGTGTCATTTAGGTGTTAAGGCAGACCAAAATGTGTTCTCCTGCTCGGAAGCGAGCAAAGCCAATCCCGGCTGCGGTTCCCTGACTGGCCAGTGAATTCAGCCAAAGGAAATGGCCCCACGTGGAGGTGGGCGAGGCCCATGGAGGACGATTGTGGTGAGAAACTCAGCAGGCAGAAATGTTCTCTTGGCTTCTGGGAGGTTGGAGGTTTCTCAAGGGCTAGTGAAGCTTCAGCTCTAATGGCTGCAGGATTTTCTGAGGAGCGAGTGACAGAAGACCTGATCACTCAGGAGGCTTAGCTGGGAGTGTGCTAATAGGCTTGAGCACTCGTGCTCGACATTCAGGCAAGTTGGGTCTGACTCCTGGACACTGTGCCCAGGGCTCCTGGCCTCCATGTGTCCGCTGCCATGGCCATGGCTCTTTAGCAGAAGGCCTAGCAGCTCCAGGTGCCCCTGCCCGGTGCCAGCTCCCTACCCAAGCTCTAGCCTCACACTCTTGGGTTCAAATCCAGGGAAGAGAGCTGATCCCATAAAGGCCATGAGAGTCACCCTGACTGGTCAGCTTCACTGAGCCCATCGCTGTCCAGGGCAAGTGGTACTGGCTGGGCCTAGCCCAGCTCCTGTGCCCACCCCTAGAAGCTGAGGTTCAGGGTCAGCTCACCCCAGGCACATGGATGGAGGGGGAAGGTGAATTCTCAAATGATAATCAGGTTCTGTCATACAGAAAGGGAAGCGGAGGCAGGAGGCAGCAACAAGACCTGTTCCTGTCTCGACAGCACTCGTGGGACAGCCTAGCCATGCGTTCAGAGCATCTTGAAGGAATGGGATGGTTGGCACAGTAGAAGGTTCATAAATTCTGGATTTAGCTTTGAGTGCTTTGGCCAACAGGAAATTTACACCTGTGCAGGTGGTTGCTGGGTAGAGTGACCGCCACCGTCTCTCTCCATCACCGAGGGCTGACCTCATGCAGGGCTGTACTCAGCTCAAAGCCAGAAGCCCAGGCACGGTGGCATCTCCGGGGGAAGTTGCCTTATTCCAGATTCACAGGTCCAGGGGCAGAGGGGCCAGGGCAGGTGTGGGGTCACAGGATAGCGCCCAGGACCTGGCTCCTTCTGCCTTTCTGCTGCCATCCTCAGCCAGTGCCTTTACCTCGAGGCCTCCTGTGGTTGCTGGTGCTGCCGCACTGGCCTCCATTCTGCCTCCAGATGGGAGAGGAGGAAGGAGGACGTGAGAAGAGGAAGGCCCTTACCAAGGAGATCACACTTTCCCAGAATCCCCAGAAGCTGCCTGTTCTCCCCCTCCACTGGGCTAGAACTGTGTCACATGGGCTGAGTGGCCAAGGAGCTGGGCACCATCCAGGGAGCGTGTGATCGTGAGGGTCCTATGGGTAAGAAAAGGGCATGTGGGTAGACATCTGGAGTGCCTGTCATGGTCCAATTAACTGGCTAAAGGGATTTGTGTGTGTGCAGCTGTTTTCAATCAAAAGTACGTAATTCACATCTTCCCAAACACAGATTCCTGCGTTTGAGTAATGAAGGCGACCAAACCACATGACCCTGCCTGCAAAGATTCCACCTGGACTCCTGGCTCCTCCAAGGAACCGTCATGTGGTTCAAATCCATCAGAAATTCTCCAAATCTCCACCCTCCTCGGGGTGCAGGGTTGGCTGCGCTGATCACCGCAAGCCCTGGGCGCCTCGGCCTGCAAAGCCCCAGCTGTCCTCCGTCTGCAGACAAGCTGAGGTATGAAAGCCTCCTCGCTGGCCCAGGAGCCTGTCATTGTCCTCCAGCCACAGCTCCAGCCTGGACGCGGTCCCAGAGATAAATCACATCTCTTTAAAAGGCCACAGTGGTCCATTATTTCTGCTTGCAAATACCCCTGGCTCTCCGTTGGCGAGCTGGGTGACAGGCCCCGGCTGTTGTGCTCAGCGCTGCATACAGTCACATCAGTCTGTCAACTTGTGTAATGAGCAAGCTGATAGCTTCAGATGGCGTGCACGTAAAATCCCAGCCCAGCATCCAGGACTTGGCCAGGGGTTGAAGAGAGAACCACATCTGCCGAAGAGGTGGTCATATTTTACAGTCCCGGCCTCATGCCGGTGTGAAATGCCCTGTTCATACCGGGTTACAGGAGCAGGAACAAAAATGACACCATGACAATTCCTGGGCTGTGTTCTGCAATATTCTGCAATGCTTGCTCAAGAAATCTGCAATCTTTAAAAATAGACTGAGCACAATTAAACAATCACTAAAGATATTTCAACCAGAGAACTACAGTGAATCGTCATATACCTGTCACCCAGGTTCAACAGCTCTCAGGGTTTGCCCCCTTCCTTCCAGATCCTTTCCCTATTTCTGCCAAATTATTTTAAAGCAAACTCCAGACCTCAAGTGGACATTTTTGAACAAAGTTGCAATATCCTAATCACGGCTAACGTTCGAATCCCCCCCCTCCCCCGTTGTTGTACAGATACCTTTTTCTGGTTACTTTTCCAGAACTTTAACAAGGACCACACAGCGTTTGGTTGTGAAGTCTCTACCGTCTCTTGGGTTGACGGTGATCCCCTCGCCTTCATTTTATTTTTAATGACACCGCCTATTGAATTCCTCGGAGCAGTTGCTCTGTGGGATGCCCCACATTCAGAATTTGTCCGTCTACTGCCTCATGGTGTCATTTTGATTCCCTCCATGGGTAGATGCCATTGGATATCCTTGGCAAGGTGTGTCAGTTTCAGTGAAACCCAGAATGGGGTGTTGGAGCTCAAAGGCGCCATCGCCAAGCAATTGCTTGAGCAGGTAAAGGTGTGTGTTTTAAGATGATCTCCTGGATTATTGTTGAACTAGCAAGACAGGTGTTATCTCCCAGCCTTCACCGTCTAATTCCCTAACAGATCTGTTCAGGTAGAGTCACTTTAATGAGGTGCCCTGCCTTTCCCGGTGAGATATAAATTAGAATTTGCACTCCCAATACCAGGGCCACGTTCTCAGCACCTGGAGAAACCCGAACAGCTGAGACAGAATGAATGAAGGACTGACCGATGGGCTGGGTCTATACAAGCACACCTAGAGGGCAACCTGAGGCCACCTTAATTTGGCCTGAGTTATCTCCTGAGTCATGGGCATGAGTCTGGGAAGATCAAGGTTCACTTGCTGTAGTTACAGAAACACACTGACCCTGTGTGCTGGGCTCTGCTGTGGGCACCTCCTTATGATATCTTCAGAATAGCTTCAGGATGGTTCGTGATTCCCTCATCACAGATGAGGACCCTGAGGCTCAGGGAAGATGAATTTGCACAAGGCCTCACATCTTGTAGGTCTGGGTTCAGCCTGGACCCATGGTTTCCACTCTTGCCCCGACCCTCCATTCCCTCCGAGCAGCCAATCAGTGGCTGTCCAGACATGCACACCAGCTGCTGTGCCCTACCATACAAACTCCTTCAATCACTTCCCACTGCTCCCCATGTGAACCCCAGGGGGCTCACCCTGTGCCGGGAGGTTCTGCCTCATCCACACCCCACCCCTTCCTGCATCCCTGCAACCCGCTGTCTCCACCCCCCTGTCCTGGTGTCCTCTCTGTTCCCTGCACTTGTCCAGCCCAGTCCCACCTCCAGGCCTTGCCACCTTCAGTGCCCTTGACCTGGCGTGCTCTCCTGACGGCCTTCACTGGGCTGGAAGCTTCTCAGTGCTCAGCCTGAGCTCAAAACTCCCTCTTCAGAGAGGCCGTCCTCACCTCCCCATCCAATGTGGCCTTTCTTCCCTTTGCTCTTTCAATTTCCAGTTTATTTCCTGTAGAGCAGTCTCACCCTCTTCACCGATCTTGTGTTTTAGTTACGGGTTTATTGTGTCTCCTTTACCAGAACACTCACCCTCTGAGGGCCAGGGCCAGGTCTGTCTGTTCACAGCTCTAGTGCTCAGAGAAGTCGCTCCGTAAATAAATAAATACTTTGCTCAGAGAATTGTGGATACATAAGTGAAATAGGTCTGAATAGATGAATTATAACCAACGTAAATGTGAGTCATCTTTCCCAAGTAGTCGTATCATAATGTTAAAAAAAAAGGAATAGTGACAATAGAATGCCTGCCCGGGGGAAGCTGGGCTGTGGCCCTGGACTTTCATTCCGGCAGGAAGAAGTGAAAACAGACTCCAAGGATTTCCACCGGACGGTGGCATGGCTGTGACACTGTTTCTATGTCTGGTGGACAGAGCAGTGCCCCATGTTATGGCTGGCACAGGGCTGCCTGCCCTTCTGGGGGCATGAAGACCACTTACTGGCCCTCTCAGGGCATGGGGACCCTTGGCTTTTTACTATTTTATTTATTTATTTATTTATTTTTGAGATAGAGTCTCACGCTGTTGACTAGGCTGGAGTGCAGTGCAGTGGCACAATCTTGGCTCACTGCAACCTCCAGTTCCTGGGTTCAAGTAGTTCTTGTGGCTCAGACTTCCCAGTAGCTGGGATCACAAGCCTGCACCGCCACACCTGGCTAATTTTTGTATTTTTAGTAGAGACGGGGTTTCACCATGTTGTCCAGACCGGTCTCAAACTCCTGGCCTCAAGTGATCCTCCTGCCTCAGCCTCCCATAGTGCTGGGATTACAGGCCTGAGCCACTGCTCCTGCCCCTCCTTGCCTGTTTATTATCTTCTTTGTTATTAAATTTCAAAGAACTCTGGATAAATCTTTCTTTTTTTTCCTCCTCTTTCTATCCCAGAGGATGTTCTCAGGCCTGTTGGAGTCACCGAGGGACCCTGATGAGGGCTCTGAGTAGCCCTGGATGGGAAGGAGACCTCTTCATCCCCAGGCATAGGGAGACTGGCCTGTGCAGTATTTTCCTCTCCTGCATTTCGAGCCAGCTAAAGGCAGCTTCGCTTCCCGCTTCACTTCAGGAGTCCCCATCTCTGAAGCCAGACTCACTCACGGCGGCTTCTTCCTTGTGACCTGACACAGCTTTCATGTTTTCATTCCAGAACCACCTGAGAGAGAAAAGAGAACTGGTTATAAAAAAAGAACTGCTTCTCCTAATGACTCTTAAACTCCAGAGCAACCTGCCCAAGGGCAGGGAGCAGTGGAGCCTGGGGCGTTTCTGAAAGCAGGGGCCGTCCATCACCCACCCTGCCTTTGGCTATGTACTGCCTTCATCACTGTTGTCCTCTGTGGCACTTAATCCATGGCCTTTCTAGGGGTTCTGAGTGGTGCTGTCTCTTGTGAGATGAGAATCCACCCGCAGCTGCCTCTGGAAGGAGTGTTCCAAAAGAGGAGGGTCCCAAGTTCTCCCTCTGCTGGGGGTCGGGAGGTCACAGGAGATGCTCTGGGCCCTGGGCAGCCCTTGGGGTTCTGGAAACTCCACAGGGGCAGTGACACCATGGAACATGCTGCGCAGGCTCCTCCAGGCTCAGCCCCAGAGGTGGGATGGAAGAGATGCTCCAGAGCTCCGCGCCCCTGCAAGACCTAGCACCCTCGTCTGTGCACAGCCATGGCTCTGCCATCACCTCCCTGGAGCCTTGCAGGCTGTTCCTATCTTCCCTCTATCCTTGGTCATGTCAGCATCCAAGGAGCCCAGGACCCAAGTCCTCCCTCATCCCTGCTCCAATCTCCCCCAGCTCTGAGGCACGAAGACTCCCCCAACTCTTCCTGATTTCCTTGCCCCCCTCCTACTCCTGAGCCTGGGGTCCCCTTACTACCCTCCCTCCACCTTCTTTTCCCCACAGCGTGACTATCCTTGCACATGCAAGTTTTAATTCTTAAAACTAAAAATCCTTAAAACTGAGAAAAACTGGTTCAGAGAAGGTAAGTGCCCTTTCCAGATAGTGAGCCTTACACACGCTCAGTTTCTTGCTCATTTCCTTATTTGAGTTCTAGAATGCATGCTCTGAGCAGCAAGAGCTTTTTTTCTGCAGATTTTTATCTCATGTGAAACAGGCCATGGCTCAGGAGAGGGAGAAGTGCCATGGCTGGCCACTGGAGAAGTGGCTCAGGGTCATAGGCACCTGCACTGGGGGAACAGTGAAGGTTGCAGGGACAGAAGACCAGAGCTCAAGTGCTGCCTGCCTCTAACTTTCTGGACAGGCAGTGGGAGAGCCTAAGCGGGGCTCTGGTTCCAAGTGTGGCAAGGAAGTCCCTTGTCACCAGGTTTCCCTGCAATTGAGCCACCTATTAATGCATGATTATGTCAGCTCCTGCAAGCCTGTGAAAGAAGTGCCAGGCCAGGGCTTTGAACTCTGAGAGGCCCTGTGATTTGTACGTGCAGAGAACATTCAGGAGGTGGCCCTTAAATACAAGTGCCCCCAGGGATCCAGGTTGCTCTCCAGTTTCAGTTCCTGAGCAGGTAAGTCAATTTCAACATAAGTTTTCTGTAAGGTGATTATGAGGCATTGGTGTCGTGGCGGTGTGGCTGATACCTCTGCCCTGGTCGCATGCTGCATCCCTGAAGCTCTGTGTTGTGACTCAGTGGGGTAATCATCTCTGTGTCCCCATCACTGCCCAGTGGATGCAGCCAGGGGCTTGGTGTTCTCGCTTAGTTTACAATGGGATTAAAGGGGACGTTCAACACTCCTGACTTTAAAGAGACAGATACATGCTTTTCTTTTTCTTTTTTCCTCTTCTTTCTCTTTTTCTGTCCCTCTTTCTTTCCTGTCTCTGGAAAGCTCTACAGAAAAAGATACTCACTAAGGTATTCTTTTCTTTCCTTTCGTTCTTTCTTTTTTTTTTTTGAAACGAAGTTTCACTCTTGTTGCCCAGGCTAGAGTGCAATGGTGTGACCTTGGCTTGCTGCAACCTTTGCCTCCTGGGTTCAAGAGATTCTCCTGCCTCAGTGAGGTGCTATTTTCTTTTCTTTTCTTTTTTTCTTTCTTTCTTTCTTTTTTTTTTTTTTAAGACTCAGTCTCACTCTTGTCTGCCAAGCTGGAGTGCAATGGCGTGATCTCAGTTCACTGCAACCTCCGCCTCCTGGGTTCAAGAGATTCTCCTGCCTCAGCCTCCTGAGTAGCTGGGATTACAGGCGCTTGCCACCATGCCCGGCTAATTTGTGTGTGTGTGTGTGTGTGTGTGTGTGTATTTTTAGTAGAGACAGGGTTTCACCGTGTTGGCCGTCTTGAACTCCTTACCTCAGGTGATCCACTTGCCTCGGCCTCCCAAAGTGCTGGGATTACAGGTGTGAGTCATTGCGTAAGGTGCTATTTTCTAACAGCAAAATGCTGGGAACGATCAAGATGGGGAAATGGAAGAAGAAAGCATGCTATAATGATTCCGCAGACTCTTACGCAGACATTCAAAATAACTCCATGTAGACTGAGAAGCAGTATGAACTCAAGTGAAAACTCTAAAACAGCAAGAAATACATTTTGTTAAGTAAGGAATCGTATGCTGTGATAAGGACGTACACCCATCTGGAGGCTAAGTCGAGCCCTGCTGGGCACCTAGCGGCGTGCACCTGCTTCTCACATGTTAATGTGCTCACAGTCCACCTGGGGGGCTTGTTAAACTTGAGATTCCCATTCAGTAGGACTTGGATGGGTCCTGAAATACTGTATTTTTTAACAAGCTTCTAGGTGATGACTGGGCTGCTGGTTTGCAGACTACACTTCAAGAAGCAAGACCTTAATAATATATTTTGACTGTGAACCTTCATAATAATCCTTACAACTGAGAAAAACTGGTTCAGGGAAGGTAAGGGACCTCCCCAGATAGCGGCCTCTCAGGTAAGGGACACTGTCATGCTAGTGATATCCTCAGGTGAGTGCCATCCCCAGAGTCACATGTCAGGGACATGGTGGAGTCAGGATTTGAACACTGATACTCAATTCCAAAGCTCTCAGTCTCAAACGTATCGGCTGTAGCTGCAACTACCTGAGTGATTTTCCTTTTTCCACAAAGTCTGTTTTTCATCATTATCTCATTCATTAAAAATTGATTATAACGTTGTAAAAAATTAATTATAAGATCTTGTTCCCTCCAGGAATATCTGGACTATGGACTATGAAAATCACTTTTTTTTTTTTTTTTTTTTTTTAGATAGTCTCGCTCTGTCACCCAGGTTGGAGCGCAGTGGCATGATCTCGGCTCATTGGAACCTCCACCTCTCGGGTTCAAGCGACTCTTCCACCTTAGTTTCCCAAGTAGCTGGGATTACAGGCACCAGCTACCACATTGGTCTAATCTTTGAATTTTTGTAGAGACAGGGTTTCACCATGTTGGCCAAGCTGGTCTTGAACCTCTGACCTCAAGTGATCCACCTGCCTAGGTCTCCCAAAATGCTGGGGTTGCAGGCGTGAGCCACCGTGCCCAGCCTGAAAATCACTTTTGTATGACATTATTCTGAATGGTTTGAGGGAAGTAAGTAAATGTGAAAGAGGCTTTGGAAGGACGGCAGATGCTGAGTGTTTATCGTGTAAGTTCTGACTCTCTGTGGCTCAGCACAAAACAAAGGTGTTTTACCATGGCCTAAAATTGCAGTTGTTTTTGCCATAAAAATTCAGCACAGCATCTTTGCTGTGAGAGTGACACAGACTTGAAGGATCCTGGCGTTACCTTGATGAATATTTTCAACCAGGTGAGACTCTGAGAGAGAGAAATCTCACCTGAACAGTGACACAGAGCCCTGCCAAGCTACTTTCTGAGCGGCTCCTGCTTTTTTCACCCTTGAACATGGCCACACACAGAAAAATCCCAATTTGGGATGCATCACTCACAGCCATGCTTCAGGTAACCTGGAGATTGCATCTGAGTCCATGTGTCCTTATCTTAATATAAATTAGAAGAAAAACAAAATCCCCAGCCCAGTGAGACAGACAGTCTATAGGGAGCAAGGATAATATAAAAGGTAAGGTAATCCATTCTCCATTTCTGCTCCTTTTTCAGATTTTTTTTGTTGGTATGGAAATATGTGCTTAGAAAAACACTGCAGATCTGTACCCAACTGATATGATCGAATAAAAATAATTTTTTTAAAAGTCATCGAATTTAGCAGAGAAAAGCGAAAATACCAGATGGTCAAAATAGTAAAGTCACTCTTCAATTTACAATTGGGACTGTATCCAGAAACTTGGAGCAGAGGAGGTTTTCTGGTTGAGTGGTCTGCAATTGCTGATGTTTGCCGTTTCATTTCGGGTGTGCAGATACAGACTCTGCATTGACAGATGAAGCTCAGGGTGTCTTGTCACAGGTGGTCTCTTAGGTCATGTTAACCTAAAAACAGGAGCAGCCGGGGTAGAAAGTCCAGCCTGTGATCTAGACTCATGATTTCTTCTTGGGCCTCACTTTGCTCAGGGCTTACACTAAGGGGCTGCACTAGATGATCTCTAGGGTCTTTCTTCTGAATCTGAAGTTTAGATGTAAAGAACCAGGTTGGCTGTGAGAAGGTGTAGCCTTGGTTCAATAAGCTACTCCTTACCATCGTGTGACACGAGAGCCAAAATCAGATAGAGAGCTGTGGCCGCAGGGAAGGAAAAATCAATGCAAACAGGTGTGAGCAGTCGGGAGATTCGTGGGCTCAAGGCTTCAACAATCCCAGACATAAATAGCATCAGGGATGATTGGATCAGGCTGCGGGTCAGTTTCCCTGAAGTTCTCTTGGTTCTTTCCTCTCTCAGATCATGATTTCAGGCTGCCTTCTCTCGTGGCAGCAGAGAAGGCTGCAGTGGTTCTAAGAGCTGCATCCCATTTAAGTTATCCAGAGGAAACCATGGAAGAGCCAGGGAGCCCTGGCAACATCTTACCTTTCACTGGCCCACCTGGGCCAGGTGCCCATCCTTGAATCAGTCAAGGTCAGAGAGTGGGAAGAGCTGACCACATCAGGCCAATCACAGCCCACAGCTGGGGCTGGGCAGGGTCAAGGCTATGGGCTACTGGGCTGTGAGATTTGGGCTCAGGTGAAGAAGGGCCTGGTGATTGTGGCTGTAATCCTCCAACAGGAGCCCAGTGCAGGAAGAAAGTCACTCTACCTCCTTCAGCAAAAGAGAAACAATCATAATCCACTTCTTCCAACCTTGCCAACCTTGTCATAAGGACCGAAAGAGGTCATGAGAGGCAAAGCTTTGGTATGAGCAAAGCCCTGCATAACTCTTAGCAGGAGGGGCAGGCATCGAAGCTGTTACTCATCTCGTTATTAAGGCACCAACATTTGTTTACTGTGAAGTTGGTTCTTTCTGAATGATGAAATGCCTGGTGTCAACTATCTCAATCAAAAGAATTAAAAATTCTGTTACTTGATGGTGATATCTATATTGCATGAAATTCAGTTTTGAATTAAAATTAATTCTCATGACAAAATACATAAATGTCTTTCTCTGTAAGAAAACCAAGACATTAGAGATAAGTTCAAGTCTCCAGTTACCTTCGCCAGTCTATCACCACCCTAAATTCTCAGAAAGGGAGATTTGACCTGAGATCTCTTCCTCTGGAATGCTCATCAGTGAAGACCCAGCAGATCCCCAGTCAGTGCTCGAATTCCTTTGGGTATGAATGGGGTTGAGTGTGCCCTGAGAATGACCCATGAAGGCCAGGTTGAAGTCAGGTTTATGGAGGTCCCTGGAGAATAGCAGATTCTTTCTACCCACGTCCATGCAGGAGCTGTTGGGTGTGAGTTGACTGTGGGGAGGCAGGACGTATCCTCCTTGCAGAGTGGCAGGAGCTGGCACACACAGGGCACTGTTCCACCTGCCCTGTGTCTATGATCTCACTTAGTTCTCACACCAACCCCATGAGATATGGTACTATAACTAAGCTCCTCCTGCTACAGATGGGGAAACTGAGGTAGAGTGGCCAAGGCACCTGCTTAACGGGCATTGCTGGGACTTGAGCCTGGGCAGTTTAGCTCCAGAGACTATGTTCTCAACCACTAGGGCATGTGGGCTCAACCTGTGTTAAATCAGGCTAGGAGGCAAGAGTCCCAAGTCAGTGAACTATACACGATCAACACCTGTACCAACACACACATGCACTCATACACCCCCCCCCCCCAACACACACAGAGGTGTGCTTGGCTGGAATCCTGGGCCTAATCCATGAATGTTTCACAATTCCATCTTCAGATTTCCTACACATCCACAATTAACCTGTCACTTGGCTTAACCCCACCTGCAAGTCTCAATCCCCTTCACAACTGACTATGGAAACCCGCAGACAGGACGGGCTAGGACGTGGGGAAGGGGCAGGGCCATCCCTTCCGGCTCAGGGTTTCACTTGGTGGAGGCTGGACCATCTCCATCCCCCGGGTGGCGGTCGTGGAGCCAGGACTGAGCGTCCCCCATGCCCACCCCCACACTCAGCCCGAGTCGGGGCCTTCAAGGCTCCCCAGTGCCATCTGCACAGGACCCAGGAGCCATTGCCCCAGGACTCGAAGAAACTCAGGAGGGTCCCCGGGCAGCTCCATCTCCTGTGGCTGAGCGTCTGCAGATGCTGTAAGAAGGAGGCGACTGGGCGAGGAGAAGGATCTGGAAGCAGAGTTTGACCAAGACTTCGTCAGAGCCACTGGTCACACTCGCCTGGAACTCTAAGGGGTTCCTTCTTCCCTGAGATGGGGACAAGCCAGCCCCTATCAACCTCTCCCTCTCTGGACTTGGGTTGTAAATTGCCCTACGGGGTCAGAAACCACCCAGAAAGCCCGGAGCTGCCCCAGGAGTGGGATAATCCGCCTAGTGGTCACCCACGTGCTCGTGGCCCTGGAGTCCCTGTGAGCGGCCCTGGAGATGTCACCTCAGAGGGAGGGGGCTTTGCCGGTTTCCTTCACCCCTGGAGCCGGGACTTGGAGCTTGGGCACAAAGCAGATCTCAGTAGGTATCTGAGCAGAGAGGCGGAGCCCACCTGTCCCAAATACACTACGAGACGGCCTCCAGGGAGTCACGAAAGGAGCGGCTGGGCTGGGGTAGAAATGCAAGAATCCTGCCTGGACAGGTTTCATCTGCACAGAAAGAGAAGATTCACTCCCGAAGACCGTTCATCAGGGTCTACCGTAGCTTAAAAGATGCCTGACAGCCTGGAGGCGTGACCAGATTTTCGGAGGCTGAGGAACATGGTTTTGCTAGGGGCAGGGCCAAAGCAAGGCAGGGGTCAGGGCCACGCGGAAGACAGGGGCGTGGCCAGGATGGGGGTGTGGCCAGGATGGAGGCGGGGCCAACACGGAAGGGGCTGAGGTGGGGGCGTGGCCACGGTGGGGGCGGATCCTTGCTGCCGGTTGTAGAAGGGCTGAGCTCATATAAAGCATTTTCGGGCCCTCAACCTTTCACAGGTGTCTCATGTTCCCATCACTGACGGTTCATTCCCCCATCTCCCATCGCATATTCTGCTTTTCATTGAAGTTGTGACAGCTGTCATACTAACTCATTCCTTTGGAAAAGACTATGGAAAAAGTACCACCTTGGAGATGCTACTCAGGAGAATAACCCTGCCTGGGAACTGCTTCCACCTTCTGCCCCTGAAGGAGCCTGACCTGTGGGGGTCTGAACTACCCTACGGACATCCCCGTATCCGAGGGAGTGCAACATTGAGTAGCAAATAATAAACACCATGACAGGTTGAGACGGAGACTGCAGAAAGAAAGCAAAAGCTTTATTATTTTAGTACCTGTAATGACATTTTGTTCCTGCTTTTGAGCACGTGGCCTACGTTTTCACTTTGCGCAGGCTCTGAAAATTATGCACTTGGATCTGCTGGGAGAATGTAATAAATCTACTAGGTGTCACCGTCCTCTATTCTGTCCCACTCTCCTGTGTCTCTTGGAGTCAGTAGGGGGCCCTGGCAGCACACAGTCCTCTCGCAGCCTTTCCCATCTCTGTAAATGGCAGTCCCACCCTCCCAGCGCTCAGGCCAAGACCTGGGAGTCATTCCCCACTCTTCCACGTCTTACTCCACTTCTCAACCATCAGCAAGTCCTGCCAGTCACACCTGCAAAAGCTCTGCAGTACTGGACTCCCTCACCTCCTCCACTCTGACCACATGGCTCCAGTCACCATCACTTCCACTTGGCGTCCCCGTTGGTCTTGCTGCTCCAGCCCTTCCGGCACATCCCCAAACTGTCCTCAGACAGAGAATCCCCTTATAAAGTAAACCAGACCGGCCAGGCACAGTGGTTCACACCTGTAATTCCAGCACTTTGGGAGGTTGAGGCAGGTGGATCACCTGAGGTCAGGAGTTCGAGACCAGCCTGACCAACATGGAGAAACTCTGTCTCTACTAAAAACACAAAAATTAGCTGAGCATGGTGGCACGTGCCTGTAATCCCAGCTACTCGGGAGGCTGAGGCAGGAGAATTGCTTGAACCTGGGAGGCCAGAGGTTGTGGTGAGCTGAGATCGCACCGCTGCACTCCAGCTTGGGCAGCAAGAGTGAAACTGTCTAAAAAAAAAAAAAAAAAAAGTAAACCAGCCAGGCACGGTGGCACATGCCGGTAGTCCCAGCTACTCGGGAGGCTGGGGTGGGAGGATTGCTTGAGCCCAGGAATTCTGAGCTGTGGTGCGCTATGCCGATCCTGTGTCTGCACTAAGTCCAGCATCAATATGGTGACCTCCCGGGAGCGGCGGACCACCACCAGGTTGCCTAAGGAGGGGTGAACTGGCCCAGGTCAGAACAGAGCAGGTCAAAACTCCCATGCTAATCAGTAGTGGGATCGCCACTGCACTCCAGCCTGGGCAACATAGTGATACACTGTCTCTAAAAAAAAAAAAAAAAAAAAAAGTAAACCAGACCACGTCCTGTCTTTGCTCAAACCCTCCAATGGCTCCTACTTCCCCCAAAGTAAAAGCTGACATCTTTACAGGGTTGCCTAAGGCTGAGATGATCCATCTCTCTCTCTGCTCCACTGTGACTCATCACGCCTCTGCCCTCATCTTCCTAACACCTCCTGGCCCCAGCCACACGGGGCTACTGGCTGCTCCTCGGCCTCATCCCTGCCCTCCCCTCTCTGGACTCTGTCCTCGCTGTCCCCTCTCCTGCAAGGCTCTGCCCCCAGGCCTCAGGCAGCTCCCGCACCTCCTTCCAGGGACCAGAGTTTACACCAGATGCACACATTTGCTGCACGTTTCAATGAATGAACAAAAGAAGGAATGAGAACATGCATTCTCAGCGGGGAACACTGCTCCCCAGGGGGCCAGAGCTGGTTCCCGGAGGTGAAAGGATTTTTCTCTCTTTATGTAAAAATGCAGATGTACGCACAGTGCATAAACTGTTGTGCGGTATTTCTGTGGTATTAAATTCATGACGGGGCTGAGAAGAAGAAAACATCTATAAAGGTTCCTTAGGGGGTGATCACGAGTTAAAGGTGAGAAACGCTGAATTAGCGGACAGTCCGCTGAAATCACAGGCTTCTCTCCCACACATTGCCAGGACATTGGGAAGACTGTGGAAGACAAATGAAGATCCGTGCAAGTGCGTGCAAGAGTCACAGCCATTCTTCCTGGCGTTTGAAAGAATAGAAGGAATGCCTCGCTGCTTTGGGGAAACCTTTTTTTATATCCTACCAAGGGACATACTTACAAAGGATGATATTTACATTTTCCTCAAGCCTCTAATTTTCCCATTTATCATTTGTCAGAGCCCGAGGCCCTTCCTCAGCTGCATGGAATGTTTGCAAACATGTAATGATCCCTTTTACCAAAGAACATCACAGGCTCCACAAGGAAATGTGTTCGTGCTGCAGAGGCTGCTAATTTAATGCATTAATGTCACTCTGCACCATCGCGGGGTCTCAGGGCATCTCATGTCATCATGAGCGAGCTGGTCTAAGACACAGGAACCATGGAAACCATCCTGAGCTGGTTAGTGAGTGGATGCGCAGAGTGGCACTGTCCACTGCCTTAAGGGTAAATGTGGACTCTAGGAGTGAGGGCCAGGCCTTCTAGAATCCACCCACCCTGAGGTCATGGGCCTGGACCAGGTTTGCTGGACTTGCCCAGTGGGGAACTTTCAGGGGGAATTTGACCAGCTTGAGGGGTAGGCAGAGCAGGGAGAGGCCAAAGGCACCCGTGGGGCGCCCCCAGGACCTGCTGTGAATCCCCTTCCCCTCCCTCTCTCCATCAGCGCCTCTGTCCTTCCCACCGCCCAGCCCAGCTGTTGGCCAAACACCAGCCTCATCCGAAAAGTTCATCTGGGCCCAGGGCAGTGATTCCCAGACCCAGCTGATCCCGCAGGGAGCTTTGGGTCCTGCTGGGTCCCTGGGTTCTGGTGACAAAGGGACATGGAGGAAGGCAAAGCCCCCTCTGGATTTTTCATCATGAGCCAAAGCTACCCTAGGCACTGCACACTGCCAGGCTGCCTGATTCCACCAAGAGAATCTCAGGAAATGAAAACTAATATTTTAGTTGTTAAATTTCAGGAGTCGGGCTCTTTGAGAGATTGAAAACACCTGGCGGTTGGGTGCACAGTGGAGCCGGGGCTGTGGGGGTGTTTCCTTTTCACAGTGGGATCCATGATTATTTACCCAGCAGCCTGGAGAAGTCCACTCCTGTCGGAGTGGAAAAGCTGAGCCAGGTTTTGTTGCACCAACCGGAAGCCGGGTGGTGCCCTCAGAGCAGAGCTCCTGACCTCGCTGCCTCGCAGTCCTGCTGGGGCACGGGCTGGGGGAGGGCCGGCTGCCTTGGACAGTCTATTGTGTGATGAGGAGGAGGCAGGAGAGTACAAGGCAAACATCCCAACACATGGCTGTGCCTTAAAAACTAATTTTAAAATGCCCAGTTGAGGCAGTTCTGGCATTTTACCCAATCAGGCAGGTGTTTTGGCTTTTCCCACCACGTGACTGGGTCTGCCTTGCCCTGCCCCACCCGCCTTGGGCAGTCATCCCCCTCGCTGAGCTCTGCAGCCCTGCCTGAGGTGTCTGTGTGGCTGCTGTTAGCAAATCGGCCATTCCGGGGATCAGCTCCTGGGAGCGGCTTTCCTGGAAGGAGAGGTGGCTGTTCCCTAACTGGCTCCTGGCCGTGTCCTGTGGTGGCGCAGACGCCGCTGCGGGGTCCGGGCAGCAGTAGTGATGGGCTTTGCTTCTCTCTGCAGTTTCAATGTCGCCCTCATCGTCCATTTCCTGAGACCGGTGGCCTGGTGGACTTGGCTTCGTGCCTTCTTTCAGCTCAGGGGTTCCTGCGGTTTTCCTCCTTTGAGTAGAATTAGAAATGAACTTCCCCTCCCCAGATGGATGGCAGGGCCTCGTCACAGCCCAGCTGCGGCTTTCCGGGCCGGCGGGTCTTCGTGTATTGTCTGATGTGGTTCTGACGAGCATGTGAGGCCTCGCGGTCATCATTCCCACTTCACAGATGAGGAAACACAAGTTAAGGAACCGTTAAGGTCACCGGGACAGCTGGATATAAAACAGACTCCAGTGTGTACGGATTTCAAGATCGATAAGAAGAGAATTTCAAATCTCAGCAAAGTGAAGGTCAATCCCTGGTCTTGGGGATGTTCCCTTCACTCCCCAGAAAGTTCCCACATGGTCAGTGAAGACGCTCTGTCCCCGTAACCCTGGAGGAGAAGAGAACTGGCTTACTGAAGAGTGGAAAGTTTCCTCTCTCCCACTGTTTGAGATGTCAGCGGCATCCCGCATCACTGTCCGCGCTGCATCTGGTCGCTTCTGGCCCCATTTGGATTCCTGTGCTGGGGCTTCCTGTGGATGAGTCGGGATCACGCAGCCATGTGGGAATGCTCAGGGCGCCTGTTCACTCCAGTGTGACCCCTGACCCACAGCCAGCACTGGGCATTTGCAGAAACCCGAGCCAGGGCAGGTCTGAATCAGCCCCTGCAGAACAATGAGACCTTTTGTGTGAATGAGGCGGAGGGTGGGGGGCAGAGGGGAGACCAGGAGCTTCCTGATGGCGTCTGCAGCACAGGCCACAGCCTGCAAATTCAGGGGCTGACCCTCGGAGGTCAGGTCACAGCCAAGCAGCACGGGCGCTGAACTAAGTGTCCACAAAGGAGACGAACAAAGTGGCCGCTGTGGGAGCAGAGTCAGCGCCAGTCAAGGCTGAGTGCAGGAGCGGGGGCCAGCCGGGTGGCCACGGGGGCTTTGTGCTGGCTTCCCCCACAGTCAGGAGGGCCATGAGCTGAGGAAGGTCCTCGGCATCCTCTGGATCGCTGGTCTGTTCACCTAATGGAATTTCGGGGTTCATTCTACTAGTTGAGGTCTTTTTCTCTAATGGATATTAAAGCGAATAAATACTGATATAAAAATATAATTCCATATTTGTAAGTAAATTCATCAGAACCCAAAATACCTATGACTTCATGAGCCAGAGGTGTTCTTCTCTCCCACATGACAACCTGGGCGTCCGGGGTTGGGGTGGGGGAGGGGGCCGAGCTGGTTGGGCGGCTCCCGGGGCTGAGCCTCCGCCCTCCCGTCTTGTGCTCTGTCATTGACAGAGGCTTTTCTTGTCCACCTGGTTCAAGGAGGTGCAAGTCACATCAGATAGGAGGGAAGAGGAAAGGGAAAGTGGGGTGTACCCATGCATTTAGGGGTACACCGAGAAGCTAACGCCAGCTGCAAGGCAGGATGGAAAATTCAGTTTTGGTCTGGGCAGTCAAATATCAGGATTTCTCATATGAAATGAAGGGGATGAGGGGCATCAAGGGTCAACCCGCAGCCTCTGCCCCCCTCTATGTGCTCCTGGAAGTCATCTCCTCTCCTACCAGGGCATCCCACCAGGGCATTCCAAATTTTGTGAAAACTAGCTGATTAGGAGAGCATCCTTTCTGCACTACTGTGGAGGGGGTGGGAGCTTAGGCACGAGCAGTTCCCTAAGCCATGGTACAGGACGCCCCATCTCGGAAGAGCAAAGGCTGTCTATGGTGTCCACCAACCCTGAGGCAGACCACGCAGCTTTCCTGCTGCCTGTGCAGAGCCAGGCACTGGGCTTGGGATGTGCACGTTATTTGACACAGAGTCCGGGTGGGTGGTGCCCAGGATCCCAAGTCACTCCACGGGGAGACTCAGACTCACAGCACTCCAAGGACAAGTCAAAATAATGTGGCCGAGCCTCTTTGTTTTAGAGGTTGGTCAACTGGTGTCAAAAGCTGAAGAGGGACTCGTTCAAGGTCAGGGGGCTGTAGGTGATGAAGCCAAGAGCCACCTGGGTCCCTGGGCTCTTTCCAGTGGACACTACCATGGCCTCACTGGCCCTGACTGGTCCCTTTCTAAATCAAAGAGATACATGGTCACCAAATCAAACACCATTGAATCTGTCTGTTCCCTGCTCGCTCTTCTCAGAGACATCCACAAATAATTCTTTAGCTATTTCTGTACATTATTTTCAAATCTTGAAAGAGAAAGCATGGCGGGGCGCCGTGGCTTGTGCCTGTAATCTCAGCACTCTGGGAGGCCGAGGTGGGTGGATTGGGAGTCCGGGAGGTCAAGACCAGCCCAGGCAACATAGCAAAACACTGTCTGTAATAAAAATACAAAAAATCAGTCGACGTGGTGGTGTGTGCCTGTAGAAGAATCACCTGAGCCCAGGAGGTCAAGGGTACAGTGAGCCAAGATTGTAACACCACACTCCAACCTGGGAAACCAGAGTGAGACCTGTCTTAAAGAAAAGAAAAGAAAAGAAAAGAGGAAGCTGAGGAAGCTATTCATAGAGCTTTCAAGGACTAGCGTTATCTAATGTCTGCTAAGGTAGATGAGAAGTTAGCCACCCACCAGCTCCTTGCCTGCCACACTGTATGATACTCCACTATTTTTAATTGCATCATAATCAGCCTTTCTGTCATGTGACCAGGTAAATGTTATTCTCTGCAGAGCTAAGTATTGTAATATAGTTGTATTTTCTTTTTTACACACCTTTTCATTTTTTCTAGAGTTCATAATTTTCTTTTTATTTGTAAAATTTGCTTACAGATACTTATTTATTTCTCACTCCTCCATCATTGAATCCACTCTAGTGTTTTTCAAGGTGTTTTGATCACAACCCGTCATAAGAAGTATATATTTTACAATGGAAACACACACACGCACCTCATCTATGTGAATATAAAGTTCCACAAAATAATACTGACACTTTTTGATATTTTCTACTGAACTATGTGATTAATGTTTTAAAATGCCGGTTGCACCCACTGAATTGACGTTAGTTTGAAGAGCTCTGGGTCAGTCCTGTGAGGTCCTGCTCTGTGTAGTCTCCTGAAACTGACTAGTTCCCATCTGGGCTCTTCTCTCTGCTTCTTTCCTGAGCCGATCAGCTTTTTGATTGATCTCATGTCTTCTCTCATTAATTTCCTGCTTTTTACTTGCAAATTACTTTTTTACCAAAGAAAAAAAATCGTTAGTGACTCCCCAACATTTTATGTTTTCTTTCCATTCCTCCAATAACAGAAAAAACTAGTGAGAAGGAGAAAATTACAATGAAAGGAAGCAGGAGAGCAAATAAGAGATTCGATCTACACACCGTTTTGGTTCTGCGTGAGGCTGGTGATACCCAGATGAAAAGCTAGACATCCAGCTACGTACATCCCTAGAGATACTCAGACGATGAAATGTCATGTTCATGGTGGCACTAGGTCAAAGCATCTCACCCGGGCTTTACGGACAGTCTGTCAGGATGTATCTGTGTGGGGACTTCTCCTGTGCGTCATGGGAGGTTTAGCAGCATCCGTGGCCTCCACTCACCACATGCCAGTAGCATCTTTCCTTCTAACTACGACAATTGAAAATCTATGCAGACACTGCCAAATGTCCTCTGGGGGGCAAAGTTGCCCCCGCTGGGAGCCACTGCTCTACAGGTTTGGATGTTGTCCCTGCAGTTCCATGCAGCATCATGGCCTATTGATCATGTGTCAGATGCAGCTTGATCGATCGTATCCTCAAGTAGCCACTCCAGAGCGTGATTATCTGACACCTGTAATTTACCATCCTGGTAATGTGGGGGTCAGATGTGGAGTCATGCACATCAGCAGGCCTGGGGCCTGTTTTCTGTGGACCCAGTGTTCCTGCTGAGCACGACGGAGGCCTCCCTGAGTTATTAAAGGCATTGACGCCCCAGAACTGGCTCTGCCTCCACTTAATCAGCTCACCAGAAAATTATAATAAAAATCATCTGCCACTTAACGAAATTGTCATGACAATGGACTATTTCCTGTCACCTGGGGACAGGCTGCCGTTTCTCTTTCAGCATCAATATCCAAGATGCTGTCTCTGGGAAAGAGCGATCGTAGATGCTGTTGAGACACTCCATTGACCAAGACGTGTCCCTGGATTGAAACCAAAGTCACAACAATAGGTCTGAAATGTACTGAGGAATCTGTTCCAAAGATGGCAAGAGCAATTTCAAACAGAACTGCGAGGACCCTTTGGGGTCAGGACAGGCCTGTCCCGGCCATCAAGGTGCTGATTAGCTGAGAGCACAGGCCCTGTGCAGCCATGGCTCCTCCAAGCCAGCACTGCCCACTCCGCCCGTGGAATCCCAGCCAGGAAGGCCAGTGCATCTGCGCCAGTATCATGCCTGAAATGTCAGTATCACAAACCCACTGGGAGGGGTGACCCGGCCAGCTCAGCAAAGATGACATAAAACAGGCCACAAAGCTGGTGAGCCAGGGCGCAGGCGTATTTGTCTGTTTTCTCCTGAGAACAGCCGCTCAGCTCACTCTGCGCTGTGTTTCCACGCTTCATCTGTGAGCCCTGGAACGGGTCCCCTGGGAGCCACGGACATTGGCAGCCTCTATCTCAGGGACCCCCATACTGACAGTCAGCTCACACTTGCAGATAAATCCTGACTCTTCCCTGCATCTGGGGTCACCCCCAGGAACCTGATCCCACAGCACACAGGAGGAGCTGTGAGCAGAGATGAAATCTGGGCAGTGTCTTTGTTGTTATTGATTTAATTGTCATCCTGTCTGAGCAGTTTCATTTTCAGAGAGTAATTTGATCGCCCTTTTAGAATCTTGATCATCTCAGTGTCATGTTCCTAGAGGGAGGCATCCGGGGAAGAGGTGCCCACTGTGCGTTCTTTCAATTAAATTCATCTGTTCCTGCAGTCATGTGGATGGAACCCCTGCCCTGCAAGCACAATACCCACTGGCTCCTCCTCCCGGGACCGGAGGGGGCGGAGCTGCCCGCGGCGTGGGCGTTAGGCCCCGCCCTTCAGGCCGGTTCACTCCTGAGTCTGCACTCGGGGAACTCACGCGGTTTCCCGGCATTGTGCGCACTCCCACCGGTTAGCGAGTGTGCATCGGGAGACGGATTTCACAGGTGCTGGGCTGCTGGGCGGGTGAGCCGGGAGCTGGCGGGAGAACCCAAAGGCCGGTTTCATTTGGTTCTTACTTGGAAGGTTTGAGGTTGAAAGAAGAGAACTTTCCTTTTCTGTAGTCAGGCAGAGCTCAAGGCAGGCTGTCAGCCTCGTGAGGTCAGCTTCCCAGCTCTGTCTGTCCACTTCTGCTCACAGAGGTCACGTCGGGACGACTGTTTGTGTCCACGGACGCGGGGCTTCCCCCACCCCGCAGCCTCACGAGTGGCAGCTGATGCTTTCCCGTGCTCCAGGTGAACCTGGCTTCCATTTCTCCCGGTGCTGCACCAGGAGCAGGGAGAGGCTGCGATCCATGACCTCCCACATCCCAGCAGACATGGTTAACAGTTTAAAGTGGCTACACAGGTCCCTCTTTTTGGATATATTTGCATGTGATCAATTTATGTGGTGTTTGTTGTTTGTGTTTTTTTATAACGCGGGTTTGTGGGATCTGGGAGAGAAGGATTTTTATGAGGAAGACCCTTGGGGAGACGGAAACCTTGATGGGGGAGCTGTAAGCACGTCACTCAGGGCAGGGAGCACGTTCAGGACGGGCTGGGCAGAGCCACGGGGGCTCCTGGCTGCCCCTCTCCAGGTGTGGGGCCGGTGGGGCGACTCCATTCAGGGAGGGCCTGGCCACTTGAGGCAGGAACCAGCCCAGTCAAGCCTGCGCCGCAGGAAGGAATGAGCTCCTGTTTGTTCTCTGAGAGGCCCCTGCAGGCGGGCGGGCGTTATCTTCAATACCCACCTGCAGGCGGAGAGCCAAGGACTCGGTGAAGAAAGAAACTCAGTCCTTTGAGGGCAGAAACTCACCCCTACAGTCGCCCTGAGCTGAGCACGGCTGCCCCTGGGCTTTGTGGGAGTCTGGCCAGGCCCAGCGCCTGTCCTTCGATGAACAGGGAGGAAGGGGAGGTTAGAGAGCCGCAGGGAAGTCCTCGGCCTGACTGGTCCGGCCGCCTCACTAGCATGCCGGGCAGCTGAGGCTCAGGGAAGTCAAGGGACTTCTCCCGGATCCCCGGGGAACGCGACCTGAGGTCCCAGCTCCTGACCCCCAAGTCAGTGCTCTCTCTATGGCCTGAGGTTGCTCAGCGCCTGCCAGGCCTGTATGGGGCACTTTAGAATCATTAGCCCAATTAACCTTGACCACCCACAAATGCATGAAGCTGGGATTGTACCCATTCTACAGATGAGGAAGCAAGGCTCAGAGAGGCAGGTAGGAGGAGGGCTGAGGCCCAAACCCAGCACTGTGACTCCAAGGAGCCCTTAACTTCCATATGCTCACCAGATAAATATTCTGTCCTGTGATAATTAGTATTTTCCCAGATTCAAAAAAAAAAACAAAACAATAAATGTTAATTGTTGGGGACATGATTCTCTAATTAGAGTTTCAAGGAAATACCCAGAACTTTGTGGGTTAACAGTGATGTGAACAGTTACTGTTGGCTTCTGCCCCTCCTACCCAGCCCTGCCCTAAGCACTTTTGAGTTGTTTAAACATCATCACAAACCTATAAGATATGATTTGATGTGACATCATTGCCCCTGTGTTAGGGATGTGGAAACTAATCAGGGAGAGCAGAAATTGTTTGCTCTAAAACCCGATTCTGTTTCCTTGGAAATATGCCTGGGTCGGGGATTTGGAAAAACCGGTGGGAGGTTGTGTGATTGAGGGTCACTGTGGCCATGCTCCACCTTCCTTCCCTGGATCCGTGCCCTGTGTCATGTGACTTTGTAGTTTGTGCCTCTGGAGCTGGATTCCGTTTCCTTGTCCTGTTGATGTCGGGTTTGGTTGTGTGACTTGCTTTGGCCAATGGGACGTTAGCAGGTGTCACGTGGGCAGAGGGGTGGCATGTGCTGGCACAGCTGGTCTTGCCTGCTTGTTCTCCTGCCTTCCATCATGAGAGAAATAGGCCTCTGGTTGTCACTGATCCAAGGAAGATGGGAGACCCTCAGTACAGCAGACATGGACCCAGTTCTTGACTTGCAGCCAAGAAGAGCCAGTTCTGGCTCAGATGTGATGAACTCCAGCAGACCAGTGGGCATGTGATTGAGACATAAATGCTGTTGCTTGTAACTGAGTTTGGGGGTGGCTTGTTACACAGTGTGATTGTTCGACTGATAGAAAACTAGAGACCCAACGTGCTGCAGTGCTCACCAGCACTCGAATGCACCTGCCCTCAGGGCCATCTTCTCCCCCACACACCACGCTTTCCACTGCCCCCTGGGCATCTTCATGTCAGATGATGGGTCCCTGCCCAGCATGTCATGTTGGCCCCTGTTCCCAAGGGGCAGCCCCAAGCTCTTCTGCTCTAGGTCGGTGGAGCGCCACCTCTGTGCATGGGAGGAGCTCTTGCTTGTTTGTTTTGTTTCTCTCTAATCAGACGTGCAAGGGCCCGCTGAGCTCTGCTAATGCAGAGAGAGCCTGTTTGGCTATCGTCATGTCAGTTTCTTTTCTACTTTTGCAGACTTTCTTTGACTAAACATTCGTCAAACCTAGAGTTGGCCTTTTCCTGGTGACAAGAAAATAGCAGGGGTGTTTTGTGTCCTCTCTGGATCACGCTGACATTTCTGTCTATCCTGATGTCTTCGCTGGAGAGAATCCAACTCCTGACGACTGTTTCTGTTGGGAAGTTTCTTACTAAATAGCCATCAGCATCATTATCATTGTGTGTCTTTGGGTAAGGGAGAAGGGAGGGCAACGTTCTGTCCCAGCCTCTTAGGAGTCAAGTCGGAAGGGGACGGGAGCTGCTGACCCCTGCGGGCTTCCCCACGGGGCTCTGGCTGGGCTGGGCTGCTCGGCTGTGTTGTCTCACAGCGCATGGTTCACAGCTCCCCAGGACCTCAGGATCATGACTACCATATGACAGAAGAGGAAAGCGAAGCTCAGAGAGGTTGCATAACCTCTTTGGGATTTAGTTTCAACCTTAGAGTTAGGCTTTCTCTCCTCTTGAGTATAAACTGAAATTATAATAACAGCGAGTCAAGGCTTTCTAAACTAAGCATATTCACAGCAATATTGGTTATAATAACCAAAAGCAAAACAAGAGAAAAAAGTAAAAATTTTATTGTCCAGAAATAGATTATTGAAGGCCATTATTGCATATCTACACGATGAAATGTATTGTAACTAATGAAATTTATGTTTTTGAAGATTGCTTGATGGCCTAAGGAAATGCACATGGTATAATGTGAATAAAACTCAATGCAGAATCTGATCAGTAAATTAACAAAACTTTCAAACTAACTAAACATTTACAATAAATCCTAATTTTATAAACCAAGTAGATTTTATATGTGCATCAAAAACACTGGAGTTAGATTTTATTTTTTCTCTATTTTCCGGGAATATTTTATAAACTTTTGAATTACTTTTTAAAATCAGAAAATAAATTAACACCCTTAAGAGTAAAAATATAATAAAAGCATAGAGCAGCCTTGAGGTGTGACGTGTAACTGTCTTTTCAGCTGGGACATTTTTAAGCTTCGAAAACTCTTCTTTGGGATGCCCCAGGGCAGGGACCCGTCTCCTCTCTGTCTTGGTGGCGCCAGGAACATATCGTGGCTCAATAAATAATTGATAAAAACAATTGATAACTCCCCTAAAGGAGTCCGTTCACTGCGGGTAGCCCGCTAACTCCTCAAGGCATTCTCTTAAGTGCATTTCATTTGTTTTGAATTTTTTTTCAACTTAAATGGATGAAAATTAAAGTCAGGAGAGAGCTGTTGGCTCTTGGGAAAAGATAAAAATAAATGAGTGAGTGCAGTCCCTGCAGGGCCACAGCATGGGGTCTGTATCTGGCCACCTGCTGTGTCTAAAAGTCCATTTTTCCCCAGTTGTTTTCTAAGGCATTATTATTATACCCGTCCCCCACTCCCATGAGGTAACTTTTGAGTCTGGAGGACAAGCAGTAGCCATTGAACCAGCAACTGCATGATGTGTTGGAGGTGAGGCTTGTGCTGAAGGATGACAGAGGTGAAGGGCAGGGCCATGTCAGGTGAGCGAGCACTGGGAAGGGCCCCCCCAAGCAGAGGCACAGCAGGTGCACAGGCCCTGGGGCAGGGGCGGGAGAGACCTTGGTGATCCCTGGGTGAAGAACAGCAGGGAGGTGGGTGTGGCTGGAGCCGTATGATGAGAAGGAGGTGGGAGGAGATGTCAGAGGAGAGGGCGTGGAGTGAAGCAGTGAGAGGTGACCTGCAGCCTGTGGTCACTGTCTCCAAGTGGGCAGGCTTAGGTGGAGAGCCAGGGCTCTCGGGTCATCCTAGGGGCAGCAGCATCAGCACCCTGGGACCCTGCTGGAAAAGCCAGCTCTCCGCTCTGCTGAGACCTCCTGAATTGGAACCTCAGGGTGGGCCTGGCCGTCCGAGTTTTAACAAGGCCTCCAGAGGATTCTGACACTAGAGTCTCAGAAACACAGCACAGCTGGGACCCCAGCTCTAGTTTTCACCCAGGAGATAGGAGGAGTCTGAGTGGAAGTGTAGGAGGGGCTGGGGTCCCCACCAGAAGGAGTGCCCCAGGAGGACGCCACACAGGGCGGGCATTCATTCCTCCTGGGAATGTTTTCTAAGGGTTCCTTGGACAGAGAAGCGGCTCTCTGGGCTGCCTGGCATTGGAGAGGCTGGGAGTTGAGTGCCCCAGGAGCAGCCCTGTGCCCGTAACTGAGGGGTGGGGAATAAACACCCCAGCTCTCCCTGTGTTTGGGTGACTCTGAGGGGCGTCCTGTACACAGATCCCAGGCTGCTCAGCAGGATCGAATTGGAAATGGGGTTGCAGGACAGGGAACAGCGTGACTAGAGGTGGAAGAACCTTAGCGTATGCAAGGCACCGTGTGTAATGCCATCGGGCTGCAGTGTAAGCTTGCGGAAAGGAGGGAGAGTGGAGTGAGGTGGAAAGTGACTGATGAAATGTATGTCTCCCCAGGAACATCGGCCATGGATGAACCCCGAGTGAAGGGACTTAGGAAGCCTCTCCCACTTGATGTTCTCCTTCAGAGACCCAAAATGCTTGCCAGGAAGGAAGAGCCACTTTCTGTCCTCCGCCATCAGGAGCACAGAAGGGTGAAGCTGGGCACACACACAGAAGCATCTCATGCCGCCTGCGGTGGCTGCAGCACTCTCCTGGGCAGGACATGCTCAAAGGTCAACGTGACTTGGGAAAGCAACTGTGAGTAAAGCCCCCAGTCCTGGTCCTGGACTCACAGCACCAGGGACCCCAAGGGGCTAAACATGAGTCTGGATTGTAGCAAGCCTTTCCAACCTGCAAAGAAGCATCCAGGGAGAAAGTCTAATTAAAGATGTGCTATTTCTCTCCTCTTTCTTCTTCAACTTTCTCATCACCCTCAGTGTCCTCACAGCAGCTTCCCCTTGTCCTGTGACAAATCTAGAGCAACATGCTTTGGGTGGGAGGCAGAGTGACATGGGAGACCCTGAGTTCCGCGTGTCTCTGCCTGTATTTCCCTCCTTCCTCCCTAGTTCAAGGAGGTAACCAGGTATGGCGACTCCTGGCAGGTATGGTCACAGGACAGAGGTAGAAGCTATTTGAGAAAGACTTAGCTTCATTGGAGCGAGGGGCAGGGCGGAGAGGGAAAGAAACAGAGGAGATGATGATGAAGAACGGAAAGGCGCAGTGTTCACCGGGTCCTGGGGATGGGCGGGGCTGCAGAGGGTGGCTGTGGGGTCCCACACCTGCAGGGGAAGTCCCTGGATCACGCAGGTGGCTGACCTGCTGACCGGAGATGTGAGCCCAGTTTCCTCTTTTGTAAAATCAGGTGTGGCCTATGGTTTCCAAACCTGGCTGTATGTTAGTGACACCTGGGAAGGTTTGAAGATTCTTGATGCCCACATTTGACCCCAGATGTATCAGATCAGATCATCTGGGTGCAGTAGCTTTAGTGTCCCTCAGGTGACTCAAATATGCAGCCAAGATGAAGAGCACTGACCTCAGCTAAGTCCTATTTATGAGAATTTTGAGACCATGAAACACTTAGAGCAGGCAGGATCCTAAGGAATCACCTGACCCAACTCCTACCATTCAGAAGTAACTAGTTTTCAGAAAGGCCAAATCTTTCACCCAAAGACACACAGGATGTGAGTGGCAGAGCCATTTCCAATACCCCTTCCATCTCTCCACCTCCCCGGAAGACCCGCTTGAAGCTCTCAGTGTCACAGGAAGGTCTAAGAGGCCCACATGGGACCCGACTTCCAGGAAGAAGCCCTGACTTCCGGGGGGCTCAACGAGTCACTCTGTTGCTGTGACCCTGAGGCCCCTTCTTGAATAAAAATTCCAGGAGGCTTGAAATGCTCTCTAAGATGTAGAAAAGGAAGCTGTGCCTGAAAACTGAAGAAGATTGCACAATGGATACAAATATTTGGGTTTTATGGCTTCTTCCTCTCCCCCCAAATAAACATGGCAGAATTGCTTCTCACTGAAAGGGCGTCTGGGTTTCATAAACAGACCATAAAGAGGCAACCGAAGACCCAGAACAGCCCCAAATCGGCATCTGTCCCTGCCATCTGGTTCTACCTCCATCCTCCTTGGTCTCTCTCTCATCCAGGGTCACAACGCAGGGAAGCACTCTTGCCTTTGTCTCTTGGCTCCTCCCACAGGCAGAGGGCGAATCTGATTGGTGGGAAGAGAAGACTCTGGGTTCCATCTAGTGGGCGGGGCTGATATGCAAATGGCCAAAAGAGTTAGGATGCTTTTGTCAGTAACGGAATATGCAGCTAAAAATGGCTTATTTTCTTGCTACGTAAAATGGGGTCCATGAACCAGCAATATCAGTTCATTAGAAATGCAGAATCTCAGGTATGCCCAACACTGAATTGGAATCTGCTTTTCTTTTTTTAACAAGATTACCCAGGTGCTTCACATGCACATTAAAATTTTTAATTACTTGAAGTCAAATTTATTTTAAGCTTTCTACCTGCCTAAAAATCTAATTATATATTAATTCCAAAGCCTCCCCAACCCCCACTACGTTTTCCTGTTTGAAAAAAAAAAAAATCATAGTACCAAAAGGAATTGGTTTCTAATGTGTAATATATTTTATTTAACTGCCTTTGTGCAGCTCAGCAAACGGGCTACCCACATTAATTCCTGGATCCACAAAAAATTTAGTGCAGTTTGGTTAAATAAGTTTAGATTCCCACGTGATTGTAAGAAATATGAAAAATCTCACATGCACTTCGTTCATTTCCCTCCAATAATACCACCTTACCTAATTGTAGTAAAATTTCACAACCAGAAAACTGACTTTGATACAATTAATCTGTCTGACTCAGGTTCACCAGTTTTATGTGCACTAATTAGTGTGTATTTAGTTCTGGTATGACCACCACCATTAAGATTTAAAACAGTTCCTTCCTTAGCATTCCTCACTCTGTCCTTTTATAGCGTGTTCCCTGGAGAGCAGGCCTGTGCAAACCTATCCTCAAAGTCCCAGCGACCTGAGAGGCTGAAGAAAGAGGCTGACAAATCCAGCTTCTATGAAACATTTAGTAGGAATGTACTAAAGTGATATTTCAGGTGGCTGCCAGACTGTAGATCCCTGCAGTCACCCTCCAGAAAATATCTGTTGATAGAAAGCCTTTGCTTTTGTAAAATATGTGCAACTAGTCACACCACAGATTGTGACACCTATTACCACTAAGGAGGTTAGCTAAACATCTTCATGAGGGGTTATCCACGCTATAGGCACTGTTTCTTGATGAGGGGTTAGCTACACTATGGGAACACTTTAGTAAGCAAGAGTCAAACAAAGGCCATCATGGTGGTTTTGCTTCAAGATGGTGTCACTCTTGCCACACAAAATGTTGTTTTCCTACATAGCTACACCCTTATCCTTCTTTCCATGCCTGGAAACCACTATTCCACTCTCCATTTTGATAGTGGTCTGGCGCGGTGGCTCATGCCTGTAATCCCAGTACTTTGGGAGGCTGAGGCAGGCAGATCACTTGAGGTCAGGAGTTCGAGACCAGCCTGGCCAACATGGTGAACCCCCCGTCTCTACTAAAAATACAAAAATTCACCAGGTGTGATGGCAGGTGCCTGTAATTCCAGCTACTTGGGAGGCTGAGGCAGGAGAACAACTTGAATCTGGGAAGTGGAGGTTGCAATGAGCTGAGATTGCATCACTGCACTCCAGCCTGGGCTATAGAGCAAAACTCAGTTTCCCCGTCCCCCCCAACCAAAAAAAAAAAAAAAAAGAATGCTGTATAAGTGAGATCATACATATAGTGCATAACCTTTTGATACTGGCTTTTTTTTTTTTTTTTTTACCACTGAGCTTAATTCCCTGGAGGTTCATCCATGCCATTCCATGTATTAATAGTTTGCTCCTTTTCATTGCCGAATAGTATTTCATAGTATAGATGCACCAGTTTATTTAACCCATTCATTGAAGGACATTTGGATTGTTTTCCAATTTTTCACTATTATCAGTAAGTTGCTATGATTATTGGTATATAAGTTTTTGTCTGAATACAAGTTTTCATTTCTCTGGAACAAATGCTCAAGAGTGTGAGTGCTGGGTTATATGGTAAGCACATGTCTGATTTTTGGAAGAAACTGCTGAACTCTTTTCCAGAGCATCTATATATCAACAATATATTGTATGAACAACCAAATTTTTCTGTACCCTTGCCATCACTCACTATTATCACTATTTTTTATTTTAGCTGCTTTCATGTGGGTGTCTAGTGATTTTAATTTGCATTTTCCTTATGGCTAATAATGCTGAACATCTTTTTGTGTACTTACTTGCCATTCATATATTACCACTGATGAAATATCTGTTCATGTCTTTTGCCCATTTCCTAAATGATTTTTTTTTTTTTTTACTGTTGAGTTTTGAGAATTCTTTATATTATTCTAGGTGTTAAATCCTTTGCAGGATATGTGGTTTGAAAATATTTTCTCCCAGTATGTAGCTTGTCTTTTCATTGAGGTCCAATTGATCAATTGAGGTCCAATTGATCAGTTTTTCCTTCTGTGCATTGTGTTTTCTCTGTCTTCTATCCCTGTGTCCTGAAGATTTTTTCCTACATATTTTGTTTTAGAGTTTTACATGTTACTTTATGAGTCCACAATCCATTTTTGAGTTAATTTTTGTACACTGTATACGACAGTTAAGGTGTGATTAATTTTTTTTTGTCTATGGATGTCCAATTTTTCTGACACTATTTGTTGAAAGACTATTGAATATTAAAGTTCGAGGAGCACTGGTTTACATTACAAAGGCTTTTTTTTTTTTAAAAAAAACTCACGTAACATTTATTGGAAGGAATGGGGTAAGTTTGTAGGAAAATATGAATGAGAAGAGCCAGATTTAGGGGGCTTGGGAGCATCAGGGCAGCTCCTGGGTCCTCTGTGTGGCCATGATGGTGAATCCACTCATGTGTCACTGTTCATGATTCAGGTCCCTGGAGGAGGACAGGATGGTCCTGTCTTAGGTATGTGTTACCCCCTGGACTGGGGGAAGGTGGTGTAGTTTGACCGAAAGGCCCTCCTGACCACATGGACAGGGATGGGGAGTTTCTCAGCAGAAGTCCAAGGATTTGCTCAAGCCTGGAGAGCAAACACCACACGCCCTCCACACATCTTTACCTGCACGAACACCTGTCCAGTCACACCAGCCTGCTCACCGCCCCTCAAACATCTTTCCCTCCCATCCTTGCTTGTACTGGGACCCCTCCTGGAAGGGTTCCCTTTCCTGTCTGCTCTTCTGACATTCATGGTCCTTCAAGAGTCAGATTAAACCACCCTCCTCCCTCAACAAGCACCAGCCATTGCTGCTGCTGTCTCGAGGTTTCCGAACCTCAGCACTGTTGACATTTTGGGCTGGGTAATCTCTGTTGTGGGACTGTCCTGAATATTGTAGGATGTTTAGCAGCATCTCTGGCCGCTATTCAGTAAATGCCAGTTATGCCCTTACCCAGTCGAGACAAACAAAACTGTGTCCAGACATTAGCAAGTGCACCCAGAGGGAAAAATTACCCTGGTTGAGAGTCACGCCTTTTCTGAACCTGAGTCACTAAGATTTACTGCCATAGCAACTTAATTACATTGTAATGTTTACTTAACTTCTCACTGCTGCTTATTGCTTTGGCAAACTGTAGCCAGCCATAGAGCAGCCAGGTTAACCCTTACCCTGGTCCTGCACTAAGTTGTCTCCCGCGCTGCATAGGGATGGCTCAGTGCTCAGGAAGCATGGCAAGATGCACATTTGGGCTTGATGGCCTCAAAGCCTCTACTAGACTGGGAGGTGCACAGCTTGGTACCACGCTTGGATGCAACATCTTGTTCCTGAGGTAGGATGGTGTTTGTGTACTGAAGACAGACTTGCTGGCTGTGGTGAAGGACAGATTTCTCAGTGGATCCAGTGGGAACCAAAGCCTGCTGTGACCCTCCAATAATGACAGCCATCCTCTCCACCTCTGGGCTCAGGCATGCCTCACAGGAGCTCTCTACATGCGCTGTCTCACCCACAATGAATTTGGTGTGAGTGTCTGGTTTTTAGAGATTCAGAACCTGAGGCCAGAGCATTTGAATGCCCTAAGCATATTCACGGTGAGTTGGAGCAAAGCTGGCTTTTGCTTGAGGGTATGAGTCTAGGGACAGTGCTCACAGCCATGATTCTCATAGGCCCACTGTCTCCTTGAGCACGGATCATGTAACTTGCAGGAAATGAAAGCGTTTCCCAGCCTTTGCCTGTATCCAACGTTAACTCATCTATTTGGCACAAAGCCTTTATTAAATGAGAGTTACTGATTTAGTGGAGTCACTTCTTTCCTCTGTCATCTTGACAGTGATAAGATCTTCATTTTGCTCACTTCTGGATCACACAATCTAGCAGAATTCTTGATGCATGGCAGGAAGTCATCATTATTTGCCTCATTTAATTGTATTATGTTTCTGTGTACACTTCATCACACCTAACAGTGTTTTGCACAAAGTAATTGTTAAAGGATACTTTTCAAAGGGCTAACTGTTTGATCAATCAATAGGTTTTTAATTGAGTATCCTTACCAGTGAATGTCATAAAGTGACTATAAACGTATTTTTATTAGTGTGTGCTAATTACCTGGATTAAATGTTTCTTTAAGCCTCAGAGTACATGATGATTCAGTTCTTCAGATTTTAAGCTCAGATCTATGCAGTGACGAGATATGCAGGTCTGGAAGCCTCTGAAATTTATAATGTGGATGATGGGAATCTACAATGCTGGTGGCCAATTTTGAAAACTGTTATGGAAATTTATATTCATTAGAAATGATGGCAAGTTCTGGAATGGGATTCTGCAGAGTCAATTTAAAGTAATTTGTTTCAAGGAGATAACTGAGGAAGCAGCAAGCAGAGACACTAACCTGGATGTGACACTCCTGAGAGACCAAACTCAGCTTGATGAATGGAGCCAAGCCAGGAAAGGGCTGTGGGCCTGTCCCAGAGGGGCCACCTGTTTTTGACAATTGGCAATGTTATCTGTTAACTAGAAATCTGTTATGGGACAAGGAGAAGATTGCCTGCAGCCCTTGGAGAATAAGACAGTTCTCCTCTGGCTTCTATATAATATGCTTCTAAGCAATGTTTTAGGATTTATCAGTGGTGAGATCCTTGGATATTTAACCGTGTCTCCCTGAGGGCTATGACATGGTAGTAATAGCAAACAGAGCTGGGGCAGGAGAAGAAAAGCTGGGATGTAGCTTTTACCGTAAGCACATTCTCCAAAAATGGTACCTTTGCAATAATTTATTTGAATAATATGTCAACATGGGCAGTATTAAGACAATAATCGGAAGAATTTTGAGAAAGCATTCTGAAATACGCAAGTGCAACTTAAATGGCCAGAAGGTGAGACTCCCAATTGAAGAGTCCAAGGTGAAGAGTCTGTGGAAGTGTGCTGTCTCACCTGCCCCTCAAATGGCACAGACTCCATCTAGACCCACCCCAAGTCCACTGCTCTTGGGGTAGGACCAGCCTCTGATTCTGAGACTTTCAAGGTGTGAGTGCAGGAACTATTCCTCTCTCCAGAGGAGGAGGAAGCCTCAGGGCTGCAAGAGCTGCAGGCACATTCTTCTCTGGTTTTCTGCCATGGGATTCATGCTACAGCCTGCGTGATTTTCAGAGCCAGAGCTTGGAACTACTTATCCTATGCTGAGGGTTTCTTTTGCCAAGGGTTGTGTCTCCTGCTGGGAGTGCAAATACATCTACATCACCTTCCAGGCAGGGAGGGAGAGGATTAAAAGAAGGGCACCAGCAAATCACTTTATGCAAACAACAAAACCACACATACACCCAAAAACCCTTGAAAATGGGACTGAATGACACACCCACATTATGGACAAATGCTGTTTTCAGAAGTCTCATTTCTTTGCCACAGAGATCGGCCAACTTGGACTCTTGTTACCATCACATTCGGCACCAGGTATCTGCTGCACTGTACAACTATTCTCAAGTTTCTGTGCAGCTGGCTCTGTAAGGGGGAGCTGAGTCAGTTTGAAAAGCCCTAATTACAGGGTTTAGTGATTTTCTTTGTAAAGGGGATTTTTAGGCTTAGAGACAAAGTGACTGTAGGTACAAACAGATGCAAAGCTTCAAAAGGTAGTTTATTTTTCATTCTATGCCTCTATTTACCCAAAGAACAGCCCTCCACCTCACCCCAACCCAAGCCAAAAATTGTGACAGGGGAGGTTGGAGAAGTAGCACAATATTTTCTTTAGGCTTCGAGAGTAAAGACCTCCCTAGGTAGCATGTCAATTCCAAATCACAGTCTTTCCAATTGAAAAGACTGTAGGGATTCTTTGTCTCAGGACTAAGAAAATTAAGGAGCATGGACACAAAGGTGAGGTTGGAGCAAAAGTTTAATAAGTAAAAGAAGAAAGCTCTCTGCCATGGATAAGGGGCCTGAAAGAGGGTTGCTATTTTAACAGCTGAATGCAAAGACTTTTATAAGAAACTGATGATGGTTGGGGATCTCATTTGCATAAGACTCAAATTTCTGGTAGCTCCACCCCATCCTTCTAATGCACATGTGGCCCCTTAGCTTGAGTTACTCCATATTGTTTGTTCTTCTTACTGTGCATGTGTGAAGAGATGGAGTTTTCCACTGTGGGCATGTCTGGGCAAGTCACCCGTGCAGGCTTTTTTATCTGTGCAGCTGGGAGCATGTGTCAGGCAGTCCTCCTGTACAAGTTCCCTTATCTGTGCCTGAAGCTTGAGTTCTCAGCTGTTCTTTTGTTTGAAAGAATTCAACCAAGAACCCACTCTAACTGCCTGCCTGCCTGTTTTCTTCCTTTCTTCTTTCTCATGAATTTCTCTTGGAAACTCATCATTGAAGAGCCTCATGGAATATTGACATACAAGGGGCCCTTGGATTTGCTCTGTTGTTGGGGCAGGTACCTCAGTGAGTGAGGTCCTGCAGGGAGGCTGGGCTATGAGCCCCTGCACTTGGCATCAGGACAGGACTCCTCTGGTCTGTCTGGGATCCTTCCTGGTCATTACCCTGACTTCTGGGCCTCTCTTGTGATGGAGATCTTTTTATACAGAGGATTTTCTTGCTGGATGTCATCCTAGCCACCTATTTTTGTGCGACAGTTTAGAAGCCCCATACTAAAAAGTAAAAAAAAAAAAAAAAAAAAAAAACTTTACTTTTTAGAAGTGGACTAATCTGTACCTCAAATTGTCAACCCACATTGTGATGGTGAAGCCATGAGGGTCTCCAGGAAGTGGATTAGCCCCTAGATCCCTCTCTTCCAGAGAAGTGCATGGTATATGTGTGTGCATGAGTGCATGTGTCTATGTGCACTGGGGCGTGTGCCTGTGAACACATGTGCTGGGTGTGTGTGTGTATATGCCCATGTGTACACATGTGGAGGCCAGAGCAGCTCTATCTTGGAAGCTAATCCACCATGTTGGCTTCTGATTAACCCAAATTTCAGGAAGATATCTAAGATTTCCAGTTTATCTGTTGTTCCTTGTGTAAGAGCAGGTACTTACTGTAAACCCTGACCTTAGTTCTAACAACCTTGATGCTGTCTTACTTCAATAGTTCTACACATCCCTTCTGAATCACCCCTTCCTTATGGGTCTAGGGGGTAATGGTGTGAGGATCCACCACCTTGTCTTGCCTCCAACTGGGAGACAGACATGGCTTTTGTTTGTACATTCCTATCAAATATTTCTTTCTAAGAAACTGGATTTGTCAGCCTTTGTGTTCAGCCTTTCAGCTTCCTCAGCATTTTGAGGGTAGGCTTGCAAACCAAACATTCTTTGGGTTCGGATAAACGTACAGTGACATATGTCCATCCTTATAATATCATACAGACTAGTTTCACTGCCCTAAAAATTCTTTGTGCTCCACCTGTTCATTGCTTCCTTTCCCCAATCCATGGCAACCACTAATATTCTGATCTGTCATAGTTTTGCCTTTTCTAGAATGTCACATGGTTGGAATTGACAGTACGTGGCCTTTCAGGCTGTTTTTCTTTTAGCCATATGCATTTAGGGTTCTTTTCTTTTCATGTCTTGATTGCTCATTTCTTTTTAGTGCTGAATAATATTCCATTTTCTGGATTTGTCACAGTTTATTTGTCCGTTTGCCTTCTTTAGGACATCTTGGTTGCTTGCAAATTTTGAAAACTATGAATGAAGCTGCTGTAAATATCTATATGCAGGTTTTTTTGTGTGTGTGGACATGATTTTTTAACTCATTTGGGTAAATACCAAGGAGCATGATTGCTGATGGATTGTATGGTAAGAGTAGGTTTAGTTTTGCAAGAAACCGACGTATTGTCTTCCACAGTAGCTGTACCATTTTGCGTTCCCACCAGCAGCAAATTAGAGCTCTTGTTGCTCCACATCCTTATCAGAATTTGTTGTCAGTTTTGGATTTTCTCTATTTTAATAGGTGGGTACTTGTATCTAATTTCTTTTCTTTTCTTTTCTTTTTTAATAGAGACAAGGCCTCCCCACACTGCCCAGGCTGGTCTAAAACTCCTGAGCTTAAGGGATCCTCCCATCTCTGCCCCCCAAAGTGTTGGAATTATAGGCATGAGCCACAGGGGCCAGTCTCATTGTTTTAATTTGCAATTTGCATTTCCCTAATTGCATACTACAGCAGGCATCTTTGCATATGCTTATTTGCCATCTGTACATCTCTGGTGAGGTGTGGGTTAAGATCTTTGACTCATTTTTTTAATTGACTTGTTTTCTTATTGTTTCATTTTAAGAGTTCTTTTTATATTTCAGATAACAGTTCCTTTACCAGATGTGTCTTTTGCAAATATTTTCTCCCAGTCTGGGGCTTGTTGTTTCATTCTCTTGACAGTGTTTTTTGCAGAGCATTGTATTTCAATTTTAATGAAGTTCAGCTCATCAATTCTTTCTTTCATGAAGTATGCCTTTGGTGCATCTATAAAGTCATCACCCAACCCAAGGTCATCTTGATTTTCTCCTATGTTATCTTCCAGGAATTTTATAGTCTGCATTTTATGTTGAGGTCTGTGTTCCATTTTGAGTTACTTTTTGTGAAGGATGTAAACTGTATAACTAGGTTCACTTTTTTAAATTTGCTGGCAAATGTCCAGTTGTTCCAGCACCATTTATTGAGAAGTCTGTCTTTGCTCCATTTGTATTGTTTTTGCTCCTTTGTCAAAGATTAGTCGACTCTATTTATGTGGATCTATTTCTGGGCTCTTTATTCTGTTTCATTGATTTATCAGTGTGACCAGTACCAGGTTGTCTTGATTCTTGTAGCTTTACAGTAAGTCTTGAGGTCAGATAGTGTCAATTCTCCAATTTTTTTTCCTCCTTTACTATGTGTTGGCTATTCTGGGTGTCTTACTTCTCCATAAAAACTTTAGAATCAGTTTGTCAATATCCTTAATATAACTTGCTGGAATTATGATTTGGATTGCATTGAATCTATTGACCAAGTTGGGAAGAGCTGACATCTTGACAATATTGAGTCTTCCTATTCATGAACATGGACTATCTCTCTGTGTGTTTAGTTTAAAAAAATTCTTTTCATCAGAGTTTTCCTCATATGGAACTTGTACATATTTTGTTAGTTTTATTATGATTTCATTTTGAAGAGTGCTAATGTGAGTGGTATTGCATTTTAAATTTCAAATTCCATTTGTTCATTGCTGCTATACAGGAAAGTGATTGGCTTTTGTATATTAACCTTGTATCTTGCAACTTCCTTATAATCATTTATTAGTTCTAGGAGTTATTTTGTTGATTCTTTCAGTTTGTCTGCATATGAAATCCATATTATCTATAGGCAAATATAGTTTTATTTCTTTCTTCCCAATCCATATATATGCCTTTTATTTCCCTTTCTTGTCTTAGCTAGGACTTGCATTATCTAGGACATCCAGTAGAATGTTGAAAAGCAGTGGGGAGAAGGAACATCATTTTCTTGTTTCTGATCTTAGTAGGAAAGCTAAGTGGAGTTTCTTGATATTGATATTAAATGTGATGCTCGCTATGGGATTTTTGTAGATATTTATTAAATTGAGGATGTTCCTCTCTATTCATAGTTTACTGAATTTTTTTAAAATCATGAATGAGTGTTGAATTTTGTTAAGTGCTTTTTCTGCAGCTATTGATAAAATCATGCCTTTTTTTTCTTTAGCCTGTTGATTTGATGGATAACATTAATTGATTTTGAAGATAAGACTTGTTGTATCAATGATTGGCTTTCTGTGCAGCAAGCAGCAGGATCTAGACCAAACCCCTGGTGTTTCAGCAACACTTTAACCACTTGATTCACAGAAACCATCAAACTGCTTGCAGAGGTAGGCAAGCAATTTCTTAATCTAACCATGAAAGAAAAGAATGATAAACTCACTAAAATTCAGAAGTTCTATTCATCAAAAGCATCATTAAGAAGTGAAAGGGAGTGAAAAATCAAATCTCAGAGGGGAAGAGGACATTTGTAATATTGTATACTTGACAGTGACTTGTACTGATCCTGTCCTGTGCAGGCCCAGACCTGAACATTGTACCTGCAGCGTCTCACTGAAGCCCCCTCCTACCCCACGAGGCAGGTCCACCATGCCACCCATTGTACAGGGGAGGAGACAGAGGCCAGAGAACCTCAGTTTCTGGTCACACAAAGACTGTGTGACTTCCCCACAGTCACACAGCTTGGAAGGCACTGAGCCAGCGTTCCAGAGAGACCCTGCACCCTTCCCTGCTGCTGTGGAGCCTGGCTCAGCTGCAGGAGCCAAGCCCTAGGGCAGGCTGTGGTTTGGGGCACCCCGTGGCTTTGTGTGCACAGGCCAATGAGGCGCAGGACGGGGGGTGGAGGTGGGCATGTGTGGCCTTGCTGGTTTCCATGGCAGGAAGAGTCATGACACCCAGGGCTGCAGACTCAGGCTTCTCTCTGCTGAGCTCCCTTAGGGTCAGCGACTGGGTCCCTGATTGTTTCCTGGGCTCTGGTTTGTGCAGTGGCATGATCTCAGCTCAAGGCAACCTCTGCCACTCCGGTTCAAGTGATTCTGTGCCTCAGCCCACCTGTAGCTGGGATCACAGGGCTGCACCACCATACCCGGCTGTTTTGTATTTTTAGCAAAGATGGGGTTTCACCATGTTGGCCAGGCTGGTCTTGAACTCCTGACCTCAAGTGATCCATCTGCCTTGGCCTCCCAAAGTTCTGGGATTACAGGCATGAGCCACTGTGTCTGGCCTTGGTCTAGCAGTTTCTTTCAAATCTAGCCCCAATGGGAAACAGAGGCATGCATGGTGGGGGTTTGGGGTAGAATTAAGGGAACTAATAAATGATGAAAGCACCTGGAGACCAGCAAGAAAGAGAGCTGCCTGGAGCCCAGGGCTGGAGGGGTGGGTGCAGGAGAGTGCATAGGCAACCCTGGGAGGGGCTTGCAGGGAAGGGCTGCCCACAGGGCTGCGGTCACATCACAGGAAGAGGCATCTCAACATTTCCCCTCCTACCCTTGACCTCCAGGGGAGCCTCTCCTTGGCTGAACCTAACTAGACACCAGAGGGCAGGGAGCCCAGGAGATGAGGTTCTCAGGGGCCAGTTCTGGGACAGGGAGCCCTGGACAGAGAAGGGATCTAAGTGTTGGAAAGGGAGAAGGGGAATGACCAGCTGAGGCATCTGCACCTTCTCCCCACACTTGTGTTCCAGGCTACAGGGGGAAGGTGGAAGAGAATAGAGAAGGTCCCTTCCAGGTTCAGTCCAGGCTTTGGGAGCACAGGGGCAGTGGGTGCCAGGCAGGGCAAGAGAGGGAGCTTTGGAGATCTGGGAGAGCTGGTAGAGAGCCTTTAAGTGGAGCTGGAGGTTTCCGATCAGGGAAGTGCAGGGAGGGAAGCAGTGACTGAGGAACATTGAGTGGGCTCCGTGCTCAGCATGAACTGAACATGGGCTATTCTATATTTTTTCTTTTTAATGCATTAATTTTTTTAAAAGATGCATACTCTTATTGTAAGGTTTAGGTAACATGAGAGAAACAGCTGACAGCACAGGTCCCTGCAGGTCTGCTTTCTAATAGAGAGGCTGGCCGGTTCAGGGCTTGACATTTTTGCTCAGATTAGTTTTTGAGATATGATCTAACTGCCTGTTACTTTTTTGGTGGGAGTTGGAAAGCATTTCTAACATTAATATAAGAAGGCCACTTCCTTTTTTCACTGTTGGGATTATAAATCATTTGGAACTCTTTGGGGACAACACATTTTTTTACAGACACTCTATCTGGCCAGGTACAAATTGAACGTTTAAGCTCAAGTTCAAATGTCAGTCATCCTTGACTTTGATGTGAAAACATGTCATATTTCACTCGTGGACTGCATGTGAATAAGCAATATCAGCTCTCAGAGAATGGAACCCCAGCGAAAGGGAAGTTAGTGACTGTGTTCATTTTCAAGGGCTGCCATAACAAATTACCACAGACTGGTAGGCTTAAATAACAGAAATTTATTTCCTCGGTATTCTGGAAGCTAGAGGGTTGATTTCTTCTGAAGGCTTTCGCGTTGGCTTGAAAATGGCCATCTTCTCCCTGCATCCTCTACATGTGTCTGTGTTCTCATCTCTTCTTTGAAACACTAGTTCTATTAGTCTGTTCTCACATTGCTGTAAAGAAATACCTGAGACTGGGAAATTTATAAAGAAAAGAGGTTTAATTGGCTCATGGTTCTGCAGGCTGTACAAGAAGCACGATGCTGGCATCTGCTGGGCTTCTGCGGAGGCCTCAGGAAGCTTCCAATCATGGTGGGAGGCAGAAGGGGAACAGGCATCTCATGTGGAAGCAGGAGCAAGAGAGAAGGGGCAGGTGCTGCACTGTTTTAAGTGACCAGATCTCATAAGAACTTGCTCACTATCACAGGAACAGCACCACAGGGATGGTGCTAAACCATTCATGAGAAACACCTCCATAATCCCGTCACCTCCCACCAAGTCCCATCTCCAACATTGGGGACTACAATTAGACATGAAAGTTGGGCAAGATCCAAACCATATCAATAGTCCTGTTGGATTTGGGCAATCACAATTGACCTCACTTAACCTTAATTACCTCTTTGAAGATCTTGTCCCCAAATACATCACATTCTGAGGTCTGGGTGGTTAGTTCTTCACATATAAATTTGGAAGGGAATCCAAACCAGCCCATAACAGCTACTTTGCTTTTAATAAAAGCAAGCCTTTGCCTTCTTTTTCAGTGATCCCAGCTCACACCAAAATCTGTCATCTCCTGATTTTCAGTCATTAATCAAGCTGTCAGTAAGAATTTACCAGGACTTATTCCCATATTCAAAGGACACTGAATGGCACTAGGAGAATTAAGAATCAGATGCTAAATTCATTACACATATGGCCTAGCTGGAAAGATAAAAATACTTAATTTTTGTATTAAGTATTTAATTTAAAAAAACCCTCCCTTTTTATTGCCAGGAAAAACGTACATGAGAAAAGCCATGCTTGGAGAACATCAGAGATTCTTTTGGCCAGCAGAATTTGTTGTTTTCAGTCACTTAAGGGATATTTTATGCTGCCCATATCCTAGCTCCAAACTCCCCATTTTGCTCACATGTAATAGAAAATTAGCCCATTTCTGTTCCAGTGACTCAGCACCGAAGAAGTCATCCATCTCAGATTTAAAATTAACTGCAAAATGCAAAAGAGACAACTCAGTATAGGGGGAGTGTAAGAAGTAAGATATTTTGCAAGCTTAAAAACATTTTGGAATGAAAATTATTCTTGTAAAGCTGGAAACTAGAAGAAAATTCTGCCAAGTTTTTGGGAAAAAAAATCATTATGGTTCGTGAAACTTTTTAGGAGTATTTTATCAAAGGATCCATTCCCAGCAATGTTATTTTGGGGATCTGTTTGATACCAGCTGACATACTTCTATTTAGCATTTCACTGACTTTGAAAATCACAGCACCCAAATTACAGGCTCAACTGAAGCAGGGAGTAGGTCTGTGAGCTGAGTTTGATTAATATATTCACTTCTATACCCGTCTCTTCCTTGCCTTTGATAATGGGTGAAACTGCGGCATGAGTTATTCATTTGTTTTGGAAGAAAAGAAAAGGAAAATAGGGTATGGTGGCTCCCAGGTGAGCTGATTCTTCATGTATGTCTTCCTCATGGTCATCTGCATTGAAGCAGGTCACTGTACACTGGCCAAGCTTGTGAAGATGACTCGTGAACCTGGCTGGTCCGCTTTAGATGAAGGCATGATGGTGCAGGAGGTCCTATGGTCCCTCTCACAAATGGTGAGAAAAATTTTCCACCAGATTAGTATAGCCTGAGATGCTTTTGTAAAGGTTGACATCTGGTTGTGATGTGATATGTTCCTTAGGAGTCAATTTCCACTGAGGGCAGATAAAGAAGGGCTGTATTAGTCTGCTCTTGCATTGCTGTAAAAATACCTTAGCCTGGGTAATTTATAAAGAAAAGAGGATTAATATACTCATGGTTCTATAGGCTGTACAGGAATCATGATTCTGGCATCTGCTTGGCTGCCGGGAAAGCCTCAGGAAAGCCTCAATCATGGTGGAAGGCCAAAGGAGAAGCAGTCACATCTTATATGGCCAGAGAAGGAGGAATGTGGGTCGGGGGAGGTGCTACATGATTTTAGACAACCAGATCTCACAAAACCTCTATTACAAGAATAGCACCAAAGGGAGAATTCCTCCCACAGGATTCAATCACCTCCCACCAGGCCCCACCTCCAACATTGGTGATTACAATTTGACTTGAGATTTGGGTGGGGACAGAAACCCAAACCATATCAAAGGCTCATTTTTTCAAGAGAGGGATTTACCTATATGGTGTGTCTTCAAACGGACTTCTTTTCCTCAGTAACTCCACAGTTGGCCCAACTCAAGAATCCCTAATGCTTCCCCTTGAGCTGAAGCAATGCATTCTCTTAGAGATCTGCATGGTAACTCCCTCTGCAATCCCATCCAAGGAAACCCTGATCCAGTGATGGGACCTGTACTATTGGTCCGGAAAGACTCATCTGGTTTCAGGTGTTCCTTTGGTTAAGGTTCTCGAATTAGGATCTTTGGTGATTACCTGTGAATACCTCAATGAGGTTAAAACGGTAACCAGATTGGGAGGCTGAGATGAGCAGATCATGAGGTCAAGAGACTGAGGCCATTCTGGCCAACATGGTGAAACCCATCTCTACTAAAAATATAAAAATTAGTTGGACATCGTGGTGTACACCTGTAGTCCCAGCTATTCAGGAGGCTGAGGTGGGAGAATTGCTCGAACCCGGGAGGCAGAGACTGCAGTGAGCCGAGATCGCACCACTGCACTCCAGCCTGGGTGACAGAGTGAGACTCTGTCCCTCCCCAAAAAAGAGTGTAACCAGATGCACCAGGAATGTGAAAGGAATATTTTATATTTTTCAGTGAACCATCCACAGCTAATACTTTTTATCTTCAACCAGTGTTTCCCATGTGAGAAACCAGCACCACCACCTTCATCAATATCACCATGACTCTCATCATCATCACCATTACAAGCACCATCATTAATATCACTACCACCATTATCAATATCACCATCACCTTCATCATCACCACCACTACAACCACCATCAATGTCACCATCACCTTCACACCACCTCCACAACCTCCATTATCAATATCACCATCACCTTCATTATCACTACCACCAAAACCACCATCAATGTCACTATTATCTTAATCATCACCACAACATCACCATCACCACAACCACCATCAATATCACCATCACCTTCACATCACCACCTCCACAACCTCCATTATCAATATCACCATCAGCTTCATTATCACCACCACCACAACCACCATCAATATCACCATCACCTTCATCATCACCAGCACCCCAACCACCATCAATATCACCATCACCTTCACATAACTACCTTCACAACCTCCATTATCAATATCACTATCACTTTCATTATCACCACCACCATAACCACCATCAATGTCACCGTCACCTTAATCATCACCACCACCACATCACCACCGCTACAACCACCATCAATTCACTATCACCATCATCACCACCACCACAACCACCATCAATATCATCACCTTCATCATTACCACCACCACCGCCACCACCATCACCTTCATCATCACCACCACCACAACCACCATCAATATCACCATCACTTTCATCATTACCACCACCACAACCACCATCAATATAATCCTCACTATCATCATCACCACAACCACAACCGCCAATACCACCATCCCTTTCATCATCACTACCACCACAGCCACCATCAATATCACCATAACTTTCATCGTCACCACCACCACAACCACCATCAATATCACCATCATCTTTATCATCACCACAACCCCATCATCAATATCACCATCACCTTCGTCATCACCACCACCACAACCACCATCAATATCACCATCACCTTCATCATTACCACCACCACAACCACCATCAATATAATCCTCACTGTCATCATCACTACAACCACAACCACCAACAATATCACCATCCCCTTCATCATCACTACCACCACAGCCACCATCATCAATATCACCCTCAACTTTATTATCACCTCCACCATCAGCAGCAGCAGCAACTTCATCATCACCATCACCACCTCTGCCATCATCAGCATCACTATTACCTTCATCATCATTGTTTCAGCCATAATCAGAATCAATAGCCATCACCTAGAGTTGGAGGAGGTAGGAAAATAAAAAGCACACCTCAAATTAAAAAAAAAAAGCTTATTGCTTATAAATTGACACATGGATTTCTTGGAAATAATTTCTAATTCGTTTGAGATTTTAAGCATGTTAAAATGCTCTTTATTATGAAAATGCTGCAGGGTACTTTTAGGGAAGGGCAACAACACAGGATCTAAAAATGGTCCTAGTTAATGGTGAATTTTGAAATAAATTGATGCTATGCTTGACATATTCTGTATTTTATATATTCAAAGTGGATGGGAGAAAAATGAATCACCTGTAGATGAAACATATGTGAATTCCCAGAGGAGTTTTAAAAAGTGAGACCACTCAGATTTGATACGATTTGATTTGACCCAAATCCTGCCATGTCACAGGGTTTTTGAAGCCAAATCAAAAGAGAGGGGAAACATTCACTTGTGTTAATATTCATGCATTCATTATTGTTCCTTCTCTTCATAAGGTGGAGAATTTAAAGGTTATCATGAAGCTCTCCCATGTATTATTCTGCCCAGTAAAAGTAGACAGCTGCTAAGGAGGAGAGAAATAAAAGTGGAAAACTCAGGTAGTTCTATGAAAGAAAGAGTGTGTGACTATGTCAGACTGTATCTTGGGGTGTTTCCTTTGCTCCAATGACCATTAGAAATTCCAGTGGAAGGGAGTTCAATTTAGAGCTCATTTATGCCTAAACCAAACCACATCTTGCAAACCTGGAAGGTTTCCAAATTGTCTGAGGTTGAAGCTACGGGGAGTGTCTTTGGTTGGGTTCTCCCACAAGCAGAGCCTGAGTCAAGAGTTTGTGTTCAGATAGATTCTGGAAGAAATCCCAGTAACTGAAGTGGAAGGTCTGGAAAGAGTGAAATGGAGAAAGAGAAGAAGCCAACACAAGGACACATTTTGAGTTAGTTACTGTGTGGCCATTTTAAAATATGGCTGCAGATGTTGGATGCCCCACCAATCTAGAGGTGGGCTCTATGCCCGGTCTCCTTTCCTGTGACTCTTCCAGCTCGCGAAAGTTATGTTATGTGACTTTCCAAGCCTTGGTCATAAAAGACCATTTAGCTTCCACCTTATTTGCGAAAACACTTGCTGTTAGAATCCTGAGCTACCGTGCCTGAAGTCTGACTACCCTGAGTCTGCCAGTTAATTTGAGCCATTTGATTTGTTTTGTGTCGCTTGTAATGTAGAGTCCTGATTAATGGAGAGAACAAACCATCCTTTTTTTTTTTTTTTGAGATGGAGTTTTGCTCTTGTTGCCCAGGCTGGAGTGCAGTGGTGCAATCTCGGCTCACCCCCAACCTCTGCCTCTCAGGTTCAAGCAATTCTCCTGCCTCGGCCTCCGGAGTAGCTGGGATTACAGGCGTGTGCCCCACACCCAGCTAATTTTGTATTTTTAGTAGAGACAGGTTTTCTCCATGTTGGCCGGGCTGGTCTCAACTTCTGACCTCAGGTGATCTGCCCGCCTTGGCCTCCCAAAGTGCTGGGATTACAGGTGTGAGCCACCGCACCCAGCGAAATATTGTCTTTTAATTGGAACTGATTTCGGCTTTCATCTTAATATTGTTCCCACTTCTTCAGGCCTCAATGTAGATCACAGTGTGGTGGATGATCTGCTGATGCTGTGTGAGTCCAGGCGGGAGTGGCTTCCTGTGAGTAAGGAGACGTTGCAGGCTGAACCACACCCGAAACTCATCAGCCTCTTTGTATGATTTCCTGAAAGAAACAAAAGACACAATAGTTAATATTTGGCAGGAAGAGATACATTAAATTAAAATTTAAGACCTTGATTTTTATTTTGGAAACTTCCCATAAACATGTGTTTCATTTGGACTTTCCTTTTGTGTCTACACTTTTCCTTCTCATTACGGGCTCAAAACGTTAGCTTTGGTTCATTTTTTATTTCTTCTTAAATACCGGCTTTAATTCCTGGAGGGTCCCATTGTCTACTAAAGACATTTAAACATGATATGTTCAAGATTGCCAGGATACTTTGAGTATTTTCTTAAAAATTCATTTGGATTTGGCAAAATTTAGAATCTGTAAACACACTCTGTTCTGTATTCTTTTACTCATTGTTTACCTATTTCTTTATAAAGCTGATTTTCCTTCTGTTTGAGTTATTTTCATGCTCCTCATTTGTCTCATAGTTTGCTGTCATATGCACAAAAAAATTTATTTCCAAGGAAAGAATAATTTATATGTGTTTCCCCAAATGGCCCCTAAATAAGTAAATTCCATCAATGTATATATCTGCAATTAGTGAATGAAATCTTTTATTCAGAGGCATACAAATGAATCTTGGCAATACAACATGTAAAATACAATCTTGGCATTACAATGTGTATGTCATAGGGGAAAGAAGACGTCAAACATTCGTATCTTTCCCACCAGTGGTTTCCGTAAACCGAAGCCACAAAGACCAGGATGGTCATGAGAGAAAGATGAGGCAGGATTTTGGCTCAAAATTTCCTGTGGTTGGAACTTTGCTTAAAGTGAATAACAACTTGCTGCTTCGTGTAACTGTATATGTGGAGTAATGTAGGCAGCCTTCCGGTATCAGTAATAGAGATATTTGTTTAAATTCTTTCTAGCCTGGGAAAACATACAATGATCCCACATGAGCCTAAGACTCTTCGCAGAGGCCGACTTTCTAGATTTTGCTGGGATGCATGTTGAGGACCTCTTGCCTTATGGTTGCAGCACAGGAGGCAGCATTGATTCTCTGCCTCTGTCTTTGGGTCCTGCAGGGTGGGCAGCTGCTGGGAGCTGGTGTGTGCAGTCCCAGCAGGGTGAGCACATTGTCTCTAGGCCTCCCCAAGAGGCAACCTGAGCTTCACTTTGCCAGGTTTCCACTGCTGTGGCTCCATCCAGAACTGACCAGGAACTCGCCAAGGACAGCCAGTTCCTCTCACTTGGCAAACCCACTATTCATGTCCAGGGCCAGTCCTCCAGAGGCCAGGGTTAACCAGGAATCATCTATCTGGCCAGAAAATAAATCCATGGGCTTCTTTGGTCCACCTCTTTGGAGAAGGGCCCATGGGAGGGGATCCTGGGAGACCAACCCACCCTACGGGCTCATCTGTGACCCAGGAAAGTTCTCTACCTCCCGGGCTTTCCTTTCCCCAGCAGGGAGTGGACTAAGAGCATGTCTGCCTCCATAGGTCATGGAAGACAGGAACTGGTTGCTGCCTGCTGAGCATTTCAAACTGGTAGGCGGTAGGGCTACCCGTGTCTGAGTTAGTGTTACATTGTAGCCAAAGGGGAGTTTCTAGTGCTGACCTGAGAAACTTACCAGTGCCCCGGATATGGTTTGGATATTTCCCCCCTCCAAATTGCACACTGAAATGTGATCCCAGTTGTTGGAGGTGAGACCTGGTGGGAGGTGATTGGGCAGGGCAGATTCCTCATGAAAGGCTTGGTGCTCTCCCCATGGTAATGAGTGAGTTCTCAGTCTGTTAGGTCACTCAGTATCTGATAGTTTAATAGAGCCTGGCACCTCCCAACCCTCTTGCTCTCTCTCTTGCCATGTGACACGCCCACTTTCCCCCATGATTGGAAGCTTCCTGAGGTCTCTCCAGAAGTGGAACAGATGCTGGTGTTAGGTTTTCTGTGCAGCCTGCAGAAACATGAGCCAGTTAAATCTCTCTTCTTTATCAATTAGTAAGTCTCAGGTATTCCTTTATAGTCACACAACATGGACTAACACCCTCGCAAACGTAGACAAAGGCTTGGTGCTTAGGAGGATGTTTTTGTGGCTAATATCCAGCATCAAATAATGTCTCAAAAATGTAACTAAACAAAACTGGCTGAATATTTAAAGTCCTGTCCAGAGAACATTTAAAGAAGTCAACAAAAATCTTGGGTCTCATCTGGATATTGAAAGCCCTTTTTCTCTTTTCTCATTTTTTCTGTCACCCTCTCTTCATTTATTCTTTCTTTCTCCAGCTTTCATTCTGTTTCTTCCTTTCTCTTTCTATCTTTCCAGTTGCACTTACAAGATGACTCAGTCACTGATGAGGACCCCTGAGTCTCCTGAGAAGTACAACAGGCCGAGTAATAAAGAATGTGTCCTTGGTTAAGCCAGGTATCTGAAATCTTGACATTTGTATGCTGTTAAATTGATTTCCAGTTTGGTGCCTGGGCTTAGAGAGGGCGCTGGGGCTAAGAAAGCACAGCATTGTTCAAATGCAAATGGTAATCTTGAAGCACCCTGTGAGAATGCCACCCTCTAACTGTTCTCCTTCCTGCGGTTGAGGGTGCCACCGAGGATGGTGATGCTCCTGCCAGTTTCCTTCACAAATCCTGGGCTTGGTTCTCCCCAGGCAGCACCAGATCTGGGCTTTGTGCTGTTCTGTGGTCTGCCTGGGGCTCAGTCCCTGGGTGGGGCCTGGCATATGGGAACCAGGATGCCGGTCCCTCCATACCCACGGCCTCCTGTCTGAAAGGACCTTGGGAGTGCAGCCTGGAGGCTCAGTTCTCAGAGCCTCTCAGGCTTTCAGATACGGCAACTTTTCAACAAAGCCGCAGAAGACCCAGCACCACATCCCAGTTGGTGGTGCCACCAAACGCCCGGTTCCTCAAGCCAGTGAGCAGGTGGCATCCTCAGGCCTTCCCTTGTCTTCCAGCTTCCGGGGAAGCCATTAAATTGAAAATGCATTCTCTGTCTGTCCACTCCTCTCCACACCCTGCTGCTGTCCCCAAGTCTGCACCTCTGTTCTCACCTGGGTCACTACAACAACCCCCACGAGACCCCCTGCTCCCACTCATCTTCCCGCACTTGAAATCTGCTCTCTGCTAGCACCCAGAGTGAGCTCCTGAAAATGACCACGTGGCCCTGAGTGGATGTTTCAGCGGCTCCCACTGCACTGGGAAGAGCAGACACCACCTCCTCGTTACCTCCCCCAAGGCCTGACAGAGTCCTGCTGGTTCCCCAGATCACTTCCTGCTACCTCCCCTCACTCCCCGACCCCAGCCGCACTGGTCTCCGGCTCCTCCCCCACCGCCCCAGTCCTCCTGCCCCAGGATCTGCGCACCTGCTGCTCCTACATCCTGGAATGCTGTTCCCATAGCCGCCCTGTGACCTGCACCCCTTGCCCTTTGTTCCTCACCCAGGTGTCGCACACTCAGAGAACACCCCTGACCGTCCCAAGGAAGCCCTCGGCACTCTGACACCATGTCCCCGTGACCTGCACAGAACTGTCACCATCTGGAATTGATTCCCTCTTTTCCCGTTTTGCTATTGTCATTTGCACCCACAGGAATGTCACCCATACGAGAGTGGAATTACATCTGTCTGTTCACTGCTGGATCCCTGCTCTGAGAAAAGGGCCTGTGGCAAAGGGAGCTCTGGAGGAGGATTTGATGAAGAATTGAATGAGGGAAGGACTCAGAGAATGGAATGCCCAGAATGCTACAATAAATATTTGAATCCTAGAATGTTGGCATCAGGGGAAGCCCTTGGAAGTAATTTAGGCAAACTTATTCATTTGCAAAGGGGTAAACTGAGGCTGAGGAGAAAAAAGTGATTTGCTCCACATCCCGAGGCCTGAGGCTCTTCTCCTTGCTCTGATGGAAGAGGGACCCTTTGTGCTGTTGCATGTATAAGGGTGATGTGTGACTGGGGGTGACAGGGCTTCTCCTGCCTTTTGACTCATTGCCTAGGGACAAAGGGCACACATTTTCCAAAATGCAAACGACTAAAGACAGTGCCATTCAGCAGAGACAGAGTGGGTGTTTGGGTTGACAGAGGAACAGAAAGGCAGCCCCGAGGATGAGGAGGGAAGAGGAGGCTTGAAGGTGGGTGAGCCCCAAATGTGACCTTCAACTCCTGGGCAGCTGTAGGCAAGGACACAGCCAAGGGAAAGCCTCAGGAATTCAATTCACCGACAGAAACATTCACTGACTTCCCTAAGGACCTGAAGGTCTTTCCAAGGGCAAGTCAGAGTGCGTGCTTGGATACTGATCTGGGGAAAAGGGGAAGCTGTCCTGGGCTGGAGAATTTCCACCCCTACCCCAGATTCAGGTCCACCAGAACCTCAGTGTGTGACTTAGCTGGAAACAGGGCTCCACCATCTCATCTTGTCCTCCTGCATCACTGTGGCTGGAGGCAAAGCCCTCTTCCCTGTTTCCAGGAAACTCTGAACCTTTGCCCTCTTCATCAGTCTTCACTTGGTGGATCGTTCTGTTCTTTAGAGCTCAACTCCAACAACCCCTTCGCCAAAGGGCTTCCCTGAGAGCTGTGCCCGTAGCTGAGGCTCCTCCTCATCCTGCTGGAGGTCAGTGTCTGTGGGTGCAGAGGGGCAGCTGGGCTGAGGTCAGAGGGGACGGGACTGGATGTGTGTGTGACTTTGCATGCTACTGAAAGGGCATGCAGGGACTCTGGCTCATTTGTCCTCTGCTGTATCCCCAGGACCTAGACCCGGCCTGACACATAGTAGGTGCTGCCCCACTCCTGGTGGCTTTATTGTTAGAAATTAACAGGTTCTTACTCTTCATGTGTATTTCCTTCAGCCTCGCTGCTGAGCACCTGCTGCGGACTAAGCCTCTTCCAGGCAGTGGGGGAAAAGCAAACAAAACCCGGTTCTCTGGGAGCTCCCAGGTTGGCAGGGGAGGGAGACGATGAACTTAAAACAATAGTAATGTCAGAAGCCAGGCTCTAAGCAGACACTTGGGGAGGCCCCTTTGAGAAGGTGACATGGGGCAAAGATGTTGAAGGAATGGGGGTCTCATGGATTCTGGGGGAGATGGTCTGAGGCACGGGGACAGCCAGTGTGGGCCTGGGCAGGTGTGTGCTGCGTGTCTGAGGGACAGGGACCAGTGTGGGTGGAGGGAGATGGGCGAGGAGGCCACCTGGGGCTGAGGTCAGAGGGGATGGGACTGGACCTGTGCATGACTTTGCATGCTACTGAAAGGGCGTTGGCTGCCTCTGTCATGACTGGATCCTCTGGGCAGGTCTTCACAGAGGTCGGGCTGACTGCACTTGTGGATGGATTGAACAGCGGTAGTAAGAGGACAGCATGCCTGGATCAGGGAGGACTCCCAGGATTTGGGCTGCACAGCTGGAAGAAGGGAGGAACTGCTGACTGAGGAGTGGGAGGTTTGGGAAGCGCAGCTTTGATGGGACCTGCAGAGAAACTCCCTGAAAAAAAAAATGGGGCTTGTAACTCCAGCACTTTGGGAGGCCAAATGCTGATCACGACGTCTGGAGATCGAGACCATCTGACTAAGTGGTGAAACCCCGTCTCTACTAAAAATGCAAAAAAAAAAAAACAAACAAAAAACCAAACACAAAAATTGGACATGGTGGCATGTGCCTGTAGTGCCCGCTACTCTGGAGGGTGAGGCAGGAGAATCACTTGAACTTGGGAGGCAGAGGTTGCAGTGAACTGAGATCACACCACTGCACTCCAGCTTGGGTGATAGGGTGAGACTCTGTTTCAAGAAAAAAAAAAAAAAAAAAGAACAGGGCTGAGCCAACTCTACCCCAGGCTCAGGACCTTCCTGCCAGGACGATCCACTGTGCTGTCACTCAGCAAAACCAGCCTGACTTTGCACCTGTGTCTCCGAGGGATAAATAAAGGTCAATGTCACAGCAGACTCTGCTCTGATGCTGTCTTCAAGCCCAAACCTAAATATTCAATGAGAAATCTGCATTGATAAAATTTTCATTAAAGAAACATTATCCCTTTCACTCCTCTTGTTATTCGAGGCTTTGATTATCAGGCTAATTTGGGCTTGATTGCCCCAGTGATCTGCAGATTGGAGCATTATTAAACATTTAGATGAGCCATGATGAGCCTGAGCCTCCCTCTCCTCTCCCAGCCAGAGCACAAGGGGCTCTGCTAATGATCACAATGGATTTGGGGCAGACACGGCAATTAGAGAATTATCTATAGTTTGAGCAAGATTTGACCCCTCTGTCTTCAAGGGAAATGAGCCACTTGGCTTACAGAGCACACAATTTAATTGATAAAATATATGAAAAGAAAATTCCAGCCCTAGAGCCGGTTTTACAACTAACGACCTGTTCGAATGTCTGAGCAAGTCCCTTCTTCTTTCTGTACCTCCCCTTGCCACCATCCTTAGAGTAAGGGCAGAGGCTTCAACATGTGAGCTGTGGGCTGGAATCAGCCTAAAGAGGGGCTCTGTCTGGCAAACGGTTTTATTCATTTGTTTAGTGAACAGTTTCCTAGCACTCATGATTTTGGGTTCTGTGTGTTTCGTGTATGTTAACTTGCCTAATTCTCTCAACACCCCTTGAAACAGGCACTCTTATTATTCCCATTTTAGAGATAGGAAAACTCTGACCAAGAGGGGTTAAATGCCTTCCTGTGGGTCACCTGCTAAGCAGCAGTAAGGCAGGGTTCAAACCCAGATGGTCTGACTCCAGAGCCTGTGCTGTAAACTTCTGTGCCAAACTGTTTTATTATTATTATTGGAGGCACAATGTTTAAAATCAAATAGTCAGAAATGGAAGTGTGTGTGTTTCTAGTATCAAACATAGCTTATATGTTGCAATAATCAAGCTCTCTCAGTACTCAGTCTCAGTACTCTTTGCCACTGGAAGCTATTACCAACATGCCCTTAGGGTAGAATGTTCTCCTCCTGGTCTCCCTCAGTTCTTCCAGTCCCAGCCTCTCCCCATCATGGCCAAACATAGTTCATCTCTGATAACGGAATTTACCCTCTTTGTCATGCTTGAATTGCTTCATCATTTGACTTAACTGCCTGGTGCTCAGGTAGGCATTTGGGAGTTGTTTGAAGGCATCAGAAAACAACCCAGGCTGCCAGGACTTGAGGGTCCACAATCCCATGGAAAAGTGAACTGCAAAGAGGTGAGCCCTGCAAGCTGGTAGGGCTCCTTGAAGCTGGTAGCCTTGAATCTCCTTGAGCTAGTAGCCAATTTGTAAGTGCAGAGGAATTGAGAAAGCAGGAAGTGGTGGCTCAGAGCTGCATGGCAAGTTCACACATCTGGGGAGATGACAACTGACTTTCAAGCTGACAAGAAAGCCAGGGTCCAAGGGCCAGAGATGTCAGAGAAAATGGGACCCCCTGACGGTGAGTCTGAATTTCTGTATCACTGTTTGCTGATTCAGAATCAGATGCTCAGAAGCCAAGCTGTAAGTGGGCCCCTCAAAAGTTAAGAAACGAAGCAGTTTTCATCAATATCATGATGCCATAACAACAAAAATTAGAGTTTATGACTCAATGAACAGGTGTTCTGGAAAATATGCAAGTCTTTCAGTTGAGCTTCTCCAAGGAATTGCCCTATGAGAAAGATCAAACCAAAATAAACTAGGCCTTATAAAGACAGAAAATCAGCCTTAAATTATGGTAATCCCAGATTTGATTAAGGTAATCTGTGCCTACTATAGTGGTTGACAGAAGGATTTACTCTCTAGGAAAATATATCAAGAGACAATTTTTCAAACAAAATATCCAGAAGTCATCAAACAAGTCACCAGAGATATTAATAACAGGAGCAGGAGCAAATGACCAAAAACCAAGTAAAAACAACAACAAAAATAGACAATAAGAAAAGACCCACAGATGATTAGTTACTGAAATGATCAGATGCAAACTTTGAAATAACAATTAGCAATATATTAAATAAAAAAATGAAAAACTGGAGCATTTCATCAGAAGAATGAAATTTATAAAACAGAATCAGATGAACAGTCTCAAACTGAAAAATAAAATAACTAAAATGGAAAGTACAAGTGATTGGTATATCAACAATTTAGACAAAGCAGAAGATAGGTATGTTGAAAATATACAGGCTGAGGTATGGCATAAAAACTTTGAAAATATAAAAAAGAGCATCGGAAAGTATGGAATATGGCGAAAGGTCTAAATACATGTAACTGAAATTCTAAGGCTGGATGTAGTGGCTCATGCCTGTAATCTCAGCACTTTGGGAGGCCAAGGTAGGTGAATTGCTTGAGCCTAGGAGTTTGAGACCAGCCTGGGCAACATGGTGAAACCCAGTCTCTATGAAAAGTACAAAAATTAGCCTAGGGTGGTGGCAGGCATCTGTAATCTCAGCTACTCAGGAGGCTGAGGCAAAAGAATCGCTTGAATCTGTGAGGCAGAGGGTGCAGTGAGCTGAGATAGCATGACTGCACTCCAGCCTGGGTGAAAGAGTGAGATCCTGTCTCAAAAAACAAAACAAAAACAAATTATACAGAAGCACTATATGAAAAGATATTAGTGGAGGATTTTCCAAAGCTAATGAAATATGTCAAATCAAAGATTCAAGAACTCCTAGCATAATATAAATGAGGAAAGATACACTTCGCTACATCATAGTAAAACTGTCATGAGTGAAAGACAAAGAGAATATCTTAAACACAGCCAGAGAAAAACCATGCATTTTCTTCAAAGAAGAAATAATAAGTAAACAGCGAATTTCTCAATAAGATCAATGGAACTGGAAGATAACAGAATGACATAGACTCCAGTGCTGAAAAAACATAATTGCCAACCTATAATCTTATACCATCAAAAACATACTTTAAAAGCAAAGATGAAATAAAGGCATTTTTAGGGAAGCAAAATTTGAGAGACGTTATTGGCAGCAGATCTGCACTAAAGTCAACAGCAAAGGGAGTTCCTCGGGCAGAAGAAAAATGATTCTAACTGGAAGTGTAGATGTGCAGGAAAGAATGGAGAGCCACAGAAAGGGTTAAGACAGTGGCAAATTTAATGAGTACACAAAACAGTAACAAGAATGTCCTGTGGGGCCCCCCATGTCTGTAGAATTAGATGGTGTGACAAGGATGATGTATCTATCTAGAAAAATGTGTGATGGTGTTACAGGGCTCTATGGTTCTTCATGGTCCAGGAAGTGGCAAGATTCTAATTTAGGGCAGACCATAATGAATGGGGGAGATATGTTATACTCCCTAGTATTACAGTGAAAGAGTAGTGAAGAGATTAGGTCAGATGACGTGGCTCACGCCTATAATCCCAGCACTTTGGGAGGCTCAGGCAGGCAGATCACCTGAGGTCGGGAGTTCAAGACCAGCCTGACCAATGTGGAAAAATCCCATCTCTACTAAAAGTACAAAATTAGCTGGGCATGGTGGCACATGCCTGTAATCCCAGCTACTTGGGAGGCTGAGGCAGGAGAATTGCTTGAACCCAGCAGGCAGAGGTTGCAGTGAGCTGAGATCGCTCCAGTGCGCTCCAGCCTGGACAGCAAGAGCGAAACTCCATCTCAAAATAATAATAACAACAACAATAATAATGAAGAGATTAAAATGAATGAGCTACTTAGAATCAACAAAATGGAAGAATAAAAATACTTGATAATAAAAAACAAGGGAGAAAGAGAGAAAGATGATGCAAATTGAAAACAAATAGTAAGAAACTAGTCCTAAATTGTAAGAATAACTGCATCAAATATAAACAGAAAGACCGGTCTGATTTTTAATCCATAGGGATAAATGGGTCTGTTTCTCATCTACTCCAAAATATTTCTAAGATAGATGTGTGTATGAATCCCCTAAGGAGCTTTTAAAAATGTTTAATTCTCTGAGCCTAGCGTCAGTAGTTTAGGGGTGGGATTTGAGAATCCAAATTTTCACTAAGACTCAGAGCATTCCTGGAGAAACAGTGACCTCACCTACAGGATGGGAAGGATGGGGATGAGGGCTAAAATTAACAGACTGCTTTAGCTGCAGAGCTTGGAGCTTAGCAAGGGGCTGATACAAACACACACTCAATGCAATGCAAGAAATTGTGAAATAATTGTCTTCTAGGAGGGACCTTTGCCCTCCTGCAAATGGCAGATGAGAGGAGTCAGAGGTTTTCTCTCATCTTAATTATTCAGATCTTGGCAACTTGGGAGCAGACCAGCTGGGGTTAGGAATCCAAAGCAGGGCAGGATCCATCCACACACTTGTGTGTTTATTTATTTATGCAGCTCTGGCAAAGAAAGTTAAAAACAGGGCTGGCCCCCAGCAGGGAGACGGAGCCTGACACTGCATATGTGTCTGTGAGACTCTGTCTGGTCCTGGATGCCCGACTCCCCCAGGTCTTCTGTGCACTGGGCCAGGGCCCTACTGGCCACAGAACACAGCGGTGAGGTTCTCCACAGGGAGGGCTGCGGTTTCAGAGGCTGACGCAGCTGGCTGGCCTCCTGCTGTTGGTCTCCCGGAGGCTGCCTGTCCTCAGCAATAGAAGGTAAGACTGGGATCACATCCCAAGGCAGAAGGGGGCTCGTGCCAGCCCTGAAGGTGCTTGGAAGGTCCTTTTGTGGCAGCCAGGAAGGGCTGGCTCTGCTTCTAGATCCACAAAGCTGCTCGGATAGAGGCCATGTCAGGTAGAGGGCCACGCGGAGTGGGGATTGCAGGTGTGCCTTGCCTCAGGCTGTCCAGGTGACATGCCTGGGGTGAGTTTCTCCTGGGGCCTGACAGGTTTGGGAGTCCCCAGCATGGTGGTCCAAGGTCCGAAGTGAAAGAAGGAAGGAAGGAAGGGAGGGAGGAAAGGAGGGAGGGAGGGAGGAAGGAAGGAGGGAAGGAGGGAGGCTCCTCCACATTTCTTATATATGTGAAGGCTCAATATGGCTCTCCCAGGATGATAAGCAAAGGGGAATGTGTGAAAGGCTGAGGCCTGAGAACGAAACCCTCATGATTTTTGCTTCATAGCCAGTAGGCAGTAGGTAATGAACCAGAAAAATGAGCAAATGGCAACCTAAACATATTAGTCAGTGATGTAGAGGCTGATACTGGTAGACATGCTAAAGTTACTGAAATGGTTGTTTCTGGGGAGCGATGTGGGGATGGGTGAGAAATGGCAGCTCTTCATGATCCGTCGTATAATCCTTTTGCCTTGAATGACTTTGATAAAAATTATAATTAAATTGGAAAGAATATGTATTTTTTCATGTTGATTTCATATGTGAATAGACGCCTCGGAGCCAGTCAGCCCTCATGCCTTTCTCTGTCCTTCTCATCCCCCACCTGGCAGCAAATCTTGTCTGTTTCACTTTCAAAACACATGCAGGATCGGTTCACCTCTCAGCATGCCGCCTCTCCCGCCTCGGCCCGAACTGCCAACATCTCCCGCTGGATTCCTGTGGGTGCCTCTTCCCGGGTCTTCTTGCTCCTCCCTGACTTCAGACTGCCTTGCAGATGGTTGACTCCCCATGGGGCCCGGAGAGTCTGCCAACAGCAGAGTCAACTCTGCCACTCCTCAGCTCATAGCAGCCTGTGGCTTGTCACCTCCCATGGAGTAAAAGCCACTGATGGAATCCATGAGGCCCTATAGGGCCTCACCATTCTCCTTATATCTATCTGCCTTGGAGCATGATGGGAGCTTACCTCTCAGACTCAGCACAGCCAAGGCTCAGGGCAGAACACTCTTCTCCTCTGACAGATCAGGTGAGTGAGGAAGCGCCTGCTACTGCGGCCACTATGAACGTTGTTATTCTAGAATATGAGCACCTTGTGAGACTCTTGCTGACTTGTTTGGCGTTCTGTACTTTTTTTTAGTTAAAAAATTTTGAATTTATTATTATTTTTTTAATTAAAAAATGTTTTTTAACAGAGATGGGTGGGTATGGTGGCATGTGTGTGGTGGTTAGCTGGCTGTAGTCCCAGCTAATCGGGAGGCTGAGGTGGGAGGATCACTTGTACCCAGGAGGTTGAGACTGTAGTGAGCTAAGATCATGCCACTGCATTCCAGCCTGGGCAATGGAGCAAGATCCTGTCTCAAAAATTTAAAAAAAAAAAATAGAAGTACATTAGAAATGGGGAGACAGTCAAAAGAGTACACATTTCCAGAGACATAAAGTACAGCATGGTGATTCTCATTAAGAATAATAGATCTTCCTATGTTGCCCAGGCTGATCTCAAACTTCTGGGCTCAAATGATCCTCCCGCCTCAGCCTCCCAAAGTGCTGGAACTAAAGGTGTGAGCCAATGTGGCTGGCCTATACTGTTTCGAGTGGCAGCTTTATACTCATGAAACAGGCTACCCCAACTTCTGGTTTCTCAGAAGGAAATCTGAGGGTTTGTGTAGGAGGGAAACAAAACGATGGAGATTCACTCTTCTTCGTCACCCTAGGGGGTAGAACTAGGTTGGGACTGACGCCTTTAAAGGCTGCCTCCAAGGAATCGGGCTGAATGGAGCTGCCACAAGGGCCAGAGGGCCTCAACAGAAAAGCCCTTCTATAGCCATGTTCAGCTTGGGGGCCTGGAGAGCTGCTGTAAAGTGCCAGAGCTTGGTGGGTAGAGGGCAAAGACTGGGTCCCATCAGTGTCGGAGGGCTGGCTTCCTGGGGACATGGCTCCCAACATGCTGGCTGGAAGCACATTCTTAGCTGGTTCTTGGGCTTCAATCATGGAGCCTGAAGGACCAGGGTGGAAAGCCAAGGAGAACGTTGCCGCTCCCATGCTGCATGTCCACTTGCCCACACTGCTTACCATCCTTCTTCTTCTTTATTTATTAGGAGATGTTTCATGTTAAGTAGAGCCCACTTAGAGCATCACAGCTATTTTAGATATTTTTCAAATTTTAATCTTATTTTTAATCTTACAATGAATATGAAAAATAGACTTTTATCAACATTGAAACCATTTGGAAATATACAGGGTAAAAGCATCCTCCTTTCCCACAATTTCACTACTTCCTTACTCAGTATTATTTCGTAGAAATAGCCTATGTTCTTCTAGATTATTTCTATGCATGTACTTCTATAAATGTGGGCATGCGAAATACACATGTGTACGTTATTCATACGAGTAAATATTCTTTTCTTTGCTTTTTTGAGATGGAATCTTGCTCTGTTGCTCAGGCTGGAGTGCAATGGCACCACCTCAGCTCACTGCAAACTCTGCCTTCTGGGCTCAAGTGATTCTCCTGCTTTAGTCTCCCAAGTAGCTGGGATCACAGGTGTGGGCCACCATGACCAGCTAATTTTTGTATTTTTAGTACAGATGGGGTTTCACCATGTTGGCTAGGCTGGTCTCGAACTCCTGACCTCAAGTGATTTGCCCTCCAAAAGTGTGGGGATTACAGGCGTGAGCCACTACACTTGGCCTATAAATATTATTCTTCACCTCCTTCTTTCATGTAATAGATGTCTGGGAGATAGTCCTCTGCAGGTTCGCACTGACCCACCTTATTTCTTTAAATGCCTGCATAGTCATACACGGTACGGGTGTGCCATATATTATTTAAGCATTGTGTTATAGACATCTAAGTATTTTTCACTTGCTTATAATTCATTCATTCATTCATTTACTTTTGCTGTTATAAATATTACTGTAGAGAACATCTTTAAATTTTTAATGATATCCTTTGTTATGCAAAAGTTTTAAAGTTTAATGTAGTCAACTGCAAGAGAAAGACACCCTTAACTGATTTAAGCAAAAGTAAAATTATTGATTTATACAACTGAAAAACTCAGAGGTGAGACTTCAGGTGGATTCAGGGGATTAAACAATGCTGCCAGGATTATTTATTTCAGCTGTTTTCCTCCATGACAGAGTCATTCTTGGGCTCTCTGGGAGGTAAGATGGCTTCCAGTAGCTCCAGATCCATTTATGCTACAAGTCCACTTAAAATGATATGAGCAGAATAATAGAACCTCAGTCTAAAAAGTGGCTTAGTCCCCCCTTTCCCCACCCCACCCCGCACATAACAAGCCTGAAGGTAGTTAGCTCAGAGAATGGCTCAGTAACTCAAAATGGAAGGCTCTAGGGAGATTTATTTGTGATTCCTGAGTATTTTGGTATAGCCTTAAAATGGCTGTCACTTGCTGTGTTCACACAAAAGTGTCCCGGGAAGGTAGGAAAAGAAGCCTCTTGTCAGGTACATCTCTCTTTTACCAGAAAGGGCAAATGCCCCCAGAACCCTCCACCTCCCCACCCCATACCCCAACAGACACTCCCTCAGAATCCACTGGCCGGACTGGGTCATGTGACTCTGCTTCTCTGCAAAGGAGGATGGGAAAGCAAAGAACCAGCACTGTCAGCCTCTGGATTGGGGAACTAAGGGGTGGAGAGCTGTTGGGTGGACATCCAGCAGTGCCTGTCCCAGGAGCATCTCTCCCAGCCACTCCTGCTCCCAAGCCAGGGCTCACTCCACTTGGATTAATTCCTGTCACATGCTCATCCTGAACCACTTCCAGGTCAGAGGAACTTACCAGCTAATTGGCCAGACTGGGTCACATTTCTACGCTTAGATCCAAACATGGAGCTCATCCTGAACCCGGTGATGGGCAACAGGAGAGTAACTGCTTAGTTATCAGGATCTGGTTAGCAGAAGATGGGGAAATGAGTGCCAGAAACTTACATTATGAAATTTGCACTAGAGAAGTCACATGCACGTGGAATAATCATTCTTGGTGGTCATGTCAATTTCAGAGCATGAGTTTCTGGCTAATGCTGACCTTTAGGAACTTTCTCTCTATCCTATCATCCTCTCAGCAGTGAATAGTGAAAGGGACATTTTCATGAGCTCTTTTCCTTTTCCGCTATACTCAGCTTCTCCCACCCATGCCATTTGCCTCTCTGGAAATCAGTGTCTTTTAGGTGAGAATTCAGGGAGCCTCAGTTTAGATCAGTGTCACTGTGGGCCAAGTTCAATGCTCGTTGAAGCCACAAGTATCTTTCAAAATCTCGCTTCTAGCCTTTACCTCTTTAGATCCCCTACAGAGGTAGATGTCGTTGTGGAGCATAATGACATCTCTCCATCTTCTGTTGGGCATTCTACTTCCACCATCCTAAATGCAAGCCATCCAATCTGATTTTCCTCTCTCCACGTACCCATTAGCAGCTTATAAAGAATCAGGGCCACGAAAAGGCTTGAAATCAGCGTGTTCCAGGATGGGCTCAGCTATAAAAACAATTTGAGTGCTCACAGCTTTAAAATGACTTGGCAATCTGTCTATAAAATGTCCTGTAGCCTGAAAGGGGGTGAGAACATGCCCGCATACATTAGTGATCCATCGATTGTTTCTGGAGCTAGGTAACCTTTGTACACAAAAATGAGAGAACAGCTGAGACCTGATCAATCAAACCAGCTATTAAGAATCTTGCTTCGTCCATAGACCTGTTCCGTCTCAGGAGTTCTGGGGAGAAAAATAAAAAGGAAACCAGTTTTAGCCATAAATGCTGGGAACAGGCAGGCAGGTCTGGACAAAGGTTGGCAAGGTTGTAGATTTCATTCCACTGGCAGTTTGTGACTTTCACTAACCCCCTCCTGGGCTAAATACAGGGTAGCAAAATGCAAAATGACATTGGAATTCTGAGACCAGGGGACACCCTATAAGGTGACTGTCTTGTCATTTCCTGCAGCTGCCCATCTGCAGGCAAGAGAGAGTACACATTTAGGATCAGGGAAAATAAATATGGGGAAGGGAGAAGAGAACTCCAAATTTGTCTCTTTTCAGCAAGAGGTTCTCTGTGAATTCTTTCAGGCCAAGAAACAAAATTCATCATCCCCAGGCTAACCACGAACTACAACTGTGCTTAATTCAATACAAATATCAGATGTGGAGAATGGATGCCGATTACCTGGAGCTGCATACTAAACAAGGAGTGATGGGTTATGACGTAGTATTCTGTATTTAACCTCAGATATTTCAGAAATTTCAAATAAAATTTTCTTTAGCAGGAAGTTCATTTTAATTCTTAAAAAAGAACACACTTTTAGAGGATACATCCTTTGTTTAAAAATCTAATTTGAGTAACACCCATATATAGCAAAGAGATTTGGATGGATGTTCATTGAACATAGTTTGTTTTACAAAAATTTGGAAGATGTATTAGTTTCTTATTCTTGCTGTAACAAACCATGATAAACTTCACGTTTTAAAACAACACCATTTATTCTCTTATGGGTCTGGAGTCTGAAATGGGTCGACAAGGCTGCTCTTGGGGAGAACCCATTTCCTTGCCTTTTCTAGCTTTCAAGGACCACCTGCATTCCTTAGCTCATGGCCCCATCCTCCATCTTCTAAGCCAGCAAATGGAGCACTTTCCAGTCTGTCTCTGCTTCTGCTGCCATATCACTTGTTTCTGACTCTGACCCTCCTTTCTCCTTTTTTTTTTTTTTTTTTTTGAGCAGAGTCTCAATCTGTTGCTCAGGCTGGAGTGCAGTGGCACTAGCTTGGCTCACTGCAACCTCCACCTCCTGGGTTCAAGAGACTCTTACGCCTCAACCTCCTAAGTAGCTGCTACTACATCCAGCTAATTTTTGTATTTTTAGTAGAGACAAAATTTTGCCATGTTGGCCAGGTTGGTCTTAAACTCCTGGCCTCAAGTGATTCGCCTGCCTTGGCTTCCCAAAGGGCTGATGTTACAAGAGTGAGAAACTGTGCTCAGTCTCCCTCTTTAAAGCAACAACAACAACAAAACTTTTATTTTAGGTTCACGGGTACATGTGCAAGTTTTTTATACAGGTAAACTTGTGTCATGGGGGTTTGTTGTACAGATTATTTCATCACCCAGGTATTCAGCCTAGTACCCATTAGTTATATTTTTCGGATCTTCTGTCTCCTCCCACCCTCCAGCCTTCAGTAGGCCCCACTGTGTGTTGTCTCTGTGCGTCCATGTGTTCTCATCATTTAGCTTCCACTTATAAATGAAAACACGGTATTTAGTTTTCTGTTCCTGAGTTAGTTTGCTAAGGATAATGGCCTCCACCTCCCTCCATTCCCCTGCAAAGGACATGATCTTGTTCTTTTTTATGGCTGCATAGTATTTCATGCTGTATATATAGCACATTTGCATTATCCAATCTGTCATTCATGGGTCCATATCTTTGCTCTTGTGAATACTGCTGCAATGAACATACCAGTGCATGTGTTTTTATGATAGAATGATGTGAATTCCTCTGTGTATATACCCAGAACAGTTTTCCAAAGAAGACATATATGCGGCCAAGAAGCAAATGAGCTCAATGCAACTGACCATTTGAGAGACACAGATCAAAACCACAGTGAGATATCATCTCACACCCAGTCAGAATGGCTCCTATTAAACAGTCAAAAACAACAGGTGATTGATGAGGTTTCAGAGAAAAAGGAACCCTTATCCACTGTTGGTGAGAGTGTAAATGAGTTCAGCGTGGTGATTCCTCAGAGACCGTCCTTCCTCTTAGAATGGTCCTTGCCATTACCTTAGGCCTTTCTGGATAATCCAGGTTAATCTTTCCATCTTAATGTTCTCAATTATATCTGTAAAGTCCCTTTTGTCATGAGAGATAACATATTCACAGATTCTGTGGAATAGGATGTGGGCAGCTTTGGGGGTGCCATGATTCAGTCCACCCCAAAAGAATTTACAGCACTCAGAACAGACGAGATTATACTGCAATAACAGGCATCACAAAAACACCAGGGGGCTGAACAGCTAAGGTGGTTTTTCGCTCACACTACATGTGCCTCAGGTAGGTGGGGCTTCTGCTCTACGTCATGCCCACTCCGGAAGTCTGTAGAGGGCGATGATTTCTTCATGCTCTGTGACAGCAGGACAAAGGACACCTGCAAAATCAGGGACTACCTCTTAAGCTTCTGCCTGGAAGGGACACATGGGACTTGTGCTTCCATTTCATTGGTGAATATTAAGTCCCATGACCATGACTACCTTCAGGTCAGGGCAGGGAAGGTCAGTTGCACCACCGTCTGCCCAGAGGGCAGAGAGGTAGAGCTAGTTCACAAACGTACTCATGACCACTCACAGCCTAAATGTCCATCCTTAGCAAAAGGGGATATGAACTGGAGTGATGTGCTGTGGCTCTGTGTCCTCATCCAAATCTCCTGTCAAATTGTAATCCTCAATGTTGGAAGAGGGGCCTGGTGGGAGGTGACTGAATCATGGGGGCAGGCTTCCCTCTCGCCGTTCTTGTGATAGTGCTCTTTTGAGATCTGCTTGTTTAAAAGGGTGTAGCACGGCCATGTGAGGATATGCCTGCTTCCCCTCCACCTTCCACCATGATTGTGAGTTTCCTAAGGCCTCGCCAGAAGCAGAAGCTTGTACAACCTACAGAACCTTGAACTGATTAAATCTGTTTTCGTTATAAATTACCCTGTGTCAGGTGTGCCTTTATAGCAGTGTGAGAATGAACTAATACTTGGGAGTTAGACATAGACATAGACACAGACAGAGCACAGCAGGTATAAGGAAGGAGGTATCTATGCAGCAAGGCAGACAGGTCTCTTGTGCATATGGTTGAGGGAGAAAAAGCAAGATGCTGGACCATAGGTGATGGGAGAAGCCACCTTTAGAAACGTGCATAAAAAAACATGGTCTTGTCTTTATAGGCACACAAACAGGTAGAACTGTGGAATCAGGTCTAGACACCGGCACGCTGATATCACCACGTGGACAGTTATGGAGTAACGTCAGGCCCAGGAAGGAGATGATGAGGGGAGACTTTGCTCCTGTTTACAGAGTTTTGATCTTTTAAAAGGTGACAATATTATATTTGAATAATTATGAAGTCCCTTTGTCTGTTACATGGGGAGAATACGTTAGTTATTGTCTGCAATTGTCTTACCAAAGGTGGAATAAAATTACTGTTCAAGATTCCCTAGGTGTGGGGGTGGGGAGAGTGGAGGGTGCGCTGGGGAAAGCACCAGTGAGAGTTGGAGGCTGAGGGGTCGGTGTCTCAGAATAACAGAACTCAAAACATCCTTGGGCATTATTTTGCTCCATGATTCATTGCTTGCATGTCCAGAATGGTACAGCTCAGGTCTGAGAAGGAGTGACCTACCCAAGGCCCCAGGGCTAGTTGGGGAGAAGGCGGGGGAGAGTGCAGAGCTCCTGACTCCCATTCCAGTGCTCCTCCTCCCATCAGTAGCCAGCCTGGACCTAGGAGAGGAGCCCAGGTCCAAGGCTTCAGCTTGGACCCTTACTCTCTGTGTGTCATCAGGCAAGTCACTTCCCCTCTCTGTGCCCACTTTTTATCTACAATAAGGTAGAGTTGTAAGAATTCCCCTGCCCACTGTTAGGGATCAAACTAGATGTAGTATGTGAGAGCTATTTTGCACAATTTTGTAAAGAATTAAAGTAATTATGTTATTATTAATTAATGTATTAGGATGTAGGTATTAATTATAATAAAATGATCATCACCCTTAATAATTCCATTTTGTTATTAACATTAGTGATAGTTACTAATAACCTAGGTAAAAGGATAGCATAAGCTTTAAACTAGGATAAAAGTTCTAGGACAAGGCCGGGCACGGTGGCTCATTCCTGTAATCCCAGCACTTTGGGAGGCCGAGGTGGGTGGATCACCTGAGGTCAGGAGTTCGAGACAAGCCTGACCAATATAGCAAAACCCTGCCTCTATTAAAAATACAAAAATCATCCAGGAGTGGCAGCACATACCTGTAGTCCCAGCTACTTGGGAGGCTGAGGCAGGAGAATTGCTTGAACCTGGGAGGTGGAGGTTACAGTGAGCTGAGATTGCATCATTGCACTCCAGCCTGGGCAAAGTGAGTGAGACTCTGTCTCAAGAAAAAAAAAAAAAAGTTCTAGGACAGGAACACTGACTTCTCTGGTACAAACCGTCTTGTTCGTAAAGCTGCCTGTGGCATGACCAGACTCTGATAGTGAGGGTACTTCCCGAAGGTGCCAACTCTTCATGCCAGGGATCTTCTGAGGTGCCTGTGTCTGCTGAGCTGGAAGCAGCAGAGACTCAGGGGTTCAACAAAGGGCTAAGGGGAATTGTCCCGGACCCTGCAGGCCTCACTGAGGATGGGCTGTGCCGGATCCTGTAACTGGGAGAGCCTCCTGCCAGCCTCTGACTGTGGCGTTAAACCCGGGATGGGCGCAGTTGTCCAAGATCCATTTTGGGGACTTAAAAATTTCTATGAAATTTCATGAAGTCTTCCAGGAGTAATTAATAGAAATATTTTCATCTTTCTTCCTCTCTTTAAAAAGTGCTTGTCTTTTGTTCCCACTTTCTTCCTTTCTATGCATTTAGGTTTTCAGGCAAAGCTGACATCCCATGACCTGCAGATAATTTATTTTTCATTATCCCATGAATTTTGCATCATGTGATATTGTCACTGAGCAGTGACCCCTAGTATGGCCTCCATCAGCCGCGGTTCCTTTGCTTTGGCTGACACTGGCTCCTTAGAGGGCAATTCACTTGCCCTGGGTCTGGGGTGGGCTGCCAGGGAAACTACGTCTTCTCAGCACACCCAAGCTGCCTGGGCATCAATCTTTCAGACGCCTCAGATTTACAGATCAAGGAATGGCCCAGATATCAGTGACCGATTATCAAACAAGCCAATAGCAGGAGGGAAAGTGATCCTTTCATAGAAGCAAACCTGCCAGTGGGATGAGGCCGGTTCCTGAGCTCTGGACACTGGGGCTTTTGATGTGTGCCATGGGCAAGAGGCTCCCTCTGCATGCCTGGTTCCCTCCTCTGGAAAGCAGGAGAGTGACAGTACCCACCCCCTGGGGTGGATGAGGGGCTTCCCTGGAGTACATGAGTATCCAGCCAGCAGAGCCCTGCGTGGGAAGTGCCCTGCATGTGTGTGGCCTGGGAACCCCCAAGTTGTCTAGTCTCCTGTAGGTTACAGACCCTCCAATGGCCCCTAAGGCAGACACGCTTCTTATGAATGTTGTTCCACTTTACAGACTGGGGAAAGGTCAGGGAGTGAGCCTTGTCAAGGTCGCACAGCTGGAGAGCAGGCAGCGGGATTTCAACCCGAGTCCCTGACCCGATTCTACAGCTCTTGTTTTTAACCGAACACACATCCTCCCTGTGGCACCATCACTCTCCAAGAAATAGCAGAGTTAGGCGGGGCTGGTTGGATGCCTCCTGATCTGTTTATTGTTCAGCATCTGCTTCACAAACCCTTGGATGTCCACCTGAATTTTCCTTATTGCTGTTAACCTCATCTTCCAATTATGTAAAATGTTTCAACTGAGTAGCCCCTTGTTGCTGGGATCTCATCTTTGGCTGACATTTGGTGCTATGTAACTTGGTCCTGACTGACAAAGGCAGCAAAATGCTTATGTCTGACTCATTTTCTCCAAAGGGAAAATGGCTTCATGATGAGATGGGCATCTGGGGAACCCAGGAGCTCCAGTAGCTGCTGAGCAGGCAAAGAAAGGCTGATTAAAAACACACACATCAAGGCCGGGAGCGGTGGTGCACGCCTGTAATTCTAACACTTTGGGAGGCTGAAATGGGCAGATTCCCCGAGCTTAGGAGTTCGACACCAACCTGGGCAACATGGTGAAACCCATCTCTACTAAAATACAAAAAAATTAGCCAGACGTGGTGGCACACACCTGCAGTCCCAGCTGCTCAGGAGGCTGAGGCACAAGAATCGCTGGAGCTGAAATCGTGCTGCTGCACTCCAGCCTGGGTAACAGAGTGAGACTCCATCTGCAAACAAAACAAAACAAAACAAAATGACAAAAAGCACATGCTAAGGAGGAAACTGTTTAATTGGTTTCTTCAAAAAGCACAAAGATTGGGAAGTGCTGAAAAAACAATCTCATGGAATTTTGTGGTTTTGGTGTTTTCTGCATACAGACACCCTGAAGTTCACATGTCGCATTTCTGTTGGCATTTAAGACTCCAAGGAATGCTCTGTTTTGCTTAGTTTCCCAACTAACCTCTCATTCATTCATTCATTCATTCATTCATTTATTCATTCATTCAAGAGGTTTCTGAGTGTCTTCCATGTGCCAGGCACTGTTCTTCACTCAAAGTCTAAAGCAGGAGACCCAAAACCAAGGTTCTGACACTATGGAGCTCGTGCTCCAGTCAAGGACAATCAATAAAAAGACAAAATGTGTCTTGTGTGTACCTGGAGGAGGCTGATGCTGAGAGGGACAGTGAAGCCAGCAAGGGGGGTTGGGTGCAAGTAGAGATCCTCAGAGAATGCTGGCATGGAGCAGAGACCCGAAGGCCACAAAGGTGGGAGACAGGCTAATATCTGGGGGAAAGGCAGAGGGAACAGTAAGCACAAAAGCCCCGAGGCAGGAGCATGTTCGAGTAGTAACGAGGGACCAGTGTGGCCACAGCAGAGTGGAGGGAGATACGTGGACAGAGAAGCCAGAGAGGCAGGGAGGCCAGACACCCGCAGAGCCTCATGGGCTGCTTCAGGGATCTGGGTTTTGTTTTGTTTTGAGATGAAGTCTCTCTCTGCCACCCAGGCTGGAGTGCAGTGGTGAGATCTCGGCTCACTGCAACCTCTGCCTCCTGGGTTCAAGTGATTCTCCTGTCTCAGCCTCCTGAGTAGCTGGGACTACAGGCATGTGCCACCACGCCCAGCTAATTTTTTGTATTTTTAGTAGAGACAGGGTTAGCCAGGATGGTCTCGATCTCCTGACCTCATGATCCGCCCACTTTGGCCTTCCAAAGCACTGGGATTACACATGTGAACCACCACGCCTGGCCATGGATCTGGGATTTATCTTAGTGACTTAGGAGGCCTTTGGGGGGTTTTGAACAGAGGGAAGAAATATTATTTTCTCTAATATTCATTTTCTATTGCTGTATAATACATGACCACAATCTTAGCAGCTGAACATGACACAAGTTTATTACTGTGCAGTTTCTATGGGTAAAGGAGTCAGGTATGTTAGAGCTGGCTGTCTGCTCAAGTCCTCACAAGGCTGAAATCCACATGTGGTTGGCTGCATCCTCACCCAGAGGCTCCACCTGGGAAAGATCCACTTCCAGACTCCATCAGGTTTTTGGACAGAATCAGTTTCCATGGGGCTGAAAGGCCAAGGACGCTGTGCCTTGCTAGCTGTCAGCTCGCCACCGCACTCAGCATCTGGCTGCTGCTCCCAGGCCCTTGCCACATGGTCCCTCCATCGTTCCTTCCCAAAGATCTCAGCTCCTTTCAAGGATTTGCCTTATTAGGTCAGGCCCATCCAGACACTTCCTCCTTTGATTAGCTCCAAGTCAGTCGGTTAGCAATCTAATCCATGGCATGTCATCCTATCACACTTCCAGTTTCTGCCCAGACTCCAGGCGGGGAGGAGCAGGAATTGTGGGGCCATCTTGCGATCCTGTCTGTGACTATAGAAAGATTTCTCTGACCATTGTGCTCCGAATCGGATAGGGGAGCAGCGGGGGCAGGTGTAGACTCTGGGAAATCTGAGAGGACACAGTTTCGTTTTCAAGAGCGATGGGCCACAGCAATAGCAGTTGTGGAGACGGAAGTGTTTGAAGCATGGTTGAAGTGGTTGTAAAAGGGACTGGATGTTTTTGTAAAGTGGGTTGAATGAGAACAATAAAACCCTGATACAGGTTGACTCCAGGCTTTCTGGTTTGAGCACCCTGAAAGCCGAGCTGTGGGAGTGTATTGTGTTTATCGAGAAGTATGCAGATTGCCAGAGGATTCGCTCTGTGTTTACAGAGTTAAAGGTAGACGTGTACCCGGGTTTGTGATTTAAAAAAAATAAAAATAACAATACACTACCTATGCAGATGAGACTTGCTGTCCCATTAGGACCCCAGTTTGTGACTTTCCTCTTAGAAGAGAATAATATGGAAGAGGAAATGAGACCTGCAGCTTGATCAGGGTTTTGTTTTTTCAGCTGCTGGTTCCTGAAAAAAACTGTAGTACGAGAGAATCAGTGACAATAATTTGTGGAAGAATTACAAATAGGCCAGGAGTTGGCTCGCTCTACTGGTTTTGACTTGAATTAGATGTAAGACAGATGAGTCGAATGAGGTCTGTTTTGCAGCAGAAAGTATTGCAATGTCACACGGGGCCATAAAGGTGCTGAAATTGAGCAGAAACATATGTTCTTCAGAAATTAGCTGTTAGGTACGAGCCTTTCTCTTGTTGATGCTATCGGTATGAAATCCAATATTATCCCAGGGAAAGGAAACAAGGCCACTTAGCTGTTGGATGACAAGCTGTCTTACACTTCATCAAACCCGCCCGTTTACTTGTCACACGGCTCGTACCGCTTAGGAAGATAAGAGACGTCATATCCGTCGTATCTCTGCCTTTCCTCATGGCGTGTTTCGGAATAGATGCCAGCTTGATGTGTTGACCATGGTACGCGGGGCCATTCAATAAAGACAGATCCGTGGCCAAATGTTCTGTATTTTTCCAAATACAAAAGACAAACTAATAAAACCAATGCAACCATACTGAACGCTGGCGCTGCTGTGTGCTTCCTGCCAGGGAAATAGATCAGATGCATCTTCGTGGCCCGTGCTACCTGATGTCTTTCTCCTCTTTGGAAAATTATGCTTTTGCTTTAATTTTAGAATAAAAGTTGTCAAGAAGTCACCCTGGCAATCCCCCGCACACCAAGAACAGGTACTATTGAGAGTAGATATTGCAGAAACGCCTCTTCTCCCTCCAAAACTTCCAGGGCAAGAAGAGAGGGAGAGGCTAAGCTTTCTCTTTGTTCCCTTCCCCCTGTCTTCTTGACCCAAAGATGAGGGGCTTCCATTTCTAAATCTCCTGGGCTAAAATTCTAATAGCAGAGAGACAAAGCAGCTCAAAAAGTAAACCACAGATGGCCTGCCATTTTTGCTTGAAGGGCTGGAATTTTCAGTTAATGCTGGGGGAGGTAAGAAAGTCAAGTCAGTTTCTCTGTCTAGCAATTCATCATCGTTGGGTTTTTACTGAACAAAGCCAAACTCTGCAAACATGATCATGATTGAAAGAGGCGGCTGAACAGGGGGGCTTCACCTGGGGCTCCCTCTCAGCATCTTGTGCTACCATTGTGTGTTTAGGTATTCATGTCTCTGACTTAGACAGTGAGCTCCTTGAGGAAGGTACTGGTGCCTTGATCATCCTAGGACCTCCACGCCCAGCATGCACACTGCCAGCACCTAGCAGATATTCAGCGTGTGTGTGAGTCTCTGTCCTGGTCTGAACAGGGAGTTCCTGTGTGTGCCTGTTTGCTGCCTTAATTATTAATAGCATTCCCTTACAACCTCAGTCTATCACTAAACCTCAGTGCTGCTCCGTGCCCAAGTAGAGGAACTTCATTGCAAGAATGTTGAGAGGCGTAATGAAGAGGTAATTTCTTGCCTCATATAAGAAAAAAATCAACCAGGAACTGGCTGAGCGCACTTGGTTTGCACAAGATGGTCCTGGTCAATGCTGGTTGTTTTGCTGCAATTGTGAATGGTGCTGCCTTTCACACTTACACATGTCCAGAGTTGGTGAGGAAGTTATCTGGTCATCTTTGGCATCGTCATCAGGCATAGCAAATCCAGTGGTCATCAGGGCATCTTAGAGTAGGCTTAACTCTTGAGGACCAGATGGGTGTACAAATTGCCCCAGGATCTGTTTTACTGAGGTTGTCAAACAAGGAGTTGGGGTCAGCTGGTTTTCCAGGAGCTTTCAAAAAGCCAGAGATGAACTCAGATGGAATCAGCTTAGGTCACGTGCCCAGCTGTGATAAATTCTTGTTGCCGGGGCAACGCTGTTGCTGGTAGGTTTAACCTGGATCGTAGGTCCAAGACCCTGACTCCGGGATGTCTTTCTCTCCACACCACATGGGCTGGGGAGGGGAGGGGAGCGTTTTCTAAATGAAAATCAGGTTGCTGCCATAAACTCCCCTCACCAAAATGCATGCCCTTTTGTGCTGGGGATTTTTGTTCATTTTGTTCAACGCTGTATTTTGAGCACCTAGAATGATAATGCTCAACAGTGGAAGCTCCTTAAATATCTATTGAATGAATAAATACTGAGAAGACAAATAGCAAGTTTTCTTGAGGCAGCCTTCTATGTAAAATACGGTATACTTTATTGCTTCAAATGCTCCATGAAGCAGTAACGAACAAACAAAATCCAGGTAGGCACAACTCCCCGCGAGAGAATCATCCTTTGGTGTTGAAAAACATATTGGAAATCACTGACCGTGGCCTATGTGGGTCTCTTGCATGCTGATGACACAAACTCTCTGCACACTTCAAGCACCGGGCTTGGTCTGCCGTGTTGACAGAATCATGATGCCTGCCTCACAGCAAGGGAAGCTCCTTCTCGCCGTGAGACTGAGCTCCCGAGGAAGCTAGAGCTTCCACAAGTCAGTTCTCTCCTTTCGAACTTATATGCCTCTGTTTTGTGTTTCTGTAAAGGAATACCTGCGGCTGGGTAATTTGTACGGAAGGGAGGTTGATTTGGCTCACAGGTTTGCAGACTGTACGAGAAGCACAGGAAGCGTCTGTTTCTGGTGAGGCCTCAGGAAGCTTTTACGCATGGCAGAAGGTGAAGGGGAGTCTGGGCGTCACATGGTGAGAGAGGGAGCAAGGCAGCAGGGATGGGGGAGGTCCCAGACTCTTTTAACGACCAGACGGCAAGCGACCTCGTTACCTCGGGAGGACACGAGGCCATTTCATGAGCGATTCACCTCCGTGATCCAAACAGCTCCCACCAGGCCCCACCTCCAACACTGGGGATCACATTTCACCATGAGATTTGGAGGAAACAAACATCCAAACCCTATCAGGTGTGGAATGCACGTGATAGGAGCATGGTCTCACTGAGCTCATGTGGGTGCACTCGGGTCCCTCCTGCAAGTGTTTTTCTAAATCATTTACAGAAGCTCCTCAAGGGCAAGAATTACATCCTGTTTTCCTGGCTTGATGACTGGAAGCCAAAAGGGACTGAAAACTATGATTTGGGGGCTGACAAGGTGAATTCCCCTAGCTGGGATTTGTCAGTCTCTCAAAAGAGTCATGCCATGGTCCCATCCCATGGTAAAGACTGTGAACATTCTGGATGGGGGGTGAGGGGTGGATAGGGCGGGGGTTGTTAGTATTGGATCTTCTGCAAAGCCACCCACCTCCCTTCCTTGGCACATTCCTCCAGCTGCTGCATTCACCAGCCAGGATCCTTTGGTTGCAAGCAGTGGAAGCTGGCTTTGGCCAGTCTTATCAAAACAGGGATCTGTGGAAGGATGTAACAGATCGGTGCTCTGAGAACACAGAAGGGTTAAGGGACCAGGTGACAGAAGGACTAGATCTGGGTCACTCTGGGAAGTCTCTTCGAGGCATACATTTTGGGGTGAGGGTCTACTCATTCTTATTTCTTGTGTCAGTCCCCTCAAGGCAAAATTTCCCAGGAGGCAAGTGTGGGCTGGGGCCTCATATCCCTTACCTGGCAGAGCACCTTGGTCATGCCTTCCACCAAGATGAAGATGGAGTGGGCATGGGATCCTCGAGGGGAAATTGAAGTCCAGGGCAGAAGTGTAGGGAATGAGCAGAGGCCTGTCCACAGCGCCAGAGGCCTGCCCCAGCCCATGTGCACGAGTAACACATCCTGGGATTCTCGCAGCCTGGGATGTGTCTGGCACTTAGTAGCCATTTTTAGTATTATTATTATTATTTGAGACGAAATCTCACTCTGTCGCCTAGGGTAGGCTGCAGTGGCACAATCTCGGCTCACTGCAACCTCTGCCTCTTGGGTACAATCAATTCTCGTGCTTCAGCCTCCCAAGGAGCTGGGATTATAGGCATGTGCCACTACGTCTGGCTAATTTTTAATGGAGATGAGGTTTCCGCATGTTGCCCAGGCTGGTCTCAAACTCCTGGCCTCAAGTGATCCACCCACCTCAGTGTCCCAACGTGTGAGGGTTATAGGCATGAGCCACTGCATCTGGCCCACTCCGTAGGTTTTTAAGAAACGTTGAGACTGCCTAACTTACTTGCACCTCTGACCTCCACACTGAAGGCAGATCTGCTTCCTCGTCCCCTCCATCCCACAGCACGTTGTTATTATTTTAAACAACTCCATTATTGCATTTTCTAAGAATGAACTTCAGGTTTTTGTTTCTTTGGGTTGGAATTATGCCTAATTAATTTTTGTCTACATGAGTTCTTGACCCAGAATGGAAGCCCAATCAATATTTGTCGGATAAATGAATGACTGAACAGATATTAAATGAGAAAAGGCCCCAGTCAAACCAATGTAATTATCTTTGAGGTATGGGGGGAAAGCTCATATATGTTTAAAAATACTCAAAACTTGAAAATAAGGTATAAAGATGATCGAGACACATAGTGCTGGGGATAGGGAGGGCTAACGAGTCCATGTAGGGGCACCTGGGTTCCTCATGAGATGTGACTTTGTTTGACTTCCTCTTTACCATTGATTAGGGCCCAGACATTTCATCTCTGGAAAATTAGAGGTTAAGACATACAAAATGAATCAAGTAGAATGTTTTTCTTTTCTGATGGCACCGAAGATAATCCCCAAATCATAACGTTACTGCCCATTAAGATACGGAAGTGATTGTATCTAACTCGGCAATTGAGTGGCAGCGTTTCTTCTTTTTAATTGACTCCCTGGAATCCTTGTTCTTATACCTTATTTTGAAAAGACTTTGCCATCCTATTAGTTCCATTATTAATGAAATAGATTTGACAAATGCTTACATCTGGCTCGTAAGAATTATGCTTTCGACATTTGAGAATCATACTTTGATACACATGCACATATTTGGAAAGCTAGATGCTGTTTCTTCTAAAATGGAATGGTTTTTATTACGTTAGAATTTCAAGTTCATGCCAAAAACACCTTTTTCTGGAATGACATCTGGAATTTATATTGTGGCTTTTCTCTACCAATCATTAGCTCCCTTCTTTGTATTTCTCAACCCGGCAGTTGGGAATTTGAATCTGCTTTGTTTTTCTTTTCTTCTTATGCTCCTTTGTCAATTTTTAGCCTGGAAATGGGAAGTGATGTTACTGTGGTCAAGAGCCGAGCTGCAATACCTGTGCTAGGGAGAATGACTGATGATGGCATTGGCCATGACTTGTGGGCATCTAGAACCTTTTGAAAACTCTTACATGTCAGGGAAATTTCTCCCCAATGTGTCTGCACATCCCCAAAAGAAAAGCCAGAAATCTACATTCCCATCTGCCATCCAGCTAAAAAGCCAACATGTGACACGGAGTACACTGATCAGAGGGTACGAACTAGACTCTCGTTAACAAGGGAAGGTTGTGTAAAAGACGGCAGCATGCAGAGTCCTTTCTGCAGAGGATACTGAAGAGACACATGGGGCTTGCAGAAGCTGTAGGGCAGTGTGGGGGACTGTCACACTGTCCCCTGTTGTCAGTGTCAGTGATGTGCCCAGCACCACCAGGAGCAGTGGGTCTGCCTTTTTTTCTGTTGTACGGCCTCCAAGCCAGATTCTCTGGCCTTGCAGTGCTTCTGGGAGCCACTGAATTCATTCATTTTTGGCTTAAACTAGTTAGGTAGATTCTGCTATTTGCAACTCATAGCCAAGTCTGATCCACACCATTAATAAAGGGGCATGGGGACCCCAGAGATGCTGGAATCAGAGACAACTGGGTAGAGGTCACAGGAAGTTCACTCTCCTGAATGTGTCCTAGAATATCTACAGGTTTTCAGAAGACTGAGAAAAGCTCTGGGCTGCCACCAGATTACTTTGTGGACAACTCTTACAAATGTTTACCCTACTACATAAGCAATATCTCAGCTTGAATTATTCTTGAAGTTCTATCTAGCTCTTTGATTTCCTGACCTTATGATGTCTCTTAACAAATGCATACAATTGAAAGTTATCTGAAGATTGACTTGCATCCCTTTGGAAAAATAACAGTGAAATCTCCAGGGTTTAGCATACCCACTAACTGTCTTGTCAGCAGGATAGCAAATGAAACGATATATTCAAAAATTTCATGATCAGGAAATTACTCCTGGGATGAGCTTGATTATTATTGACCTCAAAGAAGTATTTGATGGTACAGTGAGCTGAAAATGATAATTATAATTTAATGTTTTTCCATGCAAATGGAAAAGTAGCAGAAATATGTATCATTTCAGTTCAAGGAAGGGCCCCCCTGGAAAGAGGAGAGGTACAGGCATTGTCACATCAGGAGGTGGTTTGTTATGGGTGCTTGAAAAACAGACATGAAGTTTCTTGAGACTTGTTTTGGTTACAAGTTCTACAAGTTACAGAGACCCCCTAGCCCCTCACCAAGTAACTTAGGGGTTTATTTTTCCTCATTTTAAGTAAATCTAGAGGCAGGCAGTACAAGGATGGAATGGTAGCTCCATGATAACATCTGGGACCCATGTCCTTTCTGGATTTCCGTGACCCTATCTTTCTTGTGAGCCCCGTCTTCATGCCCTCAAAAAGGCTGCCACAGCTCCAGCCAACACAATGGACACCTGCTGAGTCATTTCCTTTTAAAGTGTTTTTCCAGAAGCCCTGCCCAGTAGCTAGATCTGTGTCATGTGAACATTTGATGCAAGAGAGCCTGGGAAATATTTTTAGCTGGGAATACAGTCCCTCCAAATAACACCAGGGTTCAGTTAATAAGGAAGAAAGAAAGGAGGTCCGGAGCCTCTGATGCGCCCGAGCGTCTCTTTGCATGGGGTCTGCTCTAACACCTGGCGGCACTTTTGACTTCTCCCTTTCCTCTTTGCCAGCGCTTCCTCTGTCTTCCTCATATTTAAAAAGAATCTTTATTGTTGAACCTCCATCAAAGACAAAAAGCAGCATGATATGCTTTGGCTCTGTGCCCCCACCCAAATCTCATCTCCAATTGTAACCTCCACGTGTCAGCAGAGGGAGGTGACGGGATCATGGGCGTGGTTCCCCATGCTGTTCTCTTGATAGTGAAGGAGTTCTCTCGAGATCTGATGGGTTTATAAGACAGTTTTTCTTGCTCTTGCTCACTGCCTCTCACCTGCAGCCTTGTGAAGAAGGTGACTGCTTCCCCTTCCGCCATGATTAAGTTTCCTGAGGCCTCCACAGCCGGGCAGAACTGTGGTCAATTAAACCTCCTTTGTCTATAAATTACCCAATCTTGGGTAATATCTTTATGGCAGTGTGAAAACAGACTAATACATGGCACAATCTGTTTCTTTTTTTACTGTATTTCTTCTTCCTCCTATCCCTGAAATGATTAGATCAAATAGGGTCTGTGGCTGGATCCTTTTTCAAAAGGCTCTGGACACCCACAAATCATGACCAATGCTGGGCACACTAGCTCATGCCTGTAATTCCAATGCTTTGGGAGACTGAGGTGGGAGGATCATTGGAACCCAGGAGTTTGAGACCAAACTGGGCAGCATAGCAAGACCCCATCTGGAAAAAAGTAAAATGAAATAAAAATTGTTTAAAAAATTAGTCAGACCTGGTGGTGTGTGCCTATAGTCCCAGCTATTTAGGAGGCTGATGCAGGAGGATCCCTTGAGCCTGGGAGGTCAAGGTTGCAGTGAGCCATAATTGTGCCAATACACTCCAGCAGGGGTGACAGAGCAAGACCTGTATCTAATAATAATAAATATATTTAAATAAAAAAGATATAATAATAAATATATTTAAATAGAAAAGGCCAGTCATGGTGGCTCATACCTGTAATCCCAGTACTTTTTGGGAGGCCGAGGCAGGCAGATCACGAGGTCAGGAGTTCAAGACCAGCCTGGCCAACATGGTGAAAACCTGTCCCTACTAAATATACAAAACTTAGCTGGGCATGGTGGCACGTGCCTATAATCCCAGCTGCTCAGGAGGCTGAGGCAGGAGAATTGCTTGATCTGGGACCCAGGAGGCAGAGGTTGCAGTGAGCGAAGATTGCACCACTGCACTCCAGCCTGGGTTACAGAGAGAGACCCTGTATCAGAAACAAAACAAAACCCCCCCAAAAGTAAATAGGATCTGGGTTACAGAGCCCCCATGGTCTCCTCTCTAAGAGACAGCTGAACAATCATAAATACTGCAGAAGGATTTGAAACTTCAGAGCTCCCAAAGAAAGATGAACCTCATAAATCAAGCACCTTCATTTTTTAAAAATCGCATTTACATATTTTCTGAAATGTGACTTTCTTACATATGTATTTAATTACATAAATAAACATTTTTAGTCGCCTGGATTGAACCAAACATTCTAACGAACTATGCTAATTGGCTGGAATGCCAACAAAATCAATGCTTAATGTTAAATTTTACTTTAAAAAAAAAAAAACCTCAGGGAATCAGCTCACTCAAGAATAGAATATATATATTTTCTTTAAAGATTCAGCTTTAATAAAGTAGGATCATCCAGTTATTTTCCAAAGAGCTTCTGATCCAGGAGATCAATTTTAGAGCCCAAAGCCTGATTTAATCCACGTAAGATTTTTAAGAATAACTTTATTTAGAAAATGATCCTATGGCAAAATTGACCTTTCATGGGCATATGGGCCTAGGGATTATAACACACGTGTTGACTGGCCTGTCCGCCACCGAAATCAGGATACAAAACAGCTGCATTACTCTCAAAATTTCTTTGCGTGGCCCCTTTGTAGTCAATCTTCTCTCCCCAGCTGTTGGCAACCACTAATCTGATTCCTAATCCTTATTCCTAATCTGATTTCCAATCTATTTATAATGACATTTTCGAAATGAAAATGGATCAACTTTCATTTCGAAAATGTCATTATAAATGGAGTCATAAGTCTGTGACTTGCTAAACTTGACTTTTCCTTCTTTTTTTACAAACATTATTTATTAATTTTATTTTCTAGCTTAGCATAATGTCTGTGAGACTTATTCAGGTCATGGTGTGTATCATAGTTTGTTTATTTTTGTTGTTGAATAATAGCTCATAATAGAGATACACCACAGTTCTGTGTTTTTTTTTTTTTTAAATTCATTCACCAATTGATGGATATTGGGCTCTTTCCATTTCTTGGCTACTATGAATAATGCTGCTATGAACATTCATAGGCACATATTTATTTGGACATATGTTTTTATTTCTTTTGGCTTGAAATGGCAGGGTAGGGGGTGGTCTCCTGGAAAATATATGGAGAATATTTTGTTACTAAAAATAATGTTTGTGTATATGTGTACGTGGGCCAAAATCAACACTTGTCTACTACACTGAGCCAACTTTTTTTTTCTTTTAATAAAATGAAATTGATTTTGGTGTTTTATACTAGCAGTTTGCCAACCTTTTTACATATCTTCACAGCTCATTACTTTTTTGAGACAGGGTCTTGCTCTGTCGCCCAGGCTGGAGTGCCGTGCTGCAATCAGAGCTCACTGTAGCTTCAACCTCTTGGGCTCCGGTGATCCTCCTACCTCAGCCTCCCGAGTAGTTGGCCACCATACCCAGCTAATTTTGTATTTCTTTGTAGAGGTGATGTTTTGCTATGTTATCCAGGCTGAACTTGAACTCCTGGGCTCAAGTGATCAGTCTGCCTTGACCTCTCCAAAGTGCTGGGATTACAGGTGTGGCCATTGCATCCAGCCCACAGCTCATCCTTTATAGGAACAAAAGCAACTGGAGCCTTTTGATTTCGGTAGCTGTGGGTAAGACATGTTGTCCAGCCTCTCGTTACAACGTATTTTTCTCCTCTTAATTCTTAATGGATTTAAGATACTCACAATGGGGGTGACAGTAATTATTGACCTCAGATAATCCCAAATAGCATCACCACCCAAATCCCACAGGTTCGTTCCCACCTGTCACCAGACTACAGTTGACCCTTGAACAATGTGGGCATTAGGGACATTGACGCCCCCATGCAGTCTGTGTATAACTCTGACTTCCTCCAAACTTAACTAGTAGCCTCCTGCTCACCAGAAGCTTGACTGATGATGCATGCAGTTGATAAAAGCATATTTTGTATGTTATACGCATTATATACTGTCTTTTTACAATAAAGTAAGTTAGAGAAAAAGTGTCATGAAGAAAGCCATAAGAAAGAGAAAATGTATTTAGTATTCATTAAGTGGAAGTGGATCATTATAAAGGTCTCCATCCTCGTCATCTGCGTGTTGACTAGGCTGAGGAACAGGAGGAAGAGGTGGGGCTGTCTCCGGGGTGGCAGAGGTGGAAGAACTGTGAATAAGTGGAGCCATGCAGTTAAAATCTGTATTGTTCAAGGATCAACAGTTTCTATTTCTGAGTTGAAATCTCCTTTGACATAACCATTAACGTGCTTTTCTCCAATGTCTGCACTTTTAAATTCTCCTTTCTTTTTCGTCAGATTCAGTATTGGAGCAGCAATCCCTGATGTGCTGAGGTCACAGCATCTCATCTAACAATTCTGATTCTTTTGCCTGGAGGAAGCTGAGAACTGATAATCTTTGGGGTGTTAAGTTTAGAGGAAGTCATGAGCCTCTAATGTGTCCATCTATGGGATATTATGATGGAAGATGTTGAGGCTATCAATCAGGATGGACAAGGTTAGGTTGCAGTAGCGAGTAAGACCCAAGTCTCTAGGGCTAAACACAACAAATGTTTTCAAAATTACTTATACTTTATGTCCAATGTGGGTTCTTTGTGGAGGGCTCCCTTCATCATAGTCATTCTGTGATCCAGTCTGATAGAGGCTTCACCATCTCAATGCATGCTCCTAAGATCACCACAGCATGGAAACAGCATAGCCAATCACACGGCAGTTCTTAAATGCTTCTGCTTAGAACTAGCACCTGTTAGAAGCTCAGTGGAACTTCCTGGTTGGATGTGCCAGGCAGGTGAGGTGCCCTGATTCCATGGAGAGGGCATAGATGCTTCAAGTTGAAGACCCTCTGAGACCTTGCACTATGCGTCTCTTCATTTGGCTGGTCTTGATCTATATCCTGTATAATAAAATTGCAATCATAAAAGAAGAAAATAGCACCTGTTGCTTTCTATCAGATTTCATTGGCTGAGAGAGGTCACATGCTTATTCATGACTTTCACGGGTAGCGAAGTGTATGTGACCTGTGAGTCTTGAATAAGTAGGAGGCTAGGGCTATTTGTGAGCTCTAGCAATGTGTACCCAGGAGAATGGGATGTGGACAGGAAATAACTGACTTTATTGACAACTTGACTCATGTGATGGTTCTCTCTCTGACTCTTTGAATCTCAGCAAATTATTAGTCTCTATGTTATGGATTGAGGTTGGGCATTTTTTTTTGCAATGTCTCTTTATAATCTTATTTTTGTCTGTACGAAGGCATTAGCATACATTTTCTGGGCTTCCAGCCAGATGAATCATTTTCTTTTCTGTTTCCCCATCTCCACAGTGCTCTGGTCTTTGCCAGAACCAAACAGTGGTCATAGCCAGGACCTGAACCGGGGGTCTTGAATCCACCTTGCCTGGTGCCCAGATGCCCTCCTGCTCTCTGGAAGGAGCCCACCCTCAGCAAGCACTCCAGCAAGATCAGGTGCCATGAAGACAATGCCACTTGGAATCTGATAAATAACATTTGGTGCCAAGCCCAGATCAGCTTCTCATCACCCTAGACAAGAGATGTGTTTGGGACTCTTCAGTCTTTCCTGAAACCCTCAGGCAGGTGTCTGTCATGGCTGGGTGGGATTCTGGTAACACTGCCAGCAGCTCTCCACCTGCACCTCAGGCCAGGTTGGAGAGGGTGAAAAAGCAAAATAAAATGTCAGGTTCCTACTGGGGATTAGGAGGCAGCCAACTCCAGCCAAGTTTTATTTTTCCATTCTAAAGGAATAAGAAAAAGCACAACTCAAATTCTCCCATTTTCCTTAACATACCATAGATACATGAATTAGAAGAAAAAAATTGTTAAAAAGCCAAACAAAAAGAAACAATTTGGCCACAGCCAGGATTACTTTGCCTGAAATGTTTTCCATGACTCTGAGGCTAGCACACACAAGAGTTTCTAAGATCCATTTCTGGTGAGAATGAAGGCTGAATTTGAAAAACAGATGCCCCCTAAAAGTAAGAAACAGAAGAAAATCCAATCTGTCAACTAACCACAATTTATTCTATCAACTATCAAAAATTTAGTCTGACATATTTGCTGAATAAAATAACCATGTTGACTGATTGTTCTCCTGAAAAAGACAGTTTGAATTCACCCAACTCCAGCTGAGACTCAAATAGTCATTCTCAACTATTTCCAAATGTAAATATTTTCTGCAAAGAAAACCTTTTATAAAATCTCAGTTTGTAAAACTGGCCAGAAACCCAGTTGCTCTGTATGAAACCCTCCCCTTGACCCAGGAATCAGGAATCATTCTCCTCTCTCTCTCTCTCTCTCTCTGTCACTCAGGCTTGAGTGCAGTGGCGCAATCACAGCTCACTGTACCCTCGACCTCCAGGGTTGAAGTGATCCTCCCACCTCAGTCTCCTAAGTACCTGGGACCACAGGCACACGCCACCATGTCTGGCCAATTTTTTGATTTCTTGTAGAGATAATGGTCTCACTATGTTGCCAGATTGGTCTTCAACTCCTGGAGTTAAGTGATCCTCCTATCTCAGCTTCCCAAAGTGCTAAGATTAAAGGTGTGAGCCACCACACTGACCTGAACCATAGTCTCTTAGTACTGCAGACAAAATTCACATATTTTAAGAATCTGGTGTAGACAGGGACAGTTCTGCTCATTTAAAAACATCTAGAGGAGCTTTGCATTGTCACAGTAACTCACGATGGGTGTCATTTCTAGAATTTAGTGTAAAGGTTCAGGGATGATAATGCATGACACGCAATCCTGTCCAAATGCCCACCATGCAGCCCCCAAGGTAAAACAAAACTGGACAGGCTTTAGCTGTCTTTCCAAGGCGGAAGCTAAGGGTCCCTCTCTGTGGCCAGCCGCCACCCCAGTCTCCTGTCTCTGTCTTGCACAGTGCTTGCTTCTCCTCCTCTAAGGCCCAAATATACCAAATGCATCTTGCTCAGCCTCTTTTGCAGCCAGAAGCAGCCATGGGACCCAAGCCTGGCCAATGCATTGGAAGAGTCAATATTCTGAGGTGGGAAGAGTCTTCGAGGAAAAATTTTCTTCTCTAATGCAACGGATACACAGGAAGAAACTCCCCTTCCTGGCTTTGAGGATAATTGGTGGAGAAGAGCATGCTGGAACTGAAGCGGCCTTTCTGTGGGCATGAGGAGCCAGGCTTAAGAACAAGCCACTCTCCTAAGGAAGGCAGAGCAGAGAGACAGATATGGGTTGAGCTGCCTCCATCATGCCTTCTGTTATAGGGGACCATCTACGTGATTCTTCAAGTCTGTTAATCAGGTCTTTGGGTGCTGACAGCCACACGCATTTTAATAGATATACTTTTCTCAGTTCCATTCATCTGGAAGCACAGAGAAGAGCTCTGAGGGCATCTTCTCCGAAGACACTGACACTTTGATTCCCACTGTGGTTTTTCTTGTTGACTTAGGGCCGCATAAATCTTTCCCTCCTTCATGGTACTTGATCTTCTGCCTCTGCCACAGGCTTGTTATCTGTTTTCTGTAAGTAATGCAGGAGCTTCTGGTTATAAACGACTTTCTAAACTTGAATTGTTAAGAATCATTTATCTGTTAGACCCACCCTAACTCAATCAATACTCAGTGATAGGAGGTATCATCAATGATTGACTTTAAGATAAAGCAGTTCTTCCCCTGGCCCCGCCACCAGCAGAGACTTGGGTTTCCTCAGAGAAAAGCAGGAAGGAAGGGAAGCTCGTGCCTTTCTCCTTTCTTCTTTCTCCAAGTTCTTCCTGTTCTGTCCCCACCCTGAGCTCTGCTGTACCCCAAAGACACACCTCCACAGGCCAGCCAGAAGCCCTGTTGCAGGTGGACAGGTGTGGCTCAGTCAGCCATCCTGCCTGGGAGATGCTCAGTTATAAAAGAGAAAGAAGGAAGACCAAAAAGGAAGGAATCTCCGATGCTGGAATTTCATACCCAGGACAGGCTGGCGGGACATGGGCAGCCTCGCGCCACACTCGCCACTGTGAGAGAGGCCTGGAGTGCTCTGCTGCCCTGATGTGCAGAGATGGAGACAGGGCAGAGGCCCCGGGTCCCCAGCGATGCCTCTGTCTGTAGTCACGAGCTTCTTGCCTTCTGCTGCACAGACCTGTGGTTCCACTCGGATCCCAGCACAGAGTTGCACCTGACAATGGGTCTCCTGGTTCTGGGAAGCTGGAGGAGGTCCAGGTCCCTGTGGGGAGACGGCCACACCTGCAGCTGCTCCCGGGATCCAGACGGATGCTCAACAGACAAATCACCATGTGAGGAAGCGCTGCAGGGAGGAGGGCGTCTCCACTCCTCCAACAACCCAGCATGACAAATCCAAAGGGATCCGGGAGGACAGAGCAGGCAGGAGCCTGGGGCTAAGGAGAAGGAGTCAAGCACCCTCACGCTTCTGAGGTTGTCTAAGAAGGTGCATAGACTCCTGTGGAGCAGACATCACATTATCTTAGGGGAAAGATGATGCCCTGCATGGGCCATGCACTTGCTACTTGATTTTTGTTATTATTATTATTTTGAGAAGTTTTTTAGACGTACAGACTAACAAAATGTTAGTTAACAAGCACCTGGGTACTCCCCGCTCCACCATAAGAAATCAGACTGCAGAAGTACATTTGAGGCTTTCTGGGCCCCCGTCTACCGTTAGATCTCCTGCTGTCTCCCCAGGGGGTAGCCATCTCTTAACTTTGTTTTCTTGCCAAGTTCATGTATATTATATTTTTACTGAATTTTTTATAGTTCCAAATATTATATTTACTGGTTGGCATATTTCAAATCTTTAGAGTAACATTTTTACTGAATTTTTTAAATAGTCCCAAATACTATATTTATTGGTACATATTTCAAATCTTTATAGTAACAATATTATACTAAAACCATCTTTTCTATACCTTGCTTAGTTTTATTTAACATAATGTCTTTGAGTTCGATTCTTGCTGGTCTCTATTTTTCTGGTTTACTTGAACCACCATGCCACTGTCTCCAGCCTTTGGATATCCAATTTGATGCCATCATTTTTTGCTCTCACAGACAAAGCTGCAATGGACATTCTGGGTATGGGTCCCTAGGCATTTGCACAGGGCTGTCTCTTAGGTATTTACCTAGGAGGGAGAGAGGCTTGCATTTCTAGATTACGTCTGGGTTGATCCAGGGAAGATGGCAAATAGAGGCAGGGAACCACAGTACAGGTGGGCAACTGTGTTTGACCTCCCAAAGGCTTTGCACGCCAGCTATTGGGTCATGCTGTTTTTTGATAACTCACCTTGACTTTCTTTTGGAGAATTATCCTTCCCCATTAGGTGAATCCTTGGTAGGACCTACTTATCAAGGTGGTCTTCCTGTCCCCAACTTGGGCGTGTTGTCCTGGTTGAGACAGGTGCTCTCTCTCCAGGAAATTTGAATGTGGGGAGGAATAAGATGCAGCCTGAGAATAACTGGTACCCATTGTGGAGCCCTTGAAAATAATTCCCCTTTATGGAATCTCAGAGATGACTCAGTTCTTGTCCTTCTAAGCTTTCCCTTCTTTTCCGTTTTTGAGGTGACCCATTTCCTTCCATGAACTCCCCTTTTTTGGCTTAAGTTGGGTAGACCCAGTGTCTGTGGGATGTAACCAAAGATCCCAGACTGGCAGAGCCACCCACAGAATGTGCCTAGGATAGCAAGTGGGCAGGTTCTCAGTGGACCCAGCACAGGCAGATGCCCTTACCATTCCCCTTCTCCTGCCTCAAGCCATTCAGCCCCAGAGAGGAGTTGGGGCATGGCTCTTTTGTGAGGTGGCCAATTCCTAAGTAGGAAAAAAATAATCATTCTGAGCTGTTAGTCATCTTTAACTAGCACCTGTGTAGAGCTAGGCACTGTGTTGACAGGGAAGATAGATTCTTCACCTTTGGGGGAGGCCCAGGGAAAGCTTGAATTGAATTCTCATAAGGGGCTGCAGGTCCTCAAAATGAGCACAGTGAGAACGTTCCCATAGGTGTGCATTTTATGTAGGCAAGAAATTTCAGTCTAGGACCTTGTCTCCATTTCTTCCTCTGCAGAGACCTCATAGAAAACTTGGCTTCCATCAAAGGATTGCTCTCCTATCATGCCCCAGGAATGAGGAGAAGGAATCATCCTTTCTTTTGTGGCAGATGACAAATTTCATGGGAACATGGCTTGGCCACGCCAACACAAGAGCTCACCAGCAGTGACTAGGGAGTTCATTCGTGAATCAAGAGACCCTATAAACCCAAGGGCAGTGGTTTCAAATCCATTTTCCAAACACACATAGGTGAGTATGGAAATAGATGAAAGGATATGGGTCACCTTACAAGGTAACAGCCTGGAAGAGGTCACTGTGGGTTACATGCATTTGAATTTGCTGCAGTATAAGCTAAGAAAAAAATAAACTTTTCTCACATGGGAGACTGGGTATTACGAACAGCTGTTCTTTAGTCCCTGCACCTCTATTACTTTGTTTTAGAAACAGAAAATCCCGTCTTCACCGCTTTCATTTGAAAAATCTCCCCTGGATATTTCAATTGATATGACCTGCAGTCAGAACTGGAACCCAAGACCCAGAGCTACACCAATCAGCTTGTAGTTTTTCCAGAGCTAAGCTAATCAGCATGCAGCTTTTCCAGAGCTAAGCCAATCAGCATGCAGCTTTTCCAGAGCTAAGCCAATCAGCATGTAGCTTTTCCAGAGCTAAGCTAATCACCACGTGGTGTGCCCTGGCAACAGCAACTTATCAGGGGTGAGTGAGCACATGACCTAAGGTGACCCAATCAGAGTGAGTCTCCAGGCTTCCCTGGAAGCTTGTGGCTCTTTTCCGCAGGGTTGAAACTTGTATGATGAGGCTGGAGGTGCCACAACTTGCCATGTAGAATGAAGCTAACACAGCTGACGATAAAGCCAAGGCATCAGAGAAACTGAGTCAAGTTGAATTGAGTCCAGAATCTACTGTCCTTGAAACCAGCCCAATACTTAGATATTTTGTCATTTTGTTTTCGGAGAAAACAAATTCCTTTCTTACTAAGACAAGTCTGGTGTGCATTTTCTGTTGCTGGAAGGGGTCCTAACTAATATCCTGGACCAAGGGAAGGGGTCCTAACTAATATCCTGGGGTAGAACAGTGCCCACATATGGAAGCCTCAGTTTCCCCATCACTCATGAGGAGACAGTTGCTCTAAGGAGCTTCAGCATCTACTGCCAGCAGTGCCATTCTGGTATTCTGGTTCCGGGTGATTCTTAGGTATCTTGCCTCAGCCTGTGAACTTTGGAACAGACTGCCTGAGTTCATCTCAGCATCACCACCACTAGCTGTATCAAGCTCTCCGTGTCTCAATTGTCTTACCGTAAAATGGAAATAAGTTTCATAAACATTAAAATTGTTGTGAGATGTGGATGTGCTAATATACAGAGAGCGATTAGCATAGTGCCTGGCACATAGCAAGCCCTTCATCCATGGCTGCCCTCATTGTCGTTATGTTGTATTGACGATCCATCCGGAACCTCCCTGCATTCTGCTGGATGCCTCCCTTCCCTCATGCCTCACTTGGCTAGGAATCACTTTTCCTCACTCTTTTGGGCTAATGACCCACTTTCTCTGGCTTCCCTTAGCTTCACCTGGTGTTTCTGTGGGAAAGGCCTTCACACTGATATTCTTGTTTGATAGCGAATATTGATGGGCACCAGTCCTGCTTATGCAGGAGAGCTTCTGACCTGGGTTCAGAGCAGGAAACAAGATTTTAAAGAAATGTCATAAGAGGCATAGAAGGCAGGCACCAAGAAGCGATCATGACTGACCTCAAGCTCAAAGATCTATGGGAAGTAGCAAAACTCAGCAGGGTGAGTGGTGAATCCCTGGGTCCTCGGTCAAAAGTCCTGAGGTCAAATCAGAAAAGAAAATGCAAATTTGTCCATTTGAGAAATTTATTCCTAAAAGGCAGATACAAAAATTTAACTTGACAAAGCGTGGTGGGTTTTGTAAATAAAAATAAATGGTTATAAAGGGGAGCTGAATGTGGAATAACTTTTCATTTCACAGAGTTGACATGTGAAGTTTCAACTGTTTGCAAATGACTCATGGTACTACTCAGGGTGGGTGAGGTTTTGCTGCAGTAATAAATAAGACCAAAAATATCAGTAGATTAAAAAAAGAAGGCTGCATTTCCAGAGGTCAGCTGAGATTTCTGTACATTGAGACTTCTGTACATTGGGACCCAGGCTTGCAGCACATCCCTCTTGGCACATTCTTATACAATCACTGTGGCAGGAGGAAGATAATGTGGCTTAATAAAGATTGGCTTTTAAAATACTTGGCCAAGAGTGACACTACCGTCCGCTCCCACATGTCATGGGCAAAGTCAGTCATATGGCTGCACCTACCTTCCAAGATTGGGAGAAAGTGCTTGGAGGAACAGGGGGAATATTTGGTGAGCAACAGGCACACCCACCATACTCCAGGGTGGAATGTGGAGCAGGGCTGGTGGGTAGACCCAGTCCTCTTGGCTGCTGAGCAGGGCTGGCCCACTACTCAGAATGTGGGTGCCAGCAAAGCCTTAGCTTCTCTCTCATCTGCTTCGTACGTTTCTTATGACTTGATTTAAATTCAGATTCCTTGTGAAAAATGAGCCCTGCTGAGAAGCCAGTTTCTGGTCATGGAAGTGAAGAGCAAGGGAAAAAACAACAGAGTAAAATACAAAGGACAGAAATGACAAGGTTGTGTAAATGACAGAGTAGTGTAAATATTGATACTTGCAATAAAGCCGTTGTATCATCCTTTGAAATGCATCCACTGGAAGCTAAGTATCACAGTTGATTAATATGCATGATCCTTTAAAAGTATATTAACGAGATTTTCTTAATAGTTAGAAATGCGTATCATTTCCTTTCCTCCTTCTACTTCCTCCTGACAGTTTTATCTTATTTCAATTTATTTTTATGCTATCAATTGTGTTACTTTAAATATACTGTGTTTGCAATTTCATCTGAACTGAGTTATCATTGGTGTTATTTGTAACAATCAAGTGATCCAAACAATACAAACACACAGTAAATTTTGATAAATAATTACTAAGCATCAACGTGATACTTTATTAAAAGTGATGTCTTCAGGAGATGGATGGAGGGGAGTGTGGAGTCTTGTGAGAGGATACTTGCTCCAGACCCCATTCTTACAAGCTGTCCCTGTGTAGAATGCAGGGTGGAGGGATTTGCATGCCTAAAGCAAAGCATTCTGGGAAGGCTCTGGATAAGTGAAGATGGTACTATTTTTTTTTTCTAAAAGGGAAAAGGGTGATTCTGAAAGGGGAGATGGGAAAGAACAGCAAGCGTGTTCTCAGGGTGAGCACTGCAGGGCATGAGAACACACTGAGTTTGAGGTCCATACCCAGGTACTCTTGCACGGTGTTTCTGCGCCCCTCTGGAATGAGTTGCTCTGAATTCAAAAACCTTTTCTCTGCTCTCTGACTTACTAGCCTGGCATTCCGTCCACTGCTGGCACTGGAATACTGTGTAAGGAGCACTGGGTCCTCTCCATAGCATTGCTCACACTCCATCCTGTTTGTCCCTGACAATGCTGCAAGCTGCTCAGGGCCACTGGCCTTGACCACCACTCCACCATGTTGTAGAGGCAGAAATGTGTTTTTATTTGCTCATGAGCACCCTCGTACTATTCCTTCCTCAGGACTCCCTTCTCCCCATGACTCCCCCTCGCCCCTCACCACTGCCTTCTTTCCCTCCTCCTCTTTTATGTTCTACTTCCCTCCTTCCGCCCCCCTCCTCCCCATTCAGTCTTATTTCTTCTTGAAATTATTATCGCAGAGTGAAGGCTTGGATGTTATTTGCATAAAACTATTACAAAGAGACCAAAAGTGACATTTCTTTATGGGCCTGGGTTCCAGCTGGTGACAAACAGAGCTGATATCAGAGAAAACAAATTGTTAATGTTATATAGGAATTTCACTGTGGGCACTAGATATTTGCAGGTGGTAACCAAATATACAAGAGGTCGAAGCAGATGAATTCCATTCCAAAACCACTAAGAGCAGCTGCAAATGAGGTTTGAAATGGACATCCCTGTTCTTAGAGACTTCACAGTGACAAATGGATTAGTCCCCAAGTGGAACACAAACCTGCTTTGCTTTCATAGAAGGGAAGAAGACTAATAAAGGCCATGCTTCTATCCAGCCCTGAATCAACCGTGGCTCTGTCAGCCTCTGTTTAATGGCCCAATGCTTCTCAGCTGAGCTTCTTAATTAAGCCACAGTGAGAGCTGGCCCTTAAGAAACTCTTAAACATGCCGGGCGCAGTGGCTCATGCCTGTTAGTCCTAGCACTTTGGGAGGCTGAGGTGGGTGGATCACTTGAGTTTGAAACCAGCCTGACCAACATGGTAAAGCCCCATCTCTACTAAAAATCTAAAAAATTAGCTGGGTGTGATGGTGGGAGCCTGTAATCCCAGCTACTCAGGAGGCTGAGGCACGAGAATTGCAGGAGGTTGCAGTGAGCCAAGATTGCACCACTGCACTCCTTCCTGGGTGACCGAGTGAGACTCTGTCTCAAAAAAAAAGGAGGCTCCTAAACATCCAACTCCTTGAGTTTATTTATTAATATTTAACTTTCCTTAGTGTAAAAGTAAAATGTATCCACCAATTCTATTACTATTTACTACATTTTAATTAATAGTGTTTCTAGGGAGGGACTTGGAAAGAGAAACTTTAGTCCATTCACACCCCAGGCAGTGCTGTCTCTATATCCTGCCTCACAGGGTACTAAGAAAAATACACATGCAAAGTTATGTAAGAGAATATCTAGGAAACTGCTTTGCTGCTGCTTCTAGGGACCTACACTCCAAGTAGAAAGTGTGACACTCTGCAAATTCAGCTTCAAGACCAGTATCCTAACCTTTCTCCTCTTTCTCCCGATCCCGTATCAGTCAGGAGACTGTGAAATGCTCTAATAACAAATAACCACCAAATTGCAGCCATTTATCACAGCAACATTTCTCTCTCTTTTTCACAAAACATCAACTGTGAGTCCAGATGACCATCATGGGCAGCATTCTCCATGTGGACTCAACCACCCGGGTGGCCTCTATCCTGCAGTGTCCACCTCACAGCTCTGGCAGCACCAGGGTGCAGGGCAGAGAGCCCCAGAAACGCTTCACTCTGAACTGAAAGCTTCATCTTCTTCCATCCATGCCAATTGCCTAGAACATGCCCCATGGCTCCACCTAACTTCAAGGGGAGGGGAGGTGATATGGTTTGGCTGTGTTCCCACCCCAATCTCACCTTGAATTATTATAATCTCATGTGTCAAGGGCCGGCCAGGTGGAGATAATTAAGTCATGGGGGCAGCTTCCTCCAGGCTGTTCTCATGGTAGTAAGTTTCACAGGATCTGATGGTTTTATAAATGGGAGTTCCCCTGCACAAGCTCTCTTGCCTGCTGCCATGTAAGATGTGACTTTGCTCCTCATTCACCTTCCACTGTGATTGTGAGGCCTCCCCAGCCATGTGGACCTGCGAGTCCATTAAACCTCTTTCCTTTATAAATTACCCAGTCTCAGATATGTCTTTATTAGCAGTGTGAGAACAGACTAATACAGGAGGTGTTCACCTCTGATTCCAGAAGGAGGGGAGGAGCAGATATGCATGAGTGCTCAACGTCTGTATCGTTCCTCCTTCCAGAACATTGCCACATCTGAGACCCTCCTGTAAAAAATCCTGCAACTACTAGTACTTTCACAGTATGGAACAAACGTGTTTTCCAGAAGAAATCAGCCAGTTTTTCTTTTCTTTTCTTTTACATAATGCAGAGCCAATGTCCTCTTACCTGGAACAGTGCCTGGCACACAGCAGACACTGTAACTATTTGTTGAATAATTAGTGAATCAATGACTGGCCAAATGAGTGAGGGCCATGCAGTGCCTCTCCTATGACATCAGAAATCTTCTTGGAATGCTGACTGTGCTTTGTAGAGTGCAGCCTGAGGAAGGTGGGAGACCCAGATTTTGGCCCTGTCTCTGCTGACAGCTCTGTCAGCTTGAACAAGGTCTAAGTCTCACAGACACTGCATAAAGAAGCATGTGTATTGTGCAGGTAAGGGGATTGGAACTGTTGTGGTCATTGCTTCGTAAGGGAAACCAGGTAGGGATAGCACCAGGATAGCGGGGTGGAGCCTGGGGAGGGCAGATCACAGAGAAGCTCTGTGAAATCACCTGGGGTTAGGAACCCAGGAAAAGATTGAACTTCCTGTTAAGCAAGGAGAAAATGGGGAGGGTCTGGCTTGATGTATCTTGGGGAAATCTGGATTACACAATATGAAGGCGTATATACATTTGTGAGGCCAGGAAACCAGCCAGGAAAACATGGCCTGTCTTTGCTGATAATGATTGTCCTAGCTGCATAAACTCATGGATGGAATAAGAATAAAACCAACAACACACTTCTGCATAAGACTTGACAGTTTGCAAAGCATTTTAAAATATGAAGTCAACTTCCTATTAATGGCACCTTGGAAAGATGCTCCAGCTTCAGTCCAAACATCTTACAGATATTTACTTTAGTCCTCACAGAATGATTCTTTTCATTTAACAATAAGGAAACTGAGCTCGGTATTTTACCCAAGGTTATACAGTACAGTTAGTGGCCAAGACAGGATTCAAACCCAGGTATCTGGCTCTAGAAACTACACACTGAACTCTGCATCCTGCAGCCTCTGCAGAAAACACAATAAAACCTCTTCCGATTATGTCATCAGGTGGAATTCCACCACTTATACAGAACAATAAGGCTGGAGTTGCTCAGAGGGAGTGATCTCTATTTCGAGGAAGCTGAGGAAAAAAAGTACCTAAATTTTGTTTTGTTTTGGTCTGGTCTAATCCTACAGTATAAAGACATTTTGTACTGTATTTTAATTCTTTTTTTATTCTTCTTTTTTTAAAATGATAAAAATGTGTGCTCTGACCGAAACAATAACCTCGCATTTTATTTCAAAATTACCCACGTACACAATACATCCATACAAGCCAGTCGCCATTTCGTTTCATTCCTGTGAAAGCTTGGATTGCGTCAGAGTTTTATGGCTTTTGGCCCAAGGCCACTTAATGACTGAAGAAAATGGTGGGTTCATGTTTGGTATTTCCTGATGTGGGCAAGAGAGCAGGGCTGTTCTCTGCAGGCGGTTCTCGCCCACGTGCTCACTGGTCGTTGGCAAGCGGATGTCAGAGACGACAGACACATGGATGAGGGAGCTCAGAGGCTTGACCGGTGACACAGCTGGAAACCCACTCAGGACATCTGAGGGGAAAGCGGAGTGAGCTGGGGTCAGAAGAGGGCATGTGGGACATTCCCAGGAGCTGGAACTGAAGAGGGGAGGAAGGGAGGGATGCGGGCAAAGCCAAGCTCCGGAAGCAGAGGTTCAGGGGGCAGCCCGTGCTCGTAGCTGGGGACAGAGATGGGGTAATGAGGCCCAGCAACCAAGGCCAATGGGGACAGGGGCACAGTGATTTCAGGTTGACTCTGGAAGCTGAGCAGGTGTGTGTGTCTGGATGGACGTGTGGTGGACAGATGCCTTGTGCCCGCCCAGCCCTCACCCCACACTTCTGAGGCCACGTTCAGAGCTTGCGCTGGGAACCCCGTCTTTGCTGGTCTCAGGCTAACTCCAGACGTGGTCATGTGGCTCTGGCTTGACCGACGAGGCTCCACCTCCCTCTGGCCACAATGATTGGCTCAGGAATGACACGTGACCCACTCAGAGCCAATCAGAGCTCACCCTGGGCCTTGCTAGGGGCGGAAGGATGGGAGATGTAAACTCTGCCTTCTAAGCCACGTGGGTGGGGGCTGCCTGGGCCTCAGGGTGATGTCAAAAAGGTTGTGCTCAGCTGGAGAGAAAAAGAGTCATAGTCCCTGGATTTGGATATGCTCAAAGCCAACTCGTTGTTGGCCTTTTCTTGGCATGAGGCAACATCTTTCTTTCCTTTGTTTAGTCGGACATGGGTTTTGTGTCACTTACAACCTAATGTCTCCTAAAACAGCCATCCCCAACTTTTTCACACCAGGGACTGGTTTCATGGAAGACAATTTTTCAATGCGTGGGGGGTGCGGAGGAGATGGATCGTTTCGGAATGAAACTGTTCCACCTCCGATCATTAGGCATTAGATTCTCATAAGGAACCCACAACCGAGACCTCTCCAACACACAGTTCACCAGGTGAACGCTCCTGTGGGAGTCGAATGCAGGGATGGCCAGTCTTTGGGCTTCCCTGGGTCACATTGGAAGAATTGTCTTGGGCCACACATAGAATACACTAACACTAACGATAGCTGATGAGAAAAAAAAAAAAGCAAAAAAAGAAAATCATAATGTTTACAAATTTTTCTTGGGCGCGTTCGGAGTCGTCCTGGGCTGCATGCTGCCTCTGGGTCGTGGGATGGACAGGCTTGAATGGAGCTCAGGCGGTAATAATGCTCGCCTACCAGCTGCTCACCTCCTGCTGTGTGGCCTGGTTGCCAACCGACCATAGATTGGTGTCGGTCTATGCTCAGGGACTGGGGACTCCTGTCCTCAAAGATAGGGTGTCCTCTTTAAAAATGGGTGTTCTCTCCCTTCACAGTGAACTAGTAACACGCACTCTGTAAAGACATTTGAAAGATGTTTTCGCCCTAACTAGAAATCGATTCCGTTGAATTCCCGCATTCCAATTCGCATTCCAATTCACTTTTTCGCTAAGGAATCCAGTGTTAACTTACCCTCGAAGAGCACACAACTCTGGATGAGCCTCCCTGGTGTCTCATACCAGTTTTTCCCTTTGACAATTGGTCTCCAAATCATTAATGTCACATACAACTTAGGGCCCAAGCAGCCCACACAGCAATCTCCACAGTGCCTATCACCATGTGGTCGATTTTCATGGCAAAAATAACTAATGGAAACCCTAAAATTTGTTTCCTTTGAATACATTAAGGTGGTAGTTATCAAATTGGAATGGAATTACCTCTTAAATTACCATGAAAACAAAATCAATAGTTTACTTGCCACACACAAGAAAAGAAAAAGAAGGGGAAAATGCTCTGAGGAATCTTTATTAGAAGTTTTACTTGGAAAAAAACAGTGTAGATAAACTCAAGAGTAAATAGGTATATGGTAACTTGGAGGAGTAAACTGACACCTAGTTCGTAATTGTTTATTTCTTGGTTCCTATCTTACAAATATTTCAGTGGGGCCTTTCTAAAGTCTGAATTGCTTTCTAACCAAATGATTAGAATAAATGCCCCATGGTCCAACAATTGGATGCAGTGTGGGTGTTTATACTATTACTTCAACTAAATATTTGAGATCATTAGTACACAGAACTTATCAAGGCTTCCACTTTGGGATCCAGAAGGTTGGCACTAATTCAGGGATCACCACCTAAACTGCTTACTTTTAAAAATTAATATTATTTTTAAATTTGGAATTTCTCAGGGTTTCTGCTCCAGTTCATAGTTCCTGTGTCTTTAGTGGAAATGTCAGTACCTCACGGGATGATACACAGCATTATTCCTGGCTCTTCAGACTCCAAAGAGCTGATTTACTGTTCCTTCTAGAGGATCCCCAACACCGACAGTGAATAAATTCCTTTTCTGAAAGAATCCTGGTGGATGTTCTGGTTAAGACCTTGTGTAGTCACGAGTTCCTCCTTGCCATGCTCAAACAGCTGTTGGGCACTGTGTAGCCACCACCCAAGGACTGACATGTAAGGTCCCTTCCTGCTCACCTCCTGGTGAAAGCTGACAGACAAACTGGGCAGAAAAACTTTATTTTTGCTTCAAAAGATAAAAATTAAATTATAAATTAATGGAAAGGCCCATCTGTGAATATGTTTTTACAGTTTCTAAACGTAACAAGTCAGAGGAGAACAAGGACCCAGGAAATGCTCAGTATTGGTATTAGTAACTCCTAAGATAGGATTTTCCTGGGTAATGGGGAGGAGGGCTGCTCACAGATAGGGAGGCTCTGTGCCCTGATCTCCAAGCCTCAGGGGAAAATAGAACCAGAGGATGGGGCTGGGTTGGAGAGATGGGTCAAGTCAAGATGGAGAGGATATGTTGAGATGCTCTGGCAGACTGTGATGGCCCCTTCTGTGAATCTGTTTTCCTTCTTTTTTATTAGATATTTTACTTGGCATATGGCCATATAGAATAGAAACTCCATTTTCCATCCAGGCTTGCTGGCGGATGTGGCTATAAAGTTTGAGTTGGGGGAATATAAACCTATTTACTGTGTTCAGATTCTGAGAGGTATCTTAAGGAGTGAGAACATTCCCTCTGTCCATCTGCCAACTGGAATGCAGACTCAGACGTCCGATCTGGAGCTGGCACTTTGAGCTATGAGTGAGAAACCCTTTGCTGATCATGGCAGAGTGTCAAGCTAGAAGGAACCTGGCTCCTCAAAGGCATAGGGGCCGCTGTACTAGCCTTAGACTGTCCACCTTTACATAAGACACAAGGACACTTTATCTTGTTTAAAGTACTGTCCATTTTGGGGGGAACTCACAACTGAACAAAATCTCAAATCTCATCTTAGAGGGTGTCTCTGTGCTAGAAATCTTGGGGAGATTCAGAAGTGTAATAGGTAGTCCCTGTGTCCACATGATTAGATGTGCTGTGCAAAACTTTATAAACTTTGGGCAGGAGGGCGTGGTGCAGACTGGAAGAGGTGCTGGGGTTTTGAGAAAGGTGGTTAAGGGTGAGAGAGAATGCCACCCTAAATATGCTGCTTCAACTTGAGGATTACTGTGAGCTGAAGGTGCTTGGAAAACAGCAGATGCAAGAAGGGCATTCTGATCTCACATTTTCTTCCTCAAGACAGGAGATTAAAAATTCCCATGTGAAAAATGCCCTCCTTGTACCAGGAGAAAAGAGACATTCTTCGATGGGGAGTCCTAGCCGAGATAATCCTATACAGACCTTGTTAAAACAATTCTTATCTTTTCAGCCGCCCCACATGAGTGAGCTGCTTTTTTACAACTTACTATTCTCTGTCCAATTCAGCATGTGAGGGACTGACTCTCACTACTTCTTTGGGTCTTTATTTCCTTAAGACGGCTCCCGTGCCACATAAAACTTGTACTAAATAAATTTGTATGCTTTTCTCTTCTTAATCTATGTCAATTTCATTCTAGAGCCCAACTGGGACCCTAAGAGATTGAAAGTGGAGTTTTGTCCCCTCTACAGTGGACACCCAAAGAATTAGCCAGGACTAGTTGGACCCTGGAGCAGAGAGACCATGGTTCCCTTCCAAGGCTAGGAGAAGGGAGTCACCACTCCTTCCTAAGCAAGAAGGGGAGAATCAAACCATGCCAAGAGCAAGGCTTTTCTAAGGAAAGCAATGCAGATGAGAACTTAGCAACAGTTAAGATGAATAAAGATATCCAATGGCTTGGCCTGTGTCAATATGCAACAATTATTTGCAAAAAGAAAGAAAAAAGGGGCTGAGCACAGTGGCTCACGGCTGTAATTCCAGTGCTTTTGGGAGGCTGAGGCAGGCAGATTGCTTGAGGCCAGGAGTTTGAGACCAGCCTGGCCAACATGGTGAAACCCTGTCTCTACTAAAAATACAAAACTAGCTGGGCGTGGTGGTGTGTGCCTGTAATCCCAGCTATTTGGGAGGCTGAGACAGAATTGCTCGAACCCAGGAGGCGGAGGTTGCAGTGAGCTGAGATGCACCGGTGCACTCCAGCCTGGGTGGCAGAGCGAGACTCCAGGAAAAAAAAAAAGGGAAAGAAAGAAAGAAAAAAAGGAAGGAAGGAAGATTACATGAATAACAACCCAAGAAACACAAGAGAAGCCGTGTGGAGTAGTGGCCAAGGATGGGTGCTAGGATCCCAGAGCCTAAATCTGTATATCCAGATGTCTCAGACCAATGCCTAAAAACAGTGTTCAATAAATGTTGACTACTAATATTATTACTATTGTCATGGTTGAGAGTAACTGAGTGTCACCCGGCTGATCTGTTCGCCAGTGGGAGGACTCCAGGCTCCTTATGTCACTCCTCTTTTTCTCAGCTTCCCTGGCAACTTTTTCTCCAAGACTCAGATCTGATTCACACATGCTCCTCCAGGTCCTAGGTTAATCTCAGTTCCTCTCCGCCTCCCATTGTGATCACCCTGGCCCATAGCAATCCTTTCCTTCTCCGACAGCACATTATCACCTTGTCACTGGACGCCGGAAGTAGACGTCCTTTGACATCCTCTGTGAATTTTAGCTTAGTTCGCTCCTTGTTTTCCCAGCATGTAATAAGCAAACAAGGTCCTTCAAAAAAAAAGATCTGACCCTGCTGACTTCTGCAGATGCATCTCCTACATCTCTTTCAACTTGAAAAATCATGTCTATACTTCTGCGTTCCTAAGCTACCAACTAAAATTTTTATGAGTCTAAATTTATATCTGAATGTAATTATATATTTATAAATTGCATATATATTTTATATTTTTAAGACAGTTACTTATGTAAAATAAATAAATAAATGGGTAAAATTATCAGCATGTTGTAAATACTGGCTATGTTAAGAGAAAACTGTAATAAAACTTAAAGAATGTCCAACTGAGGCTCAATACCATTGTGATTTGATACCTGCCATAACTAATTAAAAAAAAATACACAGAAGCTTTGCAGGGTTAGGAATTTTGCATTGTTCTTTTTTCTCCTTGAACTTATACTCCCCTAGAGCCATTTGATCATAATGTATCATAGTTTTATTCTTAGGAGTTTTTTTTATTGATTATCACATATCACTGACTGCAACAAAAATATGCTCATAAATTTAAATTTAAAAAAGTCTCTGACTCTAAGTCTTTACATTTTAAAATAAGTTTTTTAAAAAACTTATCATTATGAATGATCATTCTGCTTGTTCATAGAGCACAATTGATCAAAGCAGCATAGGTATGGCAGAGCTCAGGATAAAGAATTATTAATCGGAGAAAAGTAAAATTCTTTGGCTATTCTTCTCTTAGTATGATAGCTGGGACTCTTTTTTTTCCATTAATGTATTCATGAATATTACTTGTTATTTTAAGGAGGCAGGTTTCATCATCAATTTTATTCACACCGTTTTTGTTTTTGTTGGCGTAAGCACTGAGCATTCGTTCACATAAACAGGCAGATGGGAATGGGGGGCCTTCTGCTGGAAGCCATGCACTTGTTTGGACTCCTTCCAGGTTATGTGCCAAAAATCAAACAGTGATTTATAATAAAAATATTTTGGATAATCTATGAGCTGACATCCCTATTAGGTTCCTCTTCAATTTCAGTGAAAGTGAAGATTGAAAACAATCTGACTATAAAAGGATGTGGTTCCAGTTCTAGACCCAGATGGGGAGTACCCAGTTATCAGAGATGTTTATGTTCTCAGTGCCCAGGCTAATATTTCAAAATGTGTCTTTGCCCGGTGCCCCGAAGGACTTTTCCCAGCAGGGGAAGACACCTTTGTAAGATGCAGGCTGGGTGATGGCTGTTGTGTGAGGACGTCTTCCACCATCCACCCTTCCCCATCCTGCTTCTGTCCTGGGATGCTGGCTGCATGGACCATAGTGACGGGCTCCCTTCCCCGCAGCCTCCAGGTCATGTTTCCTGACAGTAGTTGGAAGTGAGGGCAGGGAAGAATAAAGCTGGGCTCCACCTGTGGGGTGACCTAGGGTGGCTGCATCTCTCTGAGGAAGGTTACAGCTCCTTCACAGTCTACACAGCCTCTCCTGTCTCCAGATTCTAGAAACCTCTTTCTTCTCTAACTCTGCACAGGGCCCCCCTATCCCCAGAGAGCTGCACCATCCTCTGTGGCTTTCTTTACTTCACCTACACGTTTATAAACATTTCCTCTATTAAACCGTCCTCAAATTACCCAATTCGAAGATGCTTTCTGTTTTGTGTTAGTATCCTGACGGATAATCCATTTTTTAACATAATGAAAGAGGATATTTGTGAAGGAGGAAGTGAAAAATAGGACACATGTGAATAGAGGGTCTGGAAATTGATGATCTTAAAACTGTCTATGCCTCTGAACTCTTAGACAATTGTCATGTATCCCCTGGGGTGTGAATACTCCAATTTGAGGAAGCCTGATCTATGAATAAGTTCTTTGTGAGATTTTGGTGCACCCAGCTCCTGAGCGGTATACATTGAACCCAATTTGTAGTCTTTGATCCCTCACTCCCTTCCTACCCTTTCTCCCTGAGTCCCCAAAATCCACTGTGCCATTGTTATGCCTTTGCATTCTCATATCTTAGCTCCCATTTAGGAGTGAGAACATACAATGTTTGGGTTCCCTTCCTGAGTTACTTCACTTAGAACAGTAGTCTCCAATCCCATCCAGGTTGCTGCAAATGCCATTAATTCATTCCTTTTTATGGCTGAGTAGTATATATATATGTATACTACACGCGCACACACACACACACACACACACACACACACACACACAGATCACAGTTTCTTTATCCACTTATTGATTGATGGGCATTTGAATTGGTTCCACATTTTTGCAATTGTGAATCATGCTACTGTAAACATGTGTGAGCAAGTATGTTTTTTGCATAATGACTTATTTTCCTCCTGGTAGATACCTGGTAGTGGGATTGCTGGATTAAATGGTAGTTCTACTTTTGGTTATTTGGGGACTCTCACCCCTGTTTTCCATAGTGGTTGTACTGGTTTTCATCCCCACCAGCAGTGTAGAATTGTTTCCTTTTCACCACATCCACACCAACATCTATTATTTTTTGATTTTTTGATTATGGGATGATGGCTGATCTAATGCCTGACCAACCACCCCCGTTCCCTTCACTGTACAGTGGTAAGGATGTGGTTGGGAACCAAACAAGCATTAAAGAAAGTTGGCAAGCGCCTCTCCACGGATGCCAGTTGATACAGGTGAATGCTATACAGTAGGGTGTTTGTCCAGTACCTTCCATCCTGACTGCTGCCCAGCCACACCACCACTACCCTCATCTGCAGGGGAAGCAAATGTCCTCTTGTGAGCCCACATGTGCTGTGGGGGCTGCCTCCAGGAAGCCAAGACCCCAGGATTGCCTGCTTGAGTCTAGCACCAATCACCCTTGAACGGGAGCCCATCCGGTTTATCCACCAGGTTTTCTGCGGCACTGAGTTAGAAGTTCCAGGCAACCCATTGAGAGTTCTTTATTGCAGCAGCAGGCAACTGATCTACAATAACAACTAAAAAGATAGGGGTCCCCAGGTGACGACAGAAGCTGCAGTTTAAAGTTGAGTTTGGAATTATTAAAGCATGTGCTGGCTCCACCTGTGGGGGCAAGTGACGATTTCAAATCTCCCGTCCCTGGGTTGGCCAGAACCCCCCAGGTCAATTGCCCAACATGCTTGGTGTCTCTGAGACTGGAATTTCCTGGCAGATGGCTGTGGGCTGTACTTGCACTCGCTGCCACTGACTCATCCTCGGGGGATGTCAGATCCTGGCATTTATTTTCATGTATTAATTAATTTTAAAGCAATAGCAATCTCAGAGCCTCTTAGATCATGACTCATCAAAATGTTAAAGCTGGTCAAGCCACTCTCCGGGGCCAGGGTTTGTGTGACAGTTTAGATGATCATTCAGCAAATATTGACTCTCTTGCCTTCACACTGCAGGTGGAGAACACTTCCCACCCTGTTGATGTTTGACCGTGTGACTTGCTTTGACCGTTTGGAAGTCAGCAGAAGTGATTGATGAGAGTATAGGGATTAAACGTGCAGCTTGGCTCACTTTGCTCCTGGGGATCTGCTGTGATAAGTGTGTGCACTTTATAACAGGAGCTACTGTCCCTTTATACTGAGTCCAGTGTGCACATGTGTGGAGCAGATCTGAGCCCAATCAACAGCCTGATGAATCTTGGTGGCAGCTCATCAGTCACGTCTAGTAACACCCGGGAGGAGGAGGAAATTGCATGCCGTGCAGGGCCATGCAGAGCTGTGCTGGGGAGCACAGAAACCAGCCAGGGCTGTGGGTGGCAGGCTTTGTAGCAACCAGAGGTTGAGGTGCCCCTGGTCCCTGCAGGAGGATGCAATTGGCTTATTTCAATTATTCTGTGGGTTGGCAGGCAGGTGCACCCATGAGGTTGAGGATCAGATGGGGTACAGCTGGTGTAGCTAGTAGAGGAACTTGCCAGGTAGAGACACTTCCTTTTTTTTCGTTTTTTGAGATGGAGTTTCGCTCTTGTTGCCGAGGCTGGAGTGTAATGGTGCAATCGCAGCTCACCAAAACCTCTACCTTCTGGGTTCAAGCGATTTTCCTGCTTCAGCCTCCTGAGTAGTTGGGATTGCAGGCACGTGCCACCACTCCTGGCTAATTTTGTAATTTTAGTAGATATGGGGTTTCACCATGTTGGTCAGGTGGTCTCAAACACCTGACCTCAGATGATCCACCCACCTTGGCCTCCCAAAGTGCTGGGATTACAGGTGTGAGCCACCGTGCCCAGCTGAGACTCTTTCCTTTTGGGTGGGGGACACATCTGGTGAGAGTAGGAGAACGCATGGTTAGGGTTTTGGGTTCCTGTGAGGCTCAAAGATGTCAAGGCAGCATGTGACGCTTGAGACATCTTATGCCTAAACTCTTTACACAAAACAACATAGTTCCTGGTAAACAGGTTTTTCTTCTGGGAGTCTGGAATTTTGGTACATGCCAGGCCAAGAGTGCCCCATAACCAGCCCCCAATAAAAATCCCAGGCACTGGGTCTCTAATCTTCCCTGGTAGACAACATTGCCCATGCATTGCCACACCGCATTGCTGGGGGAATGTAGCACATCTTGTGTGACTTCAATGGGACAGACCCTTGGAAGCTTGGGCCTGATTTCTCCTAGACTTCACCTATGCACCATTTTTTTTTCTTTATTGATTTTGCTTTTTTCTGCAATACATCATAGCCAAGAGATGACAATATGCTGAGGACTGTGAACCCTCACGGCCAGCCATCAGTTCTGTGAGTGGTCTTGGGTACCACACACCTTGCCTTTGCTGGATTCTAAGTCTTTGCTTTGGAGACCTCATACCTCATCTCACCTAACCTCTGACACTGGCCCTGACTTTTAGGATGATCTTACTGATCCTCAGTACTCTGTTCAAATCTCACCTTGACCAAGAATTCTGAAGAGTTTTTACCCTCCTTGGAATTCAATAGCCTTTGATATCAGAATCACCTATCGAGCATGGTGTTATAAATGACCATCATCTTCCTTCCTAAGAACTATCCATGTTTTGAGTTTTGTGACATGTCAATTTATGACAGCCCCTAGCCTGAAAGCCAAGATAAGATGATATGAAATGAATATTTTTACATTGGTTTGCTTTGTCCTCAATACTCTGTATTCACTGAGAAAAGACTTTTGAAGATAGAAGACAGAATCTCAATAGATATCAGATTATTGCCTAATTTCAAAATATTTTGACAATTCTTCATAGACACAGCTATAGCAAAGTATATCTCTCAGTAATAGTGCCTACAACTAGAATTAGTCCTAGAATTGTGAATCCTATTTTAAGAGTGATTAAAATTTTATTCCTTAGAGCCTGGTTGCTTTAAGTCATTAATTCAGTCATCAAAAATTGATTGAGTGCCTACTAAGTGCCATACACTGAACATTCTGGAATTTCAAAATGAACAAGATTCATTACCTTCTTTGGAAAGATTTGGTAGCTATACTTGGTAGTTTTGGCAATTTTTCTGTGTGTGTATGTGCCTAGCCAGTATCAAATCACCCATGCCCCTTCCTTGTAGTACTCTCTGTGGATATTCACCTGTCTTCCAGGTAGCTCGTATCTCTGAGGGAAACTGACCCTACCCCCAACTACAGCAGTACACCCTGATTGGTCTAAGCTAACTAGAGTAATCCTACTTTAATGAACCAATGATTCATTCAGTGAAACCAGGCGTAAGCCAACCAACATATAATACTCTGCCATAATATGGCTCAATCCGTGAAAAACTCATATTTTCTTTGGAAATTTCCTTCTGAATTGGGAAAGACATGGTTACCTGGATCCCAGAACTGCTGGGTCATTTTGGAAGGTCAGGCTCAGCATGAGGAGAAGGGTACAATACAGAAGATAAGAGATAAATTGGAGAGGGAACTTGATTAAGCCACTCCTGATGTCCAAATTTCTGGACTTGTTATTTACCTGAACCAATAGATGATTTAAAATAATTAAGCCAGGGTGAGTTAATATTTTTTGATGTTGACGTTCAAAATTAATCTAAATGATTTGCTCCATAGCATCCATCTATTCTTCCTCCCATTTATAGTCTGATTTTCTTTTGGGAAATGTGAACTTCCTATATTCTCAGGCATGTGTTTTGAGTGGGAGTCCTACCACACTCAGCTGTATATGACAGTTTAGATTAGCTTAAACCAATCAGCACACTCTATCATTTTGGCTTTGATGATTGGTTTAGGGGTAAACACAAAACCCAGTTAAGGAGGGCTGAGCCAAGATGGCTGAATAGGTACAGCTCCAGAGCACAGTTCCCCAGTGAGAGCAACACAGAAGGCAAATGATCTCCACATTTCCACCTGAGGTACCAGGTTCATTTCAATGGGACTGGTTGGACATTGGGTGTAGCCCAAGGAGGACAAACTGAGGCAGGGTAGGGCACTGCCTCACCCAGGAAGTGCAACTCGCTGGAGGCTTGGGCGCTTTTGCCCTCTGGCACTCTGGTTCAGATACTGTGCTCCTCCCATGGCCTTTGCAACCCACAGACCAGGAGATCCCCCTGGGCTGACAAGTGCCATGAGTTATCAGCACAGATCTGAGAGGCAGCTCTGGCCAGTGCCATGGGTTTTCAGCACAGATGTGGGTGGACATTTTGACTAATGCCTAGAGTGCCTGCGGGATGGAGCTTCCTGCTTCCCAGAAAGAGGGAGAGCTGAAAGCAGGAAGACAAGGGGATACAGCTTGGTGGGTCCTACCCCCACAAAGACCAGCAAACTGAAGCCCCCTCACTTGAGAGTTTCGAAGCCAGCACATCAAGCTCGACCTGGGACGATTGAGCTCAGTGGGGGAAAGGATGTCCACCATTGCTGAGGCCGTTCTAATCTTACCTGTGTAAACAAAAGCCAGAGGAAGCTTACACAGCAGCTGGACTGAGCCTGTGGTAGTTCAGCAGTGCCTCTGCAGGCAGACAAGGGACAGACTGCCTCCTCAAACAGTTTCCTGACCCCTGTATAACCAAAAAGACGCCTCACACAGGGGAGCTCTAGCTGACATCTGGTGGGTACCCTTCTGGGACGAAGCTACCTGAGGAAAGATCAGGCAGCAATCCTTGCCATTCTGCAGCCCTTGGGGGTGATTCCCAGGCAAGCAAGGTCTGAAGTGGCCCTCCAACAGTCCTACAGCACAGGGGCCTGGCTGTTAGAAGGAAAACTAAAGAAAAAAATAATAATAACTTCAACATCAACAGAAAGGACATTCACTCAGAGACCCCATCCAAAATCACCAACTTCAAAGATCAAAGGTAAATAAATCCATGAAGATGGGAAGAAACCAGTGCAAAAAGGATGAAATCATCAAAGACCAGAATGCCTCTCCCTCCTCCAAGGAAGGAGATTTTTGCAATCTACCCATCTGACAAAGGGCTAATATCCAGAATCTACGCAGAGCTAAAACAGATTTACAAGATAAAAACAAACAAACCCATTCAAAAGTGAACAAAGGATATGAACAGACACTTTTCGCAAGAAGACATATATGAGGGCAACAAACATATGAAAAAATGCTCATCATCACGGGACATTAGAGAAATACAAATCAAAACCACATTGACGGCCGGGCGCGGTGGCTCAAGCCTGTAATCCCAGCACTTTGGGAGGCCGAGGCGGGTGGATCACGAGGTCGAGAGATCGAGACCATCCTGGTCAACATGGTGAAACCCCGTCTCTACTAAAAAGTGCAAAAAATTAGCTGAGCATGGTGGCACGTGCCTGTAATCCCAGCTACTCAGGAGGCTGAGGCAGGAGAATTGCCTGAGCCCAGGAGGCGGAGGTTGCGGTGAGCCGAGATCGCGCCATTGCACTCCAGCCTGGGTAACAAGGGTGAAACTCCGTCTCAAAAAAAAAAAAAAAAAAAAAAAAACAAACCACATTGACATACCATTTCATGCCAATTAGAATGGCGATCACTAAAAAATCTGGAGACAACAGATGCTGGAGAGGATGTGGAGAAATAGGAACACTTTTACACTGTTGGTAGGAGTGTAAATTAGTTCAACCATTTTGGAAGACAGTGTGGCAATTCCTCAAGGACCTAGAAATAGAAATTCCATTTGACCCAGCAATCCCTTTACTGGGTATGTACCCAGAGGAATATAAATCTTTCTATTATAAAGACACATGCACACGTATATTCATTGTGGCATTGTTTACAATAGCAAAGATCTGGAACCAACCCAAATGCCCATCAATGATAGACTCGACAAAGAAAATGTGGCACATATACACCATGGAATACTATGCAGCCATAAAAAGGATGGATTTGTGTCCTTTGTAAGGACATGGATGAATCTGGAAACCACCATTCTCAGTAAACTGACACAAGAACAGAAAACCAACACCACATGTTCTCACTCATAGGTGGGTGTTGAACAATGAGAACAAATGGGCACAGGGAGGGAAACACCACACACTGGGGTCTGTTGGGGATGGAGGGGTTAGGGGAGGGACAGCAGGGGAGCAGAGAGTGGGGAGGTTGGGGAGGGATAACATTGGGAGAAATGCCTGATGCATGTGACGGGGGATGAAGGCAGAAAACAACCATGGCATGTGTGTACCTATGCAACAGCTCTGCAAGATCTGCACTTGTACCCCAGAACCTAAAGTACAATTTTTAAAAAACCAATTAAGACTAGGGAAATGGTAAAAATTTCAAGACTTATGTCGTAGATACAATAAGAGACCCTTTTCCTTCCCCTAGTTTGTGTGGTGTGAAGCTCTGCATTCTAGACATCCAGGAGCAATTTTACTGCCACAGATGAGAACTCAGAATTGTCCAAAGTTAAAGTACACAGATGAAGCCAATGTTGCAGAAAATAGATGAAAGAGAGATGTTAAATCATGCACAATGCTGGATTCGACCTGTCATGAAGCCTGCTACCTCTGGACTTCTCTGTTATGAGTGTAAAAAAATGTTTAAACTAGTTTGAGTTAGATTTTCTGACTTTTGCTACATACTAATGTTAAGTACTATTATAAGGGTTTCTTCAAAGTCTCATCCTAAGCTAAGTCCCGGGATAGACTCGGAATGAATGAAATCAGGCAGGTGAACTTGAGAAGCTCACATCCCAGAGGCAGAGGTAGCAAACATACATGGGGTTGTGACACAAGGATAATTGTAATAAATATATTAAATGAATGAATGAATCATTATTTTATAAAACTGGCTGGGTGCATTGGCTTATGCTTGTAATTCCAGCACTTTGGAAGACCAAGGTGGGAAGACCATTTGAGGCCAGGAGTTTGAGACTAGCTTGGCCAATATAGTGAGACTCTGTCTCTACAAAAAGTAGAAAAACTTACCTTGAGGCAAGAGGATTGTGTGAGCCTAAGAATTTGAGATTGCAATGAGCCATGATTATGCCACTGCATTTCAGCCTGTGCAACAAATGACAGCCCAACTAAAAAAAAAAAATGTTTTTTAAATCAAAAACTGATAGTTACAGATTCTGGCTGACATAAGATGCTGTATATATAGTCTACTCTGTTTCTCCCACTGAATAAAGACAGAACCTGGAAAGACAGTGCAGAACAGTAATTTGAGGACTCTGAAAAGTAAATAGTTGTAGGTGAATCAGGGAAGAAGGTCAGAATGCGAAGTTGCACCAAATGAAACTTTGTGTTGGTCCATTGTCACACTACTTAAAGAAATACCTGAGACAGTGTTGGAAATAGATGTTGGAAATGGATACTGGGTGCTGCAAGGAAAAATCAGCACTGAGACAAAGGATCTTTCATCAATGCAATTTTTGCTTCCTGGACTTCAGGAAGGGTACTCCTGGTAGCCATTGTGCCATGAGAGTACAAAGAACAAAGGGAATACACACAAGTTTGTTCCTTACGCATTTAGGGTCGTCCTTACTGCTGTGTCTGATCTCCGTTGGTTGGAGCCAGACCTCACAATCTAAACTAAAACCCAACTGGCTAACAACTTAAAACTTTTCTAAACAGGTAAAAGTCATGGAGAGCTGGGACATGCCTGTGAACACATCCACAGATATCTTGGTTAAAGTACAAGGACATAGAGTGTACTAGGTGCCTGTAAGCGTGGTATGTCTTTTAACAGCTGCATAGGATAACACTTAACAAATTTATTAGCACACTTATTCTTTAACAAGAAAGGAGACTTTCAAAAGGAACTTTTCTACTTCCCACACTGAGTAATTTATCAAGAAAAGAATTGGCTCATGGTTCTGCAGGCTGTACAGGAAGCATGGCAGCATCTGCTTCTGGGAAGGCCTTGGGGATCTTTGACTTATGGTGGAAGGTGAAGGGGAAGCAGGCATGTCTTATATAGCAGGAGCAGGAGGAAGAGAGAGGGGGGAAGGTGCTACACATCTTTAAACAACCAGATCTCACAAGAACTCATGTGCTCACTATCATGAGAGCAGCATGGAGATGATGGTGCTAGACCATTCCTGAAGGACCACCCGCGTGACCCAATCACCTCCTGTCGGGCCCCACCTCCAGCGCTGGGGATTACAATTCAACGTGACGTGGTGGAGACACAGAACAAAACCATATGCACTGGTGGTGACTTTGCCATGTTTTGCCCTTTGATATCACCAGACCTGATCCCAAAACTCAGAAGTGAGCCTTGGGGCAAAGACAGAGCTCTAGAAGGATCCCAGGGATGCCCTCTAGTTCTGGTTCAGGGAACTTTTTACACTCAGAGAGTGTGTGGACATCCCCATGGTTTTTTTTTTTTTTTCTTTTCTCCATTTCCTCATGCCCAAGCTCTTAAGCAATCTTCTGATACTGGTGGACAAGATTGAACAAGACTCAGAGTCTCATAACATCATATATAAAATATCCAGGATAAAACCCCAAATTCCTTGCTTATTAAGAACGAGGAAAATCCCAATATTCATGGGAAAAGATCATGAATAGACCCCAAAAACAAAATGACACAAATATAGAGATTTTCTGACAAGGACTTTAAAGTAGCTATTATAAAAATCCTCCAATAAGCAATTATGAGCACTCATGAAACAAATGGGAAAATAGATTCTAAGTAAACAGAAAGAATTTTTGCAATCTGCAGTTAGGAAAACAGCTTTTAGATGTGATTCCAAAAGCACATGTGAAAAAAATGGTTAGAAATAATATATTTGTCATAAAATTAAGAACTTTTATTCTGTGTAAGACTCTATTAATAGAATAAAAAGTCAAGTTTGTTACTTGGAGAAAAATCTTTGCAAAGCATATATCTGACAAAGAATTGAATGCAGAATATGTAAAGAATTCCCAAAATTCAGCAATAGGAAAACAGTCCAATTAAAGAATTGGCAAAGACTTGAATAGACTCTTCATCAAAGAAGATATATGGATGGCAGACACACAGATGATAAAACATTCTATCCCATTAGTCACTAGGGAAATGCAAATTAGGCTACAATGAGTTACCACTCCATGCTAATTAAAATAAAAATCCTGACACCACCAGGTGGTAGAGAGGTTATGGAGCAACTGGAACTCATGCATTGCTTTGAAAAATACAAAATGGCACAGTCACTGTGAAAAACAGTTTTGCGTTTCCTTATGAAGTTAAGCATACGTTTACCAGATGATTCAGTAACCCCACTCCTGGGTATTTACCCCAGGGAAAAGAAAACTTATGTCTACATAAAACCTTGTGCACAAATGTTTATAGCAGCTCCCTTCATAATTACTCAAACATGGAAGGAACACAAATGGTCTTCATCAGATGCTGGGGTAAAAAATAGTGGGGAGACCACTGTGAAAGGAAAATCAATCTCAGGACCTCAAAATCACTAAGCCAAAGTGAAAAGTCAAGCTGGGACCCGAGTCAGGCAAACTTGCCTCCACAATTCCTTGTGGACAAAGGACAGGCAGAACTCAGTCACCCCTCTGCTCACTGAGATAAACTCAAATCTGATTGCTTCCTCTGCCATATTGTTTCACTAAGCCAGACTAAGGCATAAGTGACTATTCCTCTATCCTCCTCCCACGTGTGAATTGCATTTTCAGTGAAAGGATAAACAGACTCAAAAGAATGCAATCGATTGTCTCTTATCTACCTGTGACCTGGAAGCCCCCTCCCTGCTTGGGGTTGTCTTGCCTCTCCGGACAGAACCAGTGTATATCTCACACATATTAATTGATGTCTCATGTCTCCCTAAAAAGTATAAAACCAAGCTATGCCCTGACCACCTTGGGCATGTGCCATCATGACCTCCTGAGACTGTGTCACAGGCACGTCCTTAACCTTGGCAAAATAAATTTTCCAAATTGACTGAGATCTGTTTCAGATACATTTGGGATCATGCCACTCAGCAATACAAAGCAATGAACTATTGATAAACACAGCAACTTCTTTGATTCTCAGAGGCATTATGTTGAATGAAAGAAAACAGTCTCAAGAATACATACTGTACATTTCCATTTATATGACTTTCTCGAAAAGAAAGAAACCACACAGGACAAGAAGGGTGTGAGATTATATGAGACAGGGGATGGGGTGACTTTGAGAAGCTGGCATAAGGCTTTTTTTCTTTTCCCCCTTGGAGGATTGAGCTGTTCTGTATCCTGATTATGGTGGTGGTTACACAAACCTATACACACATTAAAATTCATAGCACCGTGAACCACACAAAGGTCAGTTTTATTGTATAATAATTTTCCAAATAGCATTTAAGGTCACACTCACACAAAACTGATCTCTCTGAAAGTATTAGTTGGATTCCCCTTTATTTATTTATTTTTTAAAGGACAACCCCACAGGCCCCAATCTGATCTAGGCATGGCCTGGATCTCTATATTCAAACCCCTGCAGAAGGACAGGCCCCTCAGCTCTGACTTCAAAGGTGGCATCGAGCACTGTTCCTGCCTATAAAAATACAGTACAAGCGAAGTCCGGATTTTAAAGCCTCATTTTTCTTCCTCTTCCTCCTCCTCGTTCTGACAGGGCATATGGAAATAGTGTCAGAAGTGTAAACTTTGAGCATGAATGAGAATTCTATTTCCAGAGATGTTTATAATTTTTTCTCTTGGGTTGAAACCCTCAATCTTATCCAAATAAATTATCTGGGGATGTTGATAAGAGGATAAATCTTTCAGGGTTTTCACAAAGGTCTGAAGTCAGAGAACCTCTCCTTCTTGGGGCTGTGCATTTTCTAGAGAATGGGAGGCCCTGGTGAGTTACATGACATTTTGAACTTGCTGTATTTTCTTTTCCCTTCGTGTATTCACCAAGCGCTCTAGATCTTGGGCAACGGTAAGACCAAGGTGAGAAGGAAGATAGGCTTTTGCAAAGGCAGTCCCTGTTCAAAGCACACACAAAGATTCAATGCATTCACAGAGCCCTCCCAAAGGAAGCAACAACAGACTAGAGTTTTTATTTCCATTTTCTCAACCAGCAATCAGGAAAGAAATACCAGCAGTAAGACATGAAATACCTATTGCCTGTGTTTAGCTTTGTTTTTAGGTAGCCAGGGAGTCTGTTTAAATGGCTCGTGAGTGAGGGAGGAAGTATTACATAATGGAGAGAGACGTGTTTAAGAAACTGCAGTTTCAAAGTTTTATGTGAGAATAATTTTATGTTGTTTTATTTGTTTATTTTTATTTTTGAGATGGAGTCCGGCTCTATTGCCCAGGCTGGAGCACAGTGGTGCGTTCCTCAGCACACTGCAACCTCTGCCTCTTGGGTTCAAGTAATTCTTCTGCATCAACCTCCTAGGTAGCTGGGACTACAGGTACACACCACCACATACAGCAAATTTTTGTGTTTTTAGTAGAGATGGGGTTTCACCATATTGGCCAGGCTGGTCTCCAACTCCTGACCTCAAGTGATCTGCCCACCTCAGCTTCCCAACGTGCTGGGATTACAGGCTTGAGCCACGGTGCTCAGCCACAAGAATGATTTTTTTTTTCTATTCCAGGCACCTTTCCTGTCTGTCCAATTTTGAGAGCATGTATGTGTATTCATTAGTAAGCTTCGGCTGTAAGCAGCAGGAATCTAAATTAAACTGCATGAGAAGATAAGAGGAGATGGATATGGAGGATTGGTTTATTTAACTAAAAAGTACAGAAGACGATTGCAGGCATGGTTGCATCTAGAGGGTTTTATCCATTATGAATCTTAGTTACAAGCAGGTGAAATCAATCTAAGTCATTAATTATAAAATGCCTTATTGAATGCTAAGTTTTCATTTAGAAAGGCATGAAATTATGAGACGGAAAATTCTCTAAACATGAGAGAAATTTTAAATGGGGGCAAACAATAAAAAAGACACTATTAACAACAATGGCGAACACATTTCAATAATTTATTAGATACCTGGAAGTCTTCTAAGAGCTGCGTCCATTAATTTAATCCTCACTGCATCCCTTTAGAAATAGGTCTTCTTTGGATGAAGAATCTGAGATAAAGAGGCCTAAAGTAACCTGCCCGGGTCAGGCTGACCATCCCTCCTGGCTTCCCTGGGACAGTCCCAACATAATGCTGTTCCCAAAACAATAATGATGAGCACCCCCAGTTATTCTCAGAAGTGGTCTGATTTAGTCAATGGATTCAATCATCATTCTACTAGGGTCATACAGCCAGGAACAGAAGCTTGGATGACAAGGACACATGCATGAGGTCCAATGGCATCACTAGACTCAGTCTCCCTCCTTCGCCACCTCTCAGCTCTGCCTTCCTGCTTGGGCTCACCTTCAGGTGATCCTACGCCATAGGGAGGACCCTGTGGCCCCAGGCTGCCCAGGCTGAGCTCCTTTCACTTCCAAAGTCAATTAAAAGAGAAATCCCCTGACCAAGAGTTTCAACAGAAATCAGAACTTCAGCTGACTGGCTCTGTGTAGGTCTAGAACTCCTTTGTAGAACCTCCGCTGATGCCCCAGGAAACTGAAATGCTGAGAGTAGGGAATTTTGCTCAACGAAAACAGGGTGGGGAGGAGTGCTGTGATCCAGAGAAATAGAATGGGTGGTATGCACGGATAAATGGCAGATGTCCAACCTAACGCTCAAGGCCAGCCATTTATTATGGCTCCTTTGTATGAAAGACTTGTTGGCAAAACTGAATTCTTTCTGCGCTCTCTAAAACACTGTGTATTTATTCACTGATAATCACGGAAGGCTGATCATATCATGATATAATCGGTTGTTGCCATTGGAACCAATTACATGAGGGACGCAGAGATGGGGAGAAAGAAAGTCCTTCTCCAACTAGCTTGTGATCTAGGGCAGGGCTTGGCAAACTTTTTCTACAAAGGGCAAGATAGCGAATATTTTAGGCTTTGAGGGCCATGTATCATCTCTGCCATGTATTTGTGTGTGTCTGTGTGTGTGTGTGTGTGTGTGTGTGTGTGTCTGTGTGTGTGAGACGTAAAAACCATTGTTAGTTCAGGGGCTGGAAAGAAATGGGCTGAGTGGGCTGGATTTAGCCTGGGGGTGATAGGTGGCCAATTCCTGATCTAGCAGAGAAGACAAGAAGACATAGCTGTGTGAATAGAGACCATGGCTGCCTTATGTCACTTGTGCTGGCACCATCTGCGTGAGCCTGCCTGGTGCCCACTCTGGGGTCTCATCTCCACCGCCCTCTTCCTTCATGTGGACCCAGCAGGCTCACACAGATAGGGCCAGCAAGGGCAAAAACAGCAATTACTTTTGCAGTAACCAAATACAACATCTTTGATATTTTTATTTGTTGATTCATTTATCGTTAGTCCCCCCAGCTGGACTGAAAGCTCCAGGAGGGCAGGGATTTTTGTCTGTTTTTTCCCCCTGTATACCCAGCACTAGTAAAACTCTGGAACAAGGTGATACCCTCTAAATATCTGCCGAATGAATGAATCAATATATGAATGCTGGTACAAAGATGATTACTCTTTTCCAGAATCCTTGAATCTAAGAAGAGATGAAAAATGCTACAGCCACAAAAGGAAAGTCTGTCTGAGCTGAGATATAAAGACACCAGATTCTGATGGCATCAATTGAACAACTTAACTTGATCAAGCTGCACCTGAAGCTAGCCCTATTGCTGCAGCTTTCAATGACAAAAGCCAGCAAACTCTTTTCATAGGTTTCTAAATCATTTTGTGTTGGAGATTTTGTTTCTTGTAATAGAGGATCTTTTTATCTGGGTAGTCAGAAGAGAAGAGGACAAGGCGGAAAGGCAAGGAGAGATGAAGATGGAGCATGCCGAGTGCTCAGATGATACATCAGGAGACATGGCAATTCTGCCTTCTAAGGAAATACAGTTCTTTGTGAGTCTCAGAGAAAATCCCTTTACAAACACAGCAAAGCCTTGAGCTGGGCTTATTTGGAACACACATTCGCATTACACGGAGAGTCCAGCACAAAGCAGAAAGGAGCATGGGCCACAGAGAGAACGCAGACCCTGGGGTCGTGTGAGTCCAGCGAGGCTCCAACCTGCACAGGCTTCTTTCCTGCCATGCAGCCTTTGGCAAAGTCCCTGAACCTCAAGTTTTCCATCTGAAAAAAATGGGCTGATAAATCTGAGTCTCAGCAGTGTTTAGTGAGGGTCAGTGGTACATGTATGTTAGAGCGCCCTGCCTGACATAGGATGTGGCCCGTGGCAAGCGTTCAATATACAGCAGCTACAATTATTCTGGTGGGGTCTGGATTACCCAGCTTCAAGTGGGTACCTGAATTTGGAGATTTGCTAAAACTCTGCCTCCTACCATCAGAATTTAGGGTCAGAAACACAACTGGGCTGGGTGTGGTGGCTCACACCTGCAATCCCAGCACTTTGGGAATCTGAGGCAGGAGGATTGCTCGCATCCAGGAGTTCGAGATCAGCCTGGGTAATATGGAGAAACCCTGTCCCTACAAAAAATACAAAATATTAGCTCAGCATGGTGGCACAAGCCTGTGGTCCCAGCTACTTGGGTGAGAGGTGGGAGGATGGCTTGAACCCTGCGAGGTCGAGGCTGCAGTGAGCTGAGATTATGCCTCAGTACTCCAGCCTGGGTGACAGAGCAAGATCCTGTCTCAAAAAGAAAAGAAAATAAACAAAATTGCTCCACCGACAAACCAGAGAATGTCACTTCCCAAGATTGTGTCCTGCCAATTTACAAAATGCTTTTGCATCCACCAGCACAGAACATCTCAGAGAAAGAAAGAGCATTAAATAATAGTGGACCAGCTGGGCCCAGTGGCTCACACCTGTAATCCCAGCACTTTGGGAAGCCAAGGCTGGCAGATAACAAGGTCAGAAGTTCAAGATCAGCCTGGTCAATATGGTGAAACCCTATCTCTACTAAAAATACAAAAACTACCCATGTGTGGTGGTGGGTGCCTGTATCCCAGCTACTTGGGACGCTGAGGCAGGAGAATCACTTGAACTCGGGAGGCGGAGGTTGCAGTGAGCTGAGATTGCACCACTGCACTCCAGCCTGGGCAACAGAACGATACTCCATCTCAAAAAAAAAAAAAAGAATAAAAAAACTGGACAGTGGACCACACACTGATGAAGTTCCCATCTTTCTTGTTTCCTTTCCATTCTTTTGGTTAAGCCAATGAGAGACGTTCAGTTGGGTGCAAACAATGTCTTATCATCACAGGAAACAATGGCTTCCTAATCTCTCATGCTAATTAGAAATGACGTCTGAACAGGAATTCCACTCACTCAACTGCACAGCCATGTGTCTTTCAACACTTGGTGCACCTTCACTTATCAGATTAGTTAAGCTCTAAGAATAGCATCTGGTTTTTTTTGATAAGGTCTAAGAAAACAGAAGTTTCAATGGGGCAGAAGGAAGGAAGCTTTCATACCAGGGATGGGCAGCCGGGGAAGGGACAAAGGGTTGGCCTGCAGGAAATTGGGAATTGGGGGTCGGGGGACAGTCAGGGTGCAAGGTTGTTAGAAGGAGGCTGGGAGGTGGCCATGGAGAGAAGTGTGATGGGGACACGCTGAAGTCACAGCCCCTCCCCCACATCCCCGCAGGGGGATGCATTTTTCTGCTGGGCCCGGACCCTTGTGGATGCTTCTGTTCCAGCAGAAAGGTACATTGTGAGGCTCATGCCTGCCCCGTCCCAGACCCAGAGTCGTCTGTCATCTGAACACTTCCAAGTCATCTGCGCCTGGCAGAGTCCCAGCTCCCACCACCATACATCAAAGCTGGTGGTGAATCCAATATCTGGGGCATGCACGCCCGGAGAGAAGTGAACAGAACCCATCTGTGTGGGCTGCTTGGCGCCGGGACGCAGGGGCCTGAGGAGCTCCTGATGGACGAGGAGGCCAGGGCTGGCAGCCTCACATGTTTTCCCTCCCGTCCAGAATTTCTCTGTCCAGGAGCAGCAGACAGTGTGGAATGCATCTCTCCAGAGAACGGGGAAAGCTGGCAGCCTCTGACGCCCGTCCACTCACTGGACACATGGAAATAAGCCCCCAGGAGAAGCCTGGAGAAGAAGGGGCCATTTATCAGGGCCCCATTCATCTCCTCCTGAGGACACAAGAAGACTTGTTTGGCCACTGCTGAGAGACCCTTCCGCTCCATAGGGAGAAGTTTCCAGAAGTTGATGGATGGTCGCTTGTATTTTAGCCAGTTGTTCACGACTCAGGGTCAATGCTCGATTGCTCCCATTCACGTGCTGCATCCATCTTCCTTGCAGATATTTGAGTTCTCTTCTGTTTCCAGCCTCGACGTATCTCTTGCTTCATTGAAGGTTCCTAATATGTGCATCAGACACAGGCTGTTGTTGTGACATAGCAGCTTTCTTCATAGACGTTCCATCGGGGCTTAGACATACAATGGTTCCATGGAAGGGTTAATAATGAACATTCGGTGTTTTGAAATGTGTTCTGATATTTCAGAGGAAAAGCTGAAGCACGGGTGGAAATCCCCCACCAGGACCCTGGAGGCATGGTGGCCCTGGTTCTGAGATGCACCAGCCACTGACATTCACACAATAAAGCAAAAATGCAGGAAAAAGTGTGGGGAGGGGATGCAGGGAGGAGCTGACTTAGGCCCGTCCTCTGCCGGAGGTTTACACACATGACTTTATTTCATTCTCGTGACAAGCCCTCCAAGGCAAGAGTTATGTTATAAATAGACGAAGACAGGCAGATCTCTTTCGTTTGCTTGTTTTCCGTTTGGTTGTTTTGTCTTGTCATCATTGTAGCTTAGCACATAGAGCAATACCTGACACACCATAGGTGCTGGAGAAATACTGACGGATGAATAAGCTAAAGAATGAATAAAATGAATAAGGGGCTCTCTAAGATATGAATATTTCGCCAAAGAAGATGAACAAATGGCCATAAAGTACGTGCAAAGATGCTCAACATCGCTAATCATTAGGGAAAAGCAAATCAAAACTACAGTGAGATACCACCTCACAACCATTAGGATCGCTATCATAAAAGGAAAAAAAAAAAAAACTCGGAAGGCTGAGGCAGGAGAATAGCTTGAACCTGGGAGGCGGAGGTTGCAGTGAGCTGAGATCACACCATTGCACTCCAGCCTGGGTGACAGAGCAAGACTCTTTCTCAAAAAAAAAAAAAAAAAAAGGAAGAAACAAGAAAACAGAAAATAACAAGTGTTGGTGACAATGAGAAGAAATTGAAACCTGGTGCAAGGAAAAACACTAAAGCAGATCCTCTAAACATGAAAAATGGAATTACCACATGATCCAGGAATTCTACTTCTGGATCTGTACCCAAAAGAACTGAAAGCAGGGACCTGTAGAGAGATCTGTACACCTGTGTTCAAAACAGTATTATTTATAATATACAAAAGGTGTAAGTAACACAAGAGTCTACTGAGCGATGAACCAGGTAGAGAGTGTCCTTGACATAAGTGACTCCATGTTCGGAAAATACTCCATCTTGTACTTCAAATAGTGTCATGTCAACAGGGACCAGATATCTGCCTAATAAACAGAGACAGTCCATAATCAGATAAGAACATAACCGGGCATGCCCTTTGACTATCATTGCCAAGGGACCCTGGAGCTATAGAAAGAGCAGAGCTTTGCCAGCTTGAGATAGCTGTCTTAAGAGGCACTGTCTGCTGTGCCTTGTGATCAGCACCCAAGATTTGCCACTGAAGGGCTGCCCAAATCAAGGACTGTTCTTTGCACGTCATTGATACCGTCCAGATCCGGCCAGGACACTCTCCTTGTCCATATCACTCTCTGTGGACTGCTTTATTAACCGTTTTTCCTATCCCCTTTTCTCTTGATGTCAAACATTTGTTTTGTTTCATGTGGGATGTTTAATCTATAGCATTTATATATTTAATTAATATACTGTAATACTATCTATAGCATGTATATATTTAATATACATTTATATATTTAATTAATATACTACTATGTATGGCTTGTAATATTGACTGATTTCCAGGTTGTCTTGAATGTGTGTGCTCATGGCTTCGATGACCAAGTGAATGGAGGGTGGGGTACTAAGGAGAATAATCACTTTGGGGACTCCATGTAGCTTGTGGCTTTTGTGGTTGAAAGAGCATCAATAAAAGTCTGACCTTGTAAAAAGACATAAACGTGCAAGGACCTGGTTATATCTGACCTTGTGCCACTAATGCAAACAAATACAGAAAATGTGGTATATACATACAACGAACCATTGTTCAATCTCAAAAAATGGGGAAATTCTGGCCCATGCTATGCAATGGATGAGACTTGATGACATAATGCTAAATAAAATAAATCGGTGATGAAGGAACAAATGTAGACGCTCCTCAACTTACCATGGAGTTACGTCCTGGTAAACCCCTCATATGTTGAGAATATTGTTGGCCGAAAATGCATTGAATACACCTAAGTTGCAGAGCATCGAAGCTGAGCTCGGCCCGCCTTATTCAGAACACTTACATTAGCCTGATTTGGGGTAAACTCATCCAACACAAAGCCTATTTTATAATGAAAGGTGGAATATCTTACGCCGTTTATTGAATATCGTGCTGAAAGTGAGAACCAGAACGGTTGTATGGGAACTTGAATTAGGGTTTCGGTTGCATAGCTGTCACGTTCGCACCATTGTAAAGTTGAAAAATCCTGTGAGTCGGGACCATCTGTGCTGATGATTCCACTCAAATGCAGTACCTGGATAGCAAAATTTATAGAGACAGGAAGGAGAGCATCATTGCCAGGGGTTGGGAGCGGGGAGAATGAGGCGTTAGTGTCAAATGAGGTCGGAGTTGCAGTTTTGCAAGATGAAAAGGATTCTGTGCGGGAATGTTGGTGAGGACTGCGGGACAACGGGAAAGTGCTTCAGGCACCACACTGTCCACCTAAAAATCATTAAAATCGTTAATTTTTAAATGTATTGTTTTACAATTATAAAATAAATGTATTAGCTTAAAAGGAGAGAGAGGTAAGGCTCCCAGAAGTGTCATATGGTGCCACAAAACACAATAGTGGTCTTTGGCAACTATGGGATTATTTCAGGGGTTGGCTAAAGGGATCTCAACTTCAAAAAGAGCAAGGAGAGGAAAAGTGAGAAACAGCTGGAAGGGGCTCACTGGGGGCTGAGGGAAAGGAAGCTGGGTCAGGGTCGGAGGTGAAGTTGTTCTGAAAGGGCAGGTGAGGCCTCACAAAGCAGGGGCCTGAGATCCAGCCAGGTTGAACCTAGGGCTGGCAAGAGACGTCCACAGTCACAGGAACCCCAGCCTCCCTCCCAATGCCTGGGGTGGACCTAGGTCTTATCCATGGAGGGCTGCTCTGCAGAGTCAGGAAGAAGACCATAGGTAAGAAATCTTTTCGTTTCTGGAGACATAAACCTATCTCAAATTGGTGTAAGCCAAAAAGAAATTCACTGGCTCATGCGACTGAGACATCAAGGGATAACAGGCTTTGGGCACAGTGCATTCAGGAATCTGCCTCTCTCATTCCATCCGTCTGCTTTTCTTCCGTTGTTTTCGCTTAATTTCTGGCAAGTTCCTCCCTCACGATGGCAGAGATGGTCACAAAAAGCTCTAGGCTACATCTTACAGCCCAGCAATTTCAGAATTATAAAAGAGAGCCCTGGGAGGCCGAGGAAGGTGGGTCACCTGAGGTTAGGAGTTCAAGACCAGCCTGGTCAACATGGTAAACTCCAACTCTACTAAAAATACAAAGAAGATTGGCCAAGTATGGTAGCGGGTGCCTGTAATCCTAGCTACTTTGAGGGCTGAGGCCGGAGAATCCCTTGAACCTGGGAAGTGGAGGCTGCAGTGAGCCGAGATCACGCCACTGCACTCCAGCCTGGGCAACAAGAGCGAAACTCTGTCTCAAAAAGAAAGAAAGAATAAAAGAAAGCATCCCAATCCTCAGAGCGCTGAGGGCTGGCCAACCTCTCAGTGCAAACTCTCATTGGCCTGGCATGGTAAAGTGACCATCTGCCATGCAACACTGGGCCCAGCAGAAAGGATGACTCTGATTGGCCAGGCTGAGGTCACAAGTCCACTCTAGCCAAGGGTGGGGTCAGCCCCACGCTAACTACAGGGAGAAGAGGTGGTTTTCCAGAAGGAAAGACAGCTGCTGCTATTGTAACAGAATACATGCAGGGCGGACAAAACTGGGAAGGCCATGCCAGTGCTCCTTCCCCCAAGACCCACTGGACAAGGTGGCACCAGGTTCCTGGGCTCAGACATAAGAAGGAGGCAGAGGCCAACAGGCAGTAGAAAACTTGTTTTCTGTAGCTTCCAAGGAATAGTGGCGGACAGGGAACCTTTGGCCAGATCCTTCCGCAGACGTGGCATTGCCCCCAGAGGCTATCCTCGGACACCCCAGCGAGACGACCACATACCCACACGCTCACTGACAAGCAGCCCACTCGCTGCCCTAAGGAGACTGAGTGGTGGCACTGGTCCTCTCTCTCTGGCCAAGAGGCTGGCATTTGACAGAGCTGCCAGTCCTGGCAGCCAAGACCTTCTCAGGGTCTGTGCCAAGTGGCATGACCCAGTGGTATTGAGTGTGAAACGCCTGGCTCAACGTCCTTCTGGCCCAGACAGAGCCAGCCTCTCTGTGCACTGGGTGTGGAAAGCAAGACCAGGCAGCCACGGCTGGGGCACACCAGGGCATCAGCTACTTGGTGGGGAGATCACTGTACTCTGACCTCATCAACAGGAGAAACTCAGATACAATCCCTAAGCAGGACCGGAGGGGGCGAGAACAAGAGGGGTCAGAGGAAATGCACAAGGAGGCCGTTCAAACCCTCCTACAGCCTCGAAGTGAGAATGGATTCCTCGGGACCCTCTCCCGGGCTCATCTGCTCTCTCCTCTTTCCTTTCACATGGACATTGATTTTATGGGGCCCCAAGGAAAGAGGTGGGGGTAGGTGGGCCGGAAGCCAGGACTGTCTTCCATTACTCACTTTTCTCATAATAATAGCACAGGGTGCACAACTGCACAGAGTGAAGACTACATTTCCCAGCCTTCTCGGAGCTGAGTGTGGCCATGTGACCAGGCTCTGGCCAATGAGACTGAGCAGAAGTGGTGAGTGTGACTCCCTTCTGGAGCCCTCAAAGGGCAAGGATGGCAGCTCACCCTTTCATGTGGTTGGAACCCAGACATGTCAGGGAGCTGTCATGGGCCATGTGGCAGAGGGGCATACCCTAGGGATGGGAACCACAAGACAGAGGGAGCCTGGTGCCTGCCTGCCCCATTGCAGAGTGGAGCTGCCTTCTGCTGAGTTCACTGCTGCTTTGGGTCTTTTGTAGCAGCAGCAGCCTAACATACAGACCAGCTCTTCCAGGCGGTTGGAGGAAGAATCGAGAGAATTCCCCTCAAACATACCAGTGCCCTTCAGGAGAATGAAATCAGGACATGGAGACCGACCCCTGGACCCAGGGTGGGATGGAACGGAATCTAAGTTCTGCCTATGGCCTATGCATTCAGCAGGTAGGCAGGGTGAGCCTGTCCTTGGCCGGGCACTGTTCTGCTCTGAGAACAAGGTGGTGAAACAGCTTGGTCAGCGGTATTATCTCATGGTGCTGACCGTTCCCGTGTGAGAAAACAGACAATAAATAAGTTAAAAACAAACAAACAAAAATGATATTTTTCTGTGAGTGGTGAGCCCTCTGAAGAAAGCAAGCAGGTCCGCTGGTGGGAAAGGCTGTTTTATGCTGAGTGGTCAGAGGAGCTGACAACAGAGCTGAAACCTACAAGTGGAGGAGAAGCTGCATGGAAAGGCTTTCATGGTGAGGGAACAGCAGGGGCAAAATCCCAGAGGCAGGAACAGCTTGGCACGTTCTCCTAAGGAAAAGCTTAAGATCCTAAGAGCTACCCGGCGTGCTTACTGCACGTTAGGCATGGTTCTCGGCACTACTGTGTGCCAAATCCTTTAACCCTCACTCTGTGGTGGGCATGATTTTCTTCTTCATTTTACAAAGCATGAAACTGAGACCCAGGGATGTTTAATCAGCTTGCTCAGGTCCCACTCCTGGTAAACAATAGAGCCAGGCTAGGAATTCCCTCCCCTTCTGCACTTCCATTTTACCACCAAGCCTTAAATCTTGTAGGGGCTTGAAAAATCTAAATCCTGCAGTGGTCAGAGCTAATGAGGACAGGCCTGTTCTGTGGTCTTTACCCCACCCCAATCCCTAGCCTGGCTTATTGAGGAGGTATTATAAAACCTCCTAGAGTGAATATATAGAGAACATCCTTGCCTAAAAGGATGGTCAGGGACATAGAACATTTCTTTTTTCTTATTTCTCTAGTGGAACTGGCCTTGAAGCTCTAACTCAAGCCAGTGCGGCAATCCACAATCAGCCATTGCTGAGTGCCAGCAGGGGGTCAGCTCTTATGCCAAGATCCTGGGATTAAACGGTGAACAAACCACAGTTGCCAGCCCCCTCAAAGATCTTGGTGCCCACTCTCACCAAACTCCTGTGGCTTTTATTTCCTTGAAAAGCACTATCCGAGCACAACAGCTAAAGAAGGCTAACTAAGAAGTAGTCTTGGCTGGGCGTGCTGGCTCATGCCTGTAATCCCAGCACTTTGGGGGGCTGAGGCAGGCAGATCGCTTGAGCCCAGTAGTTTGTGACCAACCTGGGCAACATGGCAAAATACCAACTCTACAGAAAATTCACCAGGCTTGGTGTTGTGTGCCTGTGGTCCCAGCTACTCGGGAGGCTGAGGCTGGAGGATTTCTTGAGCCCGGGGACGTGGAGGCTGCAGTGAGCTGAGATTTCACCACGGCAGTCGACCACTGCCTCATTCATGTCCCTATCTGATATTGATCTCCTTGTTTCCAGTCCTGTCCTAAATCCCATTTCCAGAGATCCTGTCAAAAAAAAGCAGCAGCAGCAGCAGCAGCAGCAGCAGCAGCAGCACACGGTCTTGTTGCAAAAAAAATCCAAGAAGATCAATGAGATCAATGTCCTGTGAGTAAAACCACGAAAGCCCCTTCACTTCCGCTTCCCTTCACTTCCACGTCTCTCTCTGAAAGCCAATCTTGCCAATGGTTGGTATCTTCCCCTAGAGTTTAGTTTTGTGTAAACAGGGGTTCAGTGCTTTAGGTACTGCTGATCCTTTTGATTCCACTTGTGTCCCCTGATGCTCTTGCCTCCCAAATATTTCCTATATCCACCCACTTCTCTGCAGCCATGGCCCTCATTCAGGTTCCTGTTTCTCTTGCTGTCATCTGCTGCTAATCTCCCGGTCTCCAGCCTTGTCCTAAAATCCCAATTCCAGGATCCTGCTGGAGAAATCAAACTAAAATGCAAATAGGACCATGTAAGGGACATTTGAGACATTCGGAAGCTTCCGAGCATCTTCTGAATGTCCACCTGGTGTTGAGAGAGTCTCCTGTGGTGCCTTTTCTAGCTCTCCAGGAGAGAAACCAGAAGACATTCTTCCAGCCTCCCTTGCTGCTGGGGCAGTCATGTGACTTTGGATTCTCCAGTCACATCCTCTCATTTGAGGCTATGATTTGGAAGGGAATATGGAGGTATCTTAGACAGACAGAACTAAGGTTTTCTTAAAGCAAGAGAGTGCAGGCATCTGGTTGTTCTGGGGTAGCAAGTGCACCTTCTGGCATCTAGTGCCCCGTGGTTGGGTACAGCTCCTAGTTGTGTTTCCTGATCTATGCCCTGGACTTTTGGCAGAGTCTCTGTGCCATCTACCACCCTTCAATGAATTTCAGTTTTGCTTAAATCAGAGTGGATTCTGTTGTTTGCAATGAAGCAGACCGATTGATACAGATCACATCACTCTCCTATACAAATTCTGCCTATGCTCAAGTTTTAATTGGTTCCCCTGCCTGCCTGTCCACCCCTCTAGCCTCTCCTTCTGGTGCCCTCATTTCACATTTGTACTGCAAGGATATGCCAACTGTATGCTCTGCACTGCTCCTCCTCTTATGCTTTTCTGTATATTGAAATTTTTATCTTACTATTAGCTGTGATGTGCCCACTTCCCCGAAGAGACAGCTGAGTCTCACGGACACCGTCCCATGGTGCTGCAGAGCCAGGATCAGGACTCAGGTCTCCCGCCCTTCCATCAAACACACAGTCTTGCTTTGGAGAAAGCGTCAACACCACTCAACCACATTCAGGCTGAGGTCCCTTCTCCTTTGTGCTGAAAGAAAGGTCCTCTTCAACCCCCTTCCCCGATGCCCCTTTGCCTACAGCACATTCCCCAACTCGGGCACCATCCCACACACCCTCCTCTGGCCAGGGAGCTTCCTCTGCCCAAACTGCCTTCCCCATCTCTGTGGTCTGGCCCTGAAGCCAGACTTCCCGGGTTCAAATCCTGACTCTGTCTCTTCTGAGATTGGACAAGTCACCAAATCTCTCTGTGGCTCAGTTGCCTTGTCTATAAAATTAAGGCGATGATGGTAGCCCCTTTAAGTGCGTTGAGTAGAACAACAGAAAACACAGGTAAGTCACTTAGAAGAGTAGCTGGCACTTAGGGCGCACATGGTCGATGTTCGCCACCATCTTTTTGTCTATCATCATCATCTGGCAAAATCCGTGTCTGCCCACCTCTCGTGGCTCCTGTTTCCTCTGGGAATCCTCTCTTCAGTGCGAGGAGGAATCATTGCTTTCCAATCAGGGCTCCCAGGGCACCTGCACCCAGTCCTTACTTAAGGCGCATGCCTCTTCTGAGTGCTACAGGCAGCAAACAGAGTGGGGGCTTAAGAGGCTGGACTCTGGAACCAGATGGACTGGGTTTATCCCCCTGGCTCTAGCTGCTTAGGAGCTGTGTGACCTTGGTTAAGTGACTTAACCTCTCTGTGTGTGCCTCAGTTTCCTGGGGAAAATGGAGATAATCATAGAAGCCACTTCATGGAGTAGGTGTGGAGACCCAACCAATCTGTTCATCCTTTAAACAGTGTCTGGCATGCAAGAAGCGATCAATACATGTTGGCTCCTTTTAGTTGTTTACTGCCTGTCTGGTGCTGAACACTATGAGTGTCTTCAGGGCACAGACCAGGCTTTATTTACTGTTGTGCTCCCAGCACCCCATGCAATGCCTGTGAGCTGCCACATAGGTGTCCTGTGCTCGCGGTCTGGTCTCATGTCAGTTGTTTCTTTCATTTCTTGCATGCGTCTGACCTAAAGGGCGCTGTTCCAGCCTGAGCAAGTGGAAGATTGCTGCCCACCACACTTGATTCCCTTTTGGGCGGCTGGCCCAGGAGCTGAAGAAGGCCTGGGGGCCTGGGGGCCTGTGAGCTGTGGGGAGCTGGCCCTTCTCCGCAGGGGCCTTGTGGACCACCCACTTTGATCCTTGATCATGAGCATTTAGGACCTCATTTGGACTCATTGCAAAGGATGCCTCATGCAGAAGGCCATGGCATATGCGGTCTCTCAGGCTGTGCCAGATGGTGGGGCTTTGGCGGAGCTCCCTCTGTATCTGCAAGCCCGCTGACCCATTCAGAAGCTCTAAAGTGCAAGAGAGAAATGATAATGGTGCTTTGAAATGACTGGAGCTGGGAGATGGCAAGGAGCCTGGCAAAGAAGGAACATGCCATTGTCGCTGGTACTTAGCTGCATTCATGGACCAGCAAAGCAAGATGGATTCCAGCCAGCTTAATGAGCCCCCTCAGTTAGCTGCCTGGTTCATTCAATTTGACCACCGTGCAAAAGATCTAGATTAGAACAGTGGTTAAGAGATCAGGACCTGGGGCCCCACTGTCTGGGCTCAGATCCACACTTATCCGCTTACCAGTTGTGTGAGATTTTGACAAAGAACTTTAATGCTCTATGCCTCATTTCCTTATCTGCAAGATGGGAATATTTTTGCTGTAACAGTGGAAGGACATATTGTATCAACAGTGCTGTTTGCCTGGGTATCAATGTGACAGAAGCTGACTCTTACACAGTACTTACCGCATTCCAGGAATGGTTCATCATGTGGACTCGTTCATTTCATACTTCCAACCACCCCACCAGGGAGATGCTATTGTTATTTCTACTTTTTAAAGTAAGCAAAGCAAAGACAGTTGAAACAATACGCTCAAGGTCACAGAGCTTGAAGTAGAGACTTACGCAGTCTGGTTTACAATTCGTGTTCTTACCATCATGCCATCCTGCCTGCCAATATGATATAGATCTAATCAAAGACAGATAGATTCTTGCCCTGAAGCAAGTGCTTCTGATATACTCTGGGAGATTAAAAAGAAGCCGTGTATGCAAGAACTTAAGACAAATACATGCTATCTGCTTAGTTAACTGATGATGATCAATCAAGCTTTTCTCCTTCAAATAAATGGAATTAGGATGATCTTAGCTGTAAGTAACAATTAACCCAACTCAAAGTGTTTTCAATAGCCATGACTTTAGTGATCAGTATTACTCACCTAGGAGTTCAGGTAACTGGAGGTTGGTTAATCCAGGGGCTCAAAGACATAAGTAAAGAACTTAGTTCTTTCTCCTTTTCTGTTCTGTGATCTTTGGGGCATCAGCTCCATCCATAGGCCAACCCTTCTGTTGACAACAAGATGGCAGATCACAGTTCCAGGCAGCTCTAGATGTGAGAAATGTACAATAAAGAGGGGGAGGGGGGATTGTTCTTTCTTGGTTATCCTCTTAGAAGCCTGAAAACATTCTCCAGAATCTTGCAGAAGACTCTGCATTGGGTCTCCGTGGCCACTATAGGGGCACATGCAACTTCCTAGACAAGTCACTGGCAGGAAGGGTTGTGAGGGTGCCAAGATTAGTCTCATCTGTTCCCACTGGATACTGGGGAGCCAGCAGCCCTGGCCACTGCACATGCTTTGTGCTTTTCTACTTTCCTCCATTTGCTTCAGCATTCCTTCTGCAGAGTGCCTGACCTATTCCTAAATATCATAATGGTTCACCATTGAGAATTCTTTTAATTGCAAGGGAATCCAACTAAAGGTGGTTTAAATAAAGAAACCCAGAGACGAGCAGTCCTGAGCCAGTGCTGTGTCAATCATTGATGTATCAGGGGCCCGGAACTTTCTGACTTACTGCTCTTTATCCTCAGTGCATTGGTTTTTACCCACAGGTACATTGCTGTCTGATTCTAAAATGGCTGCTTCATCTCCAGGCAGGAAGGAGAAGAGAGGGAGTTGGGGTAGGAAGACATTCTCCAAAACCCTCCTGCAGCTCTCTGTTTACATCTGATTGGCTAGAACTGGGTCATGTGACCACTGTTAGCTGCAAGGGAGGCTGGGAAAGTGAGTTCCTTAGCTGGGAACTTTGCCACCTTGAGCAAAGCCAGGGTCCTTTAGGTAGAAGAAAGAAGTGGATACTGGGCAACTGGCAGTGTCTGCCACACCTTTCTTTAAGACTCAGCTCACACTGCACCCCACCGCGTCCTTCTCTTTTTATCCCCAACGCATAAGCTGCCTATCCCCTCCTAAAAAACTCAAGTGCAAAAGGAAGAGAAGGAAAGAATCTAATGAAAGGGTTTACCTGTGTCAGCTTGGAACCCTGCCGTGGTGCTGCAGAAAGAATGTCTTGGTAGGTCGGGGAAGCCGAGGCTCAGAGGGCAGCAGTGACTTGCCAAGGTCATGGTTAACTATGAGACTCAGCAGGAAGGAGAACCTGGGTCTGTTCCCTTGCACGTGCCTGCCCTTTCCGCTCCACTGTGCTCCCATGGAAGCCCCAGGTAGCCTGAGTAAGTGCTCACTGAATGCTCATGGAAAGTTCTCCTGTTAACTGGGAGAGAGATAACACATCCTCCCACCTACACCATGCAGTCCTCAAGGTCAGAACTGAGACCTGTACTCCCACTACAAGGTGCAGAATCCTGTCAAGGGCCCATCACAATTTCCTCCCTGCTGAGGACAGGATAGGCCATTGTGGGCTGTAGTTGATGTGAGCACAATTTGCAGATTCTTTTTGACTCTAAAAACCCGAGAACATTGCTTCTGACTGTGGCGAGAACATTAAGCTTTCAAGTGGGCACTGCGCTATGACAGAAGCTAATGTAAGCCTTGAACATTTTTCTCTTTCCTTTCCCTCCTCTGAGTTCTGCTGGGGGCCAGTTCATGGGAAGTTGGCTAATTGGAACTGTCCCCACTGCCCCCATGAGAAATGGGATGTTGTACGCCATGTACCCTGGAGAAAATCTCCCATCTGTTCACTGCATGAGGATAATTACATGTATAAATTACCGCCTTCTTGTCCGTCCCCGGCTTGGGTTGGAGAGGGTGTGTGCTTATGATGGAAGTTCCTGAGTGACCTTTCTGATGAAGGAATATGACGAAGTCAGCTCCTAAATCAGCCATCTGCCTGAGCACGACTTCGGTATTGATTTTCTATTCTAGGGCTGGAAAACGGACATTTATTTTGAAATATGTTTAGTAATGAATCTGTGATTTGTGAAGGGTGCTTCTGCAATGATTCCTGCTGAACTTGATGTGACTTCCAGCAACAGAGAAAGTCACTGACAGTCACTGGGTTTACTTTTACCCTTTATTACTAAAAGGAAAGACTCCAGGCTGAGCAGCTTGAGAAAACGCACCAGGTACTTCCCACAGCAGTCATGACACTGCCTCTCATAGAAAACCGTCCTCTAAATAACTCAGCTGCAAAATATATTACATAAAATGTTCTAAATCTGAAAAGGCTTGGCCTGGGAGGCAGAGTTTGTTGTGGGGGAGGGGCCTAATCACCATCAATGACAGCGATAGCACTGTGGGCATTTCCCTGCCTCCTCCAGGGCCTCAGCATTCCTGCTGCAAGATGGAAGAGGCTATTCAGTTTCAGTGACCTCCATGATAAGCAGAATAGTAACTGCCCCACAAGACGGTCTCATCTGTATCTCTGCAACCTGTGAATATTCCAGGTTACATGGCAAAGGGGAAGTAACGTTGTAGATGGAATTCAGGTTGTGTATCAGCTAACTCTAAAATAGGGAGATGATCGTGGATTATCCGGGTGGGCCTGATGTAATCATGAGAGTCCTTGAAAGCAGACGAGGAAGGCAGCACCAGAGAGCTGGCACCATGAGAAGGACTTGGCCTGACGTGACGGACATACGGAGGGAGGAGGCCATGAGCCAAGGAATGTGGGTGGCTTCTAGAAGCCGAGCTAGACAGGGAAACACATTCTTCCTTAGAGCCTCTGGAAGGAATGCAGCCCTGCTAACTCTTGCATGTTAGCCCAGTGAGACCCATTTCGGACTTCTGAATCCCAGAATTGTAAGGTAATACATTTAGGTTGTTTAAACCACAAAGTTAGTGGTGATTTGTGACAGCAGCAATAGAAACTTTATGCAACCCAAGCCCCTCCTGTCCTGGGATTTTCTGATTGCCTGCCACGCATCTGCAACCAATTCTTGTCACTGCCCTGCTCCATTCTCCCTGATTGGGAATTCCTGGCTTTTGTCTCTCCAGTCAGACTCAAAGTTCCGGAAGCAAATAGACGTTCCTCTTCAGTATCCATGCAATGCAGCCTACAGAATGCTTGTTCAGGCTCCACAGGGCAAAATCCAGAATCACTGGAAATGGCGCCATGTTGTCCCTGGGAGTGACAATGAAAGCCAGTCCTTGCAGGGCGCCCACACCCTGCCAGGCAGATAGAGGCGCTCCCAGCCATCCCTCACTGCATCTTTACAGAGACCCGAAAGTAGAATTATCAGTGTCACACCATTTGACAAATTAGGCCACTGAGGACTTAAGTGTAACGTCACACCTGTTGATTAGAAAGTTTCCCTTTCATCCTCTCCGCAAGCCTCTGGCAACCACCATTCTACTCTCTGCTTCTATGAGTTTGCCTATTTTTGATACCTCATATAAATGGAATCACGTAGCATCTGTCCTTCTGTGACGAGCCTTTTTCACTTAGCATAATGCTTTCCAGGGTCATCCATGTTGTCATAGATTGTAAGATTTCTTTCTTTTTAAAGACTGGGTAGTATTTTATTACATATATATATATATTACATCACATTTAAAAAAACCATTCATCCAGCATGCGAGGTTGTTTTCACATCTTGGCTGCTATGAGCAATGTTGCAATGAACAGGGGAGTGTGGAGATCTCTTCAAGGTCCTAATTCCAGTTCTTTTGAATAAATACCCAGAAGTAAGGTTGCTGGTTCATATGATGGTTCTATTTTTAGTCTTTTGAGGAAGGTTTATGCTTTTTTCCACACTAGCTTTCCCACCAAAAGTGTAGCAGGGTTCCAGTTTCTCCACATCCTCACCAACACTTACTGTCTTTTGCTTTTTTGATAACAGACATCCTAAAAGGTGATGTGAGGTGACATCTCATTTGGTTTTAATTTGCATTCACCTGATGATTAGGGATGCTGGGCATCTTTTCATATAGCTGTTGTATGTGACATATAGCTGTTGTATGTGATATAACACATTAACAGAATGAAGGAGAAAAATCTCATGATCATCTCAAGGGATAGGAAAAGAGCATTTGATGAAACTCAGTACACTTTTATCATGAAAATGCTCAAAAACTAGGCATAGAGAAAAATTATTAACTCAACATAATAAAAGCCATATATGAAAAGCCCACAGCTAGCTTTACAGTCAATGGTGAAAAACTGAAAGCTTTTCTGCCAAGAATGGGAAAAAGACAAGGGTGCTCTTTCTCACCACTTCTATTAAACATAGTACTGGAAGTCTTAGCCAACACAACTAGGCAAGAAAAAGACATAAAAGGTCTCTAAATTGGAAAAGAGAAAGTTAAACTTTCCCTTTTGCAAATGACATGAGCTTATATTTGGAAAACCCTAAAAATTCTAAAACAAAACAAAAGAAACAAACAAAAAAAAACCTGTTAGAATTAATAAACAAATTCAGTAAAGTTGCAGGATACAAGGTCAACATACAAAAATCAGTTGTGTATTTTTATATACTAACAACGAATTATCTGAAAAGAAAATTAGAAAATCAATCCAGTTTACAATAGCATCAAAAAAATACTCAGGAACAATCTTAAGTGAGGAAGTGAATGATCTGTACACTGAAAATGACAAAATATTGATGAGAGAAATTAAAGAAGACACAAACAAATGGAGAGATGTCTCATGTTCATGGATTGGAAGACTTAATTCTGTTAAAATGTCTATATTACCCTAAGCAATCTACAGATTCAAAGCAATTCCTATCAAAATCTCATGAAATTTTTTTTTACAGAAACAAAAAAAAAATTCGAAAATTTATTTGGAATCACAAAAGACCCAAAATAGCCAACATAATCTTGAAAAAGAAGAATAAAACTAGAGACATAACATTTCCTAATTGCAAAATATATTACAAAGTTATAGTCATTAAGACAGTATGGTGCTGGCATAAAGACAGACTTATAGATAAATGAAATTATAGTAAATAGAGGGCCCAGAAATAAATACCCAAATATATGGTCAGATGATCTTCAACATGAGTGCCAAGCATACGCAATAGGGAAAGGATAGCCTCTTCAACAAATAGTGTCGGGAAAACTGGATATCCATATGTAGAAGAATGAAATTAGACCCTTATCATTGTCTTGCACCATTTACAAACATCACCTCAAAATAGATTACAGACTTAAATGTAAGACCTAAAACTACAACGCTCCTAGAGGAAAATATACGGGGAACGCTTCATGACACTGGTCTTGGCAATGACTTCATGGATACAAGACCAAAAGCGTGGGCAGCTAAAGCAAAAATAGACAATATGACCATGCCAAACCAAACAGCTTCTGCACAGTGAAGGAAACAAGCAGCAGAGTAAAAAGGCAGCCTACAGAATGGGAGAAAGTATTTGCAAACTGTGCGTCTGATAAGGGTTAATTTCCAAAATATATGAGATGCCTACAACTTTATAGCAAAATAATCCCTGATAAGCCAATTAAAAAATGGCTAAGGACTTCAATAGACATTTCTCCAAAGAAGCATGAATTTCAATTAGCCTAAGCAGCCTCACAGAAGGTGTGGATATGGAGCAGGGTAATTGTGCAGAGAGACTTTCCCCTGAAGGATCAACTGCCCTGGATGTCCCAGCCAGTGGGAGGATGTACAGCCCATGCCAGGGCAGGGTTACAAAAGGGCTGAGCTGGACATAAGCAGCCACAGGTTTTACCTGGGTGTATGTCTTTGCAGCAAGGAGGCCGTGACTTTTAACGGAGGGTTGCAGATTTATTTCATGTATGCTAAGTGAGATTTTAACCAGACCTCAAGGAGCTAAGACAACTGCCCCCAAAAGGGCAGGGCTGGATTTTTTAATCTTGGATCAAATAAGCAGGCATGAAGGTAGAGGGAGGGGTATAGAGAGAGCCAAATCTGCTTTTTATGGCTGGGAAGGGGGAAGGAGTGTCTGAATCTAGATTTAAAGGGGGAAATAAATAGAAAATGAAATCCCTTTTCTTAACAAATAAAATAATCGGGGCATGGTGATTTCTTAAAGCAGAAATTATTTCACTCTCCTTCCTTCTCCAAAGCCATAGATTTTTCTATTCCTTTGCTCATTAATCAACTAGAAATGTGACTTGGGGGAGGCAGAGTAACAGCATTTTTTGCTCTGGAGTTCATTAGGAATTCTGGAAGGCTGACATCATAACTCACTCCTAGTGTAGCTGGTTGCCAACTTCCCAGAATTCGAGGCTGGGGAGCCCATTTAAAGCTGCAGGCAGTCTTTCTGCAAAAAAACCCCAAAAACCAAAAAACAAAACTCAGCTCATATAGGATGTCTGTTTATAAGCAAGACATCAGGATTTTCCTAGGAGTCTAGACTTCAACAGCTCCCCTGGTCCAGGGAAAATTTGGCTTGAAAATTGTATTATGACAGGCTGGGTTTGGTGACGCACATCTGTTATCCCAGCACTTTGGGAGGCCAAGGCAGAAGGATCACTTGAGGCAGGGACTTTGAGACCAGCTTGGACAACATGGCGAAACACTCAACTCTACAAAAAACAAAAACAAAAAAATTAACCAGGAGTGGTGGCACATTCCTGTAGCTACTGCAGGCACTTGGTAGGTTGAAGTGGGAGGACTGCTTGAGCCCAGGAGTTCAAAGTCGCAGGCAGCTGCGATTGTGGCACTGAACTGCAGCCTAAGCAACAGAGTGAGACCCTGTCTCTAATTAAAAAAATAAAAATTATATTACACACTGCAGGAGGGGCAGACCTGGAAAACCCTATAGCTAGAGAGAGAGCAAAAAATAAGTTAGACCTGTCAGAATTAATAATAACAGCCAATAGGAAAATAAGATTCTCACTGCTAAAAAGCAGACATTCATAAGATGCATACCTACACATTGCTATTTTGCCAATCTAAGTGTGACATATAAAAATAATGTAGTAGAGTTGGTTGTTGATAATCTTTTCCCTTAAAATATTTAAAAGTCTTTGTTCCTTTATGAACTTGACATTTTTAAGGAGGCAAGATGGATTATTCAATTCATCAAACGGGTAATGATCTGCAACAAAAGGCTACTTTGTTTATCTTAAATTTAAGAGGTAAAGTGGATGTGGGGTTGTGGGAAGGGGCTGGTTGTCTTGATGCCACAGTTTTCCAGGCAATGCATATCTAACGTGTTGGGTGGTCTCAGCCCTCCTTAAGGGCTGAGATCATAAACTCTTTCAGAAAATGCAAGACGAAGAAACACTTCCTAACTCATTTTATGACACTATAATACTCAAATATGACAGTCAGATTGCAGCACTGAACAGACAGTCAGATTTGGGTATTATAGTTTCAAGACATATCAAATGTATTCAAATGTCTCTGGGCTATGCTGTTTCCAGCAAATGGCTACTGGGAGCTTCTGCGGTGGGCACGACCCTTTTGGTGGAAAAGGACATCTACTCACTACCATTTGTTTCCTCCCTGGACTGATGTCATCTTCCCAAAGCTGCTTTTCTTTAATCACCTTTGTGAAACCCTCATCTCATCACGCCAATGTCTTTGATCGGCCATGATGTTCACCAGGTGCACAATTATGTCAGAGAGAGGCAACAGCCTGATCTTGCTTCTCCTCCTCCTCCCATGCTCGATTTGACGTGTCGGAGACTCCTGTTGGTTCTTCCTTCCAGTTCATCTGGAATCCGAATGCGACGCCTGGTCTCTGCCCCTGTCATCTTGGGTCAGCCTCATCATCCTCCTCCTGGTTTGCCAACAGCCTCCTAACTGGACTTCTTGCTTCCCTCATCTGTAGACTCCTGTCTATAGAAACGAAACCGTTCAGGGCTATGCTTTTTAGGCTTTTTATTTTAAAATTAAACACAGGTACAAAAAAAAGCACAAAAACTGTATAGCTTAGTGAAATATTGCAAACAAATGTTCTTATCACCAAGACTAAGTCAAGAAAGAGCACCTAGCCAGAGTCCCCTCCACGGCTGCGTCCCAATCACAGTCTCTCCCTCCCTCCACAAAAGTAACCCTCATGCTGATTCTCACAGTCAACCACCTCCCTCCAGCCTGCATGGCTTCATCACCCCAGTGCCTCCCTAGACAGCGTAGGTCATGTTACCTACTAGGTAAATCTTGGTAAGTCTCTTAAGTTTCCAAGTTTCCCGTTCATGCCTATCTTTTTTTTTTTTAGAACTCCTTTGTCACAGTGCCTGGTCCCTGTGACCTATGAAAATTTTCACAGTCTGAATTTTGGTGATTCTGTATTTATGATGCAGTCAGCACATTCCTATCTCTGTCCCGTGTCAAGTTGCTAAACTGGAAGCATTCACAGCCAAACCTTTGATTAGCTCCTGTTTTCTACAACAGGAAATCAGAACCACAAGACAAACCAGTCCAGCTGGGAATCTCAGCCAGCATTCCCAGAGAGAACCCCCGCCTCTGTGATCAACCACATCACCAGGAACGTCTTCGGCAACCTGTTGATCAGCTGGTGGTGAAAGTGAGTGCTGTGCACACAGCCAGGCCGGGCTGCTCAGCAACCCCTTCCCTATCAACAAGGGCCCTGATAGAATTATTTCCTACCCAGGACCCTATAAAGGCAGTCATCTAATAATGATTTTACACGATGACCCAAGCTTGGTGGGGCATGGGAAACTTCTGCTCTAATTAGACAATAGCTCCAGCTGGTGCCTTAGAAATGGGGCCCTGGAAAATGGGAGAAAGTCTTTGTTTCCAGGCCAGGCAGGCTAGGCTGTTTGTGGCGCGAATAAAATGGAAGCTGGAATAGATTGGAGAGGCATGTTGGGGTGCACTGAAAACTGCCTGCCACTCAAAAGGTTAAATTCAGGAGCTGGCCTAACAGGTTGCACTGAGGAGATCAACGTGAAAAGCTGTGCATGTATCCCCCGAGAGGCAGGAGGTGTGATGGTTAGGAACCTGAATTCGGGAGACACGCTGCCTCAGTTGGATTCCTGGCTCTCTTTTTCTACCTGTGTCACCTCGGACACTCTGTGTTTAAAAGCTTCACATGAGAAATGGGTGTGATAATGGTACCCATTCCATCGGGTTGTTCTGAAGATTAAATGAGTTAGCATACATAAAGTCCATAGACTGACACCTGGAGCACCATGAGCATTACACAGGCTTGCTGTTCCTAAGGCCTGAACCCTTAGCCAAATTCCAAATTCTGCCTACTATTTGAAAAATCACCCAACACCTCTAGACCCAGAACACTCTCAGTACATAAGAGGAAGAATTGGGCTCATGGACTTCTTACCTCTAGTCTTACTCTTTAATCAGATAAGTCAATAGTTATTGATTAGGTGACTGCAGTGTGGGCAGCTCTGGGCTGGATGTACAGAACATTAAAACCAAGACGTAGATCCAACGCACAAACATGCAACTTGCTGAACAGAAAGAGAGGCACCAAGAGAGGATCAGGAGAGTGATGGGAAAAATGTCACAGGGCAGTGCATGGTTAGGACCCGGATGCTCAGGCAGAGAGTGAGAGGTGCAGGAATTTGAACAGAGTATTAGCAGATACTCTACTAGGAAAACCCAAGAGAATCTACAAGAAGTTTTGGAGCTTGTAATTGTGTCCAGAATTCCAATGAGCTATCAAATCAGCATGTGGCCAGACACCATGGTTCATGCCTGTAATCCCAGCAATTCAGAAGTCAGAGTCAGGCAGATCGCTTGAGTCCAAGAGTTCAAGACCAGCCTGAGCGACATGATGAAACCCCATCTCTACAAAAAATACAAAAATTGTCCAGGCATGTTGGCATGTGCCTGTAGTCCCAGCTACTCAGAAAGCGGAGACACGAAGACTACCTGAACACAGGCGAGGTTGCAGTGAACCAAGATCGTGACACTGCACTCCAGCCTAGGTGACAGAGCCAGACCCTGTCTCAAAAAAAAACAAAAACAAAAAAAACAGAAAGAATAGCAGTTAAACTGCAAACAGAAACAAATCCAATTTTAAGTTGTAACATACAACATTTTGATATTATTATAGCAAGTCTTTGGGATCCATATGAATAATACCATAAAAACAAAAAATAAAGTCAATAAAATGCATAGCACATTCCTTGATATGGAGTTAATACTGATTTGATATCTATTTCATTTCTCTCAATCTATAAAATGTGAAATTCTGGTAAATTATCATGAGGGAAATGATCTATAGTGAATGTAAAAACTTAAGTCATAAAAAAATGCTTTTTGGAAAAGAAAAGAAATTATGGATTTAGCTGTACCAGGTATTCTCGCTCATGGAATTATGGAAACTGAAGTGTCAGGCTGACTGGAAACAAGGCCAAGAAAACTCAATAGGAAGTTCAGAAAAAGACCTGCAGATACAAAACTTTGCAACATGATAAAGTTTGCATTTCCATTATTTGGAGGAAGATGGATTATTCAATAAATGGTATTCAGATCATTTTGAAGGTGCTTAATGATCTAGACAAAAATATTAAATCTGATCCATATCTCATTTGTACATCAAAATACACTCCAGATGCGTTGGTAAATTAAGTGTAGGAAACATAAAAGTCCTGAAAGGAAATAAATGAATGTTTACATAATATTGGGGGATTTGTAAACATACGTGTGGAAAGCACAAGAATGTTTATTAGATATAAGAAACAACAATGGGAAACTTTTTTTCAATATCTCTGAAATTTATTCAAGTTTCAATTTCATAAACTTACTCCAAGGTATCGTTTCTTGCCTGAATTCACTCATTCATTCATTCATTGAGTGACTACTATATGACAGACATTGTTCTTGGTGCCAGAAATACAGTAGTTTTTAAAAAGGGCAAAACTCCTGGCCCTTATGAAGCTTGCCTTCTCGCAGGGGAGACAGAGCAGGAACAGGATAGATAAGTAACGTATACAACACGTCAGATTGTGTTTGGGTTTATAAAGAACAGTAAGGGAAGAGATGGAGAAAGGGCTTGAGGGGAGTACTTTGCAGTTTTATAAAGAGGGGTCGGAGGCTGGGCATGGTGGCTCATACCTGTTATCCTAGCATTCAAGGAAGGAGGATTTTTCTTTTTGAGCCCAGGAGATTGAGACCAGCCTGGGCCACATAGTGAGACTCCATCTTGACAAATATTTTTGAAAAATTAGCCAGGCATGGCAGCACACCTATAGTCTCAGCTACTCAGGAGACTAAGGAGGCTTGATTGCTTGAGACCAGGAGTTAGATACCATCCTGGGCAATAGAATAAGACCCTATCTCTACAAACCATAGCAACATTAGCTGGACATGATGGCGCATACCTCTACTCTGGAGGCTGAGGTGGGAGGATCGCCTGAGCCCAGGAGGTCACGGCTGCAGTGAGCTGTGATGATGCCACTGCACTGCAGCCTGGGCAACACAGAGAGATCCTGTTTCTAAGAAAGTGGGGAAGGGTGTCAGAAAAGCTTCTGTGAGAACTTGACATGTGAGCAAAGCATTCTAGGAAGAGAGCAGGTGATTTATGTGGACAATTTAGGCAAAATATTCCAGGCAAGGAAACAAGGAAAAGGCAAGAGCAAATGCCCTGCGGCAGTCATGTGCCTGACAGTGGCTGAGGACCCTCAAGGAAGCTGGCGTGGCCAAAGCTAAGCAAGTGAGGGAGAAGCGTAGCCAGAGATGAAGTCAGGAAATATTGGGGGCTGATCATGTGAATTCCTGTAATCCATTCGAGGAATGCTGGCATACAGCTTCTTCCAATGACAGGCTGTGGCTAATCCAGTGAATGGATGAAAGAGCAGATGGATGGGCAGATGGGGAGATAGGTGGGTGCATGGATGAGTGGATGGGTGGGTGAGTGAGTGGAAACAGATTTTGAGGGCACTCATCAGCATGCAGGAGGATTATTAGGAAGGGAAGAGGGAAATGGCCACTAAAGAATGCGACATGATCTGATGTCACTCTCTCTACTGTGTGGACAATGGGTCTTATAAGGAAAGGAAACAGGGAGGTCCATCGGGAGAGGTTGCAATTATTAAGGTATAAGATGATGGTGGTACAACTGGCCATCTTCCAGGGACAAAGGCCAGTCAATACAAAGTACTTGTATGGAAAGCGTGAGTCCAAGCATCAGCCTCAGGGGTCCTGTCCCCAGTCAAGATCACTGTTAAGCCCCATGTGCATGCCCTGCATCTAGTTGGCTAAGCACATCTGGGACAAGGTGGGGCAGGTCTCACCTTGGCATGAAAACGCTTGAGTTTACAGACTTTGGGGCCTGTTCATATACAAGGACCTGGGCGAAGTTGATGAAGAAATGAGGTTTCTTCCTGACTTTCATTTAGGGAATAAGAGTCCATGAAGTGAAAGGAACAAAGGTCATCTACATACCTGGCCACAAATATGTTATCTCCCCAAAACACCCAGCTCATATTTCCAGAGTGCCTTCTGGCTTGATATTCAAAGCATTTTCATCTCCACCCACACCAATCTCTCTTTCTCTCTCTCTCTCTCTTTGTTTTTTTTTTTTTTTTTTTTTTTTTTTTTTTTTTGGAAACAGGGTTTTGCTCTGTCACCCAGGCTGGAGTGCAGTTGGGCAAGCATGGCTCATTGCAGCCCCGAACTTCTGGGCTCAAGGAATCCTCCCACCGCAGCCTTCTGAGTAGCTGGAACTAGAAGCAAGCACCGTCATGTTTGGCTAATTTGTTCATATTTTTGTTGAGATGGGGTCTCACTGTGTTGCCCAGACTGGTCTCAAACTACTGGCCTCAAGCGATCCTTCCACTTTAGCCTCCCAAAACACTGGAATTACAGGCATGTGCCACTGCCCCAGACTCACCATTCTCTTCTAATAGGCTGTGTAATTTCCTCTTTGTGTTATAGATGAAGAAATTCAAGCTGAAGGAGATCAAGGGAGAGCAACAATTAAATGTCTCAGACATTCCCATGGCTTGGTTCTGAGTACAAGCTGGGTAACCTGCCCGGAGCTATGAAATGCGTCTCATTTGCCCCAAGGTCACAGAACACATTGGTCATAGAGTCAAGACTTGAATCTGAGTTGCCCAATTCCAGGGCTTTCTTCCATGCCTGTTGGGCCCAGAGGGTGCAACTATACTCAGCCCCTGTTTACTCTTCTGTGAGGCTCCTGTCACCACTGAAAGGAGGGGTGGACATAGGCTGACTATACGATTCATAGTTCCCAAACTAGACTCTCTTTGAGTATGAACGATGGGGTGCCATTAATAATTATTCTAGAACATAGGGGCTGTCCCAGGTAAGCTGGAACTTAGGGTCCCCCTAACTAGATGCCACATTTGCCCCAGGAACTTACATAAGATAGAGAACATGTCCGCTGTCTGCGACAGAGAATGGAAACTCAAGAGAGTAGAAACCTGGCCACCACAGTACCCAGCTCTGTGATCCAGGCAACTTATTCACTTAGAGATAAACACGTTCTAGAGATCTGCCATCTGACATTGTACATACAGATAGCAATCCTCTATTGTACACTTAAAAGCCTGTACAAGGGTAGATCTCATATTAAGTGGTAAGAACTTATCACAATTTTAAAAATAAGAAATTAAAATATGGTCTCTTCAACAGAGGCCTTGGAATATTTTCTAGACAGAACCCACAATCTTCTTTAGAAATTAACTTAGCACTTGTGACCATCATATCCTCTTCCCTTAGTTTTCCTAGTAGTAAGTGCTTTGTTTACATAATTTACTCAAATTTAATGAAGACATTCCATTATAAAGATGGTTTTTAAAGAGTCAATCTGTGTGTGATTTTAATTAGGATTAGCATCAGGTTGGGCAAGGTTTTGAGAGGGAGGGAAAACCAAGAGCTGGGCATTCATAGGGTGGGGTGGCAGGGGGGTGGGGGTTATTGATAACCTTAATGCCATACACACATTGCAGAGGCCAACAGACACGTGTCCCCATTCTGAAAGGAGATGGGAAGTTGGGAGTCCCATTTGGCTGGTTGGCACAAGTCTCCATTAGCTGGGATTTCTGGAATTTTCCCTCATTGCAGTTTTGATTGTCGGGGTCTGCACACCCCACCCCATCAAAGACAAGAAAGATTCAGAGTCTCTAGCTCCCATCCACCCCAGGCCTGAGGAGTCACACCCTTGGAATTTTGCTTCGAGACTTACACCAGGCCCAGGGTTGGTTATGAACAGAAGCAGAACAGCTACTAGCAAGCGAGGCATGTGCTATTCCACTCAGCTTTGACCACCCAGGATCAAGTGACTTAGCACAGTGCCTGGCATGTCCTGAGGGTAGCTATTATGAATATGACCATTTTGTGTTTCCTTTGCTATGTTTTCAGTTTTTGTGAGATCAGAAACTAGGTTTGTCTTTGTATTCTAAGGGCCTAGAACATTTTTGTCCCATAATTGTGGCTGAACAAACATGATTTGTTGATTTCTTCTTGAATGAGATACTCAACAGAGCCCTCTGTAAGCAAGAAAATATTTAGGTCATTGGGAATGCACTCGGCTGCAGTTGCAGAACCCCTGACTAGCTCCGTGTTGTGCTCTTTTCAGACGGCTTCTTGTCTCATATGAACAAGACGTCTGAAGCCTGGAGATTCCAAGGCTGATGTGGCAACAGCACGATGTCCTCCATGGATACAGGGCCATTCCATGTTTCTTCCCTGCCTTCCTCAGCGTGTTAACGTTCCATCTTCACGTCTGCATCTTCATGGTCACAAGACAGCTGCCAAGCTCCAGCTCTCCCACCCCTAGAAAGGAAAAAGAATCGGTGTTAAAAAGCTTTGTCATGAGATTTTGTCAATTTTTACTTCAAAGTGGGTGACCCGCTGACATACTTCTCTTTACACCTCATTAGCCAGAACGGATTCACACGGCAACTCCTGCACCAGTCACTGGCAAAAGGAAAGGATGTACCGTGGTGGGTTCAGGCCAAATTAATCCTCTGTGACTGAAGACAGGCTAGCTTCTCTGAGATCTTGAGATCCTCATCTCTTTCCTTGACACAAAATCGGGGATCTGTTTGTAGGGAAGAAGCGGGAGGTGATGGTTGTCGTGTAGACAGCTGAGAGTGTCAATGACTACTATGACTGCTGTAATTGTTACTAGAAGGTCTTGCTAACCCTGTGGAAACTTGACCCTTATGATCAGCTCTACTGTAATAAAGTGGAGGATGGTAGGTCCAGGAGCAAAGGAAGGCCTGGGGTATAGTCCTGGCTCTCCACAGGCTGCAACACAGATCATGGCATTTCTAGAATGTGCTCTTGATACAGAAAGGCTGGGATCCCAGTGAAACCTGGCCTGTAAGCCTGGAATCATGGCCCTCAGTGAAAATAGCTGACCTCGTTTTTCTGCCCAAATGCTGCCTTTTTTTTTTTTTTTTTTTTTAACCTGCCCTACCCCTATCCTGTACCCCATTAAAGACTTCAACTGGCAAAGCAACAGGACTGGCTGAGTGTGGAGGATACAAGCGGCTGAACAGCGAGGAGAGAAGCAACTGAGCATCGGAGATCATGGATAGACACAGCTAGCCTCAGACAGTGTGGCTTCAGGGAGGGGCCTGGCAGGAGACAGCTGGGCTTCAGGGACAGATCACCTTCCCATCCCCTTTCCAGCCCCCCTTTCCGCTGAGAGCCACCCACTGCTCACTAGAGTCTTCCACGTTTATCGCCTTTCAAACACTTCATGTGACCTGGTTCTTCCTGGTTTGTTGAACAAGAACCTAGGTGCCAAGAGGGCAGAGGCTGCCACCCTGACCCTCCACTGGGCTGGTTGGCACCTGGCCATCCATGGACAGCAGAGCTGAAAGAGCACTGGTGGTAACATGCCTGGATGCTGTCGTGGGGTCCTCATCGAGTCTGATCCTGCCAGAGAGGAGCGACTGGCCGGTTCCAGCATGAAGAGTGGTCGGGGGTGAGGGGAGTAAAACGAGCCGCTCCGGTTCCCGCCTGTGAAGGGGGTCAAGGGAACTATCCCGTCTCACTGTCACTTATGAGATAAGTAGATGGTGGGTAGGTCAGAAGACATCCATCTTCTCAGGGTCCTGTGGAAACATAAGGTGATGTTTTTGTTGTCACAATAACTGAAGGACACTGCCGGCATTCCAGAGGACCAGGTCAAGGACATGAAGTCTCTTGCAGTGCTCTGGGCAGCGTTGCACTGCAGCAACTGCCTCAAATGCCAATAGCACCTGCTACCTGTTGATGCTCTCTGACGTTTGTTTCATCTCAGAAAGGCTACCCTGTTCCTCCTCCCTCCCCACTCCTTCTTCCTCCCCACTCCTCCTCCCTCCCCACTCCTCCTCCCTCTGTGGGCTCAGCTCCCACCAGTCACCCCCAGCCACTTGCCCAGCTAGGGTGCTGTGGCAGTCACAACACCATCCTCATGCCTGGAAGCCTGCTGAGACTTACCAGAGGCCACCAGGACCGAGAGGAGCTGTGGATATTCTCAGGCAGATGAAGGCAATGTAGCACCGTATCTCAGCCTGTGACCACCCTCTCTGCTGCTGGACTCAGCTCCTGGTGCAGTGGACAGTCACTGGGGCGTCTCCAGCACCTGCCTGAATGTTCAAGGGCTGCAGCACAGAGTCCCAAGCTGGGGCTCATAATTCAGGTCTACAGAGGTGGAGATTCAATCCTCTGCCTCTTCCTCCTTTCTGCTTCCAGAATGCGGGGCACATTCTTACTTATGAACTTTACTCCAAGGTGTGATAATGTGAAAGTTGATCATTTATTCATGAGAGCAGTTTTTTTAGACATGAAATTCAAAATCACATTTAGAACATATTACAAATAGGGCTTGCCATTTCCTGGTGTTTGCAGAGGCAGCAGGATGATATTCAACTACCGAGCCAGGGTGTAGAGAGAGGGGAATGCCCGCATGCAGACCAGAACTAGGGGATTCAGTGTCCACCAGTGTTGGAGCACCATGAGCTCCATGACCCGTGTTCTGGCTGGTCATGACTGTGCTGTGTGCATATTTGGACGTCGTCCCTACAGACCTCTCTGTGTGTTCCAGGGTATACAGGTGCCACTGTGTACCAGTCACCACCCTCAGTCTCTGTGTTTTCGACTGTCATGAGATGGTAAAAGTGTTATCTGGGGGTGGGGGTGGCTGAGCATCGTCACCTTGTCCCACCCGGCCCACTCTCCCTTCCTCCATCCTGCTCTCTGCCCTGGGAGGTTGATACATGTGTACCGCAGCTTGGCCCTTGTGGCCTCTGGCTTCTGGGTTTGGCTGCTGGGGGCTTTGCAGGTGGCTGCAGGAGGGGCAGGGTGCTTACTTCCCAGACTCTGCCTGTGGGGTAAGCACAGCCTGGCTATGTCCCTTGACTAGAGACCCCAGCCTCCTCCCAGGCCACCTTCTCCACTTGACTCTCCTCTCCCAGCCTATATCACCTACTCCTTCCCAAGTTCCTTTGGACCCAAGCGAGCAACAGGCCCTGCCCCTCCTATTCCTGGTCCAAGGCGCTGGCACTGCCCTCCTGCTGAGCCTCTTAGCACCTGCTAAGCAGTCCCCATGGGCACAGGCCCTCTGCTTCCAGCTGGGGTCCTGGCATGAGGGGGAGTTCGATACTGACTGAGACTGAGTGTCCACCACAAATTTTACAATGAAAATTCGATTGAGTTTCAGAAAACCTGAGGAGTGGTGTTTCTAGCGGGCCTGGGCTTTTGAGCTGGACTCATGCCCACGGCAGCAGTGTTGTTGTAGACGCTCAGAAGACCAGCATCCATTCCTGCATTTGGAGCACGTCTAGTGGGCAACTTGAGTGCACCCTTTAATCTCCTGGGAAGCTTTAAAAATGTCGATGCCTGGCCCACAGCATAGAGAGTGCGGGGTACAGCCTGGGTGTGGGATTGGGGACCCCCAGGTGGTGCTAAAGAGCATCCAGGGCTGAGCCCACCAAGCCAGACCCTGGGCTCCAGCAGCAAACACAGCCTGCCTTGTGCTTAAGAGCCCCACAGTCTGAGGAGGGAGGTCAAGAAGCCACTCACTAAAACATAATGCTACCAGAAAGGGGTCCCAGTGCCACAAGAGAGGGTTTGTGGACCTCATGCAAGAAAGAATGTGGGGCCAGTCCGTAGAGTAAAGCAAAGGCAAGTTTGTTAAGAGAGTGAAGAAACAGAGGAAGGGGTGCTCCACAGGCAGAGCTGCGACAGGCGCCGGGCTGAGGATACTCAGTTATTTCTTGATCACATGCTAGACATGAGTTTTCTGAGAAATGGGTGGAGATTTCCTGGAACTGAGGGTTCCCCCCCTTTTTAGACCATATAGGGGAACTTCAGGGCGTTGCCGTGGCATGTGTAAACTGTCACGGTGCTGGTGGGAGGGTCTTTTATCATGCTAATACATTATAATTAGCTCATAACGAGCAATGAGGATGACCAGACGTCACTTTCATCACCATCTTGGACTTGGCGGGTTTTGGCTGGCTTCTTTACCACATCCTGTTTTATCAGTGGGGTCTCTGCGACCTGTGTTTTGTGCCAACCTTCTATCTTATCCTGTAACTTAAGAGTTTAAGAATGCGTAAACTCCTGGGAATGCAGCCCAGTAGGTCTCAGCCTTATTTCACCCAGCCCCTATTCGAGATGGAATTGCTCCAGTTCAGATGCCTCTGATAATGGTGCAGGTGTCCAAGTGGAAGGAGCACTGGGGCTCTGAGAGCCCTAAGAGAGGCACTGGCCCTGTGACGTGAAGAATGGATTAGGCAAAACTTCTTGAAAGAAATAGTGTCAAGCTCCATAAGCCAGGTGAAAGGGGTAATGGGGAAAGGCACTTCAGATAGAGGAGGTAGGAAAGGCAGAGGGCCCCAGGGGTGGGCAAGAATTTTCTGGAATGTCCATAGACTCTGCTTAAAATCCTCGGGGCCTTCCCAGAGTACTTAGAAGAAAAAAATTTCCCAGCCACAGCCAGCCGTGGTGTGGCCACTGCTCACCTCTGGACTTCCTCCCCAGCCACAGAGCTCCATCATGCACACCTTGTATGTGTTAAACACAACCCAGCCTCAGGGCCTTTGTACCTGCTGTTCCCACCAGGCACCCCGCCTTACTCAAGCTAATTTTCAACATTCAGACTGGTCTCAATGTCTTCCCTCACTGAAGGACACCACCCTACCACCTCACCACTAAACTCCTCCCAATCTTTTTTTTTTTTTTTTAATTTGAAACAAAATCTCACTCTGTCATTCAGGCTGGAGTTCAGTGTCTCTGTCTTGGCTCATTGTAACCTGCACCTCCCAGGTTTAAGCAATTCTCATGCTTCAGCCTCCTGAGTAGCTGGGACTACAGGTGTGCCCCACCACACCCGGCTAATTTTCCTCCCCAATCTGAAAGTTCTTCCCCACCATCCTCACCGTGTTTCCGTCCGCCACATCTCCGTGGTTATGTCCTTCAGAGTATGAATGTCTCATAGTGCAAAGCTAAAGCTATGCTTTTCTTTTTTTCTTTTTTCTTTTTTTTTTTTTTTGAGACGGAGTTTCGCTCTTGTTACCCAGGCTGGAGTGCAATGGCGCGATCTCGGCTCACCGCAACCTCCGCCTCCTGGGTTCAGGCAATTCTCCTGCCTCAGCCTCCTGAGTAGCTGGGATTACAGACACGCGCCACCACCCAGCTAATTTTTTTGGATTTTTTAGTAGAGACGGGGTTTCACCATGTTGACTAGGATGGTCTCGATCTCTTGACCTCGTGATCCACCCGCCTCGGCCTCCCAAAGTGCTGGGATTACAGGCTTGAGCCACTGCGCCTGGCCAAAGCTATGCTTTTCAAAAGCGTCTCCCTAACCCAAAGGGTGCTCTGTGAAGGTCAGTTTTGAACCATGTGGTCTTGACAGGGGTATTCTGAGGGCCTGAGAGGTCTTCTGCAGCTCCCCCTGAGTGTCTCTGGTCATTGTGAGCTGCTCTTTACTGGACAGCAGATTGTACGATATGACAAAGAGGGTTTTTTTTTTTTTTTAAACAGTGTGCCGCGACATTTGTCTAGTGGGTAAAATAAAGGGCGAGTTTCATACTTGACTTTGTCATTGTTCCAATTCATGGTTGTTTGGCTGCCAGTGACAGAAATCTGAACAATGACTAAAACAATGAAGGTTTCATCACTTGTCTTACAAAAAGAGAAATCTGCAGTCAGCATCCAGGGGTGGTATGTAGGTTCCATGTTGCCAAGAGGAGGGTAGGCACCCGCTCTTTTTCTACTCAGCACCATTATGGGCACGCCCCTCATGAGCGTAGGTGGCTGCTGCTGCAGCTACAGCTGAGTCTGGCTCCTTCACTTGGTGACACTCACTGTATCTCCTTGGTCACCTGCTTTGACTTCAAAGACAGCAAGGCTTTTTACAAGCATGCTACTGTAACCACCTTTGCAAAAATTAAGACAGTGAGAAAATTTCGACAGTGAAAGAGATCTGACCTGACCAACTTCATTGTGCCTTTAACCTTCAGACTGCCCTTGGTCATTCCTGGGTGTGAGACAAGCTAACTTTGGGAGAAATTTAGTTTGTAATTTAACCTTAAAGCCAGGATGATAATAGCCCTTCCCAAAACTAAATTGTCAGGTTAGGATTATAAGAGGGCCCTGAATCCTGCTAAGATGTAGGAAGAGTTAAGGAATACCCACCATTGTTCCAGAGGTCACAACATTCATAATTACTCCTTGATTACTCCTGCAGATAACTTGACTATTGTAGAATCTAAGGCTGGCCTTTTGAAATGCCTTTTCAGACTTTTGAATTTCTGAAGACTGGATGACTCCACCTGGACCCGAGGCTTGTGACCCGCTGGGTCCTGTGGCCCCACCCAGAAGCAGACTCAACACGCCAGGACTCTTCCACACCTCTATGATTGTGCCCCCAACCAACCAGCAGCACCCATTCCTGAGCCCTCTCCCTACAAACTAACCTTGAAAATCCCTAGCCTCTGCATTTTCAGGGAGGCTGATGTGGGTAATAATAAAACTCATTTCAGCTGGCTCCACATGAATTGAACATTCTCTGTTGCCATTCCCCTGTCTTGATAAATCGGGTCTATCTGGGCAGCCAGCAAGATGAACATGTGGGGCAGTTATACTACCAGGTTTAAATATCAACCTATTCCGCTAAAAGAGTTGAAAGCAGTGTCCCGAGTGTGGAAAAACGGGGAGGGGGCAAAGAGAATGAGAAAATGCTTTTTTAGTAACAAACCTTATAGAAGTATTTGTTAATTTAATCTGTTTGTACATCCCTTGGATTAAATAAATAGAAAAATAGAGATTGGAGTCATCTGAGCAGTGGCTCTGCTGCCAGCCTTGACCCTACCTCCTAGGAGATGGGCAGCCGCTCAGATCCAGGAGCCTCTTTCCCACCTCCCTGCCCCTCCTCCCTCCTCATGCACAGTCCGACTGCAGCTTCCCAGCTGGAGCAGAAAGCAAAAGAGAAGTGATTTCACCTAATCACCTGGGTCATTTTCTCAGAAATTGCTTTCTTTTTCACCTTTTTTCATGAGGAACAAAAAGGAACAGGAAAGGCAGCTCAATTGCTGTTCCTGTGAGCTCTGGCTCTCCGGAGGGGGCTGGTCTGAAAGGGCAAATGCCTTTGGAGCAGGCTTCAATCTTCTCCCCCTCTGGAGAGAAGCCCGACTCAATGCCACTCTACAAAATGAAATGGCCACTTGCGGGGAGGCAGATAAGTCTAGGCCAAATGCTTTTCACAGAAGCATGAGAGAGAAAGAGCGAGCAAAAGAGCTCCCAGCTGCTAACCCGGGTGAGAGGCCCTGATCAACTTCCATTAACTCCTGTGGCTCAAAGTCTTTGAAAGTGTGTCCCAGCTGGACTCACATGGTGAAGCCAGAAGTTGACTCCGAGGACTGGAGTTTGAGCCCGTCTTGGGTCTAACTTGCTGTGCAGTCAGCGAAAAGTCACTCAACCTCTCTGGACTTCACTTCTGCATCTGTCGAAGGAGGTGGAAGGATTTCTACTCTGAACACTGAAAGGGGTGATAGGAAAAGCAAGTGAAACCCTAGTATTCCCCCCTATTTGTAAATTGTTAGGGTATATTTAAAACATTTTTTGGGGCTTTTATGTCTCAGACAAATGTCCCTTACATCAGCTCTTAAATGAGGCTGATCCGCTATAATCATTCCTTCTTGTCCGTGGTGTTCATGGCAGTGATAGCTGTGTAACTGAGCGTGGTGGCTACTCCTCGAGTTAGGAGGGACATGCCTTGGGGGCAGGCACTCCAAGGGCTCAGTGGCACACACACAGACCGCCTCAACACTCCCCTCATGTCCGGAAGCTAGAAACATGGGTATTTCATGATAGTCGTTCTCATGCCTTTTGTACGTCTACACTGGAATCTACCAGTGTCAGCACTCTTGACATTGTGGGGTGGACGGTTCTCTGTGGCGGGACTGTTCTGGGCACTGGAGGATGCTGATTGGCATCCCTGGCCTCTACCCACTAGAGGCCGGTAGCATCCTCCCCTTCTCAACTGTGACCAGCCAAAAAGATGTCTTCAGACATTGCCAAATGTCCTCTAAGCGTAAAATTACCCCCAGTTGAGAACCACTAGTCTAGAATAAAGATGACCTACGGCTCGGAAATATTAGATGACTTCTCTGAAGTCACAGAGTCGGTAAATGAAAGAGACGGCTCCAGCAGGCATGGCTTTTCAGTCCCAGCTAGTGCTCTTTAAACTCAGAGTGCCCTCAAGAGCGGAGAGTTTTATTGTGAGGATTACAGTGGAGTTGCATAGGACATAAATACAACGGAATACACTTGACAGAAAATAAAGCATGGGAAGATTATCTTTAGTTTTATAACAAAGAGGATAGTAAATGTATGCTAATAATGAAGAATTGAATATGTAAATGTATGTAAATAATCCAGCCGGGGCGTGCCCTTCTTTGGACACCTGCCGGTGGGAGGGGGAAGTGGCAGATGGAGCTGTGATTCTGTCATTGTGTCTCTGTTGCCAAGGGCCACTTGAATATGCTCATTTACCCATGTTGAGGATGATCCTGGGGTCTGGACATCTTCAGCTGTTTCTACATCTGATGTCAGCCTTGCTTAGTAATTTTAGAACTTGAGCCAACATCAGGTGCTACCCTACTGCTTTTCAAAGAGGAGGGGCTGCTGACCCCATGTCCCCACAGCAGAGCAGGGTGGTGACTGGTTGGTGGGAACCCGTGGGAAACAAAAATCCTGGAAAGGTGAATAAATTGTGAGCAAGCACCTGGCCGCTTACATAACGTCATTGAAATTTCCAGAAGCAGATGGATGATGGGCTTGATCCAAAGGTGCAGTAACTAGATGGTTTTATGACAAGGGCGGCCCGTCATGTGTTGGGGACGTTCTGATGCAGATTTACAGATTTCAGGGCTAGCGGGGCTCTAATACCTCTTCCAACTCATTGCTTTTAATTAAGTTATTAGATATGAAAAAAAAATACTTCTAGTCCAGTCTGTCGTTCAGTGGGCCTCTGACGACGTCTCTGACTACGTTTTTAAACTGACGGTCAGCGAGTGCATCCCCCAGGTGTGCACCCTGGGAGGAAACAGCGGGTAAGCACGCCACACTGCATCGGACTCACCAACAAATTCAGCTGCACGCTGAGGAGGGGGTGAGACGCAGAGATGAACGGGACGCAGGGCAGGAATTCAGCTAGTCTTTGGGCTCCACAGAGGGAGGCCCTGGGTACTGAATGCCGTGATGTCTAGAAGTCCATGAAAGCTTGGAAAACCTACAGAAAGAGTGTGAGGATGATTCAAAGGGCTTCTCAGGCATGAAACAGGAGGGATGTACTGCTCATTCAGGTGTCCCCTGCAAGCTTCCTCAGTGCCCTTGAGGAATCACTGGCTAAAGAGCCTTGGCTAGCTCGTGGTTAGGAGGATATAGATTGTTATGGGCCAGAGCCAGGCTGCCGGGAGTGAGTTGCAGCAGCCTCACCTGGTGCTGGGCAACATTGAGCAGGTTAACTAATCTCTCTGTTTTTCTCTCTCTCTTTCTCTCTCTCTCTCTCTCTCTCTCTCTGTGTGTGTGGTGTATGTATGTGTGTACAAAATGGAATTATCATGAAGATAAATATTAAGTTCAGCCAGATGAAATTGCTATTCCCCACAGGAAATTGTCAACTCTAGGCAATTTCATATGGTTCAACCTAGTATTCCGTGGGGAATTAAGTTAAGAGTTGAAACGTTCTGACAGCCATGCATGGTATTGAGTAGCCCCCAGCAAGTGATGGTAACCTACTCACAAAAGCATAGGGAAATGTACAGCCTCTTCTCTATGTGTCTGTGTGGTGTGCTTCGCACTAGCGATGTTCACACTCTGTCACAACCCATGTCTACTAGTCAGGGTTTCCTGAAGGGACAGAACTAATGGGATATGTGTACCTATGAAGGGGAGTTCACTAGGAGAACGGATTCACACACGCGCAAGGTGAAGTCCCACAACAGGCCGTCTGCAAGCTGAGGAACAAGAAAGCCAGTATGAGTTCCCAAACCTCAAAAGTAGGGAAGCCGACAGTGCCGCCTTTGGTCTGTGGCCCCAGAGTCCCTGGCAACCCACTGGTGTGAGTTCAAGAGTCCAAAAGCTGAAAAACTTGGAGTCTGCTGTTCGAGGGCAAGAAGCATCCGGCATGGGAGAAAGACGGCGGCCAGAAGACTCGGCCGGTCTACTCCCTCCGCGCTCTTGCCCGTTTTTATCCTAGCCTCACTGGCAGCTGATTAGATGGTGCCCACCCAGACTGAGGGTGGGTCTGCCTCTCCCAGTCCACTGACTCAAATGTTAATCTCCTTTGGCGACACCTTCACAGGCAGTCCCAGAAACGACAGTTTGCATCCTTCAATCCAATTAAGTTGACACTTAATATTAACCATCACACTATCGGAGGGTTGTGAGTTGTTAATAGGTTAAGATATAAAATCAGTGCGTCAGAATTCTTCCCAGGTAGGGTAGAAGAGGGGAAAAGACAACAGGATAGGAAGGAAACTAACACTACACATCATAAAATAAACATCAAGTGGCTTGTCAATTCCGTCATGTGCGTATCTGTCCACATCACAATGAAAGATACATTTCATGCCACACGTTAGAGGCAAATAAAGTTTTAAAGTTAGTGCACTAGACCATATATAATGGGCCTTAGGAGTACTTGAGGGAATTTTTAAGAGGGATTTTGACTGTGCCACTCACTCATCTGTGGTCTTGAGCAAGTTACTGGGCCCCTCTGTGTCTCAGCTTCTTCTTCTGGAAAATGGTGAAGACCCTTGCAACCTGCCTCCCAGGACTGAGGTGCAAAGAGCAGGTAGGAGGCTTGGCGTATTTCCTGGCATGTGATGAAGAGTCCAGCAGATGCTAGCTGTGGCCGTTTGGGTGGTTCTTCAATTTCTATGGCACGAATGACATTGCAGAAGGTGAGGCTCTACTGCAAAAGGAAGAAATTGATTTCTCCTTGGGTGAAAGTTCACAAGACAGAACATTCTTGAATAAAATAACCTAAGAACATTAAACAGCAAACAATTACCCCCATGTAAACAATTACACTGCACCAGGTAACTCTGACATAGAAAGATGACATCGCTGTAGGGAGAGATCAATCAAGGAGGTCTTCCTGGAGGAGGAAGTTCTCAGCTAATATCAAAAAAGATTCAGGGGTGGGATTGGAAGAAGGCTGGATCAAGGACATCTGGAGAGAAGAAAGGATTGTGGAAAATTCAAGATGTGATCTGTAAATCATTCACTAATGCCAGGATCAAGAGCTGGACCCACCTCCTAGAGAGGGACCACAGTCAGACAAAGCTCTCTAGGGTCCACAGGCAAAGGACAAAGTAGACATCACGAGAGCTCACTGTTGATGACATATTATGATCATGTCAGGGCGGACATCTGCCTAAGTGCTACAAACGTTTATGAATATTAATAAGCATTTTGTTCCCAAAGGACCACAAATCAGTTAATTAGGGCCCTGTCAACCTGTTTACATTATCTATAAATGAAAACCCGTCAGCAGCCAAACATGAAATTAAGTGAGCCGTGTGTGGGCTGCCACCATCTCTGGATAAACGACGCTACCAATTCCCACGTGAGCCCCACCCTCGGCACGGAAGAGGATTCTCTCCTCACCACCCTCATTTGAATCAAGGCAGTGGTTACAGGAGGCCTGTGATAGACGGTGCCTCGGGTCTCACCACTGCATGTGGCGGGATGATTTAAGACTGTCGGTAAATTAGCTGCAATCCGAAGTCTTGGAGAAGAAGAAGAATAACTTATAAATCAATGTTGCATGGACAGGTAATCAGGTCCCCATTCCAAGCCCTGAGTATGCTGGGCCCGGTGGTCCATCTGTCTCATCTTCCTGGTGTGATGGGGCTGGGATGGGGGGCACTGAGTCACGGGCCCCACCTGGATCGTGTTCGAGTCTGGACAGGTCAGTGTCCCTGAGCCCAGGTGTCCTAAGTGTGTTTCCTGGAACGATCCTTAAGAAGTCGCAGGGCCCTAGAGGCAGAAGCAGAGAGAGAGGGATGGAGAGAGTGGCTGGGACTGAGGAAGAGGGAGATTCATTCAGCAACAGTATGTGCCGAGCACTGGCCTCACAGCCCAAGATAGACACATCAGTGAGCAATGAAACAGACAAGAGACAGGCGACAGAGGAGTCAAGGACCCTGCAGACCAGAGCATGCCCTGAACTGACCAAGGCGAGATGCCACCCTGTCCTCCACCTCATGACATGGGTGACTCCTTCCCGAAAACCTCCTCCTTCCCAAAAACTCCTTCTGGAGTAAATGCTTGTTAATATTTTTTTTTTCCTCTGGGCAAAAAACTGTGGTTTCTTGACCATATTTATGCTAAAACAACACTAGATTCCAACAAGTTGCATTAAAATGGGCACAATGGCTTGAAGAGTTAGGATTAATGATCAAAATCCAACCTAACACGACACCGTCCCTGCGGTATAGAACTGGGGTAGAAAGCACAGATTCTGGAGACATCTCCCTGGTTCGAATCCAGGCTCTGCTACCTGCCGGCTGTGTGACCTTGGCTAAGTTACCTACACTCTTTGTGCCTCAGTTTCCTCATCTGTAACATAAGGATAATAACAAGATTGATGAGGTGGCAGGATTAAAGGCATTAATATATGTGAAGTGGAACGTATCAGCTCTCTAATAGTTGCCTGCTTGAGGGGAAGTAGGTAAAAATGCTTAGGACCCGCAGCCTGGTTCTAGCGCAAACCAGCTGTGCAACCTTGGGAGGTGACTTAACCTCTCTGTTCTCTCAACCTCCCTTCCTGTGGGAGTAAAGAGGATCTACTTAGCCAGGTTTGGCCATGAGGATGAGAACCATGCATCTGTGTCGCGGGTTTGCTTAGCTGGTTCCTGCTGCAGTCCCAAAGGTTACCAAACAGTAAGCTCTGGGGTAGCGACGTCACGTGACCTGTTCCTTGCTCCCTGCTGGGTCCCCATGCCTGGCATCACTGGCTTGTGACCTGTGCAGACTCCCATGCTTAGAAGCACCCCCCACTTGGCTTAATGCCCTATTGTTGCCATCTTAAAATTCTTAAATGTCTTTGAACACGGGGCCCCGTATTTCCGTTTTGCACTGGGCCTGCCTAGCAGGGATCCGGCCCGACCCACACACATGTACAGATGTGATTCTGGTGGATGAAACGGGTCGAAGCAGGAAGCCTTTTTCATCTCTTCCCGAACTTGTGAAACTTATTTTCTCCCTTGAGCCTAGCTGCTCTGTGCCTTTCTGTGGGGATAGGGGAGCCCCCCCCCCAGCCCTGGAACTACAGGTCCCAGTCCTGCTTGCCCTAAAAAGGGCCCTTCTGTCCCTCAGAGATGTGCTGGGAGGCGTAAATACATTTTCCCACTTGAGAAATATTCCAGAGTCACCCCCACATCGTGCCCAGCACTGAGCTGGGTCGGGCTGGAGAGGAGTGGTGTTGGCCACAGACTCTGCCATCCCATTGCTATGAGTGTCCTGCGGCTACGGTGACAAATCACTGCAAACTGCAGGGTTGGCAACAACAGAAATTTATTCTCTCGCAGTTCTGAAGGCCAGGATCTGAAATCAAGGTGTCTGCAGGCCCTTGCTTCACCCAAAGGCTCTCGGGGAGATGCCTTCACAACCTCTCTCAGCTTTGGGCGACCCCAGGTGTTCTTGGGTTGTGGCAGCCTCATTCTAGTCCCCGCCTCCATTTTCATAGGTTGTCCCCTCTATGTCTGTGTCTCCCTCTTCTGTCTCATAAAACACTTGTCATTGCTGTAGGACCTGACAGACTAATCCAGGATGGTCTCCTCTCGAGAGTCTTCATTATATCTGCAAAGACTCATCTTCTACATAAGGTCCCATTTACAGGCACCAGGGGTAGAGGACATGGACATGTCTTCCTGGGGGCCACAGTTCAATGCACTACATATCCAAGATGGGGAACAAGATTCCACGAGGGCCAAAGGAAGGCGGGAGCGTGGCAGTGGCAGCTCACCCAGGGACAGCTCTGCTGCGTGCCAGGAGAGCTTCCAGTTGCCCTGCATGTTCATGAACTCATTCGCTCTGCATATCAACCAGTGCTATGAGTATACCCATTTTACAGATAAGGAAACTGATGCACATGCAAAACCAAGTCATTGCTTCAAGACATCCAGCGAGGACAGGTCAGAGCCAGCGGTGGAAGCCGGCAAGACATCTGTCTGTAGAGTCTGAGCTTCTGTGTGCCTGCTCCGCTGTGGGCTGGGCTCTCAGATATAGGTGGTCCGAGGGCAGACAGGTGACATAAAGAGTGAAGGGGCCTCCAGAAAGTGGGGAGGTCTGGGGCAAACTGGAGGGGGAGGTGGGATGTCGTTCCTCAGTACCAACCGAACGCAGCGCGTTCACCTCTCCCTATTTTTCAAAAAGGGAGTAAAATCCAGACTTTTACGTGGAAAGTCGCCACGATCAGGTTTGGTGATTGATATATTTTTTAAAAGCAAAATGGAACTCATCAGTATCCTGTAAATCAGCAGTCAGCTACCACCTCCGGGGTAAAGAACAGGGTCATTCATTCTGACTTTGGGAGTCAAGAACACAAGAATGGCCAGCGTTGATTTAGGGGGCTCAGGGCCCTTCCGTGGGCACAGCCGTGCTTGGCAGAGCCACGGGCCCTTGCGGCTCCCTGCGATTGCTGACTCTTAAGTCCTGATCTCATCTGGCCCTAAAGAAGCCATCAGCAGGAGGTGACAGCGACTGTAATTCTGTTTTTATGATTACCGAGCGACGGTCATTTCAGGCTGAGTGGTGCTGAGTGATGGGTGGTGATTTAGGGGCCTTACAGAGGGATTAGGGAGGTGAAGCTAAATGCATTTTCCTCCGAGGGCCAGACTGGCTGCAAACAAGTTTCCATGGAGGATGCTGATAAAAAGCAAATTATTTTATTCTGTTCACAATCAATTCCAACTTCAGACTGCAGACTCCCCCAAGAAATAAAGTATTAGCACTTATCGTATGGAGCTGAATTCTTTGAGGAATAGTAATCCTTAAACAGACAGAGGCACGTGGTTTTAAACCATTCAAATCCAGCGTGTGCAGGGGCTCATCCTCCTTCTTAATGAGCCTTGCGCCATCTCCACGTAGTTGCTGTAAGAAATGAATTCAAATCACATTTCATTGACAGGGAAAGGGGTGCCCCTGGGGGCATTTGTACTAGGAGTAGCCGTGTTGGCAGTGGGCCCGTCGGTCTGTGTGGTGGGCGCTGGGTCTTTCTGACTGTTGAGCACCCACCCCCCCCCAGCCCCGACCCTCTGGTGCAAACACTCCAGTTCTCTATCGTGGGACCGCTCCCCGCAAGCTCAGTCCATGTGCTTTGGGTGGTTCCGGGGATGGCCACGTGACCAAGGCCCGGCCCTTCAGTCACTGGTAGGGGTGGGGCTGGGGCTGAAGACGTAACCCGAGTTGGTCCAACGGGAGCCTATCCTGTATAGCTGCCGGCACAAGAGAGACCGAGGCCTCTCGTGATCTCACAGTCCCCGTGAGGGCAGGACAGCAGACTGAGGTTGCTGCTCAGCCTGTTTTTCGTTCCTGCCAGCTGAAGATGAAGCCAACCCGGAGGACAGTGGAGCTGAGAGACGGAGATAAATGGATTGGTGTTTCCAGAGTTCAGAATCCAAGTCACTTAATACCCTGCATCCAGCTGCATCTGGGGCCATGAGCTCTTCAAGCTTTCATTTACAGAAGTGAACACGATCCTCTTTCCTTTAGTCTGTCTGATTTGGATTTCTGTCCCTTGCAAACAAACAAAGTCCTGGCACACACCTCCGTTAAGATGCCATCTCCTCCCGAGCACTGGTCTAGCCCGTGGTGTTCTGCAAAGGTGGTAGCACAGAGACAATGCCCCTCTCTGCCCAGTCAGATATATACTGGCCTGGGATCCTCTGGTCATTTTCCTTCCTTCCCTTAATGCCAGTTCCAAACACGCAAATCACAGATTCTCCCTCGGTTAATCCCTCCTGAGCAGAGGCTGAGGGAGGTAGAGGTCGCCAGCCCACAGTTCATTTGCAGCCACATGCTGGTACAGCCTATCTTCCCTCAACCAACGTGTGCTCAGGTTGGGCCCTGGCTGGTCTAGCACCGCAAAGAGCCTTTGCCTGCCTAGAGAGATTCTGGAAACACCTTTCCCCAGATCCTTCCACACCATCACTGCCGCCTGGAATGCCAGCATTAGAGAGTCTCGTCTTGAATTTCCAGGTGAAGAAAATCACCTTGGAGAAAAGTAACGCTTTACACCTCATATGAAAGGCTCTTCGATGAGAACATGGGGATCTGTTTTCCACGAGCAATTGTTGGTAAGAGAGAGGTAGAATTTGTGGCACAGTCCAATCTTAGTCCCGGCATTTAAGATATTTAGGGAGCATGACAATCTCTGAGGATGTGACCTGGTGGAGCAGAAAGATAACACAAGGCCTGGTTTCTAATCCTGCCGGAGATTCAATTAGCCAGCAAATACTTAGTGAGCATTATGACATGACAAACTCTGTGACTTTGGGCAGTTTTCTGAGTTGCAGGGGTGAGGCCAGACACAGTGCAGATGAGGACATTTTGGACACTTTCCCTTCCTTTTCCATAGGAGGCCTTACAAAATGATCAGGGCACACCATCCTGCTGGAGCTAGGGTGGGTCCTTAGAGGGTACCAGGTGGCTGCGTTAGTCAGAATGGGCTAGATTATGCTGTGTAACAAACACACAAGCTGTTTCCACGGCTCACAAGAGCAAAGGTGACTTTCATGGAGCTGCAGGTCCTTCACAGATGGACTGCCACTCAGCTCTGGGCCATCTCTTATCCAGAACCTCGAGCTCTGTCACAGGGTTTCCCAACCTCAGCACTATCGGCATCCTCTATCATGGGGGGCTGTTCCATGCATAGAAGGATGTTTAGCAGCATCTGTGGCCTCCACTTCTGTCATGGGTTGAATTGTGCCCCCCACCCCATTTCATATGTTAAAGTCCTAACCCCGGATACTTCAGAATGTGGCCTTATTTGGAAATGGGGTTGCTGCCGCTGTAATCAGCTACGATGAAGTCACACTGGAGTAGGGTGGGGCCATAATCCAAAATGACTAGTGTGTCTAGAAAAGGGGGCAAATTGGATGCAGTCGGGTGCACAGGGAGAACACCACATGAAGATGAAGGCAAAGATCAGGGTGATGCTTCTGCGAGCTAAGAAACACCAAACATGGCCAGTGACACACCAGAAACCACGGTAGAGGCACGAACAGATCCTCCTCACAGCCCTCGGAAGAAGCGACCCCCCGACGCCTGGATCTGGAACTCCAGAATGGTGAGCCTGTCTGTTTCGGTTGCAGAAGCTGCCCAGTCTCTGCTACCATGTTACTGCAGCCCCAGCAAATGAATTCAACCCACAAGGTGCCCATAGCACCTTCCTCCAAGTCATGGCACCCAAAAATGTCTCCAGACCGATCACCCATTTTCCCCACAACCACCACCTAAGGGGACGAAGCGGCAGCTGAGCCCGTGGCCTCTCCCTCCCCTCCACTGGGCCCTTGCTCACTTGCCTTCTTCTCAAGGGGGCCTGCTGGGGCCACGCCCTCTTCTACCCCCTTGCCCTCCTTTCCTGCTGTACATTCCCCTGGTTCTTGTGTCCAGCACATAGATTCTTTCTGGATGCGTTCTGAGTGTCCTCTGGCTCCCCTCCGCATTCCTGACCCACGAGGACAGGCCCTCAGTGTTACTCACAGCTCAGCTCCCCTAGCAGTTCTCCTCCCAGTCCAGATGCTCCGTGGGTGTTGGTTGGGAGACTGAGTGAATCCATGAGCGAACAAAACTCTTTTCAGACTAGATGATCTCCAAGGATATCGTTTTAACCCCCTGCCATTCCAGCAAGAATTGGAGGCTGTTCTTTCCTGTCCCTAAGCCTGCCCACCCCATGTCTCGCTTCCTGCCAGAATAACAGATCATGCCCCTTATGCCAAGATAGTAAACATCTGTCCCTTTCTTGTAGTTGGCTAGTTTTGCGCCTAGCCAGCAGCCCACAGGAGCAGGGTGTTTGCTAACCAGGAGCGCCCGGCTCTAATGAGGACACCTGCAGAAGCCAGGGCCTCCGCTTGTTGCTATGGAGAACCTGCAAAGGGAAAGTCAGCGTTTCTTCGTCAGAGCTATGTGGAGGCAGATGCACGCTGGCGGTCTCATTAGCCCTTCCAGCCCGTGGCCTCTGGCAGTTTCCTGCTTGTACCCTCTCTGACCCATCCACTCTCTCTCTGAGCTCTGGAGGTGACAGCAAGGGTTGTCCTGGGGTCCTTAGCCTTGTGGGGTTTTACAGTCTGTGCGATGTAATCTATAAACATTTACTGAGCATCTCTTATGTGCTTGGGCCCGAGTGCAGCCTTTTTACCCCAAAGAGAAGACACTGAAAAACGCGCAGCAGAGCCAAGGCACACGTTCTGGAGCCTGACCGTCGGGTTCAAGTCCAGCCTTGCCATTCTCTTGCTACGTGTAGTGGCTTTACAATACATCTACAAATTCTTTGACAGCCCTCCCACTAGAAATAGTTTTGCTTCTTTGCTGTTGACCCTGAATGAGTCGGCCTCACTGACAGCGTGTAGGGGAAGTGGAAATTGCAAATTCCCCAGGCTTGGCCATAAAAGGCAGTTCAGCAGTTCAGATCTCTTTCTCTCTTCTCTCTCTCTCTCTCTCTCTCTCTCTCTCTCTCTCTCTCTCTCTCTGTCTCTCAACCTGTGCCTTAGGAGCTCTGGCCCAAGGTCTCAGAACTTTGACCACCCTGAAGCTAAGCTGGAGATGTCATGAGGAGAGATCACACAGAGACAGAGAGAGACGATGGGGAAACCCTAGCTCCTGGGTTTCCTCAGCATCACTGTGGGTATGAGGCTTAGAAAGGTAGACACACTCCAAGGCCACCAGGAAATGCCCTATCTGCAGGGGACCCAGAATGTGAACTTGAGCCTCCTCCAGATAACACAGGCTCCTGCTCCCATGGGGACAGAGAGAGGAGGCAGAGCCCAGAGGGGAGGCAATCTGTGCAGAGAGGAACACTGAGGGCTTTGCTCTGAGTGGCAAAGAGCAAGGGGTCTTAGGGGCAAGGCCAGCCACAGGCAGCCATTTGCACAGCTCTAGCAAGTTCTAACTTCTTCTACAGCTTCTTCTCTAGCTCCCGAGACACTGCTCCTTGTGAGTGGTGGTGCCAAGAAAGGGACAGAAGCAAGACACAGGCAGAGAAAGACAGAGACACAGAGAGACAGGGAAGTGCCCAGAGGAAGACAGAATGAAACAGAAAGAAAAAGAGAGCGAGACAGCGAGAAAGGGAAAGTCAGAGAGAGAAGTGGAGGCGGGATGGATTCCAAGAGCTACAGAAAGCGGGGCTGGGGTGTGGGGGGGACATTAGGCTCCAGGTGGCGAGAACCCCTAGTCTCACCTCACGGAGGTCACCGCTTCTGCCTCCTGGGAACAGGCTGGCAGCTGCCCTTGCTCGTCTCCTGCCCCTCCGTTCCTGGTCCTTCCACCCCCAGATGCACAGGAGCTCTGTGTGCTGCCGCCGGCCTTTGTTTCCCTGAGGGCCCACTCTGTGCCCAGCCCCGTCTCTGCCCTGACTCCCAAGCTGCCCACCTCCTGGCATGAACAGATGCTCCCTTCTTCTTGTTTTCCCTGTGGACAGAGGAGGCCCAGCCTGGGCTTCTCCATGCCCCGGCATTGTGGATTCAGGGCAGACGCCCTCTCTGGGAAGTCACAGGGAACAGATGTGCTTCTGCGGTCTCCATGGAGACCTGCCAGCTGGGCAACCTCTATGGGCAGCCGGGCCTCAAAGCTTTTGTCTTTGCAAAGCCTTGTGCTGAACACAAACATGAAAAGCAAATCTGCCAGGCATCCAGAGAGACCAGAGCTTCCATCCTGGCCTCTCGGGGCCTCGTGGAGCAGGATACCCCAAAGCAGGATCAGACGCATGGGGGCCCTCGGTGAACTCTCAGAGGACCCCAGGCATAGGCTCTGGTATTAACTAATGCTGGGCTCCACCTGCTGTTGTTAAAACATGCCAATGTCCGCTCTAGTTATAGTACTATTGATGGACCCACAGGTCTTCCCTGGAAGAAAGGAAAGAACAACCCTGGCATGTCTTGGACAGATATCAAAAAGCATGTTTAAGAGGTGGAGGCAGATGACTAGAATATTGCATGGCCAATTGTTTATTCATTAGGGAGTGGGTTAGGGGACAGGCAGTGAACACCCCAGACACAGACCGTTCTTTCGTGGAGCTGATACAAAGTCAAGGAGATGGACACTCAACACAGTGATAAGTAAATAAGATTCCAGCCAGGGAAATAAGAGCAGATTAAGGGCTAGCAAGTGATGACGGGTGGGCCTATGTCATGGGGAACACAGGAAAAGGGAATCCAAGCAGGTGACATGAGAGCAGGGACCCGAATGAGATGAGGAAGAGTGGCCCAGGAGGAGAGCTCAGAGACCAGTGCAAAGGCTCAGAGTCCACCTTATTCAGAATCTAAGGCACTCACTAATCAGAATTATTCCCACCCACTCAGGATGCTTCCCAGCTTCATGAAGATGGAATCGCAGCCTCTGCCCCAGCAAAACCTTATAAGATCTTCTTCCTCTTCTAGAGGGCATGGCCAGGTAGGGGGCGCAGGGAGGTCCAGGGGGCTCACCTTTCAGGTTAACCTGTACGTGAGACTGATAATCAGGTGCTGTGGGGCCTTAAAACCATAGAACTGGAAAGTTCCTTTGGGATCGCGTAACTGCCCAGTGGGTTCTCCTTGCTTGCTGCCCAGATAGAGCCAATTTATCAACACAGGAGAATTACAATAAAGTGTTTAATTCACACAGTGCTGGCTGAACGGGAGAGCAGAGTTTTATCACTCAGATCAGTCTCTCTGAAAATTCAGAGGCCAGGGTTTTTCAAGGATAGTTTGACTAGCAGGAGCCTAGGGAATGGGTGCTGCTGATTGGTTGGAGATGCAATTATAGGGGTGTGAAAAACAGTCCTTGTACTCTGAATTCACTTCTGGGTGGGGCCACAAGCACTGGTTGAGTCAAAAGTCACAGGTCCAGGTAGAGTCATCCAGGTGGTTTTCAGAAGTGCAAAAATCTGAAAAGACATCTCAAAAGGCCACTTCTAGGTTCTACAATAGTCATGTTATCTGCAGGAGTAATTGGAGAAGTTGCAAACACTGTGACCTCTAGAATAATGGCTGGTAGTCCTTTATGTCTACATCTTAGTAGAATTTGGGCTCCTCTCAGCCTTCTAACCTGGTGGCCTTTCGTTAGCTTTACAAAGGAGGGTTAGTTTGTGGGAAGGGATATTATCATTTAAACTAAAACTAAATTTCTTCCAAAGATAGCTTGCCAAGCCCAGGAATGACCAAGGGCAGTTTGTAGGCTAAAGGCAAGATAGGGGGTGGTTAGGTCAGATGTCTTTCACAGCCACAATTTTCTTACTGTTATAGTATTTGCAAAGGTGGTATTGTCAGAGGTGTTTGAACCAGGTGATCCCATCTTGAATAGGAACTGAATAAAATGAAACTGAGACCTGCTGGGCTGCATTCCCAGGAGGGGAGGTAGTCTTAGTCACAGGATGAGATCAGAGGACAGCACAAGACACAGGTCACAAAGATCCCGCTGATAAAACAGGATGTGGGAAGGAAGCCTGCCAACATCCACCAAAACCAAGATGGTGACCAAAGTGATCTCTGATTATCCTCAGTGCTCATTTTACACTAATTATAATGCATTGGCATGCTAAAAGACACTTCTGCCAGTGCCATGACAGTTTGCAAATGCCATGACAACATTAGGAAGTTACCCTATATGGCCTAAAAGGGGGAGGTACCCTCAGTTCCGGGAATTGCCTGCCCCTTTCCTGGAAAATTTATAAAGAATCTACCTTGTGTTTAGCATATGATCAGGACATAACTACAAGCTTACTCAGTCAAGAAGCCCATGCTGCTGCTCTGCCTATGGAGTAGACGTTCTTTTATTCCCTTACTTTCTTAATAAACTTGCTTTCACTTTACTCTGTGGACTTGCCTCAAATTCTTGCATGAGGTCCGAGAACCCTCTCTTGGGGTCTGGATCAGGCCCCCTCTCTGGTAACAGTTCCAGTCACTTAGGCCAGCATTTTCCAAACATCAGTATTCATGTTCACCAGCACCGTCTTATACCTGCATCTCACCCGGGAAAAACTACCTAAGTCCCTTCCAACCTGCTTTCCGTCAACCTCATCCTTGGGAATAGCAGTCATCACGTTATTTCTCGTTCTTTCTATTTCTCAATAAATAGTTATTAAAATAGAAACATGCATGTCTTGGTATCGCCCGAAATCTGCTCACTGATACCACTTTGGGAAACTCTGTTCTAGTCCAGCCCTGAGTTTATGCAGAGCTGAGGTTCAGAGACATGAGAGGATTTGTACAAAACCACAGGATTAGCAAGCTCTACTCATTTCCAACTCCCTGTCTGTCCTCTGAGCTGGCTTCTTCCCAGCTGACATTCAGAAAACAGGCCTAGTGACCCAGGTCACCCAGTTCTCAGAGGATGCCAGGTCTCGGTGCTCTTTGGTTTCTTTCTGTCTAAGCTGTTTCTTCCTCCCTCAATCTCTCCCTTCCATCTCTCCTTCCCCCCCTCCTTTCCTCCTTCCTTCTCCCTCCCTCCCTCTCCACTCTCCATAGTTCTGAAGTCACCAAGAAGACTGTCGAACCTCATTGATTCCAAGCCACTCTTTACAGAGAAGTCACCACTTACTTTACCCTCTTCTCCATAAAGGGCCAAAAAGATCCTTATTCCTCATGAACATTTTGAAACAACCTATCACATCAAGTATGGGTCAAATCACCCCCAACAGAATCCCTCAGGGAAGACGAATAGATGCATTTATTGATTCAACAAATATTTACTCTTTTTAATGTACTTGTTGTGCTACTTTAAAAATAAGACATTTATGAGTTAGATGGTTTGCTAAAGAACAGCTTGGTTTTCATCCTGGTTTTGAAAGTTGTATACAACTGAATACAAAGGGGAACAAGTACCAAAACCAAACTGTGATTCCCTGTCCATGTGGCATTGACTGGTTTTGTACGTAACAGATGGGGGCAGTTTTTAAGTTTCCTTTAGAAAAATAAGAATCCTACACATTTGCCATTGTTTCCTGTCTAATGCATGAGCTGAAATCACTGGGATCAGCTTCCTTCCTGAAGAAAACAAGCAGGGGGAAGAGAACAACATAGGGCCAGAATGCATGGCGACTCTTTCGGTAGCTGGCATCTGACTGTTAACGGATCTTCCCCAGAGCTGCCAGAAAACACCCCTCTGGGTTTTTTTGTTTTATTTTGTTTTCACAGCCAGATGTTTCGTGGACTGGCTGAATCTCCGCATTTCAACAAATATTTATTAAGAGCTCAAATATGAGCCAGACTCTGTTCAAATCACTGGAGGTAAAGCAATGAGCAAAAGAAAAATCCTGCCCTGGTGGGGATTATATTCAATTTACCAACAAAAAATTAAGGTATCATTGAAACAAAAATGAATGAATGAATGAATTGCTAGTCTTCATGCAGATTTCTTTCCATCCATCAAGACCTGGCTTAACTCTGCTTTCTCCTGGCAGCCCTCCCAGCTCCTGAACATCTGGATGCCGTGTCCTCTGCCTTCCATGGCACACGACATGTGGCCCTGCAGCGAGCCAGCAGCAGCTTGGGAGATGTTCAGTGGATAGAAATAGATGAATGAGCATGTGCTTATGTGCAGAAAACATAACCACGGATGTGCTTGTGTTTATATGCATCGGATGACGTGTGTGTGTGTGTGTGTGTGTGTGTGTGTGTGTGTGCACGTGTGCTAATGGAGGAGGCCAGGTATGTGTGTGTGTGTGGGTGTGGGTCCAGTGAATTGTATTTTGTGGATTGGAATGAGGCTGTATTCAGCACGGGCAAGGATATATTATATAGTATCTGAGCAGGAGGTTTTGTGGGTCACACAAGATTATGTGCATTTGTCATATGTGTACACGTATGTGTGAGTGTGTGTTTTATAAGTGCATGTGTATGTGTGGAAGAGAGTGTGTGGGAGTGTGTGTGTTTGCAGCGCATGGATGTGAGTGTCGGTAAGAGAGTTAGTATATTTGTGTGCGTCTTTGCAAGTTTGTGTGTTTGCATGTGTGTGGTAGACACAGACACATGCCTAACAGTTCCTGCCTGACTGGAAAGTGTAGATCACAGTCCACACGGACTTCCTGGTGATCCAGGAGTGAAGAGCAGGGATGTATTTCTGTCCAGGACTCAGGAGGAGAGAAGAGGAGCATGGACGCTGGTAGAGATGCCCAGGAGCTAGCTTGCATCTTGTCTTCTGCATCCCCTGTACCATCAAGAAGGGAAGCCAGGCTGCTCAGGCTTGGTTGCTTCCATGTTCCCTCTAAACCCCCTTCTCTGTGAAGCCAGAGACTGTGGAGCATCTGCCCTTGAAGTGGCCATAAGGGTCTCTCTGTCATCCAGGCTGGAGAGCAGTGGCTCAATCATGGCTCACTGCAGCCTCGACCTTCCGGGCTCAGACTCCTCAGTAGCTGGGACTACAGGCGTGAGCCACCATGCCTGGTCAGTTTTTGTATCTTTTGTAGAGACGGGGTTTCTCAGGTTGTCCAGGCTGATCTCAAACTCTGGGGCT